>NC_064618.1:452258942-452883942 GCF_023898315.1 Schistocerca nitens | reverse complement strand
GCTTCTCGTTATTCATCTGTTCTTTGTTTACTCTTCTAACTATAAACTATCTATTGTGTCGATAAATAATTTTCAGTAGATCTTGAACGTAAATGTTTTTTGAGTGTACCTGTAGCACACATAGTTTTAAAAAATACGAAGATTTGTAAATCTTTTTCTAGCTACAGTTATTGAGTGGAGCGAATACCGTCTGTAAAGCTCCACTTTCGACAACTGAAGCTTCCGAAAATATACGCTTCTGGCACTGGGGGATATCCTGCAGTTGTTTCGCAAAGCGTCCTCTCGTTTCACGGGTTGCATACGCAAGTCTGTCGTAGGCGCTGTTTGACGGCATAGGAGCCAGTGCCAAAGGTCACCGCTGGCAATTTATGAGATCAGAGGGATGAAGTGCTAACCCTCAATTCAGCAAGGATTAGTCTGATCGCGCTATTTGTTGTGTTTTAGAACACACTGGAAACGTAGTTCCATTTGTACTGCTAATCTACACACTCTGCGTTTTACTGTATTTATGTTTTTGTCTTTGAATTTAACCGAACATTTAAAGCTTTTGTGGATTATCACTTCCAACCACAGACCCCTTCATTTATTTGACACAATGGTTTGAAGCTTACCTCGCATACAGATGGCCACAAAACAAATAGGAGTCCTATGATTGTGATTTCTTGCCGTAACGCTGATCGAGAAGTCAACAATGTTTCATGAAGCGTAGACATTGTCATTTTCCTACCGGCTGTTCTTCGAACCTGAGCAAGTAGCATATTTCCAAATGACCTCTCCGCCGACAATATTATGGGGTGATGGGGCATGATAACAGCACTGCCATTTTTATACGAGAACACGGAGAGATTCCGGTAAGCGATCGTCGTACACCCCACAGCAAAGTAACTTATTCATAACAAGGGAGAAAGACGTTTAATGAAAAGTGTCGTATACAGATTGTTCACAGAAAAAACACAGATGGCAAAGCGAATGTTATTTACGAAGCAGTATCTTGTTTGGCAGTAAAATGTATTGAGACCGTGTCGTGTTGCACGGTTGTACATCTGACGCTGCTAGTACGTTCAAAGAACTGTGCGTTGTCAAGAAAAAACAAAATTCGGCGACGCTTTTATGAGCTTGCATTCTGTCAATGTTGTACCAGGTTACTCCTCCTGCTCCCCAATATGAATATTTTAAAAGGCATTTGCAAAACAAACAAAGGATATAAACAAGACGAATATTTTTAAAGATAACACGACCTATTGTCGGCTCAGCAAGGGAAGTCAAAGAAAATATGAACGCGACGTGTGACCAAATACCGCTTCCTGGGCACTGCATCAATCAATGAATAAATACTGTTAGCAGGGCAACTGTTTTTGCTAAGTCGAACAAAAACAGCATCGTGCGTCGCACAGTGTTGACTTAATTGTTCTTCGCCTAACGGAAACACGGAATGGTTGACAAACCGTTTGTTCTTGGCATTTTTTTATTGCTTTTATACTGCCCGGCCGCCGAACCGAAAAGCTCAGTTGATACGTGGTCAGCGAGTCGACAGTGATCTGTTTGTTTTGGCGTGGAGAGTTGTATGAACTTTGACGTCAAAATTCACATTATATCAAGTAGCTTAATGCTTGGGACATCATTAGACAATTAAGGACGTATTGTATTAAAAGCAAATCGTCATATTAGCATGCGTCTTTTTGTCTCTTTCTTCTCCCCTTCCAAGTGTACTTCACTATTTCTCTCTCCTACATTCTACCTCTGCATACAAAAACACACACACACACACACACACACGCTCGCACGCGCTAAGATTTTTAATGAAGAGATCGATGAGAATGATGTAATTCGTTTTTTCGTTCGTACTAGCAAGGTCGGGGTATCACAAAGAAATATGTATGTATTTCTTTGTTCTACCTCCACTTTGCCTCTGTGTTCGAGTAAATGAGTTATATTTCATTTGGGCTCAATAACTAATGCTCCTTGGCACTCGCATTAATAAGCCACAGGGATCCCTCATCAACTATTTTCTCAATAATATTATACAGAAGTGGCTGATTAACCTATAACTTGGCTACTTCCAACTTAATTATTTGTACTGGTATACTAGCTTTAATAATGTCTATGAAAATACTACGTACTTCGTTTGTGAGGTAAAAGTGTTGAAAATTACTTCCGAATTAATTGTTAGTGCTGAGGTATTATCTTTAATAAAATCCACAAAATTACTACGTATACCGTTTGTGAGGCAAATGTGTTAAAAACATCACAATGACTTTTAAAAAAGTCTTTGATAAAGACTCCTTTTTATGCACTTGAAACTAAAGGTGATACTCGGGTAAGCGCATAGTGTTCCAAATTTTCATTTTTGGTCAATAGTTTATTGTTGTTTTCTATAAGTTTGATGACTTTCATTTCATTAGCTACACATGGAGCGTCTGTGTAATCATCGCTTTCAGGCCATTGTGAAGGATCAGTAGTAAGTCATTCTTCACTCTAGTGTATTCAATCACATTAATGATAATTTATGGAATTTGTTCATCTCCTGCAGGAACTGTTTTAACATTTCATTTGATGTTTCTGCCTCACTATTCGATGCGCTGGTCATTCTCAGTTTTCAGTCAGCAGATAAATTAGGATAACAGAACGCCAAGGCGGCGGATTCAATGTGCAAGTACCACAAATGATTTTTCACTTTCCATAAACCCACACGAGAGATACCACGACCGACAACCAGATATTTATAAAGATTTAAAAGAAATTCGAAATCCAAATATTGTGCTTCAGCTACTGAAGGGACACAATCCCTCTAATTACACTCTCTTGTTGTGGAAATAATTCGTGTTTATGGAGGGAAATAAACATTTTGAAGTAATAAGTAGCTTTCGCCATCCACCATGCATGATGGGTAGCCGCTGGAGAAACAAAAGACAGTCCAGAAAGTGATGAATCACCAATAATAGCAGAGCTATTCTGGCTCGGCTTCCAGTTATTTCATGCGACTAATATCCGAGCAAATAACTTTTCGACCTTAAACCAGTTGAAGACAAAGATATTGTACTGGCTACATCTGAAACCTTCCGTGGGATGTAATAGGCGACTGGGGTGACCAAGGATGGATAATTAAATTGGAAGGTGGCTTACTCTATCCTTTCTCTACCTGGATTCAAGGTCACTGACCGCTCACATCCGACCAAAGCATTCAGCTAAGGAGACTGAAGTAAACAGACAGTCTAGATTGGTTAATTAAGCCACTTGTTTATGTTGATAGTTTTCTAGATTTCTCGAGTTTAAATTTTGTGTGTGTGTGTGTGTGTGTGTGTGTGTGTGTGTGTGTATGTGGGTGGGTGTCTCTCAGAGATGAATGTGACGAAGAGAAAATAATGTCAAACTACAGCTAAACTTCAAAGTAATACTCATTATTCCTGCTAGCAGAAATTTCCATTAAAGGAAGCCTAAATATCAGAAATAGTCTTAATTTATTGAGACGTTTTCCGTCAGTTTGACTGATTTTGTGATCATATTAACGACACCCAACGTGCCTGTCTTGAATCACGAACAAATGAAGGCATGATAAATTGTAATTTTTGTCTTTATCTGCCCATTTATGCTGCTTGCATTCAATAGCTTCATCATATACCTCCTTCAGCCTGCGATCGGTGGGCGTCCGCTTTTCCCAAGACTGAATCGTGTATATGCCAATATTTCCTATTTTACTTTCTTCTAATGTCTGCAGAAGATTAACACCCTCTTTCGCATTGCACTGATAAACTTACTAACGTTTTCTTACAACTCATCACTGCTATTGTCAATCTGATTGTTGTTTTTTACCACTGACTAATAATAATTACAGATTCCCATGATCAGGAAAACTGTTTCAGTATTCAGTTCGACGCCTCCTCGCATCAAAAGAAAATATTCATATGTGATGGACAGAATGTACACTCCGAAGTTATAAACTAACCCAAAAGTCACTACTTTTCTGTGCATTAAATCAGACAATACATTCTCCATAAAGAAAAGTGTGTCCAATTTGAAAAATGTTTCAACACACATGAAATTTACTTTGAAAAGCGAAAACCCGAAATAGGTTCACCTTTAACAATTCTGTGCAAGTTTCGTCGTTGAACAAATGCAAGTCGAAAATTGTTATGATACGTGCAGTCTATTAGCTGTTTAGGTGTCGGCGGTACGCTGCGTTGTGCAGCATAAACCCAGTATTGAGTGGCTTAAATAATAGCCCCGCGCAACGCATTATTTACCCAGTGCGATATTTATTGTCGTGTCATAGCAGCGACGTATTTACCGCACGTAGCACGCTGGCAAAAGTTTCGAATGGAGCACAGCAACGTAAAAAAAAGTTGCAGCATCAGAGAGTGCGCCAGGACACCTTGAAAACAGTCACCACCTTTTTACAGTGTAAAGCGCTGATTTCCTTACGCATGAAATGAAAAAATTGTATGCACTAACAGACTTCCGATTTCACCCATACTTTTCTTATAAAGAAATAGCAGGGATAATAGCGCCATCTGCCATTGATTCTTGATCCCCAGTTATTTACTGTATAACTTTAGTTCTATTAATCAGTGTAACATTCTCAGATAAGTTGAGAAATTCTAAACTTCTAATTGGCCATATCTTTGATAGGTTTCCTTCTCTTTTGCATGTGTACTTTTCTGTACATGTCTCATGTGAATTTACCTGAGATGTTATCGCTGTTCATAACCCATTGTTTAAAATATGGCTTTTGCTTGTATTTCGTCCACGTACCGTTAATTATTTGTATCAGTCTACAGAGGGGGTGACATATATTTACCATATATTCAGAAGCACTCGTTACAATGCATGAGTGCTACTAAGATACACAATCAGATTCTTCTTTGTTTAGCCCGCATCTCGTGGTCGTGCGGTAGCGTTCTCGCTTCCCACGCCCGGGTTCCCGGGTTCGATTCCCGGCGGGGTCAGGGATTTTCTCTGCCTCGTGATGGCTGGGTGTTGTGTGCTGTCCTTAGGTTAGTTAGGTTTAAGTAGTTCTAAGTTCTAGGGGACTTATGACCACAGCAGTTGAGTCCCATAGTGCTCAGAGCCATTTGAACCATTTTCTTCTTTGTTTATTTTCGAAGAACATAGTCATTCACATATTCCGTTATCGTAAATATAAAAAATTTATGAGGTATAAACACAGAACTGACACTAGATTGGCATTACAGAGCTGTATTGTTTCTATAGTTTATGAAATATAATACAGAATGTAATACTGACACTAGATTGGCATTACAGAGCTGTATTGTTTCTATAGTTTATGAAATATAATACAGAATGTAATATTGCCATGAAGTTACAGACATGTTAAACTTTTCAAAAAAATTGATATCATATTAAAGGTGAGAAACACAAAGGCTAATTGTAATAACTATCAACAAAGATCATACGGCTTTAGCCAATATGGAATGAGAAGAGAAATTGGAAACATACGAGAAAACGAAAATGCATTTTCTAACTGAATGAACAATTGTTTAAGAAGTTTCATCACGATTAATGCTAGCCTTATACTGACCGTCTAATGCAAAGTAGCAGAACTGTAACACAGATTGCTTTCAAGAAGGAATACGCTTTTAAGTTAGCAGTTGCATTTGCTCTTACGCTTTGAGTACGCTGCGGAATTGTAGCTGTTTCATTGAAATACCGTATATTGTACCTCATAGAGTTATAAGAACAAGGCATCTGTTTTTTCTGAATTGTACATCAAAGGAACAAAAAAAAAAAGATTCTAGGTATCAGTTTCTTCAAGTTTACTGTTAATAAGTTGGTCGATATGTTCTTCACGTAAGATTTACTGAATATAGAGGAAGATCAATACTACAATGCTCTACTGAGATGTTCCTGCAGAAAAGGTAACCACATCATACATAGTACTTTTGTACATCTGTTTTGTGTTGTACGTTTTGGCGATCACACATGACAAGCTTTTACAGTGTTATAGTGATGTTTTCACAGAAACGAAGGTAGCTGGGGCAATAAACTGAACAAGTTACACTAATAGTTTGTAACGAGCCACAAGATAACACAGGCCTCTTACAAAAAAATATTACGAAAATTTCGCTGAACGACGTCATAATTTTTATAGACAGAGTTCGGGTTCACCTTGTTTCTTTTTCGCCATTTGGACCTGTTCTGTATGTCCTCATTTCTCGAAATCTCTCACTATACATTTTGGTGAAATCTAGTCAAAATTTATTAGCGTATATTATATTTTATTACCAGGCCTCTAATGTAAGTTAATAAATCATGAGTGTAGCTAGTGTATAGACTTTGGAGAATTGTACTCGTGGAATCAATCCCGTATTCGTGACCTCCAAACGAGAAAAACGTTTACATTTTTACTTCCATTCGACTGATTATTTGGCAAGGAACTTTTGATCAAACACTGTAGTGAAACACAACAGTCCCTGTCTTCGGCGGAATCGATATGTATATTAGAACTCATATGTATTGATTCTACAGCCAACAGTTAGTACTGCGTTGCATTTAAGGATTGGTTGGTTGGTGGATTGGTTGGTTGGTTGGTTGGTTGGTTTTGGGGAAGGAGACCAGACAGCGTGGTCATCGGTCTCATCGGATTAGGGAAGGATGGGGAAGGAAGTCGGCCGTGCCCTTTCAGAGGAACCATCCCGGAATTTACCTGGAGTGATTTAGGGAAATCACGGAAAACCTAAATCTGGATGGCCGGACGCGGGATTGAACCGTCGTCCTCCCGAATGCGAGTCCAGTGTCTAACCACTGCGCCACCTCGCTCGGTGCATTTAAGGTAAAAGCAGTAAACAACGCGAAAGTTGGTTTGAACCCCACAATGCTTTACTAGGCATGGACGGTGTACGCCGAAGCCTTCCTTCGATTTTCGAACTGACCTATCAGGTATTTATAGGGAGACCTACAGTATAAAGTGGGATCCGAAACATGCCAATTCTAGTCTGCAATAGACAATGTGCAGACTGTACAGTGTCTATTACTCTCCTGTCAGAATCTCCATCCCGTAAACAGTTTCCTCGAACAATTGTTAGTTTTACACTCTGCATATTAAAAGTAACTATTCTTCTATAAAGTCAAACAGCCTACGATCCAGATGTAAACTAAACGTTTTTGCAGTGAGCTCAGGTCGGTTATCTTGGGATGTATTGAATATTTTATGCGAAATTAAATTCAACAAGAGACAACTGTCATTAGCGTTGCGCAGCAAATGGATGTTCTGCTTTTCTTTCTGCCCTATGGGAATTCAAGCCGTGCACGCAGTAGAACGGGCGTGTAGTTCCGCTGGGTGGCGGTTCGCCCGTGGCGGCGCCACTGCGGCGAGCAGATATCTATGCTATCGGCTCGCGCCTCTCTGTCAGCGAGCGCGGTCAACAATGGGGAAGATTAATCCGTGACAGCCGTTTGTTTGCCGATCTAAATCTAGTGCGCGTATTTACGCTCCAAGCTCCACTGGCAGGCAGATATGTTCTTTCAGAAAGGAGAATGCTGGACGAGCACGCAGCGACTTGTCTTCCGCGCAATGCGAAGAGATGACAGGGAGTCGTCAGTGAACTGACAGTTGTTCGGTCCTACTCTGAAAAAAAAGTTGTGAACTACGTTTCGTACAAGTAAGGTATTATGATGTCCGTTATTGTGGCTGCCTATAATTGTATCTGTCTTGTAGAGGTTTAGATTCGAACGCGGAAATTTCCTTAGCGTGAAAATCGGAGCAAATTGGAAAGGAACCCAATTAGAGTTGCAGAGTTACCTCAAGGAGAAATATCGTTTTCAATTTTTGTAGTCGACATATGCAGCACGCTGTGTGTCGCTAGCACAATACAGTCAAGAATTCGCTTGTACTTGAATGCTTTATCAAGGGTATATGTACCATCTTAACTGATTCTTACTTCGCTTCTAGGTGGAACAACATAATAGTACATGAAAAGTCTAATGGCGGCCTTGTAAGACGAAAACATCTAGCACAAAGTCATTATTTAACCTTAAATGACTCAATACAGCTTATTACTTCCCCTCTTTTAAACTTCACATAATCCTCTCAGTTTTCCATTACTTCTCACATTGTCTGTCTCTTCTTGTTCCACCATTATACCGCATTTATTCATTTTTTTATTTGATTGTAAAATGCCTATGTACTCCGCATGTTATGTTGTTACAATTGTTAATTCTTCCTTTAACTTGGTTTGAGTACACTTTACATGTGTAATACCTCTTTAAGCAGTCTTGTCAAACTCTAATTTTATTTTATTTTATTGGCCTTGTTTATTTAATGCAAACTGTTATGTAGGGACTGTTTCTCTCGTTTAGTGTAACATTTTTACTGGTTTTCTCCCCTTATATTGTTCAAGTTTTTACTTTTTAAATTGCATTACCACCGTACTTTCTAAGATGACATTTATCGTGTGTTTATGCCTCAGTCTATTTGAGTAACATGTTTGCCAATGTTGTTTACAAACATTGTAACTTCTTTGGCGACGACAGACAGTTAAAGTCTTATTATAGCCTTGTAAGACGAAAATAAATGCATTCTTATTTGTTGAAACCGATAGCTTTATTGCTGGACAGAAATCTGTTGCAGGATCTTCCGTGTTGCGTTACCGGGATGAAGCGAAGAACTTTTGGAATAATACGCTGATTACAGGCCTATAGTCACTTCCCATTTACAACAAAAATTACTTTATCGTTTTTTATGTCAATTACAACGCTTCTTATGAAATTTGTTTTTGTTTTCAGCAACTTTATGAGTACCAATATATTTTGCGTAACCTAGCTCCTCAGTACTTGAAAAAAATTGATAAAACGGCCAAGAGCAGTTCTGATCATCTGACAATTTTGAGCTAACATTAAATTACTTACAACAGCCTACAGTTACAATAAGAACCTTTCCATGCTGGTTAATGTGAATACTTTTATTATACAATAAAATGATAAAAATCTCGAAACGAATAGTAAATAAAAAGTTATTTTATTAGAAGCTCTTAGCGTTTTTTTAATATGACTTAATGAGTAGCCCTATTAATAGTTAGTTAGACACTGCGTGCAGTAAAAGTAGGGTGAAGCAGCAAATACAGAGCCTCAATCTTGAGGTAATACGCGTCGGCGATCTAACTGAAATGAATAAATAACGCATTAAGAATCTGAAAATGAGAATCACAATAGCATTATCTGAATGTTCTTACCAGTTACTGTCAGTATGCATTGTACACAAGTTTGCAGTCTCATAAAGAATATAACCGAAATTTCTCGACATAAAGAAAGTATTCTTTCCCTGGTAATGGAAAAATGCATAATAATTCTCCTAGGATTAGAGCTGCGTTCGTGTGAGAGTTTGATCGCAATCGGTCGTGATCTGGGAAATTTATTACGTCTAAATATCTGGTGAAACAGAAGACAAGGCATTTGTAAAGATTTCATTTGCAGCAATATTTACATTCTTTGTTCCTCATATCAACAAAACCAAACCTATAAGGCAAAAACACGATGCCCCTATCATTTCATAATTGCCTTAGTGTGAAAAAAATTGGTATATGCGTGTACTTTGTGTTCAACGAATTCCTCACCCAGTTCTGTAGTACATAACCGTTATCTTGTGGACGTATGCCGTGGAAATACAGGGCATTTTACAATGAATATAGCGGCTATCAGTGGCTGTAACTTTATAATGCACTGAGTTGCATCGATACGAACTACAAAGAATGTAACTGAATGTCCAAAAAAAAAACCTCTTTTACTTACTTTATAGGTGATCTTTCAGATTTTCTCGGCGTGTTTGTTAACCGTGTACTTCGGCGTGTTTTGCTAGATTTTTGTTTCCAGTTTATGTGAAATATTTCGACGACCTAGCCAACAGTCCTCCTCAGGTGCAGAGAGTTTTGCTGTTATGTGTATTCGCTGCCTGGTCTTCAACCAGACAGTGAACTATTGGTGTTGCGCCGCTATTTATAGCAGAGTTCCATTGCCGACCCTCCCTACGCCCTTTGATACTCTTTTGTTTCTGACAGGTTGCATTGATATTCTGTGAAACCCAAATTCTCTCAGCATTTTCATGCTCTGGTGGATATGATGGCCGGTGAGATTTTAATCGTTTGAGTGCCAGACGCCAAACGTTGTTTACGTTGAAACCTCCGTCCCTCTTTATTACGCTTCCTGACATCTTTATTTCGACAGACTCCTTTATTATGCTGTACAAAACTTGGTGTTTGCACCACGATACTGGACTCATCATATTTCATTTCATGATTGTGTTCGAGGCAGTGCTGGGCGTCAGCTGATTTGCTTGACTGGTGTTGCTGACGTTCTTTGCATCTCTCCTCGACTGTTCTGATAGTCTGTGCCAAGTAAGACATGCCGCATTCGCATGGAATGCGATACACACCCGGTTTTCAGAGACTTAGATCGTCTTTAACTTTGCGAAGAATACTTTTTATCCCAGTTACGTGGAACGACATACAAAAGATGCCGTGTTTCCGTAGGTGTCTACTGATCTTTCCGGATATAAGGCCAGCGTAAGATAAGCGATTTTTGGTTCTCTTCCTTGGTTGCAGTCTCAACCTCTCTATCGGGCGTTCTTGATTTTGACTGCATCGCCTTTTAAATTTGATGATCTGAGTGCCGGACATTATTCGTAGGTGTTCTAGTTCTTCGGTGGGGCTATCTTTGTGTGAAGGGGTTCGAGCTCTATGGACCAGAGGCTTTATCACCGAATTGCTTTGGGACGGATGGTGATGGCTGGAGGCGAGGAGGAAGAGGTGAGGATGCAAAGGTTTCCTATATACACTGTGACCCAGGGATCTGTCCGTTCTTCTCTTTACCTAACGTGTCGAGCTAAGGTAGTTAGCCCTGGTTTCCAAGTTCCATCGCGAATTTTATTTTACGGTGGATAAAGTTTAAATATTGCAAGAAGCCTTGATGTTTTTCCACTTCATGAGGCCTTACAACAGAAGTGTCGTCCACGTGCCGTCAGAAGCACCTTGGTTACAATTTGGCGAATCCTAGAGCCCTTGCACCACAGAGTTCCACGTACAGGTTCACCACGACGGCCGATAATCTACTGCACGTCGCCATACCATCAGTTTGTTCATAATATTTTCTGTCGAACAGTAAATATGGGTGTACATATAGATGAGAATCTTAATTGGAAAATTCATATTTTGGATCTCCTAAAACGACTAGGTTCAGCAACTTTTGCAATCAGAATAATTGCCAATTTTGAGGATTTAGAAATTAGTAAGCCAACATACTTTGCATACTTCCATTCACTGATGTCATACGGAATAATATTCTGGGGCAACTCAACACTTAGGCAAAAGGTATTCACTGCTCAAAAGAAAGTAGTTAGAATAATGTGTGGGGTTCATAGTCGCATATCTTGTAGGCATCTGTTTAAAAGGTTAGGAAGTCTTACAACTGCTTCACAGTACATTTACTCAGTAATGAAATTTTTTCTCAACAACATGGACCAGTTTAAAATCAACAGTGACATTCATGATTACAATACCAGAGAAAAGAAAGAACTACACTATCCTTTACTTAACCTATCTTTGGCACAGAAAGGGGTGAAATGTGCTGCTATAAAACTTTTTGATATATTACCTGATGAAATAAAATGTCTGACAGACAACAGTAATAGTTTCAAAAACAAATTGAACTCATACCTCCTTGACAACTTCTTCTACACCATAGATGAATTCCTGAATATGAGTAAATAAATCTGGAGATATAATATATGTATTTTGTGCCATTTAAGGTAATGGGATGGATAATGGAAATATTTAGGTATAACACAATAATGTAAACAAAACAGAAAAAATGTTTCCTGTGAGTATTTCTTGTGCATTTGACACGTTACACATCATAACGGTTTTTCCGTGCTATTGATCAATGGAACACGTAACTAACTAAACTAAACTGTCAGAACGTATCTAAAAAGTTCTGTGAAGCATTCGTCAAAGTTTTCCGCTGTCGGCTTAAAGGTATCAGAAGTCGAACTCTCGCAAAGAGGGAGACTACATCGAAACTGATTATACGATCCGTGACGTGGATCCGCAATTGACTGAGGCGGTGTCCAAAATCAGCGTAGTTGAAAATGGGGTGTTCGCGCTTCCCACATATTCGCTGAGAATGCGTTTCACGTATTCTGCCATCTGGTACATAGGTGCGCCAATATTACTAACTATGGCTCTCAGCGGAATTCCTTCCTTGTGTCCTTAGGAAGGCCATATAGTCGTGGTGCCATTGCAAGGACGGAGTTAGTAATTTTCGCGCACCTACATACCAGCTGCCAAAATACCTGAAACGCATTGCCTCGATTATAATGTTGTTGTTGTTGTGGTCTTCAGTCCTGAGACTGGTTTGATGCAGCTCTCCATGCTACTCTATCCTGTGCAAGCTTCTTCATCTCCCAGTACCTACTGCAACCTACATCCTTCTGAATCTGCTTAGTGTATTCATCTCTTGGTCTCCCTCTACGATTTTTACCCTCCACGCTGCCCTCCAATGCTAAATTTATGATCCCTTGATGCCTCAAAACATGTCCTACCAACCGATCCCTTCTTCTAGTCAAGTTGTGCCACAAACTTCTCTTCTCCCCAATCCTATTCAATACCTCTTCATTAGTTACGTGATCTACCCACCTTATCTTCAGCATTCTTCTGTAGCACCACATTTCCAAAGCTTCTATTCTCTTCTTGTCCAAACTAGTTATCGTCCATGTCTCACTTCCATACATGGCTACACTCCATACAAATACTTTCAGAAACGACTTCCTGACACCTAAATCTATACTCGATGTTAACAAATTTCTCTTCTTGAGAAACGCTTTCCTTGCCATTGCCAGTCTACATTTTATATCCTCTCTACTTCGACCATCATCGGCTATTTTACTCCCTAAATAGCAAAACTCCTTTACTACTTTAAGTGTCTCATTTCCTAATCTAATTCCCTCAGCATCACCAGACTTAATTCGACCACATTCCATTATCCTTGTTTTGCTTTTGTTGATGTTCATCTTATATCCTCCTATCAAGACACTGTCCATTCCGTTCAACTGCTCTTCCAAGTCCTTTGCTGTCTCTGACAGAATTACAATGTCATCGGCGAACCTCAAAGTTTTTACTTCTTCTCCATGAATTTTAATACCTACTCCGAATTTTTCTTTTGTTTCCTTTACTGCTTGCTCAATATACAGATTGAATAACATCGGGGAGAGGCTACAACCCTGTCTCACTCCTTTCCCAACCACTGCTTCCCTTTCATGCCCCTCGACTCTTATAAGTGCCATCTGGTTTCTGTACAAATTGTAAATAGCCTTTCGCTCCCTGTATTTTACCCCTGCCACCTTCAGAATTTGAAAGAGAGTATTCCAGTCAACATTGTCAAAAGCTTTCTCTAAGTCTACAAATGCTAGAAACGTAGGTTTGCCTTTTCTTAATCTTTCTTCCAAGATAAGTCGTAAGGTCAGTATTGCCTCACGTGTTCCAACATTTCTACGGAATCCAAACTGATCTTCCCCTAGGTCGGCTTCTACCAGTTTTTCCATTCGTCTGTAAAGAATTCGCGTTAGTATTTTGCAGCTGTGGCTTATTAAACTGATAGTTCGGTAATTTTCACATCTGTCAACACCAGCTTTCTTTGGGATTGGAATTATTATATTCTGAGGGTATTTCGCCTGTCTCATACATCGTGCTCACCAGATGGTAGAGTTTTGTCATGACTGGCTCTCCCGAGGCTATCAGTAGTTCTAATGGAATGTTGTCTACTCCCGGGGCCTTGTTTCGACTCAGGTCTTTCAGTGCTCTGTAAACTCTTCACGCAGTATCTTATCTCCCATTTCGTCTTCATCTACATCCTCTTCCATTTCCATAATATTGTCCTCAAGTACATCACCCTTGTATAAGCCCTCTATATACTCCTTCCACCTTTCTGCCTTCCCTTCTTTGCTTAGAACTGGGTTGCCATCTGAGCTCTTGATATTCATACAAGTGGTTCTCTTCTCTCCAAAGGTCTCTTTAATTTTCCTGTAGGCAGTATCTATCTTACCCCTAGTGAGACAAGCCTCTACATCCTTACATTTGTCCTCTAGCCATCCCTGCTTAGCCATTTTGCACTTCCTGTCGATTTCATTTTTGAGACGTTTGTATTCCTTTTTGCCTGCTTCATTTACTGCATTTTTATATTTTCTCCTTTCATCAATTAAATTCAATATTTCTTCTGTTACCCAAGGATTTCTATTAGCCCTCGTCTTTTTACCTACTTGATCGTCTGCTGCCTTCAACACTTCATCCCTCAGAGCTACCCATTCTTCTTCTACTGTATTTCTTTCCCCCATTCCTGTCAATTGTTCCCTTATGCTCTCCCTGAAACTCTCTACAACCTCTGGTTCTTTCAGTTTATCCAGGTCCCATCTCCTTAAATTCCCACCTTTTTGCAGTTTCTTCAGTTTCAATCTGCAGTTCATAACCAATAGATTGTGGTCAGAATCCACATCTGCCCCAGGAAATGTCTTACAATTTAAAACCTGGTTCCTAAATCTCTGTCTTACCATTATATAATCTATCTGAAACCTGTCAGTATCTCCAGGCTTCTTCCATGTATACAGCCTCCTTTCATGATTCTTGAACCAAGTGTTAGCTATGATTAAGCTATGCTCTGTGCAAAATTCTACAAGGCGGCTTCCTCTTTCATTCCTTCCCCCCAATCCATATTCACCTACTATGTTTCCTTCTCTCCCTTTTCCTACTGATGAATTCCAGTCACCCATGACTATTAAATTTTCGTCTCCCTTCACTACCTGAATAATTTCTTTTATCTCGTCATACATTTCATCTATTTCTTCATCATCTGCAGAGCTAGTTGGCATATAAACTTGTACTACTGTAGTAGGCATGGGCTTTGTGTCTATCTTGGACCGAGCGAGGTGGCGCAGTGGTTAGCACACTGGACTCGCATTCGGGAGGACGACGGTTCAATCCCGTCTCCGGCCATCCTGATTTAGGTTTTCCGTGATTTCCCTAAATCGTTTCAGGCAAATGCGGGGATGGTTCCTTTGAAAGGGCACGGCCGATTTCCTTCCCAATCCTTCCTTAACCCGAGCTTGCGCTCCGTCTCTAATGACCTCGTTGTCGACGGGACGTTAAACACTAACCACCACCACCACCATCTATCTTGGCCACAATAATGCGTTCACTATGCTGTTTGTAGTAGCTAACCCGCACTCCTATTTTTTTATTCATTATTAAACCTACTCCTGCATTACCCCTATTTGATTTTGTATTTATAACCCTGTAATCACCTGACCAAAAGTCTTGTTCCTCCTGCCACCGAACTTCACTAATTCCCACTATATCTAACTTTAACCTATCCATTTCCCTTTTCAAATTTTCTAACCTACCTGCCCGATTAAGTGATCTGACATTCCACGCTCCGATCCGTAGAACGCCAGTTTTCTTCCTCCTGATAACGACGTCCTCTTGAGTAGTCCCCGCCCGGAGATCCGAATGGGGGACTATTTTACCTCCGGAATATTTTACCCAAGAGGACGCCATCATCATTTAATCATACAGTAGAGCTGCATGTCCTCGGGAAAAAATTACGGCTGTAGTTTCCCCTTGCTTTCAGCCGTTCGCAGTACCAGCACAGCAAGGCCGTTTTGGTTAATGTTACAAGGCCAGATCAGTCAATCATCCAGACTGTTGCCCCTGCAACTAGTGAAAAGGCTGCTGCCCCTCTTCAGGAACCACATGTTTGTCTGGCCTCTCAACAGATACCCCTCCGTTGTGGTTGCACCTACGGTACGGCCATCTGTATCGCTGAGGCACGCAAGCCTCCCCACCAACGGCAAGGTCCATGGTTCATGGGGGGAGGTCGATTATAATAATGAAATAAAATGGACGAGATCATTATCATGGTGCAAACGCCAAGTTTCAGAGGCACTATTATTGGTCTATGGAAATAAAGACGTCAGGAAACATAAATTGTGGCGCAAGTTTCAGATTAAATTACGCTTGGGCCTTAGCGCGCAGTTTATTAAAACGTCACCGGCTATCATATCCACCAGAGCCGGAAGCGTCTGAGAAAAGTTGCGCTTCAGGGAACGTCAGCGCTAGCTCTGAAAGAAAAAAGAGCGAAAAGGATGTAGTAACCGTAGGAATCGAACTCAGCTACAAATAGCGGCGCGAGAACAAACTATACATACACACACACACACACACACACACACACACACACGTCTAAACTGTTGGACTAGTCGTACTGGGCATGTGGATGCTTTGTTCCGTTTTTGGCCACAGCAAAACCTATTATGCCTGTGCCTCCTTTGTCGAAAACAATTCCAGAATTCAAAATGCACGTATTTACTGCGGTCGCCTCGCTGATTTGAGTTATGCTTCAGGATGTATGACGTGAAATGGATTATCGCTTAGATGTTGTCGGTGTGACCAAGTGGAGTAATAGAGAACACGTCTAATGTAATAGAGTGCTACCAAGTGTTCTGCCGAGTTGCTTCCAGAGGAATGACCGAGCCATCCCCTTCAGGTACTGCCATTTTCTCAGTCGAAACATGCAATATCTTAAAAAGTTAGAAAAAAAACTTCAGCTACATGATGACTAATACAAAATGGTCGGAAGTGTTGATTTAAAAAATGCGTACCTCCATACATCAGCGTGCGGGCGCTCTGTCTTGTACAAAAATGTAATCCGTATCAAGCTGTGGCACCAGCCATTGCTCGAGTATATTCGAGTAGATATTTGTTTACAACCTTAGATCAATAACGGAAACTGTACGGGAAGACAGGGATTGGAATGTATCTGACAAATAATTAAGGATGTTGGCTGCTAGTGCTACTGTGAGGTGAAGAGGTCGGCACAAGAGAGGAATTCGTGGCGAACGGCATCAAGCCAACCAGAAAAATCCCAGTTACGGGCACGGTTGTTTTAATTTAACCCGACACAAAGAAACGCCTGATTTAAAAAAAAGAATTAAAAACCAATAAACCCAGCTATGTTTCATTATGAAAGTTTAATTAACATATAAAACGGTAGATAGTTAGCATTACACAGATTAAAAAGGGCCACCATATTTATTGAAGACTACTATTTATATTCACAAGAATTTATTTTATTAATATCTATTTTCACTTTTCTCGCAATATAAGAAACACACTTAAATAACAACACTTCCAAAAGAAAAACTTTGATTTTACGTAGAACAGCAATGGCCGGAATAATGGAATTTATTCTAAATGAAGAAATTTATAAATTTATTAATTTCTCAGGGTTTTTTCTTTCCTAAATTATTTCTTAATTTTGGCCAAACAAAACTATAGATGGAGAAGATTCTATCAATGGATGCAGCACTGGCAGGGCCATAAGTGAGGCTCTAATAAAATAGTTGTAAGAATGGGTTAATGTTTTAAACAAGTTAATCAGAGGAATTTTAATTCAACTATTTAATCGTCAATACGAAAAAAATTCCCAAATACCCAACAAAACCCATAAAAATCCAGTTTTACTCACTGTTTTTTAAACATCCCATTTTTTCTCAACCCCGCGTTAAAAAAAAAAGGGGAAATGCTGAGTTCAGAATCAGATTTTCACATTAACAGACATCCTCGGAAGTGAAAGAAGTGATAGCAGATAAAATAGTAGTAGAGGCTGAAGAAAGAACCGGAGACGTATAAGTGGGGCATTTTTTCACTGAGCCAACGAGACACAACGCAGACGTGTGAGTGTAGACTGACGTACGAGAGAATAATTCTGTAAAAAGTAGTCTTTTGCCTGGCAGACGGCTGACTTTTGGCCTTGCCCTTGTAAAGAGCTTCCATGAAGAGATAAGCGAGCGGCGACTTGCAAAGGCCGGTGTAGGCGTGTGCGCCCAGCACGGGACAATAGCGCAGTGGCGGCGGCGGCGGCTGGCGTGACAGCCCAGGCTGGCGGGCCTATTTATACGTGTCACGCTCCACAGAAATAGCGGCCCGCCCCGCTATTAGTCACTTTGCGCCAACACGACACACACGTCCCAGCCAAAACTCCCTTCCGTCGTGACTTGCTCAATGTACCAGTCTTTGTGGTCAAATAAGATAATTAAAGCATGTCAGATGGCAAGCCAGTATTAAGCAAGGAAGCGAAACCAGAAAGGTAGAGGGAATACGTAGAAGGGCTGTGCGAGAAAACTCAGCCTGAAGGTAGTATTATACTAGGAAGGGAACAGGACGTAGGTGAAACTGAGATGGGAGGTATGACGGTGCGAGAAGAATGTGATAGCGTACTGAAACACCTAGGTTGAAACAAAGTCCCAGAGAGAGACGAAATTCTCTCAGAATTACAGAGCTCCTTGGGAGAGCCAGCCATGACAAAACTAATCCACCTGGTAAGCAAGATAATGAGAAAGACGAAATACCACTAAAATTTTAAAACAAAATTGTAATATTTTCAATTCCAGAGTAAGTGGGTGTCGACATGTATGAATATTATGGAAGCACCAGTTTAATAAATCATGGTTGCAAAATACTGTCAACAAAATTGATGGTAGCCGACCTTGGGAGAGAGCAGTTTGGCTTTCGAAGAAATGGAGGAACAAGCTTGGCAACACAGACCCTATAACTTATTTTAGGAAATAGGTTGTAGTCAGGCAAACCTACGTTTACAGTATTTTGTAGATTTAAAAATACGAGGGAGGATCGGAAAGTAACGCACAGTGATTTCATTACCAAAAAGTGTAATAGGTAACAAAAATCACAAATGAACTTACATATTCTACCCACTTTTCTACATAGTCGCCAACGTTCAAAATGGTTCAAACGGCTCTGAGCACTATGGGACTCAACTGCTGAGGTCATTAGTCCCCTAGAACTTAGAACTAGTTAAACCTAACTAACCTAAGGACATCACAAACATCCATGCCCGAGGCAGGATTCGAACCTGCGACCGTAGCGGTCTTGCGGTTCCAGACTGCAGCGCCTTTAACCGCACGGCCACTTCGGCCGGCCGTCGCCAACGTTCTCAACACATTTCTTCCACCGTGGTATCAGTTTCAATATGCCCTGTTCGTGGAAGTCCGTTTGATTGGAGAATAACCATCTGCGGACTGCTGATTTCACTTGTGCATCTGTCGCAAATCGTTGGCCGGCTAGGAGTTTGTTCATGGGACCAGACAGGTGAAAGTACGACGGTGTGAGGTCCGGACTGTAAGGTGGATGCTGGAGCATCTCCCACCCAAATTTGGCGATTTTTTCACGAACAGGGGCAGTAACATAGGAGCGAGCATTGTCATGAAGAAGTTTAACAGTGTTACCATTAATATTGTGGGGTTTTTCACGAAGGGCAATACGCAACTTAATTAAAGTTTTAATTTAGGCTGAAGCATTCACAGTGATTCTGTGTTCAGCAAAGATCGCCAATAACGCATCAAGCGTGTTTCAGAACACTGTCACAAGCACTTTCCTAGCACAGTGAGTCACTTTGAATTTCTTAGGGATATGGCGGCTAAGGAGGGGAAGAAATCCAGTGTGCACTCCGTGTGCATTCCGGGTGGAGTCATTCCTGATGTGGAAAGGGTCCTTCCGGATGCCATGAAGAGCATAGGGTTCAGCCAGCTGCAGGTGGTGGCACATGTCGGCACTAATAACGTGTGTCGCTTTGGATCTGAGGAAATTCTCTCTGGATTCCAGCGGCTATCTGATTTGGTGAATGCTGCCGGTCTTGCTTACGAGATGAAGGCAGTGCTCACCATCTGCAGCATCGTTGACAGAACCGACTGCGGACCTTTGGTGCAGAGCCGGGTGGAGGGTCTGAATCAGAGGCTCAGACGGTTTTGCGACTGTGTTGGCTGCAGATTCCTTGACTTGCGCCATAGGGTTGTGGGGTTTCGGGTTCCGCTGAATAGGTCAGGAGTTCACTACACTCAGCTGGCGGCTACACGGGCGGTTTTTTAGGTTAGAAGGCCTCGGGAAAGTACGGGGTGGGCTGCAATCTCAAAGGGTGCATGGCAAATACAGGACGTGCTTCGATCAAGGAACAGTCGGAATTGTAGTTGTAAATTGTTGTAGTTGTGCTGGGAAAGTCCCTGAGCTTCAAGCGCTAATAGAAATTACAGAAGCTGAAATCGTTATAGGTACAGAAAGCTGGCTAAAGCCTGAAATAAGTTCTGCAGAAAGTTTTACGAAGTCTCAGACGGTGTTCAGGAAAGACAGATTAGGCAGAATTGGTGGTGGAGTGTTTGTGTCTGTCAGTAGTGGTTTATCTTGTAGTGAAGTCGAAGTAGATACTCCGTGCGAATTGGTATGGGTGGAGGTTATACTTAACAGCCGAACTAAGTTAATAATTGGCTCCATCTACCGACCCCCAGACTCCGATGATATAGTTGCTGAACAGTTCAGAGAAAATTTGAGTCTCGTAACAAATAAATACCCCATTCATACGGTTACAGTTGGTGGGGACTTCAACCTTCCTTCGATAGGTTGGCCAACCGGTGGTAGGCAGAAAACATCTTCCGAGATTGTCCTAAATGCTTTTTCCGAAAATTATTTCGAACAGTTAGTCCACGAACCCACGCGAATTGTAAATGGTTGCGAAAACACACTTGACCTCTTAGCCACAAACAATCCAGAGCTGATAGAGAGCATCATGACTGATACAGGGATTAGTGATCACAAGGTCGTTGTAGCTAGGCTCAATACCGTTGCTTCAAAATCCACCAGAAACAAACGCAAAATAATTTTATTTAAAAAAGCGGATAAAGTGTTACTAGAAGCCTTCCTAAGAGATAATCTCCATTCCTTCCGAACTGACTATGCAAATGCAGACGAGATGTGGCTCAAATTCAAAGATATAGTAGCAACAGCAATTGAGAGATTCATACCTCATAAATTGGTAAGAGATGGAACTGATCCCCCGTGGTACACAAAACAGGTCCGAACTCTGTTGCAGAGGCAACGGAAAAAGCATGTGAAGTTCAGAAGAACGCGAAATCCCGAAGACTGGCTAAAATTTATAGACGCGCGAAATATGGCACGGACTTCAATGCGAGATGCCTTTAATAGGTTCCACAACGAAACATTGTCTCGAAATTTGGTAGAAAATCCGAAGAAATTCTGGTCGTATGTAAAATACACAAGCGGCAAGACGCAGTCAATACCTTCGCTGCGCAGTGCCGATGGTACTGTTACCGACGACTGTGCCGCTAAAGCGGAGTTATTGAACGCAGTTTTCCGAAATTCCTTCACCAGGGAAGACGAACCGAATATTCAAGGATTTGAAACACTAACAGCTGCTAGCATGAGTTTCTTAGAAGTAGATCCCTTAGGGGTTGCGAAGCAACTCAAATCGCTTGATACGGGCAAGTCTTCAGGTCCAGATTGTATACCGATAAGGTTCCTTTCAGATTACGCTGATACAATAGCTCCCTACTTAGCAATCATATACAATCGCTCGCTCACCGATAGATCTGTACCTACAGATTGGAAAATTGCGCAGGTCGCACCAGTGTTTAAGAAGGGTAGTAGGAGTAATCCATCTAACTACAGACCTATATCATTGACGTCGGTTTGCAGTAGAGTTTTGGAGCACATACTGTATTCATACATTATGAATCACCTCGAAGGGAACGATCTATTGATACGTAATCAGCATGGTTTCAGAAAACATCGTTCTTGCGCAATGCAGCTAGCTCTTTATTCGCACGAAGTAATGGCCGCTATCGACAGGGGATCTCAAGTTGATTCCTTATTTCTAGATTTCCGGAAAGCTTTTGGCACCGTTCCTCACAAGCGACTTCTAATCAAGCTGCGGGCCTACGGGATATCGTCTCAGTTGTGCGACTGGATTCGTGATTTCCTGTCAGGAAGGTCGCAGTTCGTAGTAATAGACGGCAAATCATCGAGTATAACTGAAGTGATATCAGGTGTTCCCCAGGGAAGCGTCCTGGGACCTCTGCTGTTCCTGGTCTATATAAATGACCTGGGTGACAATCTGAGCAGTTCTCTTACGTTGTTCGCAGATGATGCTGTAATTTACCGTCTAGTAAGGTCATCCGAAGACCAGTATCAGTTGTAAATCGATTTAGAAAAGATTGCTGTATGGTGCGGCAGGTGGCAGTTGACGCTAAATAATGAAAAGTGTGAGGTGATCCACATGATTCCAAAAGAAATCCGTTGGAATTCGATTACTCAATAAATAGTACAATTCTCAAGGCTGTCAATTCAACTAAGTACCTGGGTGTTAAAATTACGAACAACTTCAGTTGGAATGGCCACATAGATAATATTGTGGGGAAGGCGAGCCAGAGGTTGCGTTTCATTGGCAGGACACTTAGAAGATGCAACAAGTCCACTAAAGAGACAGCTTACACTACACTCGTTCGTCCTCTGTTAGAATATTGCTGCGCGGTGTGGGATCCTTACCAGGTGGGATTGACGGAGGACATCGAAAGGGTGCAAAAAAGGGCAGCTCGTTTTGTATTATCACGTAATAGGGGAGAGAGTGTGGCAGATATGATACGTGAATTGGGATGGAAGTCATTAAAGCAAAGACGTTTTCGTCGCGGCGAGATCTATTTACGAAATTGCAGTCACCAACTTTCTCTTCCGAATGCGAAAATGTTTTGTTGAGCCCAACCTATATAGGTAGGAATGATCATCAAAATAAAATAAGAGAAATCAGAGCTTGAACAGAAAGGTTTAGGTGTTCGTTTTTCCGGCGCGCTGTTCGGGAGTGGAATGGTAGAGAGATAGTATGATTGTGGTTCGATGAACCCTCTGCCAAGCACTTAAATGTGAATTGCAGAGTAGTCATGTAGATGTATGCCCTTTGGCCCACAATTATCAAACTACACTTCGCCGCCCTTCATATGCTGACGACAGTAAAATGCGCGCCATGTTTGTTTCGTAGTTCAGGCTTCTCTAGCTAGAGCTGCACATGAAAAGAAACCTCTGTACCACGAACTTCAAACTATCCAGTCGCAAAATTTCAGCATTCCAGCTGTAATACTAGGGGATAAAAAATTATTATGTGCTACTATCCGATCCTGGAAAAACTCCATCAAATTCTGAAGGTAACATGGATGAAACACAGGGAGCGAATGGTTGTTTAAAACTTCTACAGAAATCAGACTGCAGCTATAATAGTCAAAAGACAGGAAAAGGAGAGCAGTAGGTGAGAAGTAACTGGAAACAGATTTGCAGACTGTTCTCCATTATGTTCAACCTGAACTTTGAGCAATCAGTAAAGGTAAGCAGAAGAAATACGTGGAGAATATTAAAGCTCAGAGAGCAGGAGTAAAAACTTCGATGTTTGCTGATTATACACAAATTCTGTCAGAGACATCAGAGGACTTGTAAAAACAGCTGAACGGAATAGATTGTCTTGAAAGCAAGATACAAGATGAAAATGATAATGAAATGTAGCCAAATTAAATCAGGTGATATTGAGGGAATCAAATTACGAAACGATATACTGAAAATAGTAGATGCTATTTGAGCAGTAAAATAACTGATGGTGGCCGATGTAGAGGTGAGAGTCAAGCTCGACGATAACAAGAAAAGTGTTTCTGGAAGAGAGAAATTTGTTTAACATTGATTACAAGGAAGTTTCTTTTGAAAGTGTTTGTATGGAGTGTAAACATGTATGGAAGTGATATATGGACAATAAAGAGTTCAGAGGAAAGAACAATAGAAGCTTTTGAAATGAGGAGCTGCAGAAGAATGCTGAAGATTCGATGGGTAGGTCGAGTAAGTAATGAGGAGGTACTATATCAAATTAGAGAAAAAAGAAATGTACATCATAAGTTGACTAAAAGAAGGAATCGGTTGACAAGACACATCGTGAGCCATCAAAAGACCACCAATTTAGTATTGGAGGAAAGCTTGACGGAGAGGGGGAGGGATGGGTAAAAATTGCAGAGGCGGACCAAGGGATGAATACAGTAAGGAGGTTCCGATGGCTGTAGGTTGCAGTAGTCACGCAGAGATTAGGAGGCTTGCACAGAACAAACTCATGTGGAGAGCTGCGTCATTCATCAGACTGAAGACCACAAAAAACAGCAACAGGAACGTGTAAATGTTCGGATACTGTATTATTGGTGTCCTGCTTGACACAGTCAAGATGTTAAAATATCTGGGCGTAACGTTGCAAAGCGATATGAGGTGGAACAAACACGTGAAAACTGTGGCAGGGAAGGCAAATGGTCGACTTCGTTTTATTGGGAGAGTTTTAGTAAGAGTGGTTCACGTGTAAAGAAGATCGCACATAGGACGCTGGTGTGATCTATTCTTGAGTACTGCTGGAGTGTCTGGGACCCGTACCAGGTCTGATTGAAGGAAGACATCGAAGCAGTTCAGTGATGAGCTGTTAGATTTGTTACCGATAGATTCGAACAACACGTAAGTGTTACGGAGAATCTTCGGGAACTCAAATGGGAATCCCTGAAGGGAAGGCGACGTTCTTTTCGAGAAACACTACTTCGAGAAACACACGGTATCTGAAGCTGACTGCCGAACGATTCTACATACATCACGCGTAAGGGCCACGAAGATACGAGAAATTAGGGCTCATACGGAGGCGTACAGACAGTCGTTTTTCCCTCGCTCTGTTTGCGAGTGGAACAGGAGGGGAAATTACAAGTATTAGTACAGTGTGCCCTCCTCCACGCATTGTACAATGGCTCGCGGAGTAACTACGTAGATGTAGATGTGGGTCTAGTGACTAATATCGGAAGCTCCGTGGGGCTCTTCGCGGACGATGTTGTCATATATAGGTAAGTCACTACGCCAGAACACTGCTGTGAAGTGTAGGTAGACAGGCGGAGGATCGGGGCTTGTCACTGAGACTAGCAATTGATCTCAAAGTTTTTCCTCCCTCGTACTTTTCGCAAATGAAACATGTAAGAGGATAATTGATTGTGGCACAAGCATTACTCTCCGCCACAAAGCATAAAGTGACTTGACAATTATAGATACAGATGAAGAAATTAACAGATTCAGTGAAAACTTCGTGGATGTATGTCATAAAACTTTGCTTGGCCTTATGCGAAGCATGATTTTCGATTGGGGACGCACCGTTGTTCTTTAGTTCAGTTTTGCTTGGTATTATAGTGTTCCGTAGCATTTCACCTGTGATCCTTAACGAGTTGAAAATATACATTATGTGATCAAAAGTATCCGGACACCCCACAAAATATATGTTTTTCGTACTAGGTGCATTGTGCTGCCACCCACTGCCAAGTACTCCATATCAGCGACCTGGTTAGTCACTAGACATCGTGAGAGAGCAGAATGGGGCGCTCCGCGGAACTCACGGACTTCGGACGTGGTCAAGTGATTGGGTGTCACTTGTGTCATACGTCTGTACGCGAGATTTGTACACTCCTAAACATCCCTAGGTCCATTGTTTCCGATCTGATAGTGAAGTGGAAACGTGAAGGGGCACGTATATCACAAAAGTGTACAGGCCGACCTCGTTTGTTGACTGGCAGAGTCGAAGAGGGTCGTAATGTGTAATAGGCATCCAGACCATCACACAGGAATTCCAAACTCCATCAGGATCCACTGCAAGTACTATGACAGTTAGGCGGGAGGTGAGAAAACTTGAATTTCATGGTCGAGCGGCTGCTCATAAGCCACACATCACGCCGGTAAATGTCAAGCGAAGCCTCGCTTGGTGTAAGGAGCGTAAACATTGGAGATTGAACAGTGGAAAAACGTTATGTGGAGTGAAGAATCACGGTACACAATGTAAGGATCTGATGGCAGGGTGTGGGTATGGCTGATTCCTGGTGATCGTCATCTGTCAGCGTGTGTAGTGCCAACAACAAAATTCGCAGGCGGTGCTGTTATGGTGTGGTCGTGTTTTTCGTGTAGGGGCTTGCACCCCTTCTTGTTTTGCGTGACACTATCACAGCACAGGCCTACATTAATGTTTTAAGCACCTTCTTGCTTCCCACTGTTGAAGAGCAATTCGCGGATGGCGACTGCATTTTTCAACACGATCGAGGACCTGTTCATAGTGCACGGCCAATGGCAGAGTGGTTATACAATAATAACAGCCCTGTAATGGACTGGCCTGCACAGAGTCCTGACCTGATTGCTATATAACACCTTTGGGATGTTTTGGAACGCCGACTTCGTGCTAGGCCGCACCGACCGACATCGATACCTCTCCTCAGTGCAGCACTCCGTGAAGAATGGACTGCCACTCCCCAGGAAACCTTCCAGCACCTGATTGAACGTATGCCTGCGAGAGTGGGCTCATATTGAATTCCAGCACTACTAATGGAGGACGCCACGAACTTGTAAGTCATTTTCAGCCATGTGTCCGGATACTTTTGATCACGTAGTGTAACAAGAGAAGATAGAGCGGACTAAAGGAAGAATTTTGCGTTACGGGACAGCTTCGTTCGGTCAAAGCGAGAGGGTCACTGTGACGCACATTTAAAAGGATGATTTGAGTTTGACGTTCGGATGGTAAGTAGCTGATTGGAAATGGAGCACAAGTTTGGATATTACAAAGACGGGTAAGGAATCGGCGGTATTCATTGGAAAGGAAACATCGGGACGCTCACCTTGTTTTAGGGAAATGACAGAAAATCCAAATCTGTCTTCCTTCCGCGAATTTGAGTCCACAGACTTAAAAATTGTGCAACCGCGGCTGGTCATTACTGACCAGATAGGCACTATAGTCAAGCAATAAATAATTTCCTCCTACATACATTTCACCAAACGACAATAAAATTCAGATGAAATATTTTTTAGCAAAAGCAGAGATTTCCCAACAGTCGTTGGCTTTTGTGTACCATTCGCGAATGCTGCTGGAAGAGTAGGTGAATAGTGTTGAGGAGAAGGGGAGATGATAGTGGTACATGACTTGGCCTCGCCAAGCACCATAATATTGTTTTCATAAAAGAAATTTTTATTTTGATTATTAGTGACCACTTAAAAATAGTTTGTAGTTGATCCAGTCGTGGCACAGTTCTCTTCCTTAAAGGACGCGGTCCCTATATCCATATACGTATACAGACTGCAAGAAGGTCATTCACAGAGGTCGTTGCCCCTACAGAAAAGAACGAAATTTTGAATGTGTAGTCCTGGATGGTTACGTGTACAGCAGGAAGCTACAAAAGACAATAAATTACAGCGATCTACCTTCTTCGGTAAAGAGATCCACCAATTTCAGCTGGAATTAATAACGTTGCAGGTAAATCTCCAAGTTCTTAAGAGATTAAAAGTCTTTTTACAAAAAACTCACTCTGCCGGCTTCTGTAGTGTGTGAATTACAAGAACGGAAGTGAAATTGAAAGCGGTGATGTCAAACCGGCATGAACATCAAAGGTGCTACAAGGTACTTGGCAGACGACCACGGACACAGAATAAAGTAACACCTATACAGCACATATAGACTACTTTAATTAGTAAACGCTGAATTCGCATTTGTTTTATGCCTACAGTTTTCTGTCTGGTGTAAGAAGTATGTAAAAATAGATATCTCTCATAGCTATATTTCCTCCAATAACCAAAATCAAGCCACAGGATTTGCATTTAGACTAAAGCCTCCATGGACAGAAACATAAGAAAAATTCATAAACGTCACCGATAGACATAGGTCTAATAATCTATATAAATATTCTGTATATAGTGGAAGGTACTATGGTTTATCATTCCCGTCTCGCCTTGCTACGGTCGCAGGTTCGAATCCTGCCTCGGGCATGGATGTGTGTGATGTCCTTAGGTTAGTTAGGTTTAAGTAGTTCTAAGTTCTAGGGGACTGATGACCACAGATGTTAAGTCCAATAGTGATCAGAGCCATTTTTGAACCCGTCTCGCCACACATTCAGGTGAAGGTGAGGCAATGTGTGTGCTCCCGTACGCGTCCTGTCGTCTTTGTTCCACCCGAAAGATACAGAAAAATTGTTTTACATCCTGTTTCGGGTACTATTTTCTGAATTTTTCCGGAAGTGTTTCTCTCGTTATTCACTGGCATAGTAGGATGCATATCTAGATACAAACATAAGCTAGGTAAGTCACTATAAAGTGAATGACTTAGGTTGTTGCATATTGAGGTATCCGTCATTCCCTATAATGAGAAGAAGTTTTGTCTCAGCCCTTCGGAATTTACGTACAGATATTCAACAGTAACACTTTCCAGCATTGCGTCACCGCTGGTTTGGGCGGGGGTGGAAGGCGAGGGTGGGGGCCGTGTCACCCCCAATATTTTTTTAAAATCAGGTTCATTTTTTTTTTTAGTCTTAGTTGACGAAAAATTATTTCGTTGAACGAATATATCCAAGCTTAACTAACTGCACATACAAAAAGCTCTTGTGCAGTAAGAATTAATGATTTGCTGGGTTTACTGACGTGCTAGTAAATCAAATCCACTTATGTTATTCACTAAGAGGACAATACTCTAAGTGTTGGTACGACTACGAGTTTTGAAAGAGGGGGTAGATAAGTAATCTGCTTGGTTTTTCTGCAAGTTTCTAGGAGGATTGGCCAGGAGACAGACGGCTAACAATCTAACGCCATGCGACAATCATTTACTGTCTGGGGTCGATGTAATAATAAAGTTACAGTTATATAGTATAAAGAGAGTTTAAGGCAGTTCATCAACATAGCTTTTTTTTAAAAAAAAGACAAAGGGATGATGGTAACTAAATAATTACGAAATGTATTCCAGTTTACTCAGTTTTACCACTACAATGTAGTAGAATACCTTGTTTATAGGAATTTATCAACTGATTTTTAAGCTGATCTAAATGTAGCATATGGCCCATTACGTTCTTACATGTTATTTTTCCTCCTTTTTAGACCCTATAGTGATCTGTACCCTATCTACTGAGTCGTCCTCCTCCCCCGAATAATTTAGCTATTGTGACACCCATGCTTTCTAGAACATAACATCAACACAATCAAAATTAGCTTTTTGCTCACACAATCTCGGCAGTCACTTGTATATTTGTAACAGAACATTTTTCCGCTTGGTGAAAATACCATAGCGAAGTAATTAATTAACTCAAATAATAAATTTCTTTTTATTTTGTTGTGGAACGTAGTGCCTCAAAAGGTCTAAAATTGTTCCTCTGCTGCAAATAACTGTGAAACATATGTTTGTATTTAACTCTAATTACTTAATTAACATCAACAGTCTGTAAAATTCTAAGGCTACTGTAAATATAAGACAACCGAATTGACTATAGCCAAGTAAGCTGGTGATACTTTGGTCTCTACATGGCAACAATCAGAGAGCCGGTGACAGAAAAACCATACATATAGACATTAGCTGCATATAAGTTAATTACTTGCGAGTGCTTAATGAAATTTACTACAACAGCCCCCGTTTACTGTCACTTATGTGGTGGGTAAACAGTGGATATCTTTGTACATTGAAAAACGTCCCTGGAATCTGACTTAATTTCTTTAGTTCAGGGTTTTGAATAAGACACTGTCGTTTTATATGTTATTTTTACGAAATTTACTGAAAAGATTTCATTAACGAACTCCTTAGCTGCAAGATAATCTAATCACTTAGAGAAGGAGAAAATCGTGGAAGAGAATGCAAGTATTAATTATCGCTTATCTGAGTCTTCCTGTTCACTTTGGTAGCCTAATGTTTTACGTTACTAACCATTACAACGATTTTGCATCTTTCACTTCAGTGCAGACACCATTGATATTGCTTTCTTTTTGTGAGTTACGTAACATGTGGAACAAGCTGCTATAGCCAATCATATTTTAAAATAGCAGACCAGAAAAAGCGTTGAGTATTCATGGAAAGCTCCTTTATCGTTTCATATAAATGGAGAACAAGCTGCAGAACTGAAAGGAAAATCTGACAATGGGAAAAACATTATTGTGATTCTCTGGCTTTATTCAACACTTTCACAATTTATTATGAGCCTCATGCAACTCAATCATCTTAAAATTTTCTAGCCGTGAAGTAAGACGAGATGGTAAATGTAATTTTGTAAAATAAATAATTAACTGAAATGGCCTAAAGTTATTACTATTGCTTTTTTTTTTAGGAATGTGAAAAACAGACCGCCAGTACGTGTAGAAAATGGGTCGTAAGAGACAATAAAAGCAAAGGCTTGAGGATTTTCATCTCAAGAAATTATAATAATCCGAGTTATCATTATTTTTTAAACCTAACATATTCACAAACAACAATGTTTATGTTATTCCATTACGTTTCGCTCTGAGGTCTTTCATCAAAAAATATGCAACAATCATGTAAACCGTGATCAGTGAAACTGTGAAAACCTATTCGTGCCATGTTTTAACATTCTAATATTAAATAGAATAAAGTGCAGTCGTATACTTTAGACTGTGAAAGCAGTTGGTAAGCTCCGCACTAACGTATAATAAGCCATATGCGTGCGTATGAAGACATCCTATCGGAGCAGTAACGAAATGCAGTGAGAAAATATTGCTCCTATCAGTAAGAACGCCCTCATGTTCGAACAAACGGTACACCGCTAAAAGGTTGCACTAATTTCAATTTCGGTGGTATCAGAAAATCGCTCTGCTTATGTATATATATTAGCTTTCACCTACATTCACGCTCGGCATGGAATCATACGACGCATGGAGGAGGGTATTTTTCTCAGGTATTATTCTGTCTCTTTCTCTTTGTCTTTCTTTTCGACGCCACCGTGGAAGATTATATGAAAACTTCCACAAACGGCATAGTCACTTGGTTGCTCAGTTGAATTATGAAAAGATTGACACCTATTTTTCCAAATTTCCCATCTAATATCACTAATAGCTTGAAGATTTTTCGCTGTAGCTAGACGGACATATCAGGTACCTTCCAGGCTTACATGATATAATCTTCATCCACATTTACAATTTGTCTTCGCTACCCCTTCTCCAGATGCCAAGTCAACTATTCCTAAGCGTCGAAATATGCAGTGTCCATCAAAAAGTTCCGAGACTGATTTTATTTTTGGTGTATAAGTGACGTCAGCACGGTAACTACATTGGAAGCTTGAACTAAGAAATGTAAAAATAGGCGTGCATTTGACCAGTCAGTTGTAAGCAGGCGGTGTTAAGTAGCGGACGGGCGACCGTAATGTGTCAATGTTGTTTTTTCACAAATCGTAATGGAGGAATATGTCTAAATTAAATGTTGAAGATATTCTCCAGTATGTTTTGAGTACTGGAAAAGTGCAAAACCTGTCCCTCACATCTTGACTTACAAGCAAAAATGTCGACGCACGGTCGCTTCCCGCGACATAACCGAAATGCAGAACGCGGACATCTCTTTTCTGAAGAATATGATCACTGGTGGCGCGAGATGATGTTATCATAACGAACCGCCCACAAAACGATGTACAGAAATTCACATGAGTGGTCAACGCTTTTACGACATAACCGATATTCAAGCCAATGCGACATCCTAAATACGGACTTTTCTTACAGATTGATATGGTTGTATGACCGTTCTGTGCGTTGTACTCAAGTAGGGCGAGACTGTGTATAACATCTGAAGCATTAACACCACAATCTTAACTTATCTCTGTTTTTTTATTAATCCAGTCTCAATTTCTTTTTTCTTTTGGAATGACGTTTTGTACCGCAGATCTGTCTTTTCTTGTCATAATTACTTTAGCATACAACCAGTAATGCTAGGAATATAATCCTCAGCAAAGTGTTTCGGGAGTCAAGCTCCCATCACCTGGCTGTCTGTGTTAACCTCACATAAACATGCAATTAAAACGTACACAAAGTGGACTTGAAACGTATAAAAAGCCAAAAATAAAAACAAAGCTGTAAATTTTAAAATTTTCCCGGCGAACTGAATGTTCAAACAAATTCTGGGTTGCAGCGGGTCGTTGTTATTACATTCCACGACATTTCATCAAGCAACTGCGTCATCTTCATCAGAGCAATTGAAGGCTAACGAATACTTGCTTCATTCCGCAATATAAAGCGCGCTGTGCGTATAAAGTTATTCGGAAAAGAAATCCTCGTCTTACTTTTAAAAACGGCAGCTCCAGATTCTCTGTTCCGATTATCCACGTTACAGCTCATCCACGGAAGCGTTCCTTTCGTCTAGCGGAGCACCGGTCACACCAGTTACAAGTCCTGTCAGTTTCCTCTCCGTGCACCGGAACGACGAAGACCTCATACCCAAATAACTGTATTTTTTTTTTTATTTTCTCGCTTTGTGTGCTTCTTAAGTGCATGTTTATGTAAAGTTAACACGAACAGCCAGATGATGGGAGCTTGACAGCCGAAATGCACTGCTGAGAATTATGTTCCTAACACTAGTAGTTGTACACTAGTTTAATTACAATGATTATTTCCATAACTGCTACCTTCTGTCCTTAAGATGGACAGTATTAGAATCTCTTTTTTCTTCTAGTAACTTTTTCCGTATGCAACTTTCCTCATATTTTTTTTCTAGCATGTACGACTCTGGGAGGAAGCGGTTGGCACAGGAATAGAAGTCGTGACGGGTTGTATCGAAACAGTGAAAGGACTGATAACATAGAAAAGACCTCTTAACATCGTGGGTTTTCTTTACTTTTTAACACCGTGTTCTCGAAGCACTGTATTACACTTCACGATGGCAGTTGGAACTGGACAGATTATTCAAGCTCTCTCGAAAAAGGTGACCAGTCAATTTCAAATTGTATGTCGAAATCATCGAATGGGAACCAGAAATGTAGCAAATTCAGCCAGTCAGAATTTCAATTCCTAGCATTGTCAAGCGTACGCACGAGAGAGAAAGCGATGGCGTTTGAAACAGGGAAAACTTCGATACGAGACTTGTTAAAAATGAGGTGTAGTTTGCGTGCTAAACGTCTAGCAACAGTGAGACGCTGGCTGGCTATTCTTTTTGACCAAACCTGCCACTATAGCTTTGCCGGCATTAATTCTGTGGCTGCAATTCTCGTCAAACTTTTCCTTGGAAAGGACACCTGAACTGCTGTCTTGTCGGACGGACGTCCAATTTCACTGGCTTTGAAGCCTAGTTCTATTCGTCAACATCTGTCACGTTTTCTCAAATCAGTATCTCGTTATGTTATTCATAGTACAGCTGAAATTATTGCCTGACATCACATTTATACACGTTTTAAGTAACGCCCATTTGATACAAGATATTTGTCGGACTTCATTAACAAACTATAAAGCACAATGTATAACGTAAAACCATGTAATACAAAGAAACACGTACAAATATACGCGATTATATCTTTTATATTCAATATGACACAAAAGGTAAACATGCAACACAGGACCAAGTTATGTAAAGATACAGGTACATTTGTGTGAGGTAATGAGCTAAAACGTACATTTTAGCCTCATTATTTCAGATAATTAGTTTATATTTATATAAGCTGGATTTTGTATTGGAGATTCTCGAATAATTCAAGAAAAAGTACAAAACTGACCTTCAAACGTGTTTTTCTTGAATAACTCGAAAACTGTGGCCACCAGCGAAAACGTGTCCAGCACAAAATTTAACTCGTTAAATTTCCTACCAAAAGGTCCTATGCAGTTTCTTCCGTAGGACTAACAATTTGCGTGTAGCGAGAGTATGAACATCCGGTTTCTGGTAGCGTTGCAGGTTGCATAAAACCCATCGTTAGAGGCAGCTGAATCACCCTGTGTAACGCTAAACGAAAAAGCTCGTATAGCTTTTTTAAAGTTATCTTGTATAGGGACGGGTGGAGTGGCAAATAAATTTGGCAATGGAATTATTCACGGAGATAAGAACTTTCCTAAGAGAAAAATTACAAGTAACTTGTAACATTGTGCAGTGCAATGTTCATTTCTCCTTCTTTGTGGCAGATCCTCGCATCCGATTCCCCTCGGCATCTAAATAGTTTTAATACTTCGTATGGAGATTCCGTTGGTTCCACTGCTGGCGTTACAGTTTTATTTTTCTTTCTACCTGTCATTACGTTAAATAACAAAACTTACAACTATCCTACGTCTCCGTAAGACTTTTACCGTGAACTATTATCTCCTTGTAAGAACCACGTTGACGCGTCAGTCTCCACCTTAGCAGGAACTTTAGTTCGCTTTGTAGAACAGTAACGAGTAACCTGGACCCGTAGAATATACATCAGTCAGAATAGGTACCCGAAGAACTAATTCGCGTCCACCTACATACACATCTGAATGTTCCCACGGAGAGGATCTTTACTACACCATATACTGTCTGAAAGTGTATGGTACCACATCCACTTTTTGTTTAATCTTTGTCATATGGTAAACCGGAAGAGTATATTTCATAATTGTGTATTTGTACTTTGCTTTATCGTTTTACTATTTTGTCGGAAGCTGCCATGGGGAGGCCGTTGCTGTGTATCGATAAAGGTTAATTCACAAAAAGAGTAAAAAACAGGAAATAGCCACTGTTAATAATGTTATTTATGAAAAATGGTGCAGTTTCCGGTTTAGAACTGTTCATTATCATTTAGATTATGCTGAACACGATATGTTAGCTGTTTTTTGTTGTTTCGAAATGTTCTTGGAGCTATGGTGACATCGAAACCCTGCGTCATTCTATGGCTATGTTGACAGTTTTCGAAGAAGCTGTCACGTCATTTTATGGCACTGTTAACAGTTTCCAAATAAGTTCATATCATATTCAACGTAATAATAAGCAAGACTCAGAACTTAAAGCATCTTTATAGACACAGACAGTGTACAGCACCACATAGACACACACACACACACACAATATATATATATATATATATATATATATATATATATATATATATATATATATATCAGTAACAAGGCCGTATGTATGCAAATATGGCTATCTACAGAAACATATCATTGGCAAAGAATGTGTTTGTCAGATATGTTACAGTATATTCATAAATGTCACATCTGAAACTTGGTAAGCCATAATGCTGTAACATGCATGTCAATATTGTTATATCTGTGACGGATACGTTCTTTGGGACTGTTTTGTCTTTACAAATCGTCATCATTGTATACAAACGCACATGAAATACTGAGGTGTGTGTGTGTGTGTGTGTGTGTGTGTGTGTGGTGCTCTACTACACTGTCTGTCTCCCCAAAATTCAGAAAAGTGTTGAATCTTCCTTATTATTACATGTAATATAAACTTCTTCGGAAACAGTTAACTGTACCATAAAATTATGCAGAATTTTCGGTGCCGCCAAGACCGCAAGACACATCAGCCACGACAAAGAACAGTCGACATCTTGCGTTCAGTATAAGCTAAGTTAAATTAAAAACGTGTGTCTTTATCTGTTTTGCTCTGTAATTGAAAAGAGTAGTGTTAAGTTACCACGTGTGTCATTACCTTTCGTCAGCTAATAAATGTCGGGCCAGTTGGTCCAGTAGTAAAGCTCTACATGGAAACCGAGAGGTCGCTGAGTCGAATCCCAGTCGGACCACGGAAATTTTCAGTCTGCCGCAATCCAGCCTCCAGCTCTCAAAGACGTGAGCAGGTGGCAGGAACGACACGTTCGGTTCCACGTTGAACTGTAGGTCCCATTTTGCCGGATGGATAACTGGGGTAGAGCAAGGACACGCAAGTCTCCGAAATGACGTCCGACTGAAAATCTTACTCCCTCAAATTGAGCCACACACAGTTGTTATTATTAGCTAACGAATGCTGAACTTCAAATAGGTAGATCGTAGAAGTAATGAAGAGGCACTGGATTGAATTAGGGAGCAAAGAAGTACGTGAGACAGTTTGACTAAATGGACGGATCGATTGATAGGACACATGACGAGGCATCAAGAAATCGTCAATTTGGTAATGGAAGTAAGTGTATGTTGGCGGGGGCGGGGACGTGAAGCGGGGAGGGGGGGGGGGAGGGGGCTGGAGGCCAAGGCCTGACTACAGCAAACAGGTTCAGACGCATGTGGGCTGCAGACTGTAAGCAGAGTTGCTTGCACAGAATAGGCTAGCGTGGAGAAGTGAGTGGACCAAACACCTATTCTTACTAAAGGCCACGTCAGCAAAAACACAACAAGAATTCTAAGACCGGAGCTGCATAACTCCAATATCAATAACGTGAAGCAAATATAAACGTCACAAATAAAGTAGGCTGAGTCAAAAATTCTAAACATGCGTTATTAACAAGTCCTCATCACAAGTCACTTGTGAGAAACCTGTATAAATAAAACTATCACATGGTCACGTTGCTGCTTTTGTTTTTGCGCACCAGGTACAACAGCAAAAAAAAAAAAAAAATTCGTCGCTACACAGTCTTTCTGTCAGGCAGAAGAATTTTCACGATTTGTCGTAATTGGACACCATCCAGATTTCGAAATGTGATGCTATGGAAGAATGCCTAAAATAAAATGAATGGAACAGATAATTGATGAAGTACTCAATCGACTTGCGGAGAAAAGAAATTTATGGTACAATTTACTAAAGAAATGAGTTGGTTGATAGGACTCGTTCTGAGGCATCAAGGAGGAAACAGACATTTTAGATGGGGACCAATGTAGCGAGAGGTTATAACTAAAGCGCAACTATTCACGGAGGTCCAGTGTGGGCTGTAATTATCGTATGGCAGCGAAACATGGTAGATATTCTTATGTGTTAATGTGGACCCAGTTTACGTTGGAAAAAAATTAGTTCCAATTTTGACCATCAGACGATAATCCGGCGGTATACAGCATCTCGTCGACGTCCCTGGTGCTCATATTGAGCGAACTGCGTGTAAGCGGTGGTTAAAAATAACATCAACATAATACCTTTCTTACTTGTTTGACCTTTTCTGACTTCGTCCAGTACCGAGCGAGGTGGCGCAGTGGTTAGACACTGGACTCGCATTCGGGAGGACGACGGTTCAATCCCGCGTCCGGCCATTCTGATTTAGGTTTTCCGTGATTTCCCTAAATCACTCCAGGCAAATGCCGGGATGGTTCCTTTCAAAGGGCACGGCCGCCTTCCTTCCCGTCCTTCCCTAATCCGATGAGACCGATGACCTCGCTGTCTGGTCTCCTTCCCCAAACCAACCAACCAACTTCGTCCAGTTTCTAAGCCATTATGTATAGGAACATTTCTATACATCGTTCTTGCTTTCACAGAGCCAGTTTCCACCTTCTGGCCAAAACTGGAAATAATTTCCTTTCCTAGCGCAGATCGGTTCCGCACTAACGCATTGGAATACCTACACAGTTTAGCTGTCATACCGGACCTCTCTGAGTAGATGCACTTAAATTATAAACGCGTGGTATCAGCAGAGTAACCAGGTTCAAATGGATTTAGCCTATAGGAGTTATTTGGAGATGAAGTGGCTTGCTTAGGATAGTCTAGCGTGGAGAACTGCATGTGACTAGTCTTCGACCTGAGGAGCTCAACCACAACAACAACTACTATGAGCTCCGAATGCACTTACTCAATTGTTTATCGTCAGATGTATCACCTGTGCCATAAGGTGCTGGTTGCATGGTATGTAGCGGAAATGCCAATATATGAGATGATTCAGCTGCCCCGATATCGCTTTATGCAACCCGCAGTATTACATCTGTCCCGAAAACGTCTATCTGTCTGAAATTTCCTGGCAGATTAAAACGATGTGCCGGACCGAGACTCGAACTCAGGACCTTTGCTGTTTGGGAGCAAGATCTCTGCCAGCCGAGAGAGCGCGACTTATGACCCCTCCTCACAGCTTTATATACAGTTTCATGTCAGCGTACACTCAGCTGCAGAGTTAAAATTTCATTCTGAAAACATCCCTCACGCTGTGGCTAAGCTATGACTTCGCAATATACTTTCTTCCAGGTGTGCTAGTCCTTCAAGGTCTGGTGAGGTTTGGAAGGTAGGAGACGAGGTACTGGCGGAATTAAAGCTGTGTGGAGGGTCTTGAGTCGTGCTGGGGTAGCTCGGATGGTAGAGCACTTGCCCGCGAAAGGCAAAGGTCCCGAGTTCGAGTCTCGATCCGGTACACAGTTTTAGTCTGTCAGGAAGTTTCATATCAGCACACACTCCGGCGCAGAGTGAAAATTTCATTCTCGACTCATTTATCTGATAGGCTCAGCAAGCCCAAACGTACTTCCTGATATTTACCGCTTCACCTTAACAGGAAGCCACAATGTTCTAATACACTCCTGGAAATTGAAATAAGAACACCGTGAATTCATTGTCCCAGGAAGGGGAAACTTTATTGACACATTCCTGGGGTCAGATACATCACATGATCACACTGACAGAATCACAGGCACATAGCCACAGGCAACAGAGCATGCACAATGTCGGCACTAGTACAGTGTATATCCACCTTTCGCAGCAATGCAGGCTGCTATTCTCCCATGGAGACGATCGTAGAGATGCTGGATGTAGTCCTGTGGAACGGTTTGCCATGCCATTTCCACCTGGCGCCTCAGTTGGACCAGCGTTCGTGCTGGACGTGCAGACCGCGTGAGACGACGTTCCATCCAGTCCCAAACATGCTCAATGGGGGACAGATCCGGAGATCTTGCTGTCCAGGGTAGTTGACTTACACCTTCTAGAGCACGTTGGGTGGCACGGGATACATGCGGACGTGCATTGTCCTGTTGGAACAGCAAGTTCCCTTGCCAGTCTAGGAATGGTAGAACGATGGGTTCGATGACGGTTTGGATGTACCGTGCACTATTCAGTGTCCCCTCGACGATCACCAGTGGTGTACGGCCAGTGTAGGAGATCGCTCCCCACACCATGATGCCGGGTGTTGGCCCTGTGTGCCTCGGTCGTATGCAGTCCTGATTGTGGCGCTCACCTGCACGGCGCCAAACACGCATACGACCATCATTGGCACCAAGGCAGAAGCGACTCTCATCGCTGAAGACGACACGTCTCCATTCGTCCCTCCATTCACGCCTGTCGCGACACCACTGGAGGCGGGCTGCACGATGTTGGGGCGTGAGCGGAAGACGGCCTAACGGTGTGCGGGACCGTAGCCCAGCTTCATGGAGACGGTTGCGAATGGTCCTCGCCGATACCCCAGGAGCAACAGTGTCCCTAATTTGCTGGGAAGTGGCGGTGCGGTCCCCTACGGCACTGCGTAGGATCCTACGGTCTTGGCGTGCATCCGTGCGTCGCTGCGGTCCGGTCCCAGGTCGACGGGCACGTGCACCTTCCGCCGACCACTGGCGACAACATCGATGTACTGTGGAGACCTCACGCCCCACGTGTTGAGCAATTCGGCGGTACGTCCACCCGGCCTCCCGCATGCCCACTATACGCCCTCGCTCAAAGTCCGTCAACTGCACATACGGTTCACGTCCACGCTGTCGCGGCATGCTACCAGTGTTAAAGACTGCGATGGAGCTCCGTATGCCACGGCAAACTGGCTGACACTGACGGCGGCGGTGCACAAATGCTGCGCAGCTAGCGCCATTCGACGGCCAACACCGCGGTTCCTGGTGTGTCCGCTGTGCCGTGCGTGTGATCATTGCTTGTACAGCCCTCTCGCAGTGTCCGGAGCAAGTATGGTGGGTCTGACACACCGGTGTCAATGTGTTCTTTTTTCCATTTCCAGGAGTGTATTAAACATTGTATGTCATGAGTGTGCTTTCTAAAGAATATCATACCGAAACACTGAGGTGATGTTGTGACCACTTTACAACTAATACATGATATAATTAGCATCATTTTTGCTGTACTGAACTGTAGTGTAGTTCTTAAAGATAGACTGATCATTACGAAGAGGTTTTGTGTCTGAGGTGCGAGGTTCGAATCTGGGTCGAGGTTTCCCTTTATTTTTGTGTTTGTTCAGCTTTTAATGCACATAATGCACGTTAAATATCCTCTTTATATGCAAATTGTGTGTGAGTGAAAGTGTTTGTGTGCCAAAGAATGACCGACTTGTCAGTAGGCCAGACAAATGTGTAACAGAAGTAAAGGGAACAAAACTGCCCTGACAGTGTTTCGTTGACTGCTTGGCGAACGCCCAACCACAAGCGCCACGCAACACTGCAGGCAACATGCTTGTATTACGAACAGATTAAAGCACATACTTGCTCAGTTCGATGTTTAATACATTATTTACGTCACTATTACCGTGTTTTTAGCAGCAATTTCGCTCTTTGTTAAACCTGGTCACTAGGCACAACATATTAGCAGTAGACGGGCGCAGATAAACGATTTAAAAGACTGATGTTTTTCGAACGGACTATACCGTCTATCAGGTGTGTTCAGAATCGTTTGCAAGATGAGGTAACTGGGCGTTAGGTACACGCAGTAAGACGGTAGGGGAATATCGACCTTAATGACGACTTCACACGTTTGTTGGGCTACATCAGACAATTTCAGTAGGGGCAACTGAATCACCCTGGGTAAAATTAAAAACATCTTAGGGTGACGTGGGCAAACTTTTTCCCTACCGAGATTTTCGCTCATATATGTAATCGCTGCATGAATAACAAAGCAGCGCAGTCATTCCTGAGCTTCCTGGGATGGGAGAAACCGACAGGTTAAAAACGGTACCTGTATTTTAGTTGTTAACAACCGGTATTTTTCAGTGTTTGTTTAGTCTCGGTTATAACAGATTTTTTTGCTAATAACCGAGTAAAAAAACCGAAATATCAGTTGGCCATAGTAGCAGTGCTCAGTTTTTGTTTTTAAATGAACGTTGTGTTAAAAGATAAGAGGTAATTTTTATTCGTAAAATTTGCATTGGTTTGAAATACTGCGTTATTATAGAAAATGGGAAAAGCAATCAGTGCTATTTCAATAACAATGCCGACAGAAGCGAGCTAAAAATACATGGCATAAAAATTGGTACAGCGTTGGTGAGACAATAATGTACCTGTTACAACGCGGCACCGCCTATTAGATGCTACAACTGTACAGGTAAAGTGCAAGACTTGTCCCATCTGGTCTATATTGTAATAGGTAACCACTTATTTTTCGATAAAACCAGCAAACGGTGGATAGAGTCAAATTTTCTCTCATTATCTCTTTAATATTTTGTTTCTATGAATCTTGAAACTGTTGGAGTCAAAATATTATCTTTGTCCGATATCTAAGTTTATTACAGAAGATAACACGAATAAAAAAAACGAAAATCGATTATTTCAGAAACGTTATTTTGAGCGGTTTTAACAGTCATGTCAAACTGGCGTTGAAAAAAATCTAATATAATCGAAAAATGTTAGTTTCAGCGGTAACCGCCATTCACTGTTTTCACACCTTAGCACTGACTATTTGTAATGCCAAAATAGTGGAATGATCCCGGACTAGTACATGATTTTTGGGCCGAGTTTCAAAAAATTTGCGTCAATAGCAGAATACTTGTAACTTTTTGTAGTAGTCAACCAGTTATCACTTTTAGAGAAAAACAGTGAATGGTAGACTGACTATGTTTTCTTATATTTGCCTATTTAATTTAATATATCGATTCTGTGTGTATCTTGTAACTGAAGGAATCAGCATTTTTCAATCTTTTATCGATTTCTACGTTTATTACAGGAAATAATAGGAATAAAAAACCGAAAACTGGCTGTTTTGGGCGGTTTTAACAGGCACGTTAAACTGGCGTGGAAAAAACCGACGTAACAGAAAACCGGTTGTTTCAGCGATAGCCACCATCCTTATAGTGGAGTAGCATCACTTCATGCAGTTTTCCTGGTCGTTGTTTTTGGATTGCGCCTGCAAGACGTCTCAGTTGTTAGCAGTGATGGTAACTCCTTGGTGAATCAATTCGTAGTACAGTACACCGTCGGTGTTCCACCAGGTGCATATCATTATCTTTGTGCATGGACGTAGGTCTTTGTACAGGGAGTTGCTGATTTGTTTAAGCGCAACCATTCCTTTCTTATGTTAGCATAAACACACCATTTCTCGTCACTAGAAACGATAGAAGATAGAAATGGTCGGTGTTGTTTATGAACTGGAAGAACGTAAAGTACCTAGCGACTGGAAGAAAGCGCGGGTCGTTCCCATTTTCAAGAAGGGTCATAAATCAGATGCGAATAATTATAGGCCTATTTCGCTTACGTCAATCTGTTGTAGAATAATGGAACATGTTTTGTGTTCTCGTATTATGACGTTCTTAGATAATACAAATCTCCTTCATCATAACCAACATGGATTCCGCAAACAGAGATCATGTGAAACTCAGCTCGCCCTATTTGCCCAAGAAATTCACAGTGCCGTAGACACTGGCGAGCAGATTGATGCCGTATTCCTGGACTTCAGGAAGGCATTTGATACGGTTCCGCACTTACGTTTAGTGAAAAAAATACGAGCTTACGGAATATCGGACCAGGTTTGTGACTGGATTCAGGATTTCCTAGAAGAAAGAACACAACATGTCATTCTTAACGGTTCAAAATCTGCAGGTGTAGAGGTAATTTCGGGAGTACCGCAAGGAAGCGTGATAGGACCTTTATTGTTTACAATATACATAAATGACTTAGTTGACAACATCGGTAGCTCCGTGAGGCTATTTGCAGATGACACGGTTGTCTACAAGAAAGTAGCAACATCAGAAGACTCGTACGTACTCCAGGAAGACCTGCAGAGGATTAATGAATGGTGCGACAGCTGGCAGCTTTCCCTAAACGTAGATAAATGTAATATAATGCGCATACATAGGGGCAGAAATCCATTCCAGTACGATTATGCCATAGGTGGTAAATCATTGGAAGCGGTAACGACCGTAAAATACTTAGGATTTACTATCCGGAGCGATCTGAAGTGGAATGATCACATAAAACAAATAGTGGGAAAAGCAGGCGCCAGGTTGAGATTCATAGGAAGAATTCTAAGAAAATGTGACTCATCGACGAAAGAAGTAGCTTACAAAACGCTTGTTCGTCCGATTCTTGAGTATTGCTCATCAGTATGGGACCCTTACCAGGTTGGATTAATAGAAGAGATAGACATGATCCAGCGAAAAGCAGCGCGATTCGTCATGGGGACATTTAGTCAGCGCGAGAGCGTTACGGAGATGCTGAACAAGCTCCAGTGGCGGACACTTCAAGAAAGGCGTTACGCAATACGGAGAGGTTTATTATCGAAATTACGAGAGAGCACATTCCGGGAAGAGATGGGCAACATATTACTACCGCCCACATATATCTCGCGTAATGATGACAACGAAAAGATCCGAGAAATTAGAGCAAATACGGAGACTTACAAGCAGTCGTTCTTCCCACGCACAATTCGTGAATGGAACAGGGAAGGGGGGATCAGATAGTGGTACAATAAGTACCCTCCGCCACACACCGTAAGGTGGCTCGCGGAGTATAGATGTAGATGTAGATGTAGATGAGGAGCCAGCAGAGATGCACATATGGCCACCTGCATATTTCTTTTATTATTATTATTAGAGTATGCAATATCCATACACTCGATTTTTTAATCTTCCCCATTTCATGCAAACGTCGCTCGATGGTGGAATGATCGCCTTTGATCAAATTTTCAGGTCTCGAGTAGACTGACATGAGTCATTGTGAATTAATGCGTTTAAACGAACTTCATTAAAATTCGACATTTTCCTAAACGTGCGGAGTCACTAATATCAAAACGATCCTCCTTAAAACGAGAAAACAATTTTCCTGCCTTGCTGTGTCCAGTGGATTTATTCCCGTACACGGCGCAAATGTTCTGGCTACCTCCGCTGCTGGCACCCGTCTACTGAACTCAAACAGAAGAATCTGTCGGTAATGTTCCGATTTCTCCACTTGGCACTCCATTTTCTAGCGTCCACAGCTCCATTCACAGTCTCCAAATGACAGCAGGATACTTGTAAGTAGGCTGTTTAGGTTTTTATGTTGGTAACGCCACGTAGCGCTCTGTATGAAAATCACTAACTGTGCTGTGTACAGTCTATGGCTGTTTTGCATTGTTGGAATTTGCTATTGTAGTGTTGGGCAGTTGGCTGTTAACAGCGCGTAGCGTTGTGCAATTGGAGGTGAGCCGCCAGTAGTGGTGGATGTGGGGAGAGAGATGGCGGAGTTTTGAGAGCGGATGATCTGGACGTGTGTTCATCAGAGACAGTAAATTTGTAATACTGGATGTCATGAACTGATATATATATTATGACTTTTGAACACTATTAAGGTAAATACATTGTCTGTTCTCTATCAAAATCTTTCATTTGCTAACTATGCCTATCAGTAGTTAGTGCCTTCAGTAGTTTGAATCTTTTATTTAGCTGGCAGTAGTGGCGCTCGCTGTATTGCCGGAGTTCGAGTAACGAAGGTTTTTGTGAAGTAAGTGATTTGTGAAACGTATAGGTTAATTTCGTCAGGGCCATTCTCTTGTAGGGATTATTGAAAGTCAGAATGCGTTGCTCTAAAAAAATATTGTGTGTCATTTTAAGCACAGTCATGTATAATTTTTCTAAGGAGACGTTTCATACTAAGCGAACCCATAGTAACCGTAATGCCAACATTCAAAATAAAAACTCTACGAACTTACGCAACAACGTATTAACTAAGCGGCGCGGACGTTCCTGAGCGACCATAGCCGCGTTGTGTTGAATTGTCCGCGGCGGCTGTGGTTGCGGCAGAATTACGAGGCATTTATTCGGCGGGGGCGACGTTTACGGGCGGCTAATGGATCGTCGGCGGCGGACAGGTGTGGGTGGCGGAGGCGTCCGGCCACCGGCGTCGCCAGGCGTCGCGCCGCCACGGAGCAGCGTCCGCCCGCGCCGTGACGCGCCGCGCGCGGCCGACGCCCCGCTCTTGCCAATGATAATATTTTGGAAGGTCGTCTATCAACTGCGAGCCCCCCTCAATTTGTCCCGAGCTGTTTTAGTGCGGTGCTGAAACGGACGCCACCTAGGAAATAGTCGCTAATACAAACACGCTCCGCTTGCCGGCTAAACGGTCGCTCGGCTCACCACCTCGTAATTAGCCCGCATACATTACGATGAGGCGCGTGTGGCTGCTTCCGAGTAAAATTAAGATCCTTCGTGAGCGAAGTACTTAATCAACAGTGCATCAACCTACCACTGTACAGCTTACACGAAGTTTTGATCAGTTCCATTTACACAATAGACACTAGATAATACCAATTATTTTAGAAAGTTTTCGTACGATATGTGTCATACGTTCACGGTCTTCTCCCATTTCCCATTACTGTCGATTTTGCTGTTTTGTGTATTGGTGTACTCGATGGACAACATTAGTTACTGGCTTCTGAATACTGTCGGCTATTATATCCCATTTATTTTAATTTTAAAAAGGCATCATGTAATGTTCTTAAAATATTGACAACGGTCTTTGCCTGCTAAGACATTTGCACGGACGGCAGCCTATGGATTAATACCTGTTGTGCCAATAAGTTGGTTTAAATATTTTTCTTGGTAGACCAAAGTTGTACTACATCGGGGTCATGCCGTTTCTAACAAAAGTTTGCATTTTCTAAGTAGGCCAAACTGAAGATGTCTTCAACAAAGCGAAGCGCGATATTGCCAAAATATAAAATGATAAAGCATGTTTTGCAGCCAAGAATGTTTATCTCCTCAAAATATTTATCGCTGATTGCCGTATCGTCCTGCCATGAAATGTAAAAGTTCTTCGTCACTTTGTTCAGGTCCGTACTACTTTTCAAAGACGTCCTGTTATTCGACTATGATTCAGTCTTAAAATTTGTAAAAAGTTTTTCCAGGGACAAAAAATGGTTCAAATGGCTCTGAGCACTATGGGACTCAACTGCTGTGGTCATCAGTCCCCTAGAACTTAGAACTACTTAAACCTAACTAACCTAAGGACATCACACACATCCATGCCCGAGGCAGGATTCGAAACTGCGACCGTAGCGGTCGCACGGTTCCGGACTGCGCGCCTAGAACCGCGAGACTACCGCGGCCGGCTTTTCCAGGGACATCTATCAGTCACAATTGTTTGTTAACTTGCACTATTATTTAGTGAAAACCACATGTTTCGAAGTGTAACCTCAACGTCAGGCAAAAAATGGCAATACAAAACATTTAAAAATGAAATAAACAAAGATCTAAATTTAGTAGTTTCTGTCTTAATATATGTTCTGAAGACAGAGAAATGTAATTCGTATGTCTACTGCTAACACAAAAAAAAAAAAAAAATACTAAATAGTAACTCGCTCTGTTCATCTCAAATGTCTGTTTAATTGTGTCGTACCCAATTTCATCCATTGCTGTGGCTACCTGGATTCTATTGTCCATTTGATACGAAGAGAGTGAATGATTGTTTACTTTCTTTTTTAGCAATGTACCGACAAACGAAGTAAACGCTCTCTGTCTCGACAGAGGCTGTCATCAGCACATATTGAGAGAGAAAACTTTTAAAAAATGGCTCTGAGCACTATGGGACTTAACATCTGAGGTCATCAGTCCCCTAGAACTTAGAACTACTTAAACCTAACTAACCTAAGGACATCACACACATCCATGCCCGAGGCAGGATTCGAACCTGCGACCGTAGCAGTCCCGTGGATCCGGACTGCAGCGTCTAGAACCGCACGGCCACCGAGGCCGGCTAGAAAACTTTTACTTTGAGATATTTGTATGTCATGTTAAATGTTTTGTCAGTTTTGGTCTAATAACATGTTATAATATTAAATAATTGAAACAAATTAACAAACAGTCATGACTGGTAGCGGCGTCTGGAAACCCTGTTTATAAATTGTGCATCTTTTCTCATTGTTTTCTTTACTTTTTTCTTTTTTTTCACAGATTTCTCACATGCAGCAAATAAAGTGAGAAAGTAAGCTGATTTCTCAGATACTAATTCCGCAGCAGGTCCCGCGCACTTACAACAGTGCTACTACTTGTTTAAAGTCTCGATATGTTGAAAAAGATTTCGGCAGGTAATAGTTTGCAAAAGGGCCAGTATTTTGTTGCAAGCTTATAACTTTTTTCCTGGCCGTGTAATCATATACCTATGCATTTTTTCTTTTCCATTTTTATTTAAACAATAAATAGTTCTCCCGTTCCCGGCAGTATTCCCATTTTGGGAGTCTCCAAACGGTGAGCATTCACCTATCCTCCATTTGTTACTCATTATTAGATTCTAATAACACGATCCCTCATATCACTACACCGTCACGAGTACGTAAGTTCTACAGCTACATCTACATGGCTACTCCGCAAATCATACTTAAGTGCCTGGGTTCATTGAACCAGCTTCACAATAATTCTCTATTATTTCAACATCGAACAGTGCGCGTAAAAACCAACACCTGTATCTTTCCGTGCGAGCTTTTATTTCCCTTATTTTATGCTGATGATTCTTTTTCCCTATGCAGATCGGCGTCAGCAAAATATTTTCGCTTTCGGACGAGAAAGTTAGTGATTGAAACCCTGTATCCTTTCAATGATACTCTCTCTCCTATTTCGCGATATTACAAAACGTACTGCTCTTCTTTGAATCCTATCTGGTAAGGATTCCAGACCGTGCAGCAGTACTCCAAAAGAGGACGGACAAGCGTAGTGTAGGCAGCCTCTTTGGTAGATCTGTTAAATTTTCTAAGTGTTCTGCCAATAAAACGCAGTCTTTTGTTTGCTTTCCCTACAACATTTTCTAATTATGTATTCTTTGCAATTTAAGTTGTTCGTAATTGTAATTCCTAGGCATCTAGTTGAATTTACGGTCTTTAGATTTTACTGATTTATCGTGTAACTGAAGTTTAAAGGATTCCTTTTAGCACTCACGTGGATGAACTCACACTTTTCATTATTTAGTGTCAATTGCCAATTGCCAAAATCTTTTCTAAATCATTTTGCAATTTGTTTCGATCTTCTGATGACTTTACTAGACGGTAGCGTCATTTGCAAACAACCTAAGATAGCTGCTCAGATTGTCTCCTAAATCATTTATATAGATAAGGAGCAGCAGAAGGCCTATAACGCTACCCTGGGGAACGCTAAAAATCACTTTTGTTCTACTCAATGACTTTCCGTCAGTTACTACGAACTGTGACCTCTCTGACAGGAAAATACGAATCGAGTCACATAACTGAGATGATATTCCATAAGAAATTTCACCAGAAGCGGCTTGTGTCGTACGACAGAAGCCTTCTGGAAATCTAGGACTAGGGAATCAATTTGAAATCCCTTGTCTGTATCACTCAGTACTTCGTGTGTGTAAAAAGTTAGTTATGTTCCACAAGAACGATGTTTTCTAAATCCGTGTTGTGTGTCAATAGAGCGTTGTCTTCGAGGTAATTCAAAAATTTGGAAGGAAAATTCGTTAACGTCTTATACCGTGATGGTAAAGATTTTGTTGCCAAGTCTCCGAAACGGAGATGAAAAGTAAGCGTTCATATGCCTCCATTATTAAGCTAAAACAAATTCCTGAAATGCATGTTTAGTCATGCTGTATTACCAAAGAAATTGTCACGTTAAATTCATTCGTATCGTTTCGCCTACAGTTCCACAGAAACATCGTAGATTAATTTGCATCAACACTGTGTCAGCAAAATTCGCCCTCGCATGGAAATATTAACCGTTTATTCTGAAGAAACAAATGCGGTTGTGGTAGTGTGTTGTATCACAATACTCTTCATTTTCTAGGGCTATCGAAAGCTGTTAAATAACATGTAACGTTTATGAAACGTTTTCGTTTGATTATCTCAGCAGATGAGAAAGTAACCAGTGTTAAAGACAAAGAAAGCTACTCCTCTCTAGCTTAACCTTACTTGCCGAAAAACTTATTTCGACATCTTGATCTGTTTGTGAAAAATTATTTTACAATAAGCTTCTCACCACATAATATAGTGGTGGAATTTTAATGCCATTTTGCTAATTTCTGCTCTTTCCCTTAAAGCGAGCTGGAATCAGTACCAAAGTATTATTTCACACAACTTTAGATTTATCAAACTATGTTTCTGGTGCATTCTTCCATTTCGCTTTTGTACAATAAACTCCCGTTTAAGAAAGAGGAAGACAAAACCGTGGAAATCCCACTGAAACGTTCGCTTGCCAATATTGTAATGCGTCTATCAAATAACAAATAAAATAAATTTTAATAATAAACTTTAGTACGATCAGATACTTCCATAAAGTATTACAGTGGCTGAAGCAATTTTGACTTATCAGTCATTTACAATAGCGCACGGAATTATTCTTGGTCTAACGCTGCTTCGAAATGTATTGAATGGCACCACATGTGCATAACTGCTACCACTAGATTGTATAATTCCATGGGCAATAGAAAACGATCTGTTGAAATTGGTTTAACTACCGTTAAAATGTTGTGCTTGCATTTGACACCAATAAACAGTATTGTTAAAAGAAATGCGCTCATTGCTGTTCTGCACTAATAACGTAGCAAATACGTGCATAGGAAAATAAAATGTTTATTTATGGTGTCGGCCTGCTTTCAACTTAGCCTCAATTGCTCCGTTATTCCATCGTAGTGGACAAAAATGAACCACGCTACTGCCGTTGTAGACTGTCTGTATCTCATTTCTTTTCATTTCATGAATGCACTCGTTGGTATTCTCTGAATGAAACCAATACTACATGTTATTAGTTTTATTTTAATTTCAGACCGAAATGGGTCTTCTTCAAAAGGAGCGTTAGCTACGAGTAGCGAAGATAGTTTTCGTATGGGCCACGCGTCATTTAGCATTGAAATACTCTGCTTTTGAGTAACGATTTTTCACTGGCGAAAAACCTAATGCACTAGAGCTGTAGGAGAAATTAGTTGTGGTACACTTCCACTATTAATGCGCACCAAAGTGTAGTGTTGGTGACCTTTCTATTCCACACGACATTAGGCTCCATAAAATGTAACTGCACAATCAAATACCATATGCTCATTTTCACAGGGAATTGTGCATCCGAGATTGTGTCGCTTCAATAATCACACGCATTTTTAAACATTGGTTCATAATTATAAGAGTTAATAAACAAAGAGTGGTGGCACAGCTGTGTTTACAATTTTAGGCATAATATTATTAGTGCAGCCAAATGATTTCATCGCCAAATGATATTTACTTTCCATAAAATCTGACTTTTATCTTTGTAATCGGAATATCCACCTGAAAATGAAGAGATATGTCAGCTCAAAACCGGTTATGAACGTCAAATATACGCATAAAACACCCCCTTTTTTTATTCACACTCAATTAGTTATCGGCGTAAAATAACTTACGAATCCGAAAATTCTAAATGGCTTAATGGCTTTTTTTCCTTTACTTTGCAGCCTTGATCCCTGCTTACAATGCCACTGTACGGTGACCGCCGTCAAAGACCACATTGTAGAGAAATAAATCGAAATATAATAAAAAACTGCCTCTAATATAACACACATAAACTAATATTAAACCAAATAAAAGACACTGTGGACAGTGACTTTAAGAGAGTGATACTGCAATTTAACCGCGATTTGGAGTAACATAATTACATTTGCATCACAACTCGTATTTTTTTCAGTTACATTCACCTGCTATAAAGTGGCACTTTTTGGCATATATTTAGACACGACAGATTTTCGACCACTATCTTTGAAAAAAAAATTGAGTTAGTGTGATGGGGGAAGGACGTAGTAGAAAGTAATATACGAATTGCTGGAAGAAAGATTAGAGTTTAACGTTCCGTCGACAATTAGGTCATTAGAGACGGGGTACAAGTTCGGATGTAGGGAAGGATGAGGAAAGAAATCGGCCGTGCATTTCAATACTAACACCCTGACATTTGTGTTTGGTGGTAAAATTGCGTCCCATATTCATTAGAAATGTGCCACAAAATTTTATATCCTGCTGTGCACTGTTTTTCAACGATATTCATATGACTGCTTTAATTATGGTCTTTACGAACATGATTGTCAGAAATACTCGTATATTTAAAAAATATATATTTTAATGTCCAAACATTTCCAATGCTCTAAATGAATGTTCTACACACAAATATTTCTAAGCAGAAAGAAAACAACCTTCTTGGCGTCATATTGACAAAAACGCCTCAATCTATAAGCATACGCAGTGTTCTTATCATTTGTCATAACTCACAGCTTGTGTTCTAATTACCACTATGTAGTGGATTTGGGTTTATTTGCCAGGGACACACTTGCGTGTGAAATAGAGCTTTGTACCTCAACTGTTACGTAGCGAAGTTAGAAAGACTAACTTTCTCATCTGGAAATGAACGACATGACGGCTTTGGTGGAAGAAAAGTTTTAACGCTTCACTTGTAACATAAGTCTCGAGTGGCCTAACTGATGATTGGATTAGCGTTTCGGAAGAGCTGGTTTTACCTCAAATTCCACCGATCTCAAAGTATTCTATGTCTATGCTGCGATGTTACCGACAGCAAAAATATGGACGATATCTTCCGAATTAAAAAAAGGTAGTGCATAATAGTATTTCAGGTTCGAGCTGACAAAAAGGACTGAAAATATAGAAGCTCATGCTTCGAATAATGTAGCAATAGCATTTTTCCCCACGGCTTTATTCACGAAAGCAGAGTTCTTCCATGAAATAGCAACACTTTATCTCCATAACAAAACATAAAATTATCAAAGTCGTATGTTAGCCTGGTAGTTATTATGACAACTTAGTGAGCACCAAACACACACTGAAACTTTCTAGAAAAATTAATAAAATCCGTTTTGGTCCACGGAAATTAACAGTTCTGATAAAACTTTCTTCTTCCTCCCTACTACGAGTTTCAAAATTATTTCCTTGTTCTCGTGTTCAGTTTCCCAATGATCAGACGATGGACAGTAGTACTAAGTCTTGTCCAAAAATGCGGAGTAAAGCATGTCAAAGATGCTTCCTATGAATCTTCTTTCAGTTCTCGAGGGAACGTTATTTTGGCGGTGTTGTATATGAAGAACACATTGACCAAGCTGTGCATATATCGCGACATCTAGAATATTAGCGTGGTATGGGCCTAAAATGCAGCTTCTATCTTGAATTGCTTCCAACAAAGGTGATATCGAATTCTGATTTGTTCTTCACGACAATTAATATTTACCAAATGAAAGTATTATATAGAGGTATTTTCCTCGAGCGATTAGTAACCATTTGATACGCTGTGTCTCAAATGTTCAAGTTAAAGAGTAGCGTAGGAGTAAGAAGTGTAAACAGCGTTTCTGGTCTCTGGGAGTGGTATATACTGAATTACGTACGGGAAGCTATCGTGTAGGAGCGTCACTACCGAACAATACGTTTCTTCATGATTTCCTGTTTAACCTAATATTTTCAGTTCATTTCATCCACTAAATGTAAAATCCTCAAAACTCTATTTTATGGATTCTGATATTAGTTTTCTGCTTCCAGTGCAATGATAACTTGGCCGCAGAGGGAGACGTCCCACAAACCAATTCCTTCTTGTGGTATGTTCTTAATGTAGCTTTTGCGGTGTGACATAAAGCCTCGTAAGAGGCATGCGACCATTTTATAAATGTAATTTTTTTTTATTTATACATTGCCGTTATGATAGCTGGAGAAAAATTTTGTCACTTGATGTTAAACAAATCAACGTTGTTTACGCGTTTCGAGTAAACTCATCTTCAGAATACAAAAGGAGGTAAGGGGTTTCACATACACGGTATGGCGTCGTGTACAGGTAATCACTTTTAGAGTACAACTGGACGATAATGTTTTGCCCGATAAAGAAAAGCGTGTGATGGCAATCATTGCAGCACTCCTTCCGTGTTGTGCTTCGTACGAAAGGGAGTCAAACTGTTTGCGCACTTAATACTGCGTGAATAGCCCCATCAATAACGGCTGCGCAGATGCGTATGTCGCACGGCTTTCCGCAGTAATTACTGCTTTGCGGATAATAGACTGCGCCGATTCGGATATACGCCGACATATATACGGATAACCGTTATAATTATTACTTTTTGTTTAAAAGTGAGAGGACTGTGTCAGTACTACGGTTGTTATCTATTTTCATTACATGCAGTAATAATTATTATTGCTTTGTATTACAATTTTTTCCCATTCGAGACCGAGTGATAATATACTGGCCTCAACCTGCAGCGTTCTGTAGAGGAAAGATGTGGTACTAACACTTGCGAAGGCTAAAATGTCGATATACTCTCCTGTTTTCGCACAATTACGCGTCCTTAATGTTTCTGCCCTAACAGCAACTGCCTTGCGTCTGAGTCATTTTTGTTTCGTTTGCAGTACCTAGGTTAGCTTAAACAGTTGCCGAAAGCTGCCACAAGGCCAACTGAAAGCTCATCTATGATACTGTATCCATTGGAACTTCGCTTAATTGTCTGGCTCCTATTTGCGGATCACATACATTCACTAACATCATAAGTAATTTTCGCTATAAAATGAGTGAATCCACCAATAAATTCACAAATACACAATGCAAAACTTGTTACATTAAGAGATGTAGCAACGTAACACGATGTAACGTTATGTTCTGTTAGCATAGATTTGTTAAATAAACTACATGACTATCTAAATACGATGCAATTTGTGACAACGTTCAACACTTCATCTGACTTCCCAATGTTGCGGAAATGTTATGCAGAATGAACCCGTTTCAGTATGTACGACAGAAAGTTATAATTCATGGAATGTATCTCATCAGAAACATAATAGTAGGAAAAAGAACTTAAAAACCAAAACCGTCGGAAACACATACGGTTAGGAAGATCTGAAACTGACATCCAGATTTCTTGTCTAGTTTTCGTAGATGATCTGGCAATAGTAGCAGACAACGAGGAAACAGCAATTAACAGATATAAACTCGCAAGGAATGTGCAGAAAGAGTTGGTCTCCAAATCTCCTTCCAAAGAGCTAAGAACATCTGCTCAAAATATTCCACTCAAAACCCGCTTATAAAATATGGACAAATGGAGAAGGTTTCATACTTCTAGTGTTTAGGCGAAATTCGTCAACCTACAGGGAGAATTTGCACAGGAAATTCGAATGCAAAAACCTACGAGTGCTTACGATAAAACCTACAACCTGCAGCAACAAAAAAATGTATATACACACACACAAAAATGAGACAGCCACCAGCTGTATAAGATAATGACGATAATGACAGTTTGTGCCGGACCGGAACTCGAACCCGGAATTCTCGCTTTACGCGAGCAGTCGTTTTAACCGCTTTAGCTAACCGTACACCACTCACCGCCAGACCCAAACTTCGATGTGTCGTCGTTCCTACGTCACAGCCTTTACTCGTGCCCACATTGTGTAATTCCCGTACAAGTGACGATATTTGAATTAAAAGCCGCTGCCCGATTTTGGCAGATAAATACAATATTACCGTGCCTTTGTTGTTAAGAAGAACAATGCAGCTTTCTTTAAGACACGTATGCATGCCCGAAGGAATAGGTACTGCGGTGACTACAGCCATTATGAAATACGCGAAATGTATTCGTAATTGCGAATACGAACAACCACCAGTTGCACAAGAGAATGTCGACAGTGAAAATTTGCCCTCGACCGGGACTCAAACCCAGATATCGGGCTTCACGCGAGCGGTGGCGTTATCCGCTTTGGCTGTCCATGCACGGCATGCATGCATGTCCGAAGGAGCACTGCGTCGTTCTTCTTGACAACACAGGCACTGCACTAGGGTAAAAATCAGACACTATAACATAGTTATCAATCCTGACGTTTTGCACGCTGGCGAAAAGGTGTTTTGGTATACATCCTAAAAAAAAGAACGCAAAATTCTAAGAAAGATACTCCACAACGAAACAACAAAAGAGGAATACAGACTAAAAACCTGAAAAACAACTAAAAAACTATCAAACGTCGCGGCAGTGATAAAAAGAAGAAGATTGAAACTTTATTTGCATATTCACTCTTAAGAACAAGACTCACTCACAAAATTGCAACGTACATAGAATAACTGAAAACCTTCAGGCTCGTATAGGCCCACCTGACATTTTCAACAGAAACTTATACAGCTAAAAAATTAGCAGATGAGTAGTATCGCCAGGGAAAGAAGTCACCACCAAACCAGGAAAAAAGTGGACTGAAGACAGAAAAAGAATTCAGGGAGAAATAATGAGAGCTGTGTGGAAACTCCGAAGATTGGAACGTAATAGTTTTGCGTGATTCGATAGGGTCTAATGTCACCTAACAATAATAAAATATGAAACTTCCTGACGATTAAAACTGTGTGCCGGACCGAGACTCGAACTCGGGACCATTGCCTTTCGCGAGCAAGTGCCCCGAGTTCGAGTGTCGGTCCGGCACACAGTTTTAATCTGCCAGGAACTTTCATATCAGCGCACACTCCGCTGCAGAGTGAAAATTTCATTCTGGAATAATAAAATATGACAGCCTATGACGTATTAAAATGTGGTGATCATCGGCCTGTACATTCTTAGCCAATGGAACGTAAATTACCAAGCCTGACTTCAGCAGACGAAAATTTAAACCAAGAGAAGTCGTGCCGTTACAGCTCCAGCGTACTGAACGAGTTAAAATGGTTTAAAACATTTTAGTGACCAAATATGCGGATACAAGACTTTTAAGTAAGACTGAGGGACTTGCAGATGAGGATATCATTCCTCTTATAACATCCGAACAGATCTCTTCCCGCTAACTATAATCTTTAAACTTCGGTGTTATTCATCCTTTCAGGCTAGGCGTGATGCAGCGAAACTGTTTACCTCAAACATGTCTGATGCCGGTTAAGATATCGTAACTCTTTTCCACCTAGATGAATTGTGAAAAAGTTCTGATTAAATGGCCTGTAGTTTTCATAGCTATATCAGTTAGAGAGATAACTGTATCAAAATCTCTTTTTCAAATGGAGCTATAGTAATTTGTATCATAGTTCAATGGCGTTTCGATCTTCACAACCCGATTACTAGTTCTGGAGTATTTGGAACCTAGGATTTATCTGCTTTCAACATGAAACCGATTGCTGTATTATCCGGAAATTCATGTTGTTATACGAAACTGTCACATCATGCTGTTGGGCTGCTCTAAATCGACGCAGCTAAGAGAGTCTACTTATAAAAGCGGCATACTGGAGAAAAGGATAATTTTAAATTGGTACTAATCACACCGGGCTACATGTCGTTGGACCGTAGCACCTACTATCAGGCAAAGGACGCGTCATCTAAGGCTCAATGCACACAAGCGATTTATCACATCGAGCTGACTACGTCATTTCCTCGCTCGTTTAAGCATTAGTTGTGAATTAATGGAGCAATACAACTACGGCAGGAAGCTGCGAACTCGTCCCGAGGGCGCCGTCAGAGAATTGCTTCGAAACAGCAGTCATTGTCAGAGAATCGGGCGGTACAGACATGTGCGGAACCCTAGGAAAGGCTACCATAAGCCTGCCGTGAGCAGCTGGTACGGATGTGGAACTGTCTAATGAGGAAGTGAATAAATACCCTGAAATATGAGACATATTTCGCATGGAGTACCACGATAATATCAAGCAAATAGCCGCATTGTTTCACGTGCGTCAAAGTTTTGTGAGGGCTTTGCAACAAAATCGAATCAAGAGGGGAATGACATATGCAATAGAATCACTGCTGCGTTGAATGTGTTTGTGTCCGGTTTCGATGTTTTTGCTCGGGTGTGGTCATATAAAATTTCAAATAGTCCTAATCAGCAAATGCCTTCCTTCTTGGCCTTCTAAAATCAAACGAAAGAGCTACACACAAATTGGACATAGAGCGGTAGTAAGCATCGAACCCCAGCCAAAGACTGAGCATTCGCGTGCGCTGTCATCTATGCTACTAGAACAGCCGACACTAATTGCAACTGGCGCGCGCAACGGAACGGCCTGATCGGCTAACTTCAGTGCTAATTAACTCTGAAACGGAGCAGCATATCGATTTTTTTCTTAACAATTACTTCTAACCATAGCCTGCCCTGCAAGAGCCTTACAAGCTTTTCAGACTGGTTTTGACCACTTCGTATATTCTTTTATTTCACCCGGATGAGTGCAATCTCTGTTTTATTATACAGCAACCACACCGCCTGCTTCCTTCTGCCTACCTCCATGCCAGTTGCTTCTAATCTAGCACTGCTGCGCGATTATCGCTGCGATATCGCCGTGTGTGTATCGCACTATTTCTTGCCCTGCGAGCTTGCACGGTTTTTACGCACTCGTGTGCATCGAGTCTAAGAATAATCTACCAGTTATCTGTGGCAACCGTTGTATTCTTGTTTCTGTCACAGCCCTGAAAGAAACTTGTATGTCAAATATAAAACAGTGAATTGAGCATAAACATTGTTAAATATCAACTCCACGTCATCAGTTTGTGTCAAGATACTTTGCAAAATTACGTCGGCAACATCAGCAAAAAGTTTATCATAAAATAATATGGAACAGATGTATCACTTGTATATTGGATTTTTTTAAAATTAGCTCCGAAATGTGCTACTGTCGTTTTAGAAACACACTTGTCTTGGGCGAGCTGCGCCTGTTCTTCACACTGTAACAGAATGGACAACACGCGTGTGGGTGAGTCCCGAGCCTTGACAACAGGAGTGAGGCGCGGCACAACATCGGCTCCGCCAAGATCCACACCGCGGCGGACGAGAACAAGGCGTTCCGATTAGCGCGTCCCCCCATCGTCAGCTTCGAACGGCGGCTGACAGCGCCCGAAGCCACAGAATGCGCCCGCAGGGCATCCCAGCTGTAGCCGTAGGGTCTGTGCCAGCCTTTACCAGCCAAATTGTAACGGCCCCTACTAGAGCGCCCCGCCACTGCATCTGCCCCTGATGCAACTGCCTACGCTGCCCCCGTTCAGAGGCGAACCCAGGACAGATGCTATACGTCGAGGACGTTCAGGACTGCTCCTTAACCACTCATATAGATCCGTGGTTCACAGTTCACTGTACTATCTTTTTCACATGCAGTGCGGGGAGAACCACATGCGGATTGTGTTATAATTCATAGCGAAAGCAGACAATACGATGGGATTCCAAAAAGTAAGTTATATTTGACCTACAGGTTTCTTTCAAGGCTCTGAGTGAAACAAGTAACTTTTACTAATGCTGCAGTACACGTCAAAGTGACATAAATACAAGACACTAGTTTTAAACGTAGACGCCAAGACTCCGTAAACAACGGTCGGAGCGTTCTACAAATCGTTCAATTCCTCGACGACAGAAATCCGCTCCTTGATCACGAGCCATTCGAGAACCACTGTGTGGACGGCTTAATCACTGGAAAATTTCTTTCTCCCCAGATCAGCCACGTCTGTGCGGCCTGCATCAAACTGTTGACAATATTGCACTGCTGCTGTGACATTGCATTTGGTCCACAGACTGTCAGAATTCTAATGCGACTCTGAGCGCAACTGAGAAGTTTTTCACGCAATAATTGTCCGAAGACATATAGCCAGGTGTGATTAGTACCAATTTTAAATTAACCTTTTCCTGCAGTATTCCGCTTTTATAAGTTGACCGTCTTAGCTGCGCCAGTCTAGAGCGCCCCAAGAGCTTGATGTGACAGTTTCGTATAACAACATGAATTTCCAGATAAGACAGCAATCGGTTTCATGTCCAAAGCAGATAAATCCTAGGTTCTAAACACTCCAAAATTAGTAATCGGATTCTGTACTTCAGCTTTGGAGTGCCTTTCCAGTTTTCGTGCCATTTCACTCGACCACTGTGATGCATCTATTACCCACACCACTGCAAAACTGTCTGCAGGAAGTCAGGAACATGTAGGCCTACTCCCTGCTGACAGCGCCATTCGTGTTGCGCATTGGTCTCGCTGTTAGTGTGCAACGGCATGTGGAACTTACTTTCTGAAGTATCCCTATCTCGTGGCAAAAACTTTCCAGTAGACGTCCGCAAACAAGTCGTTTCCACAATAGTAGCGAATTTCTGCGTAAGAGTCTTCACCGACTTCAATATGAAATACCGTCCTAGGCTGTAAAATTGTTTTTGAAATCTACACTTTTCGATTAAGCCTCTATTTAAATGCGTTCAAATTTAAACTATTTTCCATGATTTGGGAATGTGACAGATGCATGATGAGACACCGACACATTTTGCTACTGATCTGAGACGATATCGAAGGCGTCAATATCGTCCTAGACGGATAGATTGAGCAAAACTTGTCCTTTGACTTCCAAGGCCACATGATCTCAATGCCCAGGATTTTTCTCTCTGAGGTCCATTCAAAAGTGGAGCTTGCCGCACTACCGTTCATACGGTTCACGAACTGGAGGCGCAAATTGCACGGTCTTGTCATGGCTCACGAGAAGTTCCGAAGACGTTTGAAAAAAAAAAAAAAAAGAAAGAAAAGAAAAGAAAAGTCGTATCTCACTTGAGAGACCTGTGCTGTACTGCATCCAAATGAGATGAAGACAGTGGAACAATTCCTTTAACGCGCTGCTTGTCAAACTTATTTTGCCCAACAACCAGTACTGGCATTGTGGGGCGCACGTGTACCGATCTTATTATTAATGGGTAACCTAAATAAATTAGAATATTATCAATTCCAAAAGACTAACTATCTAAGGGAGCGGTAAGTTGGCCGCTGGCCCTCGAGTACTGACCGTTAGAAGTCATCATTCGGAACACTTCGTGTCGGTTGTTCTCTGTTTCAGACTGCTTCCAACCTCAGCGATGTAACACGTGCCATACTGCAGTTGCGTGCTGGAGTATTGTTGGTTTTACTATGTGTGCAAATGACTCTGATTAATAATAGTATTTGTAAATATATTTAAATGCATTCTTGAATATAAGACACCATAAGAAGACTTTCGTAAATGATATAAATACTACTTTTTTCTACTCACTGTACTGCATTGCAACAGTCTTAATTACAGGTCCTTGCTACAATAAGTGCCGAATTTGAAGATGACAGTTTGCGTGATGCGCATTTACGAATACATGTTACTTGCGAGTCGTCGGTACAATTCGCTTACTCCCGTAAGTTGTCATTACAGCGAGACAAACAATGAAACATTCCCCCTCTCACACCCACTAACCCTGCAGTGGCCGTGCTACTTGCCCCTCGGCCTCTGATATAAGCGGCCAACTTCAATTAGTTCAGGGCCGAATTCACCGTAAAATTGATAACATCTTAAAACACTGCTGTCTCTGTAAATATGTATGTTTGCTACTGAGTAGGAGAACTACACAATTAAGAAGCTCTTAAAGCTAGTTGACTTTTTGGATTCGGCTGTTAGTTGCTACACACATATTGCTATGAAAATACGTCTGAGAACCGCGGGCCGCACGAATACTTCATTAGTCTGATGACTACTGCTTTAAAAGATAGGATAATACATTAAACCTCAGTATGTTATGTGCTGAAACTGCATTACATTACTTGTTAAGGTAAGCTGTGGATGAAAATGGACTCCAACTAGATAGTTTACAGTTGAAACTGATTTTTGCTAACTAATAGTATAACTTAAATACCATTTATAAGTTAGTGGCGGTTCGTAATCACACATCCACAATAATCACATAAATAGCTGCTTCTTGGACCCATGTTTACTGACGTTCTTGTTTTTAATGTGTATTTTCACCCGTATCAGTTTCGGCTACCGATAGTGCTATCTTTTCTGGTAGTTTAACCACGTGAAGATCCATATGTGTTTCGGTTATCCACCCTAAGGATGGTTTGATTTAATTCTCCATTCCTATGTCCATGACATCGAGATCTAAATTACGTATTCGAATCTAGCTCTGTCTCCCACCTGGAATTTCAACCACTACCCACGTCGTAACGTATGACCAATCATTTTAACACTTCGTTTCATTACCAGGCAATTTTTCTCGTTAAATCGTTCCGTCTTCATTCCATACCCTTTTACTGACCAACAATTCTCAGAATCGATCAGAAGAATGTTTCGTAACTGACCTTTCACATCCCTACATTCTTCAAGGATTTTCCATGAATCTCAGTGCGGTATACACATTTCCCGTACCGTAACTACATTTGTGTGTTCTTTTAATCTTAGAAGACTTTGTGTGGATAGTCATTTAACCGTGTAGATACCACGAAATTTTTGAAAAATCTAAGCCCAGACTGATCGTTTGTAATGTAATAAAACAATATCGGTACTTTCCTTGTACTCAGGAACAGTGAATTATATTTGTTTATATTGACGGCCAGCTGTCGGTCTCTGGTGATATTGATACAGGTATTTTATGGATATAAGCCCGCAATGGTTTTAAAGAAAACTGTATCATCTATGTGACCATGACGGGAATGGTATTTCTAAGCTGTCCCCGCAACATCAAAACTAAAGTTTTACCCTGACAGAGATGATGTTCCGCGCCATGATCACATACCTGATGCAGCAGATCTGCAGGCAACTCGGTACACTAACTAGTAAGACTCCGGTATTACTTGTGGGCAAAATTGAATACGTCTCGGAGAAAATATACCAGTATTTTTTTTTTCCTGCAATGAACTCGCGATGGAGTTTCGCGTCTATTGTGGTGTTCTAAAACGGCGCAGTTGCTAAACAACTTCATCGCATTTAATTCCAATTTGATTTAGAAAGTTTTCGCGCTAACCACTATTTTTAATGCAGTAACCGTGTTAATATGACATTTAGCACATCTTCTAGGAGTCACTATTCACGTAGAAATCAGTACTATGAGAAAACCAGCATTATGTGTAATAAAAGTATTTGTAGACACACAACGCACACAACGCAGTATTAGTTTGAAATTAAAATGTTTCTCTGTAGAAATATATGTCTTGAAATGAAAGCAGTTCTCAGTTTTCAAGCGCGGCTCTGTTCTGCAATCCCGCAACATAATGCGCGTCGGACGAGTTAATTTTTGGAATGAAACGTGAATATGTGTTTCCCGTTCTCCATTCGCGCTTTAAATTGGAGCGAGATCTCTGTTGGAAGACAGGAACAGTTTTCAGTACCAGTGATTTTTGGATAGTTGACGTACCACCACAGACATTTTACATGTCCTTGTAGTTGCTGCAAGTAAGAAACTACCGCCGTCAAAATTCATGTTTTTAACGTGCTGTTAATGGCTTGTGTAAACACTTATCCCTTTCGCCAATATGAGAACTTGGAAGTAATGAAATTTGAAAAAAAAAAACAGTTTTTGTCGGAATATTTCATCATATCTCAGAAAATTCACAAAATTAAGCGTTTCAGGGTTCAAGTGAGTAAATTGTTACAAGAGCTTCTTTATTAATAACAATCTTCTCTCATGTCTTAGAAAGTACGCTCAAATTTAACGCCGAGTATAACAACAGGTAACTTTCTACTGCAGTACATTTATGATGAGGTACTTCTCTTCAGAAAGCTCCTACCTTCGTCAGTGTTCGCTTGATCAATAATTATAATTTGAAGATTCTGCTTGAGGTAAACACAATTTCTTGTCGTTCACTATTTTCCCATCGCCTATACGTTTCCGGTATTTTCATCGTCAGTGGGTTTCTCTTTATTCTACTTAACAGCACATTCAGTTGTTCATGTTGGTATCTGTCTTGTTCTGTACACAAGGTTTTGATACAATTTGTCATCTATAAATCTGCTGTTGTTGGTGATGGTTTCTTTGTTCACAAACTTGTGACAATTTGAAAACCGGCAACCGCAACAATCATAAAATCTATGAAACTAATCCTTATATTACATACACAGACAGGTACGTGAGTGACTAAACGTGTTGTTAAGAGTCGCAGAATAAAATGAAAACTGCTGCTTATAGTGTACCGTGAGTAACATATATGGGTAAGTACTGAAATTCAAGAAACTGTACTTTGATAAAGGCGAAATTGGCAACATGTAACACATATTGAGTTGAAAAAGGAAGTCAATCCTGTATTGGATTATTCAGTTTATTCTGGTCTAGTATGTTTCTTTAACATAATGCAGCGCGTCAGCAACCGTATATGTATAGAAAATAATACTGAAGGCTGGAGAAAAAAAAATTGTTTATTTTCTAGTATGTTTCTCCTTTTGGGTTCGTATCCGAGTGCGCCATATATTACTTACAAATTTATTCTTTGACATATTGTCACCAAGTAACAACTAATATAAACTAATAACGTTGACAGTAAAACTTGTCATAGTTAATCCAGCATTGCCACTAAGAGGCATAAGACGATACTCCACGTTCTTTAAGCTTGCAGTGAGCTTTTCCATATAGCGTGAAGGAAATGATACAAGTGAGAGAAGAACAGACAAAAATATTCTAAAGGGGAAATTACGTACGCCCTCCTTTGTTCTACTTACATGTAAAGACAAAATAATGTAGGCATTAACCAACGTACATCCATGTAGTTTGTGTGTCGCCGTTTCAATTAAGCAGCGCGTTTTGGCAAATAATAAGCAAATTTTTTCGACAAAATACGCACTGCCCTGGTCCTTCGCAACATGTAAACGAGGAATATACTTCGTTACAAACAGACCAGCAGCATTCATTTATCACACTTACAAATTCCGTACTTTTACCGTAAATAAAGTAGGAACCTGATCACTGACCTGAATACAAAGATTGTAATAGATCAAAAACGGCCTGAAATCCCTCTGTCCCGCAAGTATTCGCATAAGAAATTTGTTTCAATGTATGAGTACCTTTCGTAATGCTTTTATTGTCGCCTTCAACCGTCCCGATAAGTCTGTTTGCAACGATTTAGAAAGAAAGATTTTGAAAAAAGTACAAGTTTAAGAATTTCTATTTAATTAATATAAGGCACAAGAGTACATTTTTGCACTAGAAGATGAACTGGTGCTAATATGTTAGTGATGCAAACCGTGCGTACGTGGCTTTCCTCCTTTTTCAATTAGATATTCTTTTATGGAAACAGAGGCTTCGTTGTTTTACGATCTGTGTCTTGAAATGAAGGATCGCACCCTTCTAAAATAAGGCAAGTACGGCGTCAGTTATAAATTAACGCCTAATGTCGGGACGTGACGGGCGCCACTGGAAAACAAACAGAAAAAGAGGAAACTCGCGACGGAGTTAGGGGCCTGATGCTCTCGTTTACAAGACGCAACGTGCGTGTAAGCCTTCTTAACCGATTTGTTACCGCGTGTCACACATTCTCTTCAAACACGAGGCGGCCTCAAGTGCTGGGGGTGTCGGAGCGCAACTGGCGCTGGGAGATCTACATCTGTACTCTGCAAGCCACTGCGAAGTACATGGCAGAGGATACTTTCGATTCAGCATTCATTACAGGTTATTTCCGCTCCATTCGCGTGTGAAGCGCGGAAGGATTCATTACTAAAATATTTTTGTTCGCGCTCTATAAGTTTAATCCTATCTCCGTAGCCCTGCGGGATCGATACGTAGTAGATTGCAGTATATCGCTAGATTCCTCACTTAAATCTGGTCCTCAAAATTTTGCCTTTAGTGAGGTTGATAGCGTACTATATTCGAAAATCAATTCAGATTTTTCGGCATCTCCGAGAAGCTCTCCAGTAGACCAAAGAACCTGTGACAAATGTTCAGCCCTTATTTGCATATGTTTAATATTCCCTGGTAATCCCATTTGGTTCGGGTCCTACGCACTTCAGCAATGGATGGATCGCACGAGTGTTTCGTAAGAAATTTCCTTGGAAAATTGCATTTCGCCAATATTCTGCCAATAAACCGAAGACTGCTACCTACTTTATATGTGAAGGTTCCATTTCATATCCCTACAAATTGTTGCATCCAGGTGACAGTACGAGTTGATTGATTCCAATAGTGATTTTGTAGCCATCGGACATTGCTTTACTGCGTTTTGTGAAGTACATAATTTTACATTCCCGAAAATTTGAATCGAGTTGCAACCCCTTTGAAATATTATCAAAATCTGACTGAATATTTATGCAGAATTTTTTCAGACCGTACAGACGTTCTATAAACATCGACGTCTGCTAGGAACAAAGGCTGCAATCACTAAATCCCACTTCTCAATTAATTCTTTGTGTTGACAAAACATAACCTTTATTCACGTACCATGAACTATTCGTATGGAAATCATTTCCCAAAGATACGGATCATTGCATTTGCTTCCCGCATACTTCGAAGAACGAATTTCCTTGTTATAAAGATTATGATACTTTTCAATAAGTTTTCTGTTGCGCTGATGCGATTAAACATGTACGCAATGTTCCGTCGATACTTGGAGAAACCTAGACATATTACAAACTAAAATACGCGGTATTTATGTTGCACAATAATGTTCATTTTAAAGTTAGGTGTGAAGCGGCTTTCGGCTTTCTAGGCCGTCCTCAGGAAAGTGTATTTCAGTATTTCATTGGTATGACCAAAACTGAGATAAGCTTTCGCTACAGGGAAAATAACCAGGTGTTGTGTGGTTGTTGTGTGTGCTACAGACAACGAAAAAAATAATATTTCTTTTGAAAATTCCGTGAGAATTAAATGTATACAAATGGACAGAAACTCTCGAGCAGTGTTTGTGACATTTCGGATTTTCATCTTTATAATATTTTAAATAAAAGCTGGAAATTTTTATAAGAAACCACAGATAGGAGAGAGAAGCGACGAGACGGAAAAAATCACAAATTTTATGCTAAACGGTATTAGGTTCATGCTTGAAAACAAAATATTATCGACACGTACTGAAACTACGTGTCTTAAGCTTCAGTATCACTCCAGAAGTAAAACAACCCATTAGATGAGCAAAAATTTAACTGAAGATTTCCGTTACTCTTTCTTCTTCCGCCCGTAATGCTTAAGACTTCCCGTAAGAAACCTTGATTCGGGCCAAAACTGTAGATTTCACCAAAGAAAGCGTGCTGATGTAATATAACTGAAACTTATTTGCTGTCTCTCGCAGCACAGCTTTGATACGAGACGTCACGCAAGAAGTCGACTACGTAATAATATTATTTTTTACTTATTACATAATTATTACTTAAAAATCGCGTTTGGAACTTCTGAAAAATTAATGTATTCTATCATATGCGCCTCGTTTGATTCGTTTAAAAAAATCATCAGTGGTCTTGAACCAATCTAATATTCTTAAGTTCGCCAAATGACATTCAATAATCAATTTAACATTCTTGACGTTGCCAAATGATATTGAATCACACGCCAGTCGTCTGAGTTACTCTATAACGTAAAATGTTAATGTGTATAAATTCCCAGGTGTGCTGAGTAAGTTCTTGTACATGTGTTATTAAGTTTTTGACCACAATAAATATTCGCTAATCACTTTTCAGGTTTTGCTTAGTATGCTCTACATGATGTGTTTCGAGATCTGTCTCCTTGAAGTGTTTGCATTTTGGATTTTACATTAAACGCTAAGCTCCTTAAAATGATAATCAATACACGAACGTGTTATGCCGAGAACAGTAAAGAGAATCTAAAATTTAGCTAGCGACAGCAATGTCTATTCGTAGAACTGCGTAATATGTTTCGCATATAATCGAATACTTTCCACAACAGTTGTATAAGGTGACATTATGTGTGTTACTGTAAACTCTTTGTAATGAAATAATACTAGAAGCATATGGCGGTAGGTACAAAATATGCTTGGTAATAAGTGAGTACTAATTTTAAGTGACATGGAACAAGAAATTTTGGAATCAATAGCGACGAAACAAGAACTGAGAATATAAACAGATCCCTATGCGTGTAAGATCATCATAACTTCAGACACGTCAAATTTACATTCCTTAATCTTTTGTTGGAATAACAGTTCATTATATATACAGTCAAAAACACAGAAAGATACATTTACTTATTCTTTATTTATTTTCTCAGGTTCCATGGAACCATCTGAGATAGAGATACTCGCTCACAGAGCGAGTTAATACATACATATTTCACACAATACTGATTAAAAAGACAACGATAAACAATATATTATATATACATATGAGTAACACAACACTGTGAATGTCTCTACACAACTTCGAGGAACGTCTGTACACTACAAAAGGCGTGTACCTCAAGCAAAACTTCGAATTTAAATTTGAAAATTAAAGGCTTATCATTCACATTTTTCTTTTAGTGCTGGAGGTCTGTTGACAGTAAAACCTACATACTGATGGAACACTTTTTTTTTTTACAAATGTTAAAAAAATGACACTCAGAGAAGCAAATAATTTTTATGACTAGTTTCCAGTAAGTGAATAGTGTCGTTCCTTTCCAAACAGTCCATTTATTAACCACTGATACAACTGTGTGGTGTATGTATTTGGATAGCAGAGTTACAAAGTAAAACACTTGAACAGCGATCTACACGAATCTTACGAACTGACAGCACATATCATCGCGACGATCGTTTTTAGAGCTAAGAATATCCTTTGTTAATGCCCAGAACTAAATCAGAATATAATTCCGAAGGCACAACACTAGGAAAAAAGCGATAGACTATAGGTTTCAATCAGTTCGCTTTCAAGGAGTCATTTTTTGACATTTATTGTGAGCTGGTATTCCAATACGCATAGCATTTTGTCTACCAACACATGTTGGCTTATGAGTACATTAGCAACTACGATTCGTGTATAAGTCTCACAGCAAAGAGATGAAGCACACTAGATGGCAGGGAGTCCTAGGGGTGGCATTGGAATTACAGCTCAAAATTAATGCACTATGAAAGTCAGAACTGCTCACCTTAGGCCTATGTATGTATACTTTTCTGCATTTTGAACTGTGTATATAAGGAACTGTTAATTCTTAAGGACACCACTTTTTTTATTGCACGGTGCAGTAATGACAGCTGACAGGCGCACATCTGAAAAGATTTGTTGCGTTTTCAGCTACCTAGAAATGCAAATGAAGCACTATAATTAACTAAGTATGGGTATCATATCAAAAATCTACTTGAGTGAATGAAACTATCAATAGGCATCTTTTTTATAACTATTTCATCGCTTACTATAGATGTTACGGGCGTTCTGTCAACCCATATGAGCACAGGACGTTAACAATCGGCATAGGTTTTGTGGGGTTGTGAACGTATCATGTGGTAAAAATATTGAAATGTTTTGGTCTTTACTGCATGTTGTCGAGGACGCGAAACCCTTTCGGTCAGGACACACACAGAGGAGTTTCAATGAAATTCAACCACTTCATTGCAGATAAAATAACTTTTTTCATTATTACTACTATCCTGGATAGTTTTATGAATGTCATGTTACACAGTTTCCCTGTTCCACATCGTAAAATATTGCAATCTTTTGCGCACTGTTGCAGTTTGTCGATATATATATAAGACGGGCGTGTCTCTCTTAAGGGACATCATATGCATTTTCTCTCATGTTTTGGCAGATATCTGGAATTTATTTTTGCATTTTGTGGCTGGAGTCGGCACAAACAATTCCTGCTCGTCACCTCTTTCCTGCGACCTCCAGTGTCGGCGGAAAGTGTCGGTTTTTTTGCCTTTTTAAACAGAATTGCTTTTAAAGCGGAATTTTGCGTCCCATTCGACAGATCGCTCCCACATTAGTCTAGTGCAATATTTGTTTTATCGAGATGTATAAACAGTGACAGTAAAACCAGAAGAGTGACCGGTACTCTAGCAGGGATAGCTCTGCCCTGGCCCGGCCATACAGGCAGCGCTACTACTGAGTCACTGCTGGATTGCCGTTTAAATTTTTCGTTTTTTACTGACCCTGTCAACACAAGTCGATGCAACGAATATCAGACTGGACTAATTTGGGAGCGCTCTATCGAATGAGCACGTAAAATCCCTATTTAAAAATCATATTATTTGTAATCGGAAATAAACCGCCGCTTTTTGTTGACACAGTGCGTCGCATGAAGGACGTGATGAGTAGGAACTGTTTGTGCCAACTCCATCTACATACTGCAAAAACTGGATTACAAATATCTGCCAAAACATCAGAGGAAATGCGCCTGACGCCTGTTAGGAGAGACACCCGTTATACATATATCGCCTCGCTGAGAAACACCACCGTGAACAGACAGTGAAATCGCTCCACCATTCTATAAGACTAGTCGGTTAGAAACGCACAGAAAATCCACTGGATGTAAAATAACTTTTTTATTACTAGGCTACCATTAAAAATTTTAAAAGTCTTGACCAACAGCCATCTTCAGATCGCACTTGGCCAATCGAAACCGCTGATTATCTAGTTTGTGCTGGAGTGTACTGCGATTAAGTTTATTACATTTTTAACGGTAATATTAATTAACAAGCTATTTTATCTGCAATGGATCGGTTCATTTTCAATAAAAAAAGCTTCACTTTGTCGTCTGACCTGACTCAGAATGTTTCAGCGTTTCAGTCTTTATTTCACGCAGTCTATGTCAGCGAGACTGTCATTACAAAAAAAAGTCTAATAAAGATGGTCTATAAAATACATACCTTAAGATATATGAGCACTTGCTCATCTTCGATAGTATGAAACAACTCTTTTCTACTGCAGGATCTTTGCTTTCTGTTTTTAGCGAGGAGGAAGTATTGACCTAGAAAAGAAAAAAGGTGTAGTAAACATTTGGTCTGAAATGCGTACCTTAAGAGCTACGTGAATCTCTTCGCTAGAAGAGATATGTTTCACACTAACGAAAATGAACAAGTGTTCATAGCTCTTGAAGTATGCATTTCACATCCCATGTTTACTAAACTTTTTCTCTTGTTTTGGTCAATACTTCCTCCTCCCGAAATATGGAAAGGAAAGATCTTGCAATAGAGGAGATCTGTTTCATAGTATCGAAGATGAACAAGAGCTTACATCTCTTAAGGTATGCATTTTAGACAGCATGTTTAGTAGACGTTTCTGTATACGGAACCTGTCGATGGTTTTTCTTTTTTTTTTTTTTTGGGGGGGGGGGGGGGGGGGGCACTGTGTATATTGACGACCCGTTACAGGAACTGAAAGACTGAAAGGTGTTGGCAGTAAAAATTGCTAACTGTCAATATCGTTTTAGTCTGACCACATTATCCTTCGTGTTTTAGAATACACCACAGCTAGTAACAAGTAGTTGCATTTTATCGCTAGAAAGAACTGCCTACTAGTTAAATTGTGTTATCGTATTTACGATGTTGTCTCTGAATTTACCCAAGGTAGAACAGACAATAAATCAAAATGACGTTCTCTCGGGTTAACACTATTTCATCGACCTCTTCAGTTTGTTTCGATTTCGCACTTAGTATTGCTGTTTCGAAGTGCTTGGAGAATGTGATGTCACACCAATTCACCATTTCACTTTTTAGGTTAATCAGTCTCGTGTGATGGTTCTAAGTGAGGTAACGGCGGTAGAGTTTTTGTTTCATCTTCGACGTGTACGTACACGATATTTGTGAGAACTGTCGAGCCTCTGCGCTGTTAGCGGCGTGAAGCAAAAAGCGAGAGCTGTGGCTGCAGCGGCGACCTACCGCAAGGAGAGGCGCCGCTCAGTACTTGGCGGCGGCCGGGCAGTCGGGCGCCGGCTGGTGGTAGTAGGTGGCGCGGAAGGCCGCCCCCGCGCCCGCCACGGCCGGCTGCAGCTGGCAGCTGGGCGCCGCAGACACCACGCCGCCCCCGCCGCCGCCCCCGCCGCCGCCGCCGCCGTCGAACAGCGACGCCGCCGCCACGGCGACCGCCTCCGCGTCCGGGGAGCCGTACCACGGCGTGCGGAACTGGTCGTGGTGGTCGGCCGCCGCCACCGTGACGGGCGGTGGCGGCTGCGCGTGGTACTGGTGGTGGTGATGGTGGTGGTGGTGGTGGTACGGGTACATGGCGGCGCTGCCGGCCACGCTGCCGGCCGTCATCAGGCTGTCCACGCTGAAGGCGGCCGCCTCGTGCTGCTGCTGCTGCTGCTGCTGCTGCTGCTGCTGCTCGAGCACGGCGGGCTTCACGTCGGGGTACTTGCACGTGCTCAGCTCGAGCGGCTCGCGCTTGGGGGCCTTAGCCACGACGCACTCCGTCTTGAGCTTGTGCGGCTCGGCCAGAGCCGCCTTCTGCTGCGCCGCCGCTGCCGCCCCTTGCTGCTGCTGCTCCTGCTGTCGCTTCAGCGCCTCCTCCTTCTCCTTGAGCGCGTCCTTCTTCTTGAAGCGCCGCCGCCGGCGCAGGTACGATCCGTTATCGAACATGTTGTACGAATCCGGGTCGAGAGTCCAGTAGCTGCCCTTGCCCGGCTTCTTGTCGTCGCGCGGCACCTTGACGAAGCACTCGTTGAGGCTGAGGTTGTGCCGGATCGAGTTCTGCCAGCCCTGCTTGTTCTCGCGGTAGTACGGGAAGCGCTCCATAATGAACTGGTAGATGCCGTTGAGCGTGATGCGCTTCTCGGGCGCGTTCTGGATGGCCATTGCGATGAGCGCGATGTATGAGTAGGGCGGCTTGACCATATCCTTGGCGGGCCCGTGGTGGTGGTGCTGCGCCGCCGCCAGCGGGTACCCGGCGGCGGCGTACCCGTAGCGCGGGTACTGGTCGCCCGCCGCGGCCGCTGCGGCGGCGGCCGCCGAGTACTGGTAGGTGGGCGGCGGGGGCGGCGCGGCGCCCGCCTGGTGGTGGTAGGCGGCGCCCGGATGCCGGTAGTAGGCGCCCTGGTCCCCGAACAGCGCGTGCATAGCGTCGCCGTCTGCTGGCTGGGCCTCGCCTGTGCGCCGCTCTCGCCCTGTTGTGTCACACAACAACAACACGAGCGCGAGCCGTGGAGCGGCGGCGGCGGCGGCGACCGACTGAGCGCGCCCGGCCCGGCCGCTCCCGCGCCCGCGCCCCGCCGCGCCACGCCGTTGGCCGCGCCGGCGCGGGCCACGCCCCGGGCCGCCGCTGCGCGCCAATCGCGGCGCAGGCCACTCCCCCCGGCGGGCCACACTGCTCGAGGAGGGGGAGCGCGCCGCGTCCAAATCTAAATTGAATTTTATCGTAACCCGATTACCGGCGGCGTGGCTGCGGGCGACGGGAGAGGGGGCAGGTTCGCGCGCCGGGAGACAATGCGGGCCGCGTCTTTACGGCCGCTGCAGTACCGCCCCGCGTCTTCCGTCGCCACGAGCTGCACACTCCGTTCTAGCACCGTACCTTTTCGCTTCAACTGCTGTTCTACGTCTACTGTTTCCAGTTCACGTCTTCAGTTATTGCGTCACATCATTGATGACAGTTGCGACATATCCTTTCAGTTTCCGAACGTAATGTTCGTGGCGACATTCTTGAATAAATAAGATATTGTAGTGCCTGTATTGTTCAGAAATACGCTGCAGTGTTTCTTCGGACATGCATGCATCGGCCAAGGAGCACTGCATCGTACTTAAGAACAATATAGGCACCGCAATATCGTATTTATCCGTCGACACCGGGCAAGCGACTTTCAATTAAACTGTCTCCTCTGTACAGGAACATACATAATGAATGCACGAGTGCAGGTTGTAGAGATATGGTTGACATCACATGAAAGTTTGGGTGCGGCTGTGAGACACGCTCTTGTGCTCGTGTATTCTATGGAAAGACGACCACTTGCGATAAGCGAGATATCGGGGTTCGACTCCGGGCCCAGCACAAATTTTCATCGTCGTCATTCGATTATAAAGCTGATGGTTGTCCATTTGATGTATTCTTGAATAAAAGCTTCACGATTTTCTGCACTTCTCGACAAATCTGCTGTCACCACACACAGGCTCATGAAAAACATAATGTTATATTTGATGAAGAGGAAATATTATCCATGCTTCCACCTACTCCGTTTCTGCCAACACTGGAGCTGTTGAAATCAGAATGTGTAACAAGAAATTTAACCTGGACTGCAGCTGCACTCTATCTGCTGCTTGGAAACGGGCACCTGACGCTGAAAGGCAACAGATAAATAAGTGAGTCATCACCATCTGATGAAATCTACATCGCTATCGACGTAAACTCTAGTGTCATATGGGAGTTCCATGATTCCGTGACGTCTCCATGCATAATTCGGTTCACACAAGTACGTACATAACGCCTTACTGAAATATCTTCAGACGATGAGGACAGAGGAATTCGTACAGAGCTCGACACTGATAAAGCTGACGCGGCTTCAACTTCCAGAAGTATTTATTCAGTCCTTTCAGTTTTTGATGAATTTATGTTACCACCATGAGCTACTTTTGGTAAACGGACTATTGATAACTAGTTTGGGCAGGAAGTACGATTTGCAAATCGACATTATACTTAAAACATCTTGGTTCTACAGGCCAACAAGTAAAACGTCGTACCCTAGTTAACAGTTGTCTTTGTCGAGGCAACTGACACCAAAAAGTACCATGTTCTCCACATAACACACAAATACGTCACAGTTCTACGACATACATCAATAGAACTCCAATATTTGAAAAATTGGCATGTGTGCTGTGCGAACACCTAGTCTTTGAGGGCGTCACTACAGTGGCGCCACTTTCTAGCCTGTCACTAAAAACTTTGAAGGCGGTTGTACTTAGTGAAGGCAATAGCCTTCCCCCACCATTCAATAGCACCACGAAGGTAAATAGGGTAACAAACCAAATAAATCTTAGCTCAGTTTTTACTCTGTAGCGAATCATCAGAGTCCATGGGTCGCTTGTACCAGATTTCTTAGAAAATTACATGGAACAGCCTCCGAAATTAGTTCGGGTTCACCACGTATTTCGTAATCACTCTTTATGTGACATTCTTGGTTTTTCAGATCGTCCGTAAGATGTTACGGAGATTAGCAAAACCGACTGCTTTCTCAAGTTCTGTCAGAAAAGTGCCTCATGAGATGGAATTCAAGGCGTCAGAACTCACAGTGACCTATAAATACAACACATTGTGACATAATTGTAGCCATTTTAGATATGTTAGCAGATCTCAATCTCTCTTACAGAAGCGCTTCTCCGATACAGCGAAAAGATTTCGAATGTTTTATTTTCTTTATTTGTCTGTTTTTCTTCTAGCCAATAATTACTTCTTAATAGCCGTTAAGTGGATGGCGTAACCGAACAGCACTGATGACACTGTACAAAAGGTCCATGCCTTCGGATAAATGCGTGCGGTAGGATTAGAAGTTGAGACGACAGTTCCCGTTCGACAGTCGCTTCCTCGTACGTACGTCCTAACAGTTCAAAAATTAAGAATATATTTTAGCGAGCACTTTAATTTTTATCATTACAGTTTTCTTAAATAGTTGTGAACTATTTATAGGCAGAACGCAAAATGAAAGCGCGTAAGTCTTTTATTGACAACATTAGTCTCAAGTAAGACAGGTTTCCAATTATCATTGTACGAACACTGATAATCATAACATATTTTAACAGACAGTGTTTCTATCGGTCATTCCCTAAGGTCGTTTCATGAGTGACTTTCTGGTCAAAATCAACTTTTCGATGTGGGTGCGCCTGCCGTGTCTACGTGTAAATCAACAGCCTACCACCTCGCGAATGCGTCTCTGACATCAATGATCGATAGATTGTGCCGTGTGGAGTCCTCAATATCCGAGTATGCTGCACTCTGCGCGTGCTCATAACAGGAGAATGTGGCACCTTCTGCTAACATCAGAAGTTAACCTATTCTGTTCTGGCCTACTGATGTGCTTTCGTTTTTTCTTAATAGTTCCTGCGTTGTTTCCTTTGTTTTCGTGACACACTGAAAAGGTGGAGGAGGTCTTAATATTTGCCGACTAGTGTTCTCCTACAAGAGAGACGAAATATCTGAAAGAAAAAAGGTATCTTCATTTTTCAGAAAAAAAGCCTACACTCTGCATAAACAAAGAAGTTAATTAGGCAAAGGTGGTTTGATGAAAATTATTTCAACAGTGAAAAAGTCTAATTATACGACGAGAAAACTTGTTTTCGATATTATTTGGCACTTAGCAAGAAAACCAGATACAAATGCTAAAGAAAAGCGGTGCTGTTTACTGCTTTCTAGATGTTGCTCGATATGTTTGCAAATAAATGCATATGTTTTGAAATATTTGGATGAGACTTCTCCTATTAATTCAGTTCTCAGGAGTGTAGAGAATTTACCACACAACCTTTGATAAGAACTTTAACTGTGGATTTTGCTTTGGTTACTAATAAACTCTATTGTCATTACTTGTTCTTACATTTTGATATTATATTTCGATTTTTTCGTAAAAAGGACGGTCTCTCATAAACTCTCTTTCACCGTTCAGATACCAGGCCGCACCGTAGATAGCTCTCACAACACACACGTATTTGGCGCTGATTTATAAACGGAAATGACCACTCGAGACGGATGGAACTCAGTACAAGAATGAAGAGCCAGGGGCGCTGCAGTAGACTCACTTGTCTCGAGTAGTCAACTCAGGCCAGAAAGTCGATCGTGTTAAAGGGGGCTAAGCCACTCATACTAAGGGGGGGGGGGGGGGGTGGTGCCTTTTCTTTCCACATCGGCATGTAGTCACCAGAAAGCACGTATCACCAGAAGGCACCTATCCCCGTAAAAGGTGGGTTACACGAAAACTGTCAGCGTCCGGATGGTACGAGACAATTCTTGTTTCTTTATTTTATTTGTTTATTATTATAATTTTTTCGTTTGATCGCGTATGAGAGGAGACTGTCATGCAGGCATTATAAGTATTACTTCACTTTTATGAAACATTTTCATGAACATTATGAATGAAATACAAAACACTGGTGTAATATTCTACAATATTTATTATTTGTTACACGAACCTGTTTTAGGCTGCTACACAACCGTCAGATACAAAGATAGGCATGTGGTACGGTGAAATTTTGTTGGATCCAAGATTTTAAACCAGTGTATGTACCGAGTACCTTCATTTCCAGAGAAGAAAAATGTTAATGTTAGAATTAGGAATAAAACAAGCAGGATTATTTCAATGCAAATGCGATGTAAGTTTATTTCACTAAAATAAAATATGTGACTCATTAACTGATGCACTATAGAAAATTACAACTGTTGTACATAGAAGAGCATAATTGAACAATAAAGTTTTGATATCTTCCAAAGATCTGCTGAACAAAATAGTCTTGCCGTTAATAGATACTAAATTACAAACAGATGATATATAATAGTAACATTAAGCAGGTGAGTGAAATAGCTGCGATTGTGCAAAGTAAAAGTGTCTTAACACAACGAGAGGAATTTTGTAACTGAAATAAAGGAAATGGGCCGTGTGAATAAGAGGGGTAATTTGCAGCATGGCCTGGGTGGGATTATGAGTAGTATCTGCAGTTAGAAGTGGCGAGTAGTGTCTGGTCATTTGGTATTAAGTTCGGGTTGATGGACGTGTGTGTGTTAATTTACATTATTTCAAGATAGTTTATCTTCCTTCCTTTATGAATGTGATGCAGTACTTCATGTTTCATCTGTAACTATGGCCTTCTTTAAGCAGGAGGTCTACGAAAGTATAGTTTCCTTTTCTAAGTTTCCAACTTCTGTTGTGTTCCTTGAAGCGGGCACGCTGAAATAATCCCGCTTCTTGTTCGTAATTCTAAGATTAACATTTTGCCTCTCTGGAAATTGAGATTCTTTGTACATGCATTAGTTTAAAATCTCTGATTCAACAAAATTTCGCTGCACCACATATTTGTCGTTGTACCTGATGATGGTTTAGCAGTCAAAAACCGGTTCGTGTAACAAATAATAGATATTGTAGAATATTACGCCAATGTTGTGTCTATTTCATTCATAATGTATAAAATATTCTACCAAGAACCGATGGAACAGTCAATCAGTGCAATATGCATGAATGCTTCACATTGGTTTTGACATAAATTAAGTAATATTTTAATCACTGGAAGGACTTAATTGTTGCCACCTATTTGTTTATAGTTAATCTTCTTGAACAAGTAGAAAGAAATTTGTGTAAATACGTGTAGGCAGAATCAGTTTCACACCGCATCCCCTCGAAAAAAAAAAAAGTAACAGTCACATAATTTTTTTCTCGAAATTTTGAATCAGAATGAAATAAAGGGTTAATAAGAATTATTCACTAAAAATAAGTGCTCTGCGGTGCTAATAAAAATCTTTATCACCAAATTTCAGTTTTGCTGCCCGGTAAAACTCAGAATTCCTTAATTTTCTTTATTAACATATTCGAGGTTTTCGGACATTGTAAGATATCTGCTGCACGATATTCCGTTAAAGTTTGCGTTCAAAATGGTGTGAAATTGCTGATTAATATAAGGGTTTGGCTTCCCAAAACTCATGCAAAATTTTCAGTTCCTGTTATTCACACTGTGAAGTAAACGATTCTTATGTATTCAGTCGCACAGGATTTAATTCTTTGGCCAATATCCAACTAAAATGGAAGCTACCAGATGGGTATTAACAACAGTTCCAACCACCTTGTTGCTGCCCAGCACTACACTATGGAGATTAGTATCGGATAGTTAAAATGGAGCAACCCACAGAGGTCCGATACAGGCTGTAATAATCATAGCAACGAAACTTGGTAGATGTTCCTATGCGTTAATGCGGAACCGATTTCCGCTGAAAAAAATTAGTTAAAATTTTGGACAACAGCTGCAAATCTGACGCTGTGAATGTAAGGAAGGTATATACAAATGTTTCCATACCTAATGGATTAGTCACGGGACATGGGCAGAAAATGTCAAACAAGTGAGGAAGGCGTCACGTTAATATTCTTATACGCAATTTGTTCAATATGAGCACTGGAGACATCGACGAGATGCTGTACAGCGCCAGATTTGCACCTGGTGGCCAAAACTGAAACCAATTTTTTTCCAGCGTAAATCGTCTCTGCATTAACGCATCCACCAAATTTCGCTGCCATACGATAATTACAGCCCACACTGGACCTCTATGAGTATCTGCACACTTATTATTTAACTTCTGCATGTTCCATCTGAAGGCGAACATGAGAAGACTCGTAACATAGTTTCTGGAAATAAAAATAAAATCTCATTAGTACTGGTCGCAGTCATCTGTATTTTATTTATCCAGAATGAGATTTTCACTCTGCAGCGGAGTGTGCGCTGATATGAAACTTCCTGGCAGATTAATACTGTGTGCCGGACCGAGACTCCAACTCGGGACCTTTGCCTTCCGCGGGCAAGTGCTCTACCAACTGAGCTACCCAAGCACGACTCACGCCCCGTCCTCACAGCTTTACTTCTGCCAGTACCTCGTCTCCTACCTTCCAAACTTAACAGAAGCTCTCCTGCGAACTTTGCAGAACTAGCACTCCTGAAAGAAAGGATATTGCGGAGACATGGCTTAGCCACAGCCTGGGGGATGTTTCCAGAATGAGATTTTCACTCTGCAGCGGAGTGTGCGCTGATATGAAACTTCCTGGCACACAGTTTTAATCTACCAGGAAGTTTCCATCTGTATTTATGTTCACTGCATAAATGTTTAGATTGCAGCACGTGACGTGTAAAAATAATTGTGACTTTCTCCGTCCTATAAAATTACTTTTACCATCTGCTACAAAATTTTCCTCGTCTACGACCCATCAGCCTTGCCGGCAGCTGGTAGGGAAAACGTGTTCCGCCGCTCCGCCACGGCAGCAGGCACGCGATTTAAATTGTCTGTTGCCTAGACGCAGCTGTGCGCACACCGCACGCCGCATACCGCAGCCTGCTGTCGCTTACTACCGTCTGGTTGCTTTCTGGCGAGCTGAGAAGACAGGAGCTACTGCAATGTTATCTCGACTAAAGCGCAGTCGTCTGCAGGATATACTGGTGCTGGACAGAAATATGGAAACACCAAAAGCACAGTACATTATCATACCTAATCGGTACAGGAAAACCGTCGGCATTCAAAGCAGCTTCTAGTCGTCCTGGCACGGGTAAATATAGATACTGTACGGGTTTCAATGGAATCTTATACCATTCTTCCTGCAAAATATTGGTAAGTTAAGGTAATAATGATGGACGTGGATACCGATCACTCAAAGATCATAAAGGCCCGATAATAAAGTAGTGTCCAGGAGAGATGCAACTCATAAGCGTGCTCACAAAACCAGTCCTCGACGATGCGAGCCTTGTCGTCTTGGAACGCAGCACTCCATTGACGCATATTGCACAATGAGCCTGATCTGTTCAGTCAAAACGGTCACAAAATCCTTGATAGTAGTTCGACTTTGCACAGGAACACCACGATACGGCTGCCCAAGTCATCACCGACCCTCCGCCTTGTTTCACTCTTGGACGTAAATTCGGCGAAAAGTCGCAAACAGTGTGAAACAAGACCATTCCGATCACATTATTTTCTTCCAATGCTCTAAAACCTAGGTTTTATGGATCCGGCACGACGTTTTCCTATTGCGGACATCTGCATCACTGATTTTGAAATCCCATGGCACCGTGCGGTTCTTGCTTCCCTTCTTCTTGTTTTGGTGCTGACAGGGTTTGCAACTGTCACATTCAGTTCTGCAGTGACTTTTGCAGCTGTAGTCCTCTTATTTCCAGTCAAAATCCTCTTGTATGACCGTTCGTCACTATCACCTTCGTCAACGTTGCGACTTATCAGATGATGTTTTTCCGCTTTCCCTGTATGCGGCATAAATCTTCGAAATGGTGCCTCTTTAAATACCAAACACTTCGGCTCGCTTGGTTATGATGACGGTTCGAACCCCGTCCGGCATCGACATCTAGCTTTCGTGATTTCCCTAAATCACTCAAGGCAAAAATTAAAACTTAAAACAGTCTCGATCGCAATCTTGTTAAAATATTTTTTTATTGGAGTAAGTGACCGGTTTCGACTCTATGAAAGAGCCATCTTCAGACTCTGTAAAGATATATTGCCAAAATAGTATAGACGTTATAATAGACATATGAAAAATATATAAAAATAACATAAATAGTAATAAATTATACCCGGAGCGGTGGATGGACACTGCTAGATGAGTTCCGTCGACCCTCGACGCCCGTGTAACTGCTGACTGTGCATGGAGGGAATGCCAGACTGGCCGAGCGGTACTAGGCGCTACAGTCTGGAACCGCGCGACCTCTACGGTCGCAGGTTCGAATCCTGCCTCGGGCATGGATGTGTGTGATGTCCTTAGGTTAGTTAGGTTTAAGTAGTTCTAAGTTCTAGGGGACTGATGACCTCAGATGTTAAGTCCCATTGTGCTCAGAGCCATTTGAACCATTTTTTCGATCGAGATACAATGTTTGGTACGCATCTGAGTGTCTGACATCTGGAGGTTTGGTTGTCAGTTCCGTCATAATGGACTCAGCTGTTCCGACGACGACTGACACCTGCAAAGGCGTACGGGCGCCGTTCGTGCTGAAATACAACGCCGCAAGAACGCTTGGCTAGCATCTGCATTTACGTTCAAACAAGCATTTCTCGCGGTGTTTCCCTATTTTCCTCCAGTCCTTGTAGGTTGCTCTAAGGGGGGCAATTTCATTACGCAAACTTCCTGCAAGTGGGGAACTTCCGTGCTGTATTTCCAGAGGACAAGTATTAAAGAGGTTTCCTTTATTTCGCATGTTAATCTCTCTTTACTGAAGCAAATTTGATTTCTGATGGCAGTCACCCATTACGGATCTGGTTGTAATGTTATTTCCGCGACTCGTAACTTTAGAGCCGCCACATCCTCCCGGGATGGAAGGTGGCCTTCGTCATCGGTAAACGAATCGTGTACAAGTCCTGTGCGCTCTAGCCGTTTGTATGTTGTTTCTCGCCGATGCGGACATCCGCGGACGTACCACCAATAGTAATTACTTTGAGGTTACACGTCTAAGGACAACCTCAGTATTACGAGTTTTGTCTATTTGCTTTACGTGCGATATTTGATAATAACAATCATTTATTATTGTTTATTCCGTCTTAAACTTACTTCAGTTTGGGGTAGCCGCGTGGTCTGGGGCGTCTTGACACGGATCGCGTGGCTCTCCCCGTCGGACGTTCGAGTCCTCCCTCGGGCATGGGTGTGTGTGTCGTCCTTAGCGTAAGTTAAGTTAGATTAAATAGTGTGTAAGCTTAGGGACCGATGACCTCAACAGTTTGGTCCTATAAGTCCTTACCACAATTTCCAATTTCTTATTTACAAAGCATCTTCACTTGTCATTCTGTAAATAAAGTATAGATGGTATACGTTTCTACATTCTGATCTTTATAGATCATAAATTTGGTATACAATACTCTTACGCCGTGTATTTCTCTTTATTACGTCTCTGTAGCCAATAGCTTCTTCCCTCGTTGTTAATGGCACTTAAAGTCGAAGACAGCTTTGTTGCATCTTGACTTTGACCTTTCGTGACTTTTCGCCTTATCTCAGTTGCTGGATTGGTGTTTCCTACACTTCGCTTCAATTTTGTAAAATTTCACAAAGGTTGTCTTCACAGAAATATTACTGCAGTTTCCTCTTTTCCTCACTCAGTACGTCCGCAGCTCGTGGTCTAGTCGCAAGCGTTGTTGCCCCTGGATCACGGGGCTTTGATTCCCGCCCGGGTTGGGGATTTTCTCTGCCCGGGGACTGGGTGTTTGTGTTGTCCTCATCGTATCATCACCATCATCATCATTCGTGACAGTGGCTAACTGGACTGTGTAAAAATTGGGCTGTGTCAACATTGGGACTTTGTAAGAGCGTTGATGACTGCGTAGTTGAGCGCCCCACAACCCAAACATCATCATCATCACCATCATCACTCAGTACAGCGCCTCTGTATCTTCATTTCGTTTCGTGTGTACGTTGTGACTACAACGAATCTTGTGAATGTATTTCTTTTTTGTATTCAAGTGTGTGAATACAAAGACACATGTGTGTGTGTGGAGGAGAAAGACAGAGAGAGAGAGAGAGAGAGAAACAGTGAAATTGTTCGGGTGCAGGCGGAGAGAGATAGTGAACTCAGAAGTTGTGTTAGATTTTCAGCAGAGATGTGAGTGGAGTGTGGAGGGAAGGGAGTGTCGTTGGGGGGGGGGGGGTTACAATTGGAGGGGAGAGAAGGACAATCTGCATGGGGAAAGCAACTGGGAGGAGATGGTAGTGGGGAATGGGAATTGTATGGTTTGGTAGGGGATGGGTAGATGGTAGTGATTCGATGACACAGGCAGAAGCACGAGCGTATTTAATATTACAGAATGTGGTCTTTTACCTTATAAAGTGTGTGGTTTGCTAGGTTGGCCCGATCGTTTACCAACTTTTTCCTGTTATGGTTTTATGAGTGTTGTTTTCTAGTAGAATGAGAAGGCGTTTTTTGTTGTTGATTCTTACGATTTCAGCGCTCGACAGGGGCTGGGAATTTTCCTCGTTCCAATCGCTCAAACACATCCACAGGTCAATTCAGCATGTCAGAAGAGTACCGGGATTAAAAGGCAGCCGGGATAATGGGTCCACTACCCTCGCGCTCCTAGCGCTGTGGTCCATGGGCCTTGGGCCACAGATTTCACCCTTTTTTTATTCTTATTATTTCTTTGTCGGTGTCTCTAGTAGTAGTTTTATGCTGATGTTGGTGTAAGTGCCCAGGAAAAATTAAGTGATTTATTCTGTACTTCCATGCTCTGACATGTTCTCTGTATCTGGTGTTAAATGTTCTCATGCGGTATGGAAACAATAAAAACAGCGTATAACAGCTACTGCGGAAGATAGGCATGGAAATAAACGGGGTAGGCCCAATATTAAAAATGCTCTAAGTCACTATTATTAGTGATTTGAATGGAGTTCCACTTCACTGCCTTCAACGCACTCTTATCCGGAAGATTGTGAGTGATGATTTGTTGATAAATGCAGGGACTAAAGATTGCAACACGATATTTTTCGTGGTTTTCCGCATAACTAAAAACGCATCCTGTTTCCGACAAACCGGCACCTGTTGTATTTCTAAATCATTCCTGTTTCATTTTCTGTAATAGAGGTCGCTTAACAAAAATCTCCGAAAGCTGCTAGCGTCTGATAGCGTCCCAAATGTGTTCCACGGGGTTAATATCGTGGCATTTGGTGGCCAGAGATAAACTTAAGTTCACTATCATGCTCTTCAAACCACTGTACGGGGGTTCTGGCCTTGTGACACGAACAATTATTCCGCTGGAAGATGCCAAGTCAGGTAAGAAATCAAGCATGAAGGGATGCAGGTGGTCCGCAATAATGCTCACGTAGTCCACAGCTGTCACGGTGCCTTCGATTACCATCACAGGTCCCATACCATAGTATTGTTCCCACCGGCTTGCTTCCGTGGTGCAGTGAATGTTTCGAACAACCATTGGCCTGGCTGAGGGCGTTTCCGGACGCGACCGTCGACCTGGTGTAGCTAGGAACGTGATTAAAGCGCAGTAGTTATAGTTCGTACGCATCTTGCGAAAATTGATGAATTGTCTAACATCGATCCGTTCCCACGACTCTAAGAGACTTTGACATCAGGAAGGACCTGGCGACATCTCTTCGTCACCCTTGAAGTGAAACTTCCGCCGCCGTTTGAGAATGAATCTCTTGGTTAGAAGCAGTAACCACACAATGAACAGGGAATTATTCTCAGTAATAGCCACGTATGATTTATCCACCAGGCACCAGTAAAGTCTTCTTCAAATAACCTTAGTGTTGATGACACATTTGTGATATGGCCACATGGAAGATAAAAACTTCAAGAGTTTCTCCAACATCTGAATTGTCTGCACCCTAACATCAAATTCACCATGGAGATGGAAGAGAATGGTGAACTCCCGTTTCTTGATGTCCTAGTAAAGCGCAAAGCGGATGGCACCTTGGGACACAGTGTATACAGGAAAGAAACCCACACTGATCTGTATCTCCACGCTACCAGCTGCCATCATCCTTCACAGCGTGAGGGTGTACTGCGAACACTGGTACACAGGGCCCGCGTAATATCAGATGAGGAAAGCCTACAAGGAGAACTTAACCACCTTAAGGTCGTTCTCAAGAAGAACGGATATAACGAGAGAATCAAATTCGACGTGCTTTCAGGCAGGATGCACAAGCCCAGCAGAGAGAGAACGAAGAGGGCGAGAAGACAATAGCGTACCTGCCTTACGCCGGCAAAGTATCCAACAAAATCGGCAGAATTCTGGCTCCATGTAACATCAAATGTGTCTTCCGCCCACCTCCGAAAACGTGTGCAGTAAAAGATGACCTGGGGCTCCTCAAACCGGGTGTTTACCATATTCTGTGTAATTGCGGTAAGGCATACATCGGGCAAACTGTACGGACAATCGAGGAAAAATGCCAGGAACACAGAAGGCACACTGAACTGAAGCAGCGTACAAAATCTGCGGTTGCGGAACATTACATGGATACTGGAGATACTATGGAGTACGCGAAAACGGAAGTTTTACGGCAGGCCTCGTCTTTTTGGGACTGTGTTCTGAAAGCGGCGATTGAAATACGTGTAGCTGATGGGCTGATCAACAGACGCCGGGTTCAACCTCAGCAAAGTCTGGGACCCAGCAATCAGCCAACTAAAAGCACAGCGCCGACCCGAAGCGACTTCCGCGCCCGACAGAGGCCACAGGACATCTGATAGTCCACAGTTCGCATCCAGCGGCCAGCAGCGCGCCCCTCCCCACCACCCCTCCACGCAGCACCGCGTGAGAAAGGACGCGGGGAAAGAGGTGGGGAGCGATCAGAATATAAAGGGGAGGAGATCCAGCAGAGACGCTCATTCTGCAGGTATCACCTGAAGATGACGGCAAACAACGCTGTCGAAATATCGTGGTTTGAAAACGACTGCACCCGGCTGGAGACACGAGAACAGTACAAACAACCTTATTCTCTGTCTGTCACGTCCATAACTCAACCAAAAACGATACTTTGTGCAGGTAGCCGCCACTGACCCTGCGGCTGCCATTCTATGGAAACATGGCAAAATGAGGAATAAGCTGAAGAATAGGGCAGCCAAATTCACACGTACTTCTCTGCAGTGGCGTGCTGGCAACTACAGAGTCTGTAGTTATCACTCTTACGCCAAAAGGAACAACAAGAGTCGCGCGGGATTAGCCGAGCGGTCTAGGGCGCTGCAGTCGTGGACTGTGCGGCTGGTCCCGGCGGAGGTTCGAGCCCTCCCTCGGGCATGGGTGCGTGTGTTTGTCCTTAGGATAATTTAGGTTAAGTAGTGTGTAAGCTTAGGGACTGATACCCTTAGCAGTTAAGTCCAATAAGATTTCACACACATCTGAACATTTTTTAACAAGATGTTGTGGAAAGCTACTCTACTTCAGAACATAGCTACGGGAACCTGCTACAGCCTATGGTGGTGTCTCTTAGGAAACATAGCAAGATCATTCTAGGTGGCTGAAATCACATCATAATGCTCAGGAACCTTCAGTCTTCTGTACTACTTAACGATTGATTTTCCTTGATGAGGCGACAGTACCGGAAAAAAGAATAGGCTCTCTTTTTCAAAGGCACCTGTGATTTGATTTTAGAGACTGTGGCCTTAAAACTACCAAATCAGTCTATCTCGATAAAAGTTTGGCATGCTCCACGGAGAATTCAGATGTCCTAAAGTGAAGGTACCTAAGCTGCACACATGGACGACTGGAAAACTGTAGACTGGTCGGATGTGTCCTGATTTCAGTTGATAAGAGGAGATGGCAGGGTTCGAGTGTGGCGCAGACCCTAAGAAGTCATGGACCCAAGTCGTCAACAAGACACTATGCAAACTGGTGATGGCTCCATAATGTGTGTGGGCTATGTTAAATGGAGTGGACTGGGCTCTCTTGTCCAACTCTATCAATCATTGACTGAAAATGGTTATGTTAGGCTACTTGGAGACCATTTGCAGCCATTCAACGATGGCATTTTATGGATGACATTACGCCATGTCACCGCGCCCCAATTTGACGAATGATTTGGCCACCCAGATCGCCCGACATGAATCCCATCGAAGATTTGTGGGACATAATCGAGAGGTCAGCTCGTGCACAAAATCCTGCACCGACAAGACTTTCGCTATTATTGACGGCTACAGAGGCAGCATGGCTCAATATTTCTGTAGGAGACTACCAACGAGTTGTTGAGCCCACGCTACGTCGAGTTGCTGCACAATGCCTGGCAAAAAAAGGTCCGACACGATATTACGAGGTATCGCTTAACTTTTGTCACCTCATTGTATACTCTCTAACTTGTGCATGAGGATATTCCTGTTGATACTGTCGAATGTTTTTGATTTTTCTATAAAGACCGCGTGCAGTGGGGTACTGGGTTGCAGTAGTTACGCACAGGGTAGCTAGCACAGAGAGAACTCCATCAAAACAGTCTTTGGACTGAGGCTCACAACAACACAGTACGAATATCAGTAAAAATGGAACTGTGCAGTGGACTGAACAGCTAATGCCGGCTTTCATTTACTGCGAAACAGTTCAACCGACGCCAGCGCACATCCGTATCGAAGAGCGAAGAGCGCGACGCGACGCTTGTTTGTTTTCCACAATTTACGCCCGGGCCGCCAGAGAGAGATGGCTGGCAGCGATTTCTCTGCCGCCTGTCGGCAGTAACCCCGATTTATACTGCGCGGAGCTGCGGGAATAAACACGCATCCACAATAAATCTGCTCCCAAGTTCACTCAGGATTGCTTAGTTGTGGGGTGTGAGGCGCAGTGGCAGCAACGCAGGGGAGCTCAGGACGCAACCGACTTTCTTTGTTGAAGTAACTTAAAAAAAGTAATTATTATTATTCTAGAGGTCAATCTGAGCAAGGTTATGAAATCAGCTGGAATAAATTCAAAAATAATAAACGCAGTTTCAAAATTATACAAAAACTCTCTATCAAAAATCAAAATTAGCAAATGTTTAGCACCTGTAGTCGTAGTTGTAAAATGATTACGTCAGGGAAGTTGCATTCCAAAAATATTGCATACAATATACGCAGGAGTAACTATAAAGCGTTGAAAGAAAAAATTTAAAAATATTAAGACAGCAAAACGTGATAATACAAATCGTAGGTGGCCAACTAATTTTAGCCCAGTATTATGAGGATATAGAGTATATGAGTATGTATGCAAGAAGTGTAAATGTAAATATATAGAAATGTATATTGTGTCCTTCTTCAAATCTGCTTCAGGGTAGCCAGATGTTTAACATACCGCATCTGAGAATCCATTTTTCTTGTTTTCACTGAATCGCTTAAGACAAACAACAGAATGATCCGTTTGAGAAGGGAATACCCGATTTCCTACACCGTCCTTGCGCAACCTGAATTTGTGCTCCGTCTCTAATGACCTCGCCATCGATGGGACGATAATTCCTAATTACCCACTTTTTCTCTTATTTTTGAAGAATACAAATACCGTTTTTCAACCACTTCGTTCATTAGAACGGTTCCGATACACATGTGCAGCTAGTTGATTATTGCATGTTTGATAGTGCAGACGAATAAGGGAGAAGGTTCATTTTCTCGGGATTTAGGACACTTGGCTGTTTGTGCTATAGGAGCAATTTTTATCGAGTTTAATGTTCCATCGAACAGCAATGTTTCCTTATGGGAAACACTTACTGGGACCTCACTCCTACGTCTAAAACTGAATCTATGTTACGATATGTAGCGTCGTCGAAAGGACGAGATCCCATGTCAACGCTGGTACCTCACGATGGAACCACAAGTAGAACGACAGTCGCTGCTTCGCGCAGTAACGACTGAGAAACGTCGGCGTAGACACGCCATTAAGAGATTCCATACGCCGCTGCTTCTGGAAGACTACTTACGTCAGAGCGCAGCGTCGCCCAACTCCGTGTGAAATCATCGCTTATGATGACAGCATCACCGTAGTCAGATAGAACAGCGTGAGTTGTGTTAGAAGTCATAACTGACTCGAACTTTATAGTCAATTGTGCACTGAGAGATGGTTATCATTCTGAATTGCATCAAATGATATGTTTTAGTGTGCAGAGTCAGTAACATATAAATTTTTCGTTCCTTAGCAGGTGGATTGCTTTCAAGTTTCGTATTTAAGGTTTTTTAGGCTTTAATAAAATATTTTAATATTTTGTTTATGTTGTAGTATCTGCACGATCTCCTCCAGAGGTAAGTACAGGCTTGCTAGGACCCACCACAGTGCCGATGCGAATATCTCAAGTGGTTTTTACATCCCAGCACTACATGGAAAGTAGGATATGCTCCTCGCAAAAGGTTTGAGTATTTAGTGTCCAATCTGCTCTCTAAGCGAGTGGATTTTAAGTGTTATTCTGTTGCCTAAAATAATGGTACTCAAAACATCGCACAAAACAAAAGTCACTGCCAGGAGACATCGCTCTAATTCCGTGTAACACTTTGATAATGGCCTCAGTTCGACGAGGAAGAGGGCCCACAAGTTTCTTCTGGTGTGCCATACCGAGATGAAGTCATTCGTTGAGGAAATGAAATTATCGTGTGGCTGTATTGGCCGGGAGACCCCGTCTGGGGTGGTTCGGCTGTCTGGTGCAAGGCTATCTATTTGAAGCCACTTTGGCGACTTGGCTGTCGATGAAGATGAGACGAAATGAGGACAACACAAATACACAGTCCCCGAGGGAAGAAATTTTCTTACCAGGTCGGGAATCGGAATCAGGACCATAGGATCCACAGACAGCGACGCTAACTGAACGCGCTCAGCTATCACGCCGAGCTGCGGAAAATCATTGATGATTAGATCCCAAAGAACCACTAAACGACGGAGATGCTACCGCTACGTTTCACCTGCTGTTCAAAATAGTCGCAGATGTAGGCTGCAGGATTAAGATCGGGTGTTTTGACTTGCCCGACGAAGTGCGATACGCTGAGTGAGATTTTGTCAAACTATGAAAGTATGTGTGCAGTGCTGTGAATACGGCACTTATCATCGTGCAAGACGAGAGTGTTAGATGAGCCCTTGATCGCTATTAATGTAGCTGAAAATAGATTACAAATATCTTTAACGATTATGAAGCCATTTGAGGTGAAAAAGTCGGGCATTACCACTTATTAAGAAGATGCCAGACGTGAGAGCACGATGCGAGTGCTCGCCGAATGCCGAGCAGCGGGGGCGGGCTGACGACTGCTTGCCGTGTGCGCATGTTGGGTGGACGGCCCTTTCCTGTTGGTCTTCTGTATTTAATACATTTATGCAACAAATACTGACAAAAAGTTTATCTTCATTTGTATTTCATTGTTTGTTATTTTATTCCGTTGGCAATGTGTTTCACTTTTAAAATTATTATTCATCATCTAATTTGAGCGATCCATTTTTGTTACTAATAAATTACTCTTTTCTTCATTGCCAACATTTCTTCTTAGCTTTTACTTCTTAAGACGCTTTTCGCTCTCAGCGTCAACAGATACACATTGTCTAGTCTGTTGTAAACATTCTTGCTTTCTTGCTTAACATCAGTAACTCACGAATCTTCTGCCAACTCCTAAAATTTCCCATCCTTCCCTTCCATCTTGTAGACATACAAGTACCTAACATTACTCGGAAAGTTGCCACTAGCCACACTATAGTTTTTCCCACTGCTGCCCGAACCCAGAAGCTTCCCCCCCTCCCCGCCCCTGTATCAACACTTTCCCCCAATACTATACCTACACGCTCTCCACATCCTGTCCCAACGAAATTTTAATCACCTCTCCTTACCCGACCATGCAATCCGCTCAGATATGTACCCGTTGTACCAGATGTAGCTGAACCTACCCCTACTCCCTTCGTCAGGGCTCCTGTCCTCACCATCCCCCTTCACCCACAACCTAAGGCTTGGTTCGACACTTCTTCCTCACCACCATCGCAAATCCCTCACCCGAACACCCAAACATCTACCCACATCAAGCCCATACTACTAAACGTAAAACTCCGCCCACCGGACCTGGCGGGGGCATCGGTACCAAACGACCGCTGTTTTATCCTCTGCCATTGGCGTCACTGGATGCAGTATGGAAGGGCGTGGGGTCAGTATAGCGCTCTATCGGCCGTTGCCAGTTTTCATGACCCGGAGTCGCAAACCTCATAATGCCCTTAACATTGGCAGTTTACAAAACAATCGCCACCACATCACTCTCCACTGTGTACCCCACCCCCCCACCCCCCCTCCGGATATTTATTTATTTATTTAAAACAATTAGCCCACTATCAATATAACAGTTTGTGAGCAATATTATTACTAATACAATTAATTCTGCGATAATGTGTTAACAATTAGAATTTATTTTTAGTTCTTTGTTAATATAAATGAAGGTCATAAAATAAAATACAAAGATTTGAAAACAAATAAATAATAATTAAAGAGAATACAAATAATAAAGAAAGGTGTGGGGAAAGTTAGCGAAAGAGAAAATTTGTCCCTAACATCGTAGCTGTTTCAGTGAGGAGGTCTCGGGAAAACTTCGAGCCTGTCGTCACTGAAACAGCGTTGCAAGTGTTTGCTTTTACGACTGATATCTTTTGCTTCACATAATAGTTTTGCTTCATTAATTGTGCTATGAATTAATCCTGATCTAACGTCAATTACACATTGTTACAATATTTTATTTGTTCTTTTGTTAATTTCTGTTATATCACATTCGTCTTTTGATCTTTCATGGGTCGTTATATTAATATTTGAATGTTAATTTCACTTTCTATATCAGTTGTTTATTCGATTCAGTGTCAGAATCAGTGTCGGCGTCACGTTCACTCTCTGTATCTGTTGTTTCATCCGATTCAGTGTCAGTATCTCTGTCTGTTTCGTGCCATGTGTTTTGTTGCCTTGCATGTGTTGCGTTTTGTAGTGTTCTTAAGTATGGTCAATTTTGTCTGTAACCTTCATCAAGTGTTTGAGATACGTCATCTGCTAGTCTGTTCAGGATGTGCCATTTGTTCTGATCTCTTACTGTATTTCCTAAGTCTTTTAATTCTACATTCGGTCTTAAGGTGTGTTAATGTGTTGCAGTGGAGAAGTACATGTTCAGCGGTGACATATTTACCACATTCACACATTTCGTTTAGACACACACGATGGAGATGGACAGCATATGGGTCATGTCCCGTCAGGAGATGCGTCATTCTCCTTGTGAGGTCAATGTATTTTGGTCTTATGCGTTCTCGTATATTAGGGAAAAAAGGGCAGATACGTCGTCCTTTGTCTGTCTGGTCCCATTCCTCCTGCAATGTCTCAGTGTCAGCCTTCGATCTGCTATGTTGTGTGCAGTTGTCTTCCATTTTGTCTGGTCTACTTTCCTTTAACAAGGATATCGCAATTCGGTGACGAATAGTGATATCAATGGGGCCTCTATGAATGTTGCTCTAAAAGCTCCGGATATTCTGATGAGCACGCTCCTTTGTCCCCGTCTTACAGTGTTTTTGTATGTGGTGAGTCTGTGACGGTGTGGCCAAGTGCTCACAGCAAAACTAAACGTTGACTCAAAGAGTGCCATGTGATAGATCCGCATAGTCTGTAGTGGAAGTCTAAATTGGGTCCTTTTTAGTCTAGCTAATTTATATACGATTGTCACTCTTTTTGTCAGTAATTAGTCTTGCATGTTCATTGAAGTTTAATTTATTGTCCAGATGTATTCCAAGATATCTAATTACTTCCCTGTTCTTAACTGAGATATTGTTTAGTTTTATTTTCATTGAAGTTAAATATACTGTCCAGATGTATTCCAAGATATCTAGTTGCATCCCTATTCTTAAATGAGATATTGTTTAGTTCCATTCTAGACTTCCTTTTAAGAGTCCCCTTTAATAATAGGTTCACTGTTTTGTTAGCTATTATAGACAGTTTATTATTTGTACACCAATTGTTAATACTTGTGATCTTTGTTTCTAATTCTAGTCTTGAATTTGTTGACACGACAACCAGCAGGTCGTCAGCATATGCCACCACTCTTTCTGATTTGTTATCTTCACAGATTTTGTCCATCAGAGGTTCGATGGCAATGTCCCAGAATATTGGATAGCTATTCGCGTTAGCACACCGATTCCGGCATTCGGGGAGGTTCGCCGGTTCCGGATCGAATCCTCCAGACGGATGCAGGCCAGCCTGGATGTGGCTTTTAGGCGGGTTCCCACATCCAACTAGGCGAATACCGAGCTGGTACTCACTTCGCGCTTCAGTTACACGATTCGGGAACGTTTGCAAATGGGATAACATTAGATGCAGAGAGACGGGGTACAAATTCCGTCGTGGAGTGGGGGACAGAGCGTAGAATAGAGAGACGCTCTCTACTACTAACATTGCCACGTGCAAAATAACATGCAGACACTATGAGAACACGGGATATGGCCAGGACACAGAACAACAAGGGAAGATTCTCTTCTGTGTAATATTTTAAACAATAAAAAATCAGGCTTTTATCTCTTAACCAGCCCAGATCATCATCTGCGTTTTATTTCTATGAAAACTTTGAATTTTAACGCCATTTAAATAATTTTACAATGTTTAAAATTTTGACAATATGGCTGAAGAGTGGCGAATTATAACTGCTGAGAGCAGACCCCGTGAAAGATGGATGAAATTACGATACAGAAAAAAAGTAGACTCGGACGAGAACAACGTTTCATACTCATCAACGATTTAAGGAATGCTGCCACCGAACAGGTATTCGTGTGTGGACACAAAAACTCACGATACAGGAAGCCCGCAAGTGCTGCTATCATTTCTAAAAATCGTAACCTGCAGAATACAGATCTTGACATCGGAATTATTAAGCCAGTACGGTAGGGCACCGCCGACAAAAACAAGCATAATGGTGTGATTCAAAAACTGTAAAGAGAAAGGCAGCGTCGAAGACCTACCTGTGTGTGGCTGTCCCCCTGTGTCTGAAGTCACGTGTTGACAAAGTGCAAGCTGCATTCCAATGCAGTCCCCCAGAAGCCAAGTTGCGGAATGACACATTTCCTGCGAGCTGGATGGTGTCATGATTGTCCCATCTCACGCCACTGCGCCACCCGATGTCGTGTTATTAGACTTCCTTTTGAGGGAAGGATCTTGTCTGCACAACATCAGTCAGTGACATTTCTACCCCCGTGCACGAGTGAATGAAGCAAGCAGAACTGTCGATGTTGTAATGCTGACCTGTAAATGCGCAAAACTCGCCTATCGCTTTTACGTTCTACGAGCTGCGAGTGGGACACACATTGAAATTTTGGTATAACAGAAAAAAAGCTCTTAGAGCTGCTAAACGTTTTACAACACACCACGATGCTCTGCCTGTAATAGGTAGTATTAATGGGATTGTAACCCAGTGACATCGCTTTTAAATAGCCTGCTGGCTAGTATGATTTTTTTATACATCATCTATTATGGTTGTTGGGTATGGTTGACCTCAAAACAATCTTCTAAATATAGAGCAAAACCACACGTTTTACACTGGCATGATGTCTCACTTCTTTTGCCTCTTAAGTAGGATATAGCACTCCGTTCAGTGACTTTTTTTTCTTCTCAATGGGAAGTAGTCTATGAGTCCACGATTTTGCCTGCAGTTTCATAGTGGTGGTACTCGTTGATGGTCGCCCGTGAACAGAGTGCTCAGGTAGCTGTACACTCTCTAGCCGTTGCTGTTTTGTTTCGCTTTATTTTGTTTGTTTTAGGGCGCAAAAATAACGAAGGTCATCAGCGCCCACGTGATAACCTTAGATCATCAAGAAATAAAAGAACTTAAAAGCGACTATTCGTTAGGACCAATCGACGGAAGGAAAGCGAGCTAAGAACAAAGACTTCCTCGTGGAGAAAGCTCCATAAAATTCGCTATAGAGACAGCAGACATCCCGAACCAAAGCTCAAATGTTTTTCGCCATGCTGCTATGATGGATAAAAAGTAAGACGCGGTCGACAGTCCACGTGTAGTGCGCTAAAACAGAGAATAACTCAGACGGAAACCGTACACTCGACAGCAAAAAAAGTGGGTCACCCCTGAATTCGAACGTGTAGGCTGCATCTGAATGTATGCAACCAACATAGCATATCTGTGTTGCACATAGTCGCAACCCTCCACAGTACAGTCATTGTAAGATACACAATGGGTACCGCTAGAGACTACTTGAGAACACCGGTCTTTATGACAGTCCGTCCAGATGTAAAGTAACACCACGATAGTACAGAAGAGATCAGACAGTCCTTAACGTTTGTAAACTAAACTTAATTACAATAAATGACATTTCAAATGTTATGGGACAACTAGTTTTGTCACATAAATCGTTCAGTAATCCTTAGGTACAATTAAATATTTGGGACAGTATATGGATTTATAAAGTTGTATGTCAATTAGAAACAAGTTCTTTGCTGTCTAAAAGGTTTACCCAACACATGCTGAACGTCGTTCAACGTTCAACGGGGAGTGGTTTCGCATCAACTTTATGTAATACTAAGCAGTTAACTGAAAACGTGACTAACGGCGGCAACCACTCTACGAAAATCCCTACATTAACAGCGAATCACAAGTAATATCATTGTTCACAATACTCATCAACAGTTACTTGTACACGAAGTTGTACTTTAAATGACATGACCAACGACTTCATTCTGGATCCGGATGCAAACCCAGAACGTAAAGCCATTGTTAACCAAGCAAAGCTATGTGCCTTATCGAGGCTCGATCACTAGGCAGAAAGAGACGTCAAATGTTGACGTTTGCACCAGTATCAGTTATCAGTTCTCAATTTGAACGTAAATGACGATAATGTTTGTACGAAAGCAGGAACCCTAACATGACAATTACCTTCTTGGTAATTAACCTCGAAAGACGTTGTATAGTGTTGCATTGTCAAGGAATAAATGATGCACATGTTTAAAATTGAAATGCCATCATGTAATGCTGGGGACAAGGATGCGAACCCAGCACCTAATCGGATTGTTGAATAAGTACGTAAAATAAGACTGTAGATATCACAGTTTGTCACCAGTAGTGGGGCTGGAACCTTAAATGACGACTGAAGTTGTATTGCCTGACCGGGTTTCGAACCCAGCGCCTACCGCCGTCGTTGTCTAACCAGGAACAGACGAGAAATGTCCAATGTTGGTCCACCATCAGCGAGATGTGCACACGTTTAACTAGAAATAAGGCGACGAAAACGTCTATGCTGACTGAGAGTCGAACGCCGCACACTTGGTTACGAAGACACGTTAATAATCAACTTCATATTCAGTAGTAGCTAGGAGTAGCATGTTTAGTTACAAACCTTAAGGCCTTACTCATCCCTAGTAACGTGTTGCCTAATATCTGCGATATCATGATGTTAATTTACAAGTGGATTGACTGCCGTAAAGAGCAATGTTCTCTAGTAGTCGTGTAACATTGAGATGTAAATGAAGTGCCTCAGCAGAAAGTCATTTCCGACGTGCAGCACGTATTGTTTCAGAGACACTGAGTACATGTTATAAGTGCACAAATCGTGTATTATATACTAAGTATATACTACTGTTTGGAGAAGCTGCCGCCAAACCTGTTTACTTTTACATTCCGCTAAGTTGTCGTCGTTGAATACAGGTTTTCTTAAGGCTACATCTAATGCACAGCGCTTACAAGAAAGTATAGTTTCCTGCGTCATGCTATTGCTAGCTAGGTGAAATATTTTGTGGTAGCTATGTTTAAAATGAATGTATTTTTGAAAGTAGTGTTCGTCAAATATTTGAATAAATCGTAACTGTAGGTGTGCCAGCACATGTTATAGCATAATAGCTGTAGCTGCGTTAGTTTGTACTACAGACTTGGGTTGGTTAGGTGTAACTTTTGATCCTTCAAGAGGTGATCGTGGCCATGCGGCCCGGGTCTGTACTAGCCGCGGCTCGCGAGCTACAGGCCAGCCAGGCTGGCCGAGGCGAGACGTAAGTGAGCGAGCTGGCGGTGGCGTTGGTGGGCCAACAGCCCGGGACGAGCCAGCACGGCTGCGCCGCATGCCTCTGCCGCTCCGTTTGACGTAAATATGTTTACCTCCTCTCCTGGAATCAGTATAAGAGCGGCAAGCAGAAATACACATCAGGCTGACTGCCGTAATGGCTCACTGGGAGAGGTCTATTCGAGGTAGAGTCAAAAAATGGTTCAAATGGCTCTGAGCACTATGGGACTTAACATCTGAGGTAATCTGTCCCCTAGAACTTAGAACGCGGTTCCAGACTGAAGCGCCTAGAACCGCTCGGCCACTCCGGCCGGCCGAGGTAGAGTCTTCGCTCTCATTGAGGAAGGAGGATGTTCCATCAGAGAAGCTGGCAGACGGTATGGCGTACCACATACCACTGCAACGAGATGGTGGAGGATCTGCCTTGAAAGAGGCACCACCAACAGGGCTCCTGGCTCAGGCAGGAAGAGAGTGATCTCACAGCAGGAAGACAGGGACCTAGTGTCTAGGAGCAGAGAAAATCCCTTTCTGAACGCGAAGCAGTTGCGGCGGGAGACCAACTTCCCCGGCTCCAGTGACACGATTCGCGGAAGGCTGAGGGACGCTGGACTGCATGCACGACGATCCGCCGTGAAACAAGAGCACAGCGAAGACAACGTTTTATACCGGCTAGCATTGGCGGAGCTCCATCTGAGGGCGTCGTGGGACAACGTCATTTTCACTAATGAGAAGGTGTTTTCCACCAATAACGACGGTCCACGAATCGTTTACAGGCCGCAAGGGACTCGCCATCGATGCGACTATGTAACCACGACGAGAAGTTGCCGGCTATCTGTTACCTGCTGGGGTTGGAATTCTGCGAGAGGGGCGGGAATTCTTCACAGGATAGAAGGAACTCTGGACAGCGCGCAGTTTGCCCACATATTGGAAAATGTGATGCTTCCGTCAGTGCCAATGCTGTACGCAGAAGGGGACGTCACATTGGAAGAGGACCATTCTCCCATTCACAAGTCTGCATTTGTTAAGTAGCGGCTCACCACGATTGGCGGCAACGTCATGGACTGGCCGCCACGGGCGGCTGATATGAACTCCATGGAAAACATGTGGGCTGAGGTCGCCAGAACATTAACAGAGAACTGGCCACGAAACCAACCATCTACTGCGGACGCTCTTTGGGACTGCGTCCTGGAAGCCTGGGAGGAAGTTGCTTCTTCAAACTGTTACGTCCGACGGCTTATACAGTCTATGTCAAGACGCGTGATAGAAGTACAAAATAAGGAAGGATTCTGGATAAAATATTAGTTCTTAAAATGTTTTGTTATGTCTTCTTTTTCGTCATTTATCCTCATTGGGAGCTAGTGGAAGATCGCGTGGCAACAGAAAAGATACAATATGGGTTAGCTCTCCTTTGAGTTGCCCTTTTAATTCAAGGGGGTTTCTTTTGAATATACAGTTTGTTAAGTATTCTATTTTGATTTCATTTATACCCTATCTACATACTTACAAACAAATCAGCGTAGATGGACTCTGTCACAGTTGTTTTTGTTATTTCAAATACGTCTTTCTGTTCCCCTCCATCCATGAATACACCCTCCGTCCTCCACACAATACGCCAACGATTTCATATTATGTTTACTAGCCGCGCGGGATTAGCCGAGCGGTCTTAGGTGCTGCAGTCATGGACTGTGAGGCTGGTCCCGGCGGAGGTTCGAGACCTCCCTCGGGCATGGGTGTGTATGTTTGTCCTTAGGATAATTTAGGTTAAGTTGTGTGTAAGATTAGGGACTGATGACCTTAGCAGTTAAGTCCCATAAGATTTCACACACATCTGAATATTCATGTTTACTCGTTGTTAATATCTCTTCTATTCTCTCTCACTCTCTCTCTCTCTCTCTGACACTATCGCCACAAGTGCCCTTCTATTGCACTCCCCCAAAACTTTGTAAACAAATCTAGCGGTTTCCAATGACGTCAAATTTTCTCTTTTAATTTCTGCTGTCTTTCTATCATTCCTCTCACCACCTATGAAACCGTATTCTTTGATCTCCCCTTCCCTATAACCCATTATTCGTTCTGAGAACAGTCCTTTCTTATCTCTCGGTCCTAAGATAAAACGAACTGTGGCACACATCTAAGTAAGCAATACTTTGCAAGCATTTCACGCTTATATTTTGCACTTCTACACTTCTATCCATTCCCAGATCCCGCCCTCCTTCCTGTTACGCGTCCCTTGACATCTGCATCTACATCTAAATGAATAATCTGCAATTCATAATTATGTGCTTGGCAGGGGGTTCTGTGGTCTCATGGATTAATCTTGTATTGATGTGTAAAACGTGTAGGTTCACATCTCACGTCAGGCGTAGATTTTTAACACACACAAGTAGCTCTCCTTCACCCCTAGTAACACCAAGTGCAGAACGCCAGTAAGCTCCGTAGTTCAATATCCGCAGTGAAGATAACATCCCTTCGCTGCCGACTGGGCATTCGTTTGAGCTGTGACAGATGTAGAAACCCCGTAAGGCAGAGACTCTGTCACCAACAAGCCGTCGTAAACTAGAAAACGTATTTCATTTAATGAACCAATGGCCATGTAAGTTCCAAGGCTCTTACTTTATTTGAAACTGAGACGTTGAAAATTGTGGTGCTGGACTGGGATTAGAATTCGATTTCACTGTGTTCCCGAAGATTGCAAACTCTTCTAGGCGTCCTCGAAAGGCACCTATCTGGTTTCGAATCCTGATCAGCACAAAATATTCATTATTTCATTTCAAGCCCTAGCATGTGCACTCCGAACTACTGGTGAAAAATAGTTGCATTTTCAACGTCTCTTCGTGCGTTGTCGACTGTAACGTGTTCGTTTCAACTCACAGCCACATGATGAGCTTTTTATCACAACATTACAAGATCAAACATTTCCTTACATCTTTTGAAGTTCAAACATTCCTCTCCATCCTACTGGTGAAAACGGATTTGGGTTTGACGTTGTGTTCGTTGTGATCACCAACGACGACATGTGGATTCAACTTCTAGCCAGCAGAGTATTTTCCATCACATCACTGAAAGTACAAACATGCCATTCCTAGCTATTATTGGAAAAGAAATTGATAGTTAAAGTTTCTTCATGACCACGTGTGCGGTGTTTGAATTCCATTCAGCACAGAACTTTTCGTCGCCCGATGTCTAACTAAACATGCGCCCATCTCGCTACTGGTGAACCACGAGACACGGGTTTCTAGGAATACGTAACTTTATTTATGAAATGCCACGTTTGCATACCTGTTGAGTATGACACAGCATACCATTTAAATACAGACCCAATCGAAATCTAAGTGAGTAGTGTTTTACTAATTCGTGCAGATAGAGGCACGCTTGTGTACAGATACTCATTTTTGTTAAAACAGACTTACTTTCGTCGTAAGGTTATCGTGGGTAGTTTTATTTCATTTCTTACAATACAGTGCACAGTTATCGTAAGGTTTCTTTTAGTGTTGTTAAAACAATACTAAACATGAGAGAGAAATTAATCATCAACGATATATGCGAATTCTCTGATGTTATCTATAACAGTCTGACAATGCAGATGCAGTTTATTGATTACATGCATGTAGAAAACTTGTTCTGAGTTAAAGCTGGAAAACAAGGTTTGAAGAAGAATAAAATGCCACTACCAGACGACAGTTAATGTAGAAAATACTTTTCTGACTATTTTGGCACGATGCGCTCTCCCCATACATAATACAAAAGCTTCGAGACGCATCTGCTGCCTGGCCGTCTATTAAACCTGAAAAGAACAAAATGACGCAGAAGTTAGCCTTTTTTCCACATGCGACTATTTTGGGTTGAGAAGTGAAGAGAATTATGTTGAAAGTTCCATTAAATTGATAACTTCAGCATACAGCATAATTGCGTTTAAAAAAATTTAGTAGCGAATGTAATAGAACACGCGACGTCTTATCAACAGTGCGCGACGCTTACCGTTACGCTACTAGCTGTGACGTAGCTACAGCACCTCTGGAAGTGAATAACACGTCCTCCAGAACTTCGGCATTCCACAGTGCTGTGAGATAATGCATATGGCCGGATCTAGACTTCTGAGAGACAGACAGTTACAGCATTTCTTTTGCACTGCACGATGGTTTCAACAAACAGATAGCGCAATAGCGTAGCTCTAATGGAAAGGAACACTTCCTATTTAAATTTCTGAATCCTACACTGTTGACAATTATGTGTAGGTGCAAGTTACGTTATTTTATTTCGGTGATTACAAAATAGAGTCGAATGTATGCACTGGGTAGCCAAGGCAGTTAGTTCATGGCGATTCAGTCAACCAAGTCATTGAATGTACTGAACATCCTGCAAAACCACTACAGGGAGCCTGTGTGTCAGAATTCTCATCTTGTGTGCCGCAACGGTGTTATGATAGAAAAAGTGCTACAGAGAAGAGGGTTTGGTGGTCTGTTGGACTGATGATAGTTTCATATGATGATGGTCTCTGTTCGATTCCAACTTTTGCCGTTGTTTTTTGATAGGGAGAGGCAGATTCTATTCTCTTCTGGCTACGCCAAGTGAAGAAGGTATAATAGCATTGTGGTCTGAAAATCACATTAAACATGATATTCCTTCTCTACCAAGTAGACGTTAGGTGGAAACACAATAAAGTAAGGAGTGGCGACATGTAGAAACTCTATCACCAGTAACCTTTCTTATACTAGTTATTTATTTCTAGTGACGAAACAAACCCTGTGTATGGTCACAGGACACTTATTCCATCTTTTATTTGAGCTTCTGTATGTCGATAAGATTGGTTCTGAACTGGGAATGCAACTCAGACCGCCCTTAACGCGGAATTTGATCCCTTCGTGACAATACAGCTCGACTACAACTTGTTGTTTGTTCAAAACTGCAGATTCCTCAACATCTCCACATATTGCGCATGGTTGGGTTGGAATCCTGGACCAGCACTAAACTTTTCACTATGTATTATCAAGCGCTAGCATGAGAATACCTATCTGCTGGTGGATAATAATTTTTATTTTTAATGCATTTGCATTCGTTGTCAACACTAACGATATCCGACGTTTTTGACTCCCTGTGAGACACAAAACTATTTGCGAGATCACTGTAAGTTCAAGGATGTTATTCCGAGCTGCTGGTGGAGAAAAATTCGGTAAGTGTCGTCTCTTTGTGTGTAGTCAACAACGATATGTTTGGGGTTCGATTCTCAGTCAGCACTGAACACTTCGTCATATTTTTTCTAGTTCAAACATGCTCACATGTCACTGCTGGTGTCACAAACCCATACTTAACGTTCCTTTTCTCTATAATATAACAGCGATACGTGCCGGGTTGGAGTCCTAGAAAGGAAAAATTAATGTTTCGTCTCGTCATTTCATTTAATACATCTAGCTACTGCCGAGAAAATCCGATATGTCAAAGTTGATTGCGCTTCGATAACAATCCGATTAGGTTCTGGGTTCGAGTCCCTGTCCAACACAAAGCTTTACCTCACTGCATTTCAAGTAAGTTACTTGTGAAGTAGCAATATTTAACATCTCTCGTAGTTCGTTAACAGGGACAATAGATGTTTGGTAGGATTTCGCGACCGTTAAAAATGTTTACGTTATGTAATTTAAAGTTGATATTCGTTAACTGATACTGTCTAAAATCGAGGTATATCACTCTCTTTACGCCTAGTCAGGAATGACTGTTAATTTCCGTCAGTCACGAAATCTTAGTTTGCATGAACTGGGTTTGATTCCATATGCAGAACGAGCCGTTTCGTCGTGTCATTTGAAGGTCATACATATTCTCAACTAGCTGCTCGTGAATGACGTAATTTTTAATGACATTTTGTGTTAAATAAAAAGTATGGTATGTTACTTCGAAGAGGAAATCATAAATACGACGAACTTACTACGTACATTACCTATATGACGAAATAATGAGAGTGCTAACATTTCAGGTATGTCAGTTATTGCAATAAATGCGAGTTTACAAGCCTTAAGGACAGTTTTATCTGTGATGAGGTGTTCCTTGTTATTTATAGTATCGTGGTATTACTTTTCATCCTGAGTTGTTGCAATACAGAGCAGTGTTTTCTAGTGGTGACTTGTTGGAATCATTTTCAATAGTCAAACGACTGTATCAAGGAGCGATTAGAGGACTTGCTAGACAGCTGCGTTATGTGAGTTGCATGGGAATCAGGCGAAATGCAATCCAGGTCGTTCGGATACTTTTGAGCATGACTGTACTTCGTTAACAATCCGATTAGTTGCTGGGTTCGCATCCCTGTCACAAGCTTTATATGATGGCATTTCAATTTTAAACATGAGTATACCTTGTTCCTTGTGAATGACACCATATTAAACGTCGTTGGGGGTAGTTCCCAGGACGGTAACTGTTATGACAGGATTCCCATTGCAGTACAAACATTTTCGTCATTTATTTTCAGGATCTGAATTGATAACTGATACTGGTGCAAACTTCTATACTTCACGTCTCTTTATGCCTAGTGATCCGGTCTCAATAAGGCACAAACAAAGCTTAGCTTGGTTAGCAATGGCTATAGGTGCTGGGTTTGAATCCAGGTCCAGAACGACGACGTTGGTCATGTGATTGAAAGTTCAAATTTGTGTACACGTAGCTGTTGATGTGTTACGAGAACAATGATACTACTGGTGATTCGCTGTTAATGTTGAGATTTCCTTAGAGTGCTTGTTGCCGTTAATCGCGTTTTTCTACTGGTTCGTCCAATATCCAATTTCCAAAGCCACTCGCCGTTGAGCGACCTTCAGCACGTGGATGGAAAACCTTTTAGAGAGCAAAAAACTTTTTTCCAATTGCCGTACAGCTTTGTAACTCCATATATTTTCTCAAGTATTTAATTTTGACTAAGGATTACTGTACGATATATGTAAAATAATCCGTTTTCTCAGAACTTTTGGAATGTCACTTGTTGTAATTAAGGTTCGTTTATGAGTGTTATGGGGTGTCTCATCGCTAAGAACGTGTTTTCTAATATGTTTTGTACGACGATATTAGTTGACACTTAGACTGACTGCCATAAAGACCTTTGGTCTCTTAGTAGCCTCTTGCGGTACCCATTGTGTGTAGTCAAACGACTGTACCCCACGGGGTTTTGGTGTTTAGAGGACCTGCAACACACCTACGTTATGTTGGTTGTATTCGGCAATGACCCACTTTTTTTGCTGTCAAGTGTACATTAGAACTTAAATTGTTAAAAAAAAGGGATTTCAGTAAGGAAATGGAGAACCGTCACAGGCTGTTTACTAAGACCAGCTACCCATGTGACACCTACGCCCTTTGTTACGTTCTAGAATACATTTAAGAACCATATATTAGCTTGAAACTAAACTTCGTGCAGTCATATAGTGAACCGCTCATCCGCGAGTTGAGCTCGTCGTAAGATTTAAATGCTGTAGAAACTTTATGCGAGTACAGCTCGTCGCTGAGGGCAATTAAGATAAGGTTGGCCCGCCCGGTTAACGTGCGGTCTAACTCACAGCATTCCGGATTAGGAAGGAGCGCCTGGTCCCTGGCACGAATCCGCCCGGCGGACCTGCGTCGAGGTCCGATGAGCCGGCCAGTCTGTTGATGGTTTTTAGGCGGTTTTCCATCTGCCTCGGTGAATGCGGGCTGGTTCCCCATATTCCGCCTCGGCTACACTATGTCGGATTGCGCTTCGGTGTAGGGCGGCGGAGGGGTGAAGTGGACTACGGTAGTCGTCGTGGGGTTGTGGACCACTGCGGCTGCGGCGGGGACGGAGCCTCTCCGTCGTTTCTAGGCCCCCAGTTAACATACAACACATAAGTACAAGCTAAGGATGCCCCGTGTATTTGCACAGAACACTACTCTCCATGGGTTGATTTGATACTGCATGACAAAAGCGATATCATGATCTCGTTTGGATCTAGTGCAGCAGTTACATAGTGCTTAGTTTCTAATCTTTTAGATGCCGCAATGCTTGTCTTCAACTATACAACCTCTTTCCACAAGTCACGACCCCCTTCTTGCCAGCCACAAAAATCGCATGTTTCGACTTTTGATAACTTGTGATAAAACTTACAATGGCAAATCATATTTTACAAAATACTGTCCCGAAATTTCAAGTTTTAAAATATAATTTCTTACAATCAAAACAATAAAACCACAAGATTTAATACAAACAACAGGTGCTACCATCTGTCCCCGTGGCACTGTCACTGCGCGTCACCGTTCTCCTCGATATACACTCCTGGAAATGGAAAAAAGAACACATTGACACCGGTGTGTCAGACCCACCATACTTGCTCCGGACACTGCGAGAGGGCTGTACAAGCAATGATCACACGCACGGCACAGCGGACACACCAGGAACCGCGGTGTTGGCCGTCGAATGGCGCTAGCTGCGCAGCATTTGTGCACCGCCGCCGTCAGTGTCAGCCAGTTTGCCGTGGCATACGGAGCTCCATCGCAGTCTTTAACAATGGTAGCATGCCGCGACAGCGTGGACGTGAACCGTATGTGCAGTTGACGGACTTTGAGCGAGGGCGTATAGTGGGCATGCGGGAGGCTGGGTGGACGTACCGCCGAATTGCTCAACACGTGGGGCGTGAGGTCTCCACAGTACATCGATGTTGTCGCCAGTGGTCGGCGGAAGGTGCACGTGCCCGTCGACCTGGGTCCGGACCGCAGCGACGCACGGATGCACGCCAAGACCGTAGGATCCTACGCAGTGCCGTAGGGGACCGCACCGCCACTTCCCAGCAAATTAGGGACACTGTTGCTCCTGGGGTATCGGCGAGGACCATTCGCAACCGTCTCCATGAAGCTGGGCTACGGTCCCGCACACCGTTAGGCCGTCTTCCGCTCACGCCCCAACATCGTGCAGCCCGCCTCCAGTGGTGTCGCGACAGGCGTGAATGGAGGGACGAATGGAGACGTGTCGTCTTCAGCGATGAGAGTCGCTTCTGCCTTGGTGCCAATGATGGTCGTATGCGTGTTTGGCGCCGTGCAGGTGAGCGCCACAATCAGGACTGCATACGACCGAGGCACACAGGGCCAACACCCGGCATCATGGTGTGGGGAGCGATCTCCTACACTGGCCGTACACCACTGGTGATCGTCGAGGAGACACTGAATAGTGCACGGTACATCCAAACCGTCATCGAACCCATCGTTCTACCATTCCTAGACCGGCAAGGGAACTTGCTGTTCCAACAGGACAATGCACGTCCGCATGTATCCCGTGCCACCCAACGTGCTCTAGAAGGTGTAAGTCAACTACCCTGGCCAGCAAGATCTCCGGATCTGTCCCCCATTGAGCATGTTTGGGACTGGATGAAGCGTCGTCTCACGCGGTCTGCACGTCCAGCACGAACGCTGGTCCAACTGAGGCGCCAGGTGGAAATGGCATGGCAAGCCGTTCCACAGGACTACATCCAGCATCTCTACGATCGTCTCCATGGGAGAATAGCAGCCTGCATTGCTGCGAAAGGTGGATATACACTGTACTAGTGCCGACATTGTGCATGCTCTGTTGCCTGTGTCTATGTGCCTGTGGTTCTGTCAGTGTGATCATGTGACGTATCTGACCCCAGGAATGTGTCAATAAAGTTTCTCCTTCCTGGGACAATGAATTCACGGTGTTCTTATTTCAATTTCCAGGAGTGTATATCGCCACAAGCCGATACTCTTCTTGACTATGACGTCATGTTTTCAACTAGCTGCTAGCTGCAACCATCAGACAGCTCCTTCGTAGTTGCTCTGTGAACGTGTGTCCGGTATTATTTAATAAAGCATCCAGCGATGAATAACGATTAAAATATTCCTGCCCCATCGGGTCGCTTGCAGTTCTGACTTCCAGCACACGATGTGACGTGAGGCATGGAGTTAGATATTTAGCAAATGCTTTAAATTTTATTTTTCCTCTACTCATTGAGATGTATTACAGTTGGACTGATTTAAGTGCAAATTCATAAGTACAAATAAGCAACACATTTGAACACGAACATTCATATAATACGTCTTCATGAAATTCCGTGTATCATCTGTACCATAGCAGCAGATCGGCGCGTAGCAGCTGAATTGGTAGCAATGATTTCAAACAAATTTCCTGGGAGGTGCTGGAACGCCGTTACAGCCGAAATTAAGCCAAACGGCGGAGAAAAAATTAATACACCCTTTCAGATGTTTTCAATTCACTCGAGATTTATTGTTGCAACAATGAATATGTTGTACATGACATAATTATATTTTCAGATCAATGGCACAAACGGTTCAGAGGTACCAGGTATAGACCCATGCTGAAACACCCGTGTTATTACACAGTGTAGCCACGGGTTGCAATGCAGGTACTGACTCTGGCACCCAATCTGTCGCACAGATGGCGAATACTGTCTTGGGGTATGTTACGTCACGCCTGCTCGACCTATTCACGTAGTTCTGTAAGAGTTGTCGGCTGAAGAGTTGAACAACTAACTTCTCGTCCCATCTTATCGCACACGTGCTCGATTGTGGACAAGCCCGGAGATCGTGCTGGCCAGGAAAGTTGCTGCACGATTTGCAGAGCACGTTGAGCTCCATGGGCAGTGTGTGGAAGAGTATTATCCTGTTGAAACAATATATCACCTTCCTGTTGCGAATAAGGTAATAGAAAGGATTTAACAACGTTCTTCACGTACCGAGCGCTGGTTACCATCCCCTCCATACACACAACAAAGGTGAACAGTAGTTGTAGTTTAAAGCATCCCAGACCGTAAGACTTAGGGTGGGGCAGTGTGTCTCCGACGAATGCACTGTACGAGACAGTGCTCACCAGGTCTACATCGTAAGCGTAAACAGCTATCACTTTTGTACAGGTAAAACCTTTTTCATCACTGAAAAGCACGACGCGCCATTCCAAGTGATCCTCTGACGGCACCAGTCAAGCTGTACACGTCGATGCTATGGCATAAGTGGAAGACGGGCTAGAGGCGTGAGTGCCCATAATCCCACTGGTGACAGCCATTTCACAACAGTTCGTGTTGATACATGCAGGCTCACAAGCCCTCTTATCTATGCTGTGAAGGCTGTACGATCTGCCATTGCTGCCCTTACAATACGACGATCCTGGTGGGCATCTGTGCTGCGCGGACGTCCAGAGCCTCTTCTACGGGAATGAGAATGTTCACGTAACTACGGATACCAGCATCGTCACACAACTAACGCATCACGTCCACGTTGTGTGGCAGTTATCAGAAAGGACCATCCCGCCAGTCGAAAGCCCACATTTTGATCCGTTTCAAACTCGCTCAGATGGTTGTAGCAAGTACGAGTGCTTCTCCATAGAGTGGTTGCCTGTTCGCTTCACACGTCTGCACCACACTGAGTCTTCTGGTTGTGAGCATTCTCTAGTAAAGGGCAGAGACAGAAGGTTTTTCTGGTAGCTATGTCACTACACTATCTGCTGGCAGATGACGTTGAAACTATTATCAGTACATCTACTATCTCCCAGGTGGCATCTGTTGTCATCGGATCAAAATCGACATCGTCTTTCCAGGTGTTCTAATTTTTTTCTGGCAGTGTATATACGAGGGGCGTTTGAAAGGTCCGTGCAAAAATAAAAACTACTTACGTGTCTGGGGTAAACCTTTTTTATTTTTCGACATAGTCTCGTTTTAGACATACACACTTCGTCCAACGCTGTTCTAATTTGTTGATCCCTTTCGAATAATAGTAATTGTCCATGTCTGCAAAATAGCTATTAGTTGCTGCAGTCACTTCCTCGTTTGAATAAAAATCTTTGTTCCGCCAGCCATTTCTTCAAATTGGGAAACAAATAGTAGTCCGAGGGAGCCAAGTCTGGAGAATAGAGGGGGGGGGGGAACTGAAACGAGTTGGAATCGTACGTATTTCCATTAATTTTGCGACCACAACTGCTGAGGTGTGTGCTGGTGCATTGTCGTGATGGAAAAGAATTTTTTTGCGGTCCAATCGCCGGCCTTTTTCTTGCAGCTCGGTTTTCAAACGGTCCAATAATGATTAATAATATACACGTGTAATAGTTTTATCATTTTCCAGATAGTCGACGAGAATTATCCCTCGCGAATCCCAAAAGACAGTAGCCGTAACCTTTCCGGCCGAAGGAATGGTCTTTGCCTTTTTTGGTGCAGATTCTCCCTTGGTAACCCATTGTTTAGATTGTTGTTTGGTCTCAGGAATGTAGTAATGTATCCATGTTTCATCCACATTGACGAAACGACGCTTAAAGTCCTGCGGATTCTTCCTGAACAACTGCAAACCATTCTTGCAACATTTCACACGGTTCCGTTTTGGTCAAGCGTGAGCAATCGAGGAACCCATCTTGCGGATAGGTTTCTCATGTCCAAATTTTTATGCAGAATGTTAAGTACCCGTTCATTCGAGATGCCGACAGCACTAGCAATCTCATGCAATTTAACTCTTCTGTCATCCATCACCATATCACGGATTTTATCAATGATTTCTGGAGTCGTAACCTCCACAGGGCCTCCAGAACTTTCAGCATTACTTGTGCCCATATGGCCACTCTGAAAATTTTGAAACCACTTATAAACTGTTATAATCGAAGGTTCAGAGTCACCGTAATGTTTATCAAGCTTCTCTTTAGTCTCCTGAGGTGTTTTGCCTTTCATAAAGTAATGTTTAATCACCACACTAAATCCTTCTTCGTCCATTTTTTTGACAATCACTCGACTTCCCTGATTCACACAAATGCCAAATACAAACAAGTAGACCAATATGGCTGAAACATGGCTGAAGCTTGGTGTGTGTTCTTTCCAAAGATGCTACTAACTAAAAATGACCTCGATATGCGCCGGTGGTGCCATCTCTCGGACTTTTCGCGGACTTTTCAAACGCCCATCGTATGTCTGACTTAAAGCTATAAGTAATCACTTGAAAATCGTAAATCGCCGAAATTAGTTGATCGTATGAGGTAAATCAGCTAATTTCGGCGATTTACGATTTTCAAGTGATGATCGTATGAGGTAAATAGCACTGAAAGACCTGAGTCGAAACAAGGCCCCGGGAGTAGACAGCATTTTATTAAAACTACTGACGGCCTTGGGAGAGCCAGTCCTGACAAAACTCTACCATCTGGTGAGCAAGATGTATGAGACAGGAGAAATGCCCTCAGACTTCAAGAAGAATATAATAATTCCAGTCCCAAAGAAAGCAGGTGTTGACACATGTGAAAATTACTGAACTATCAGTTTAATAAGTCACAGCTGCAAAACACTAATATGAATTCTTTACAGACGAATGGAAAAACTGGTAGAAGCCGACCTCAGGGAAGATCAGTTTGGATTCCGTAGAAATATTGGAACACGTGAGGCAATACTGACCCTACGACTTATCTTAGAAGAAAGATTAAGGAAAGGCAAACCTACGTTTCTAGCATTTGTAGACTTAGAGAAAGCTTTTGACAATGTTGACTCGAATACTCTCTTTCAAATTCTAAAGTTGGCAGGGGTAAAATACAGGGAGCGAAAGGCTATTTACAATTTGTACAGAAAGCAGATGGCAGTTATAAGAGTCGAGGGACATGAAATGGAAGCAGTGGTTGGGAAGGGTGTGAGACAGGGTCGTAGCCTCTCCCCGATGTTATTCAATCTGTATATTGAGCAAGCAGTAAAGGAAACAAAAGAAAAAATCGGAGTTTTTATTAAAATCCATGGAGAAGAAATAAAAACTTTGACGTTCGCTGATGACATTGTAATTCTGTCAGAGACAGCAAAGGACTTGGAAGAGGAGTTGAACGGAATGAACAGTGTCTTGAAAGGAGGATATAAGATGCACATCAACAAAAGCAAAACGAGGATCATGGAATGCAGTCGAATTAAGTCGGGTGATGCTGAGAGAATTAGTAAAGGAGTCTTGCTATTTGGGAAGCAAAGTAACTGATGATGGTCGAAGTAGAGAAGATATAAAATTTAGACTGGCAATGGCAAGGAACGCGTTTCTGAAGAAGAGGAATTTGTTAACATCGAGTATAGATTTAAGTGTCAGGAAGTCGTTTCTGAAAGTATTTGTATGGAGTGTAGCCATGTATGGAAGTGAAACATGGACGATAATTAGTTTGGACAAGAAGAGAATACAAGCTTTCGAAATGTGGTGCTACAGAAGAATGCTGAAGATTAGATGGGTAGATCACGTAACTAATAAGGAGGAATTGAATAGAATAGGGGAGAAGAGGAATTTGTGGCACAACTTGATAAGAAGAAAGGACCGGTTGGTAGGGCATGTTCTGAGGCATCAAGAGATCACAAATTTAGCGTTGGAGAGTAGCGTGTAGGGTAAAAATCATATAGGGAGACCGAGAGATGAATACATTAAGCACATTCAGAAGGATGTAGGTTGCAATAAGTACTGGGAGATGATGAAGCTTGCACAGGATAGAATAGCATGGAGAGCTGCATCAAACCAGTCTCAGGACTGAAGACCACAACAACAACAATGAGGTGAATGATAGCGATCGCAACCCAGCCAAAATGAAAATGGAACTGTGTTTTAATGATACGCTTCATTCGACGAGTGAGGCGAACCGCGGGAGGTTGGATGAGGGCGCGCTGTCAGGGGGAGTGAGGGACGCCGACGCTAACTACCCGGGGCGCCCCCCACACCCCCGGCTGTCGTAAACAGGGCTGGGCGGGGACGGGCCGGGGTGCGGCCGGTGGGCCTGCTGCCTTCCTGTAACGCAAGGAGGACCCCCCGTGGCTGCGGCCAGCTGCGGCCCGTCACACGCTGCCCCGCGACATCCGGCCAACCGCCCCCTCCCTGCAACTCTCACAAAACTGTAGCCAGTTCGCGCTTCTCTTTCAGTGCCGCCGGCTCTTCGCTCTCACTCCCGCGTTCCTGTCTTCCTAACCGTAACTCTACATAATGTCACCAGACAAAATACTGAACGGCAGAGAAATGCGGACACGGATATACACGGACTCCAGTGTATGACGGAAATTTGCGGACAAACATTTCTGTTAGGTAGTCTGGGTACACATCCCTTTCTCCCAACACCGCCAGTAAGGGGTCTCCAGACGTTCGGTATTTATTAGTAATAATACACTGTCAGTTCTTCTGTACGGTGGCACCCGTCCCCCCTCGGAGGATGATGGTGTAGCGTACTTGGTTCAGAATATACAACATCTGGTGTGCCACTCGAGAGTGGCAGTCCGTGCTTGCAGACATCCTTGCGGCCTTCTCACTGGCCTCACACCCTCCTCAAGCTCTCCTTACAGCAGGTTTTTCGGTATTCGCTCAGGATCCATGCGTCTGACATATCCCAGCCACCTTAGATGTCGGACGCTCAGGAGTGCCAGAATGCTGGTCGTGCATGCGAGATGTAAGACTTCGGTGTCGGATACACTATCTTTCCGAGACATCTGAAGAATCTTCCTGTGACAGCAGAGATGAAAGCTGTTCAGTCGAGATTCGTTCTTAGCAAGAACTGCCCACGTCTCACAGCTATATAGAAGGGTGCTGATAACACAGGCGTGGTATATTTGTAATTTATTTTTCATTGTGAGCAGTCCATTGTTCCATAGTCTGTTTTTCAATCTAGCCATGACAGATGATGCTTTGCGATTCTGTTAGCAATCTCAGCGTCCACGGACAGGTTGCTACATATTGTAGATCCCAAGTAGGTAAAGTGATCAACTGCTGGAGAGAACTTCCGCCAGTGCTGATGGATGGAAGGTCTTGGTGCTCTTCTCCATGATGTGAACCTTTTGGAGATTGACGGTAAGAGCAAATTTTACACATGCGTGTGATTAGATACTGAAGCTCATCTTTTGTGTTTGCTAGTAGAGATGTGTCTTCTGCATATAACTACTCACGACTAACGACTGTACTTACTTTGCTCTTGGCCTTTAGGCGGCAACGTTGAAAAGATTCCATCAGACCTAGTATGTAAATACAGTCCCTCCTCACAGTCTTCAAAGGTAAATCTCAGCAGAAGGGAAAAGAAAATCCTAAGTAGATTAGGAACTAACACACATCCCAGCGTTACATCTCTATTGACAGCGAATACTTCCGATGTTTACCGTTGAAGCAGATTGTTACTTGGGTTTTCTCATGGAACGAGATAGTTACTTGTAGTTGGCATCCTATCTTCTGTAGTAGCTTGAAGATCCCATTTCTGCTCGCTAAATCAAATACTTTAACAAGGACAATAAGAGCCATATGAAGTGGCCTCTGCTACTCACGGTACCTGTCATAGAGAGATCATACCCACGGCTGATCGGCCAGGTCTGAAGTGGCACTGAAATTAAGAGTGGATTTTGAAAGCTAGGATTTGTAACCGCGTATACCTTCCTGGCTAAACTTATCAGTGAAATGCCTCGGTCATTACTGCAGTCACTTCCGTCCCCTTTCTGTTTATGCAGAATATCGATCTTCGAATTCCGCATACTTGGTGTAACTTAACCTCCTACCCTGCTGGTTGTGAGAAGTGAGTGTAGATGTTTCAGAAGGACAGACTTGTTATACTTAATAACCTCTACAGGGATCCAATCTTCATCTGGAGACTTTCCATTACCAAGGAAATCTATTGCTCTTCAATATACTAGAGCCACATCACATCATCAATAGTTATGTATTTTTAGTTGCTATTTTTATTTGGAACCGCTATTTCAAGAAGCCTAAGAACGGGTAAGCGTTTGTCGCTATTTAATTAACAATATGTGCCAAAAATAATAACAACAGAAAAAATAGATAGATGAATGCTTAAGAAAAAAGAACAACATATCTCATTTGAATTTGCTTACTGAAATCCGATGTCTCTTGTGGCTTACGAAAAACTATTAACGACGTCACTGGACAGAATAGAGAAAGAAAAAATGGTAATTAGAGAGGAAATTGAAGACAATAAAAGGTTAGTAGTAACTGAAATTTCTGACGACGGGAATGTCGATCGTGTGACGCTTAGTGTGCTATATCACCAAAAATCAGAAGTGTAACTGATACGAAAAGCTGCACAGCATTAGTTAAGCTTTCGAGGGAAAGTAAAGAAATTATTTTGTACAAAATTGTTAAGGCTTTCGTGGCCACTCGTTGACAAACTGCCTATTGGCTTCTGTCTCGGGTTCTTCGGCCGACGTTCATCTAATAATCATTAGATCAACGTCGGCCGAAGAACCCGAGACAGAAGCCAATAGGCAGTTTGTCAAATTATTTTGTGTTTATTATTTCGTATACCATGAAGAGCAGTGCTACCATAGAGCAACAGCTGACACGAACAAATAGGGACAAAAGTCTTAAAACACATATAGATTTAGATTTTTGTTAACAGGTAACTAAGTATTGCTACAGCAGAAGGTTAAGGTTTCTTAAACATTTGTGACAGTTTCGTGAGACCGACGTATATTTTAGACTACTAGTTTCTGGATAAGTGTTCGAAATGGAAACTCTTTTCTCCATTTGACTGACGAATTCATCCGTGTTTAAGGTATGCGGCCTTTCTGACTCGTCCTGTAATAAATTCTTGGAGGCAGCTTGGTCGCAGACAGTCTTATTTATTGTGACGCATTTCAATACACCGTCTTCAGAAAACTGTGACAAAGACAATTCAAAAACAATAAACAGAACATGCCAAAGACAAATCAAGTAACAGCAATAACGAAACTCGACCTGAACAGAGTGGTCTTAAGTGCTCACGCTAGCAAGCAGTACAAGTAACTATAGACTCTAATTTGAGATACACACGTTAAATGCAATTCCAAAAGCTGTTACCCATGAGACATCGCAAGCCAAACGGCCTTTAGCAGCAACCTCGCGAACCTAGTAAACTCAAGAAGGCGCTAGATGGCGTTGATATCAAAGACCGAAAGCATGACATATCGACACAGTAAAGTTCACAGTTTGTGAAACATAATCTTAAAAATCCTTTTCAATGTTACATCAGCATTTATAAATAGCATATATGTCATGAATAAAAGCTTATTATGGCATACAAAAAAATGGTTCAGATGGCTCTGAGCACTATAGGACTTAACATCTTAGGTCATCAGTCCCCTAGAACTTAGAACTAGTTAAACCTAACTAACCTAAGGACATCACACACATCCATGCCCGAGGCAGGATTCGAACCTGCGACCGTAGCAGTCGCGCGGTTCCGGACTGCGCGCCTAGAACATTATGGCATACAGACACCGTAAAGTGTAAGCAGTGTCATAGTAGTTTGAATGGTATTTTTTGTATTATCTTCTATTGCCACAGTTTTCTGAAGATGATGTATCGAAAAGCGCCATCATAAATAAATTTGTCTGCGACCATGACGTCCCCAAGAATTTATTACATGCCAAGCAGTTTTCCGTATCTGTAATGTGGAGCACTGCTGTGATTTAATTCGACGAGCTGAAACGGTGTTTCGATATTTAAAGCGAAAGCCACGTCTCAGAGAATCATTTATAAACCACATTCCGAAGTGTTGAATACAATTTTAATCGCATAAAAGTACACTGCCTATGAATTCTGTATTAAAATACGTTTCAAAAAATGTCATCCGAAGAGCTACACTTTTATTTCGTGGGTGCATATACTGCGACTTCGGGCATATTCTGAGGCCAAACAATGTTTTCTGCTTGTTTATAGACTAGAAAACATGAAATATTATATGAAAATGTTATCTTCTTCCATTTGAACAGCACCTTGTCTTGCCCTTGCTTCAGGAACAAAGTAATTAATAGGATTTGTTTCCCTTGGATTTGTGTTTTTGACGTTCACACAGCTGTAGAGGGGCGGGGAAGAGAGGCAAAATACCGGCTGAGAGGTGGGTGTCTGCAACTCTCGGATGTCCGCAAATCTGCGGTGTTCGCAAATCTTTGGAAACCCACAATATTACTCACCCCTTTTAAAGTGTCCAGAGGCAAAGACAAAAACAAGTGGACTGATCTCATCGCACCTGCCGGGAAATTGTAGACCACATCTCATGAAAAATACTAAGAAACTGACCCGTTCACATAAAACACGGACGCAAACTCAGCATTATGACACCAATTACGGCAGTTATTCTGACTACGTCATGTGTTTATGTATTTATTTCATCTGTCAGTATTTACGCTTTCAGGCCCCATCTCACATATAACTATTCAGTAAGTAAACGTTGCCATTTATATACCAGATGAGAACCTGTAAGGTTTCTAGCTCATTTTTGTTATTCAATACATATGATGTGAACTCTCTTTTTATCCGATGTGTAGGATTTCATATTTGTACGCTGCATATTTTTCAAACAGAAGTCTTCAATAGTCTTTGTTACGCCTCAGATGTTCTGAGAACAAGTAATGTGATCTTTGGTAGTCAGTAGAATTGTCGTTGCCAGTGTAGCATTCACTGAGAGATCAGAGAGAGAGAAAGAGAGAGAGAGAGAGAGAGAGAGAGAGTCGCTCTTGAAATAATTAGCAGAACACAGAGTTACAAATGCAGAGGACGTTGCTTTTGGGAAATATGATTTTGAAAAGATCGACTGAAAAAGTGTGAAGGCATTCCGGTTAACGTTGTCACTGCACTGCTTGCTGATGTGTAATTTATCATGAGTTAGAAAAAGGCAAATATTTAGCATGATTTTTTCTTCGTTGATTCGGGCTAGTTAATTTGACTATCGAGACGTGATTAATTAGACTTATCTGCTCAGATAGGTTGGACTCATTCTTATGGATTCACCAATCCTTAACAATTTTTTTTTTCTAATTTCATAGCAGATTCATATTTTTCAGAAGAAGTGATTTCTCTAAGGATATTACAACTATTAAGGAATGCCTTTCATAATACAATCGTAAATGCTAATCTTTTTTTCAATTATTCATGAAAATTTTGTTTTGTATTTGTGCGTCGCCATATCGCACTGAGCGGAACTTAGTCATACAGAGTGAAGCATGATGTGCTTAGCATACCTGTGATTCCTCGTATTGGACTTGCCAAGGTTTTTCTTTAGCTAGTTTGCTGCTTCACTATATTTTAATATTAAACACTTTCGAGCAATACCAAGTTTCATAGCCGCAAGGTAAGTCATGACAATTTTTTAGGGCAGGTTTAATATCACAGCACACAGTTTGATTATTCACACTTAAGTTTTGCATTTCATAATTATCTTCAGGGTCAGTTCAGATCTCATTTCTTACGCAGACGTTCTTACTCTTACAGTGCAGTGTTACTTTCGCTTAACATCTACATCTGCATCTACATCGATACTCTGCAAATCACATCTAAGTGCCTGGCAGAAGTTCATCGAACCACCTTCACAATAATTCTCTATTATTCCAATCTCGTACACAGCGCGGAAAAAACAAACACATATATCTTTCCGTGTGAGCTCTTATTTCCTTTATTTTATTATGCTGATCGTTTCTCCCTATGTGGGTCGGCCTCAACAAAATATTCTCGCATTCGGAGGAGAAAGTTGATGACTAAAATTTCGTGAGAAGATTCCCCGCTACCAAAAATGCCTTTGTTTTAATTATGTCCACCCCAAATCCTGTATCAGTTCAGTGACACTCTCTCCCCTATTTCGCGATAATAGAAGACATGTTGCCCTTCTTGAACTTTCTCGATGTACTCCGTCAATCCTATCTGGTAAGGATTCCACACCGCGCAGCAGTAGTACAAAAGAGGACGGACAAGCGTAGTGTAGGCAGTCTCTTTAATTGATCTGTTGCATCTTCTGATTTCACGGCTACAGATAGTCTCAACAATTTTTTTATGATGTGTGACTCCGTTAAAATTTAAATAGTCCGACGTTTCGGGAACTATTACAAATGCCCATCATCAGAGTGACAACCTATACAAAGAGTATACTGTGTGACGTAAATGTTTTCATAAACAATGTCAGAAAGGAGGCTGGCTTAATCTCGCAAAACATAAATTTTTGTCGTCTGTTCTACCCACGCATTCTAGCATTTGCGAATCCTTATTGCAGATCTTATTTGCTACGTCGTACAACCAAATAAATAAATGTTTAATGCAGTATTATTCAGCCTCTGGTCACTTCCCTGCCCTGCCCCATCTAAGTGCCTGGCAAAAAATCGCAGTCTTTAGTTCGCCTTCCCAATAATATTTTCTATGTGTTCTTTTCAATTTAAGTTGTTCGTGATTGTAATTCCTAGGTATTTAATTGAATTTACGGCTTTTAGATTTGATTGATTTATCGTGTAACCGAAGTTTAACAGATTCCTTTTAGCACTCATGTGGATGACTTCACACCAATTTTTGCACCGTACAGATATCTTTTCTAAATCGTTTTGCAATTTGTTTTGATCTTCTGATAACTTTACTAGTGGATAAACGACTGTGTAATCTGCGAACAACCAATGACGGCTGTTCAGATTGCCTCCTAAACCATTTATGTAGAAAAGAAACAGCAAAAAGACTATATCAGTACCTTGGGGAATGCCTTCACTCATTTTTTATTCGATGACTTTCTGTCAGTTACAACGAACTGTGACCTCTCTGACAGGACATCACGAATCCATTCACGTAACTAAGACGATATTACGTAACCACACAATTTCACTACAACTGGCTTGTGTGGTACAATGTCCAAAACCCTTCTGGAAATAAAGACAGATTTTGAGACAAATACTGAGCCTCATCAGACATTGAGTACGGAAGGCATCACAATCATTAAATACACTGATGGAAAAAAATCGCAACACCAAGAAATAATTTAATGTAGAGTAATGAGATTCAGTACTACGTTTGTGTAAGTAACATATTTAAGTGATTAACACTGCAAAATCGTAGGTTAACGTAAGGGCGAGATAAGTCATGGAAAATGTGAAATGCTGATACATTAATAACCGGGTAACCGCCAGAATGTTGAACTTGCTTGCAAACATGCCACATGTCAGTTTGTGGGATAGAGTTCCATGCCTGTTATACTTGGTCGGCCAATATCATCAATGCTGTTTTTGTGGATGACGCTGGATTTGCCGTCCGATGATGTCCCACGTGTGCTCGTTTGGAGACAGATCTGGTGATCGAGCAGGTCAAGGCAACATGTCGACACTCTGTAGAGCATTTTGGTTACAACAGCAGTATGTGGGCGAGAGTTATCTTGTTGTGAAACACTACCTGGAATGCTATTCATGAATGGGAGCACAGCAGGTCGAAGCCCCAGAATGACGCACGAAATTGCAGTCAAGGTGCGTTGGATATGAAATCATACACCAGTGCGTCTACCACGCAGACAGGTTGGTTGCAGGCCCTCAATTGGCCTCATTCTAACCAACACTGGTCATCACTGGCACACAGCAGAACCAGCTTTCATCAGAAAACACAACAGACCACTATCCTGCCTTCCAATGAGCTCTGGCTTGCCACCCATCAAGTCACAAACGCCGGTGGTTTGAGGTCAGTGGAATGCACACTACAGGGCGTCTGGGTCGGAGATGTCCTTGAAGTAGCCGATTTGTAACAATTCGTTGTATCACTGTGGTGCCAACTGCTGTTAGAATTGCTGCAGCAGATGTAGTTCTATGCATCAGAGCTATAAGCCGAACATGGTAGTCTTCCCTCTCGGTAGTGCTGTCCGGAGCCCGGCCTTCTTGGGACCGTACATTCTCGTGACTACCGCTTCCAGCAAACATGTACAGTGTCTACATTCCTGCAAAGTCTTCTGCAGTGTCGTAGTTGCGACACCCGGCTTCTTGTAGCCCTTTTACACGATCACGTTCAAACTCTGTGAGATGTTGGTAATGCTGTATTTGTCGCCTCAAAGGCATTCTTGACTGAGCTCAACTTACCACGTCCACTCTCAACCGTGACTAATGCTCATCACTGTCGCAGCATGTATTTGAAGCAAACCTGATTTGCGTCCTCATAGTGGGGCTACTAGCGCCACTGTTATGCAACTGGCACGAATTCTGAATATACATCATTTTTCAGATGTAGAAACATGTCTCAGATGTTGCGATTTTTTCCATCAGTGCATACAGTATAAGCACTTGGAGAAGAAAAGTGACACCATTTGGAAAAGGATTGCCTTTTATGGACAAGGGACAAGAATCAGCCTAGGAAGAATATCTAAAAGGATATTAACCTACATTCGAGATACGAAAACCAAAGGAGTATAGAAGCTGAAAAATGATCTACGAGAACTGGAAATTTCTTCTACCGTTATCCAAGAGCGTGATCGTGTTAAGGAGAAACTATGAACGCAGAAAGATTTCTAGGGAAAGCCGAAGCTGAGTATAGGGAAGGCGTGGACGCAAGAGAGAAAAACTCTTTTCATTTCGTTCTTCCCGAATGTGAGTAGTGGCATTTAACGGAAATCAATGACTACATTACAAAGAAATCAACTTGGAGAAGAAATTGACTGCGCAGAGGAAGCACGACAAACAATAGTGTAAAATTAGAAGACGAGATGGAAAAGAGAAAACAAAAAAGCAAAGATACTAGAAAAACTCAGATACAGTGATTTAAATGTGACACAAGCACTGGTCCCCTGTTCGACAAGATACGACGATGACAAAAGATGACGGTTTAATTTCCTCTGAAATGCAGAGTGGTTTTGGGTAAGATGCAGGTTACATAAGTAGGCTAATACTCGTGTTATTCTTACTGCTCGCTTTTGTGAAATCAATAATTTAGTGATTAGTTAATACAGAAAATTATTTTATAAGATATAATATGTTACTTTTATTTCAAGTCTTAATCTGGGTGCCCACCTAAAAATGTGGAATATTCTTCCCTATTTTATGACTATTTTTCAGAACATTAGGAAGGTTTTTCTTTCAATACTATTATCACGTTCTCCTAAGCACCAACGGAAAATTCTGTTAATATTATAAAGTGTGCTAACAGATTGCAGTTAACCGTCACTTACTGGAGAGAGCTGAAACAGAGGCTAAGGTCACGCAACATATTTGATTCAACAGAGAGTGGTTACATCGGAACATTACTCTGAAATACATCAACATTAAATCAAAGTGCACTTCGTCAGCTGCAATGAAAGCTATCAAGGTCGGCGAGAGAATGTGCATAAGAGAAGAAATGAGAAACTGTTACAGAATCCATGATAACATAAGTTCACATTTAAAAGTTCGCCACATACTTATTACGACCGTCTCACATCCGTGCGAGTTCGATAGTTTTGATCGCGATGTCCGCGAAGACGTAAATGCCACTGTCCGCCAAATGTATCTACGCCAAAAAGAAAAACTGTTGCAGTTAACGAAGTGAAACCTTTGACAATAAATGTTCACAGTCAGTATATTGCTGATCGAATAACGAACTTATTAGGCATAATACACTCCTGGAAATGGAAAAAAGAACACATTGACACCGGTGTGTCAGACCCACCATACTTGCTCCGGACACTGCGAGAGGGCTGTACAAGCAATGGTCACACGCACGGCACAGCGGACACACCAGGAACCGCGGTGTCGGCCGTCGAATGGCGCTAGCTGCGCAGCATTTGTGCACCGCCGCCGTCAGTGTCAGCCAGTTTGCCGTGGCATACGGAGCTCCATCGCAGTCTTTAACACTGGTAGCATGCCGCGACAGCGTGGACGTGAACCGTATGTGCAGTTGACGGACTTTGAGCGAGGGCGTATAGTGGGCATGCGGGAGGCCGGGTGGACGTACCGCCGAATTGCTCAACACGTGGGGCGTGAGGTCTCCACAGTACATCGATGTTGTCGCCAGTGGTCGGCGGAAGGTGCACGTGCCCGTCGACCTGGGACCGGACCGCAGCGACGCACGGATGCACGCCAAGACCGTAGGATCCTACGCAGTGCCGTAGGGGACCGCACCGCCACTTCCCAGCAAATTAGGGACACTGTTGCTCCTGGGGTATCGGCGAGGACCATTCGCAACCGTCTCCATGAAGCTGGGCTACGGTCCCGCACACCGTTAGGCCGTCTTCCGCTCACGCCCCAACATCGTGCAGCCCGCCTCCAGTGGTGTCGCGACAGGCGTGAATGGAGGGACGAATGGAGACGTGTCGTCTTCAGCGATGAGAGTCGCTTCTGCCTTGGTGCCAATGATGGTCGTATGCGTGTTTGGCGCCGTGCAGGTGAGCGCCACAATCAGGACTGCATACGACCGAGGCACACAGGGCCAACACCCGGCATCATGGTGTGGGGAGCGATCTCCTACACCGGCCGTACACCACTGGTGATCGTCGAGGGGACACTGAATAGTGCACGGTACATCCAAACCGTCATCGAACCCATCGTTCTACCATTCCTAGACCGGCAAGGGAACTTGCTGTTCCAACAGGACAATGCACGTCCGCATGTATCCCGTGCCACCCAACGTGCTCTAGAAGGTGTAAGTCAACTACCCTGGCCAGCAAGATCTCCGGATCTGTCCCCCATTGAGCATGTTTGGGACTGGATGAAGCGTCGTCTCACGCGGTCTGCACGTCCAGCACGAACGCTGGTCCAACTGAGGCGCCAGGTGGAAATGGCATGGCAAGCCGTTCCACAGGACTACATCCAGCATCTCTACGATCGTCTCCATGGGAGAATAGCAGCCTGCATTGCTGCGAAAGGTGGATATACACTGTACTAGTGCCGACATTGTGCATGCTCTGTTGCCTGTGTCTATGTGCCTGTGGTTCTGTCAGTGTGATCATGTGATGTATCTGACCCCAGGAATGTGTCAATAAAGTTTCCCCTTCCTGGGACAATGAATTCACGGTGTTCTTATTTCAATTTCCAGGAGTGTAATTACTGTGTATGAGCTCAAAGTGTTGAATAATGGTATTAAATATGCACCACCATGCACAGTTTTTGAAAAACAGATAGATGTGCTAAAAATAGATTTAGATCTCGCGTTAGGTGACGTTTCTACGAAACGTTTGGTAGCCCATCAATTAAAAACTGCTGTTGCTGTCAGTGACGAACTCTCATGTAATCAGTACGTTAAGCAAGTTTACGAAGAAAATAATCTTCAACAATGTCATCGCAACTAAAGATGATAAATCAAACTTCATGTTCTTTCGAACAAAAGTGATTACGTTACAAAATTGAACCAGTTCCTTGACACTTCCAATTTCCAACATCTATAAAAAGATCCGACTGCAGCTTTCAATTAACAAAAAAGTACCATCAAATCACGTAAAAGTATCATATCTGAAAGCTACAATCTTATGCTAATTAATATGAATCCCATGGCTCCCAGGTTATATGGTTTACCCAAATTACATAAAGATAGGGTTCCAACCGCCCAGTAGTGTCATCCTTTTCTGCTCCATGTTACCTACGAGCGAAAGGGCTTGATTATATCATTAAAAAGAACCCAATTTCAGACACAAGCTTGGTATCAAAAATATATGGCTCTTGTTGACTAAAGTAAAAATATGAAAATCCCACCCAGTTTGAAGTCACTAGCTTATTCACAAATGTTCCTACTGATGAATCCATAAACATATTAACATATCTTTTGCATAAATCCAAAGTAAATGCTGTTGAAATACATGAAATAACTGATATTACTCAAATGCGAGTAAAAAAGAATTACTTCCAGTTTCAAAACAAGTAATACAGCCAGTCTGATAGTCTAGCTATGGGTTGACCTCTTACTCCCATATTATCCACAATTTTCATGGAAAATTTCGAACCAAATTTCTTACAGAAAGAGCAACTGAATTGTAGAATTAAGTACGGTTCAGATATGTCGATGATGTGCTGTGTTTGTGGACCGGTACCACTAGACAGGTAGATGCATTACTACGGCACTTAAATTCACAACTTAAGAAAATTCAGTTTACAATGGAGCTGGGAGGCTCTTCTATAAGTTTATTGGACCTTATATTAGTACACAAAACATAGCTACAGAGACACTAATACTAGCAAGCGCCCAGCATACACACAGCCACAAACATACAGCTTTCCATTCATTGGTGCATCGCCTCATATCTGTTACATTATCTAAATCAGCCTTTCAAACAGAACTGCAAATCATGAAGCAAATTGTTTCCAGCAATGGCTATACCTCTGAACTGATTGATAATATTCTACGAAAAAAGAAAATTAATAAAATTACACCACTTGTCTACGCTAGCCAACAGCAATCACTCGATAGTCTCAAAGACTGGCACAAAATTCCGTATATTGGCAACATTTCAGGCAATTTTGCAAAAAAACGGTAAAGTCTAGCAACTACAGACCTACATTTTATAATAAAAATAACATATCAAAATTTTTATTCAATAGTAAATACAAAATGCAACTCTTGACACAGAGCAGTTTACATAAAATCACTTGCAAGCAGAATGAAAAAGTGTATATCGGTCAGTCAGGCAGAGCTGTGGCAATTAGGCTACGAGAATACGAGAGAAGCTGGTGATTAAGGGAGAAAGAGTCTACCTTTGCTGATTATCTTTTAGCAGAAAACCATCCTTATGGTGGAGAATGTAAAGTTGTACACTCCGCCAAAAAAAGCAGAAAGGTGGCCCTGCCATAAATAATGGAAATCAACAAACACATGATACACAATCCCAGCCTAGTATTAAATGATCGCCGGCCGCGGTGGTCTAGCGGTTCTAGGCGCTCAGTCCGGAGCCGCGCGACTGCTACGGTCGCAGGTTCGAATCCTGCCTCGGGCATGGATGTGTGTGATGTCCTTAGGTTAGTTAGGTTTGTTCTAAGTTCTAGGGGACTGATGACCATAGATGTTAAGTCCTATAGTGCTCAGAGCCATTTTATTAAATGATGAGACTCAATTGCCATTCTCCCTCATGTTAAATTATGTTTTCGTTACAAAGAGTAGATTCAGACTGTAAATTCATTTTATTTTTCATCATTTGTTACATGAATCTCCACATAAAAACTTGGTTTGCCCTTTTTTAGTTAATGTAATTACTGTAATATTTTCCTATGTAAACACTTTGTCATTTTTTATCTTCTGTACATATAATACCTCGGTAAGTTGCACATCACATTTATCTCTGTTTGCGACATTCAGTTGTCACCTGAAGATGGCCTGAGAAATCGAAAGCCGGTTCGTGACCAAATAAATATAATTTTACAGAACATTAGGAAGCGCTTTTCCTTTTAATATTATTACCGTGTTCTTCCAAGTATAACCAGAAAATTTATTTAATGTTAACAGGATATATACATCAGTCGACAAGTTTATTTGCGCCGTTTCTTTGCCTTCCTCTTGCTGGTGATGTCTGGAGTTTCTCTCTGCAGATTCCAGCAGAAATCAGCCAACACAGAAATAGACTGTTGTCGTGTGTAAAACTGTTCCATCAGAGAAATGTACTGGTGGAACCGCTCGTCATTGTCATCAGTGAATGCACCACTGATCTCCGGGAAAATATCGATGTGGGAGTAAAGGAAAAGCATCTTCGGGTCATTTTGCAACCAATGACTTTATAACCATGAACCAGTTCGACCACGAGGTCCCTGTAATTTTCGGTTTTTCTGTTTTTTATGGAGGAGGCTTGTACACCTTGTTGTTTTGCGTGGCACTATCATAGCACAGGCCTACACTGATGTTTTAAGCACTTTTTTGCTTCCCACTGTTGAAGAGCAATTCGGGGATGGCGATTGCATCTTTCAAAACGATCGAGCACCTGTTCATAATGCACGGCCTGTGGCGGTGTGGTTACACGACAATAACATCCCTGTAATGGACTGGCCTGCAAAGAGTCCTGACCTGAATTCTATAGAACACCTTTGGGATGTTTTGGAACGCCGACTTGGTGCCAGGCCTCACCGATCGACATCGATACCTCTCCTCAGTGTAGCACTCCGTGAAGAATGGGCTGCCATTCCCCAAGAAACTTTCCAGCACCTGATTAAACGTATGCCTGCGACAGTGGAAGCTGTCATCAAGGCTAAGGGTGGTCCAACACCATACTGAATTCCAGCATTACCGATGGAGGGCGCCACGAATTTGTAAGTCATTTTCAGCCAGGTGTCCGGATACTTTTGATCACATAGTGTATTTACTCTACACTCTCGTTATAGAACAAATATAAAATGCAGTGGGTAACCGAATTTCATAAACACGTTGAGTGCAATATCCGTACTATTAGTCTGTCCTCAGTGTTGGAAAGAATGTCTTAACATTACTGGCACATCATCTTAAATAGGACTGCCACGCTAGTAATATTATGGACACGGCAAGGCTCACTAAGATGTTGTGCCCGAAATGTTACGAACACGACATTCTTCCCAACACTGAAGACAACGTAATATTACGGGTGTGGCACTGGAAGTGGTAAATCATTCAATCAAAAGATCAGAATACCACACCTAATTTTACTCGTAAGAAATTTTATCCTATTACTTCATGAATACATGAAGGACAAGATGTTATTTTAATATATAAGCCACGGTTATCTTTTAAACATTCAGTTCAAATGATCAGTAAATGTGAATCAAAAGTACAAAATGAAAACACGCTCATCAACGTACTACATTGGCATGGTCTCCTACTACATAGAAAATTCAAATTAAATTTATCAGTATATCAATACCGAATAGTGACAGGGGATAGCTGGGACATGTTTACAATAGGACATTTCATTTAGAATAGAAATCCCTTAATCATACACTTGTTCATGCATCAAGAAAGTAGTTTTTTACTACTGATAGCCACTACGAAGTCTGCTGCAGACTCGGCAGAACGGTCTTAATTCAACCCTGAGCTAGAGTTAAACCATGAAAAATTTATTGAATTCCACGACGCAAATTTAAAAAAAAAAAAAAAAAATTCACATGCAGATATTCAACCTATCCCATGAATTTAGAACTGCCCGATGATTAGCAAAGAACTGAATTTCAAAGTATTCTACGTGACACGTGATTAGACACACTGCTTTGCATACAAAGAAACCGTATCTCTTCCACAAGAAAATTCAACTGAAACAGGAAAAATGCACATGCATTTTCTGAGCACTGAAGGTGTATGCTTGTTACCGAAGTAGTGAAGGAACATACGTAATGTGGACAAGCCCCCAATCCAAGAAAAACCCATTAAATTACTCAACTCCAAAATGACAAAACCAAATCACCCATGTAGTTATTCGCTCTACTCTGTAAATTTATATCTGTACAATGATTAACAAAGAACTGAATTTTGATAGATTTTGAGTGACACATGGTTCACACGAGTGTCGCCACCGGCTAGACAGCCCAGCTGTTTGGCAGCCACGTTCCCACAGTTCCTTTTAGTTATTCTGACGACCGGATTATCATCCAGACGGTTTTATGTGTATGTGGTTGACAGAGTGCTTTGGTAGTTGCCATTAGCTTCATTTGACAGTTTTACATAATCTGATTATGCCGAACCAAGGCAAAAAGCGTTATTTTGAAAGAAAAATGACTTTTCAACCATGACTGTCTTATTTTCAACATAAAAATCGGTTTAAATACTAAACAAACCTCCACATACCTCAGATAAGCACTGAGGTACACCGTTTACTGAAATCTAAATAAGGAAAAGGCTCAAATCCTACCACTGCCTACATGACATAGTAGCTGAACAAATCCATCTACTTTCAAGTCCCGAAAACTTATGAAAAACGCATAGTTAAACGCTTCGCTTCACACAATTACATTCCGTCAAGTTACTTTACACGATGAGAACAATTTCACTTTACTAACTATATTGGAGCAATTTCTTCGCACTCCACATCACGTAGTAACCAACTCACCCATACACACACACACACACACACACACAGACACACAGACACACACACACACACACACAAAATATTCCCTTCAAATATACTGGTAAATCAACATCTGAAACTACCCCTACAAACATTTCCCACTAATATCCAAAAGGCTGAAGTAAAGACGGTTAAATATTACACAATAAGTACATCTGAATACCTCTATCAACAATGTGCAAATGAGACTCAAACTCTTCCTGACCCATTGTAACAACAACGACTCTGTACTATTGTACATATAAGTAATTCTTTTCATCTGATTTTACGATATACTTGTGTAATTGATGTTCTGATTTCATTTCTTTTTTGTTTCATGCCATTATGTTAAGAAAACCGTAAATAAGTTTCAATGTGAATATTAATGTTTATGTCAAATGACAAGTAATATTGTAATAGAATTGAAATGTAACAAATTTTGAAACTGTTGTAAGATGTTTAAAACTATAACTGTGTGTCTGGTCCATACGTAGGCAATGTGTTAGGATATGTAGAATGCAAAACCTCGGGTGAATACCCGGTCTGTCAGGGAGCGGTAAAAGGAGGATGGCAGGCGAGCGCGGGGAAATGCGCGCGGGCACTGCACGGCACGACGGGACAGTTGTAGTTGGAGTTTGGCACTGGTCTGAGCAACACCTTCTGGAGCGAGGAGGCTCTCCTGGAAGACATAGCTTCACTGAGCCTCGGGTATGCCGTTCCAACGCCCACACAGCATGGCAAAATTCCATAGGTACGAAATGGAAAAGTATTGCGACGCTAAGAAGAATTAAAGTGCCGATACGTCAAGAGCCAGGTTGAAACTTTTAGTACTGTATTCGTATGGATCAGAGAGTGAACTGTGTTTGTTTGGTGCAATAATAACCTAAATTTTACCAGAACTTTTCCATAATTTAATTATCCTCACAACTAACCTAGACAGGGTCCTTTCCAAAGGTTGTGCAATCCGAGTGTCCCGAAATGAAAATTAAAAATTGTGTTAATAATAATTATTTGCAGAACTAGCTATATTAGAATGGTGTTTAAAGAAATGTTTTGTTAATGAACCAGTAAATAAATAGCGAAGGTCTAACGAAGTCGAAAGATAACTTAAGTATTGATATAATAATGAAGTTTATTATTTCGAGACAGATTTAAAGGCATTTAAATGAGCAGTACATAAGATGAAAAGATTAGTAACTTATATACTGCAAATCTTGAATGAATAATGAATTCAGTAATCATTTTTTTTTTAAATACAGCGATCATAACAGTTTCAGGGTCCCTCCTTCATTCATTTGAGTTCTGAAGTGTTCTAAATTGGTTCGACCAGCAAAAGTTAAAGTCAATATAAAAGTCAAAATTTATCAGTGTCTTATCTTCATGAAAATTTACATTTTGTGTGTGGCATGAAAGTACAATTTGTAAGGTAACCTATGCCCGATTTTAATCAGATTAATAGACAGTATAAAGTTTTCCAGCAAACATTATAGTATAGTGTTATGTATTCATGATTTTCCATATCAGTACAGAACGTGAAACTATCAGTTCAATAGATTTTCTGGTTCTAAAATTCTACTATATTATGCAGTGTTACAACTTGTTGTTTTGCATGAATATATACCAACTTGTACAGGGAAGAAATTCAGTTAATGCCTAATTAGGCTGGCGATCGTATTATTGTCACATTGGTAGCATCTTCTGGTTTGCTTTCGATCCATCCTGACGTGTGATTGCATTTCGGACTTACTTGACGGATCATTGTTATTACAGACTGGATGTAAGTCTGATTTGCCACCATCCAGGTACACGTGGTCGATATCTATGCGAAAATCCTTTCTCATAAAGTGAAATCCGCCACAGGCTTTAACGAGTACTGTGTCAGGGATTACACCATGTCAGTCACACAAATTGGATTAAGCAATAGGAAAAGCATAAAGGAAGGACACAGGTACCCAAATATTAATGTATATACTGAGAATAAAAACAACTTATCTCCTTCTGAGAGGCATGTTACCTTCAAGGACAGATAGAGGCAATTCCAAAGAGGAATGACAAAGAATAGCAGAAAAATACGGAAAATGGAGCTGACGTGTCCATCTCAACAGGATTTATACATCGTTCAGAAGATCCGATGTGTCGCGACTTCTACGTATAATAGTGACTTTCCTACCCATTATACGTATTGTATTGTATGGAACGAGACCTACAAGTGATGGAGAGGTTTCGTCCCCGCCGTAGCCCTCACTCGTTCACAACCCCATAACAGGCTGCAGCAGTCCACTCACCCCACCGCCGCCTCACACCGAACTCAGGATTAGTGTGCGGTTCGGCCCCCAGTGGACCCCCCCGCCTCCCCCGAAACGTCTCACACCAGACAAGCGTATCCCCAAATGTTTGCGTGATAGAGTAATTATGATGTACACGTACGTGGAGACAGTGTTTGCGCATCAATCGCCGACATAGTGTAAGTGAGGCGGAATAAGGAAAACCAGCCCACATTCGCCGAGGCAGATGGAAAACCGCCTTAAAAACCATCCACAGACTTGCCGGCTCACCGGACCCCGACATTAATCCGCCGGGCGGATTCGTGCCGGGGAGCGGCACACCTTCCCGCCCAGAAAGCAGTGCGTTAGATCGCACGGCTAACAGGACGGGCCCATTATACGTACCTACAGGTTGGATGCAATGGAACATTATACGTATATCCACACAGAAATTACGATTGATCAACGTCTTGTGGTTGATTTCAATATTTAATAATAGAAACAGAGAGCAGTAATAAAAGTTATCATAGTTGTTGTTGCTGGTACAATAATATTTTAGATAATCACTGAAAATATTTCTAGAAATCAGTAAGGTAACAAACCAGGTAGTAATAATTAAACTGATGTTGTTCCAAGTGCTGCAGTGCAAGCTATACACATCGTAGGATGCTGAAAACATAATAGTTCCACTTTCTACCACCAGGTAAATTTATGGCGCTGTAAGTATTCAGAATGTATAATGTTTCCTATTTTGGCGTCAGTATGCTGTTTGTCGCTTGGTGACGTGTCTTGATTTCTTTTGTGAAATGACTGTTGGAGTAAAGGGTTAAAAAGGCTGAAGCTTTCTGCACGAAACGCAATGGTGTTTGAGGAGAAATACCGTGCGCTGCCGGTAAAGTTGTTTTATGCGAAAGGCAGCAGTAGCATTGTTGCATTGTGGGAATATCGATATCAGAAAGAGCTGTGAAGGGGCCTCATGTCAATAAAGGCGCCAAAGAATAAGATCAAGCAATTCGAAGAAACAATTGAATTAGGTGGTGCAGCAGGAACATGGATGTGGCCCATTTCCTTGGCAGTTTTTGATGAAGTTCTTGTAGCTACACTCGACCATACAGCACTTGTCTCGTAATTCTGCAGCCTCTCACCTGGTCAACAGTTCAAAAGATTTTACGGCCCTTTTTACACTGGTATCCCTACAAAATTCATCAAATGAAAATCCAAGACAGGCTACAACGCCATGACATTGCCTTCGGTTTTTTGGCACGCGTGGAAATGGTTGACACGTAGCTGAGGAATATTCTTTGGACAGACAAGGCACATTTTACTCTGCTTCGTGTCACGAATGCACAGAACTGTAGTATATGGTGTTCTTTTCCGCCACTTGTTGTGCAGGGGCATCCACTGCACTCAGATTATGTGGCTGTGTGATGTGGTTTAACAAGCTCCTGCATTCTCGCGGAGATGACACTTTGTAAGGTGACGGTATAATTTTGCCCCTTAACACACTCTTTTGAATATAGAAACGTAATCTACTCATTTTTGAAAAATATGTAAAAATTAGCCAACCGGTTGCATAGATTTTCTATATACCTTGACCAGGTTTCGTCACCTCTAACGGTGACTTCATCAGAAGGTACATCTTTGGCGATAGGTTCCTCATGTAATTACCTTACCTTCTGATGAAGTCACCCTTAGTGGTGACGAAACCTGGTCAAGGTTTTGACTATATGTTGTAATGTTGTTGCTTTAATTTGTTCTGATTACGGTGCTGATATTCAATAAAAGCGGGTTAAAAGCTGTGAGCTGTCTGGGGAAGTTAACCTTGCATTACTGCGCAACTGTTTCACCAGGTATCCAGTCTAGCTTACCAAATTCCCAACCAGACTAACATTAATTATAATATTTTAATAGTCATACGATAACCGGTGATATATATGTATACAAAAAATTTAAATAAAAAGAAATAAATCAGTTTATATTTGGAAATTTATTTTAACATTGATCATTGAAATTTCAGCATATTAAACTTGATTCATAACTAAACTGGTGCCTTATTTAGGATTGTGAAAATGTGAGATTGTAATCTTACGGAACACATCAAATATGGAGCCAAGATTGGGAGACTGCATACAACACTGCATTCATAAAATAACACACGAAGAACGTTGAAACATATGCAAGAGGAAATTAACCACAAACAACCGATTCAATTTTCACCCAAAGAAGTTACGTTCGTAGCGCAATCCTGTCCGTCATGTAATTACCACACACTGGTATACTAAATTCATACTAACTCTCTGTGAAATCTTCGCGAAAAGAATAGCTGAGGGCTACTTTGATGATTACACCACATGCTTCACGTGGTCAACTTGGTTTACACAAAGAGTGTAACTCCACAATAATTTTGGTAATTAAAATAAATTATATCGAAAAGCAATTTACAAAAGAAAACCTCGAACTGGTTACTATCGTCTTACTATTAACCTGATGGGTAAACAATTGTATAAGCACGTGGTACTCGTCTCACAAAGTACACCCCACGTGGGTTGAACATAAAGAAAAGTTGCTATATTGAAAAGTATTGTCAAGACGAGACGTTATAATCTCACGCACATTCGCATTGAAGATTGATGATGCTAGTTAGAGTTACTGATCAACACGTGGTTCCGCTTTACTCACAAAGTAGTGACAAAGCAACTACCGGAATATTATTCTGAACTTCACACTCGAATTACACTGCGTTGCAATTTAAGATAACATTAGATATTTTAGAGCTAAACCTGAAATAAAGGTGATTAAATTTTCAGTTAGGCTGAACTTAAGAAATCCATTGTCCTACGGACTTAGTAGACACGCGCTTAGCCGGAGATCTTACCATTTCAGACGCTCGCCACAGACAGACTGCCGTGGCCCCTTCCTGAGGGCGGCTCACAAATACAAACGGAAGTGGCCAGAGAGGCAGCTTCCTATACCAACATGACAAGGGACGGACAGGACCATACTAAGCATAGAAACCTCTCTGCTTTTAGAAAGCGTAGATACCTGTTCCGACGTTGGTCCTACTGTTCTCTAGCAGACAGGCTTGTCAGCTACCCTCAAGCATGCAACTAGAAATACATTTGGTCATTCATTCATTCATTCACACAGAAGGGAAGGGGGATGACAGTATCTTATCATATACAGTATATAAAAGAAAGCAGATGTAGGTTCCGTATGAGACTGTGTGACATGAATTACATATAAACTGTGTTTTAAAGTGTAGTAGTGTGACAGATCGTTCTTGTTTATGTGTAAAAGTAACACGTTTCACTGCTCAGTCTCCTCCCAGATAGTGAGAAGCACCACAGTAAATTTAGAAGAGGAATTTATGCCGTAAATGACAACAGATTTCAGAAACTAACACGAAAGGAATCCAACAGAGACCTTTCAATGTTCTTCATGTAATTACCTTACCTTCTGATGAAGTCACCCTTAGTGGTGACGAAACCTGGTCAAGGTATATAGAAAACCTATGCAACCGGTTGGTTGATTTTTACATATTTTTCAAATTTTTGTATACGGTTGCTGTAAACGTCAGCCATGTTCAAAGTTGTTCAGATGTTTATGAATTCCTAAGGGACCAAACTGCTGTCCCTAGACTTACTACTTAAGCTAACTTATACTAAGAATAACACACACACACACACCCATACCCGAGAGAGGACTCGAACTCCGGCGGGAGGGGCCGCGCAATCCCTGACACGGCGCCTCTAACCGCGCCGCCACTCCGCGCGGCTGTTTAATTAACCGTATAACCGCCGGGTAGTTCCATTTACCGATGCTCCACAGGACAATTTCCGGTGTTAATCCCTACTTAGATAAAAAGTATCATTTGCAGAAAAGACAGTAATTATGTGTGGCATTCACACACATACAACTCGTAAGTGTCCGTTTAAGTAATTGGGAATATTAAACATAGCCTTACCATACATTTACCCATTAACAGAATTTGTTGTCCTCAGTTCATTGCAGTTTGACAGCAGTGGTAATTTTCGTAAATACAAAACTACAAGGAGCCGGCCGAAGTGGCCGTGCGGTTAAAGGCGCTGCAGTCTGGAACCGCAGGTTCGAATCCTGCCTCGGGCATGGATGTTTGTGATGTCCTTAGGTTAGTTAGGTTTAACTAGTTCTAAGTTCTAGGGGACTAATGACCTCAGAAGTTGAGTCCCATTCATTTTCATTTAGTGAACGTAATTATCACTTAAACGAGAGAAACTCATACCGATAACACTCTTTGATGATCTTGCTATGTAATCAGTATGTCTGACAGACAGTAAATGTAGATTAAAGTCGTTTCTCCTTAACGCCTCCTTCTTCACCAGAAAGGAATTCGTGAATATTATTATGAGGTTTGGTCACGAAGTTTTATTTATCACCTTACCAGAATCAAGCTGCGCCCTTGACACTCGCTGATAGTGCTCGCCCTTCTCTACATATTCAGCCTTAAATGCGATACATTTTTCCCAATGATGAATAGTTTGACGACGATCTTGAAGGAAACGTTTCATCTACCTTAGCAGATGGCATTCGTACCCGATCTTCCCAGTCTAAATCCAATTCTCCTGATTTTGTTCTGTGGTTGAATGTAGCCCCGTATTCAAGAAACTTGCAAAAGTTTTATGTGCGACATTTAATTTGGCACAGCCACTAGTCCCCTAGCTTATAATTTTTTTCTTATTTACTTGCGACAGAAAATTTGTCTACAGACCCAGTCGGTACTTGTGCATCATTCTCTTTAGCGATAAACACAGCTCTAATATTCCAGTAACCCAAAAACGATACTGACATTTATTCGTGATATGCTCATGCTTATCGAAAATAGGAATGGTGGTCCTTATATTTTCTGCTTTTTTACGTATGATGTTTCATACGAGTTTAAGACGAAGACCATTACTGACGTTTTCATTCATTTGTTCACGCAATCGTTTGATCTTCGCAAAGGGTGGAACCACGTTGCTCGCACACCGAGAACAACATTTGCCACAGTGGTGCGACGGCAAGTGTTTGTATCGGATTCTAGGAAGACCGGACAAGTGACACAGGAAGAGGTTTTCGCTGCCTCTAATGATTTGTTATGGAGCAGTTAATTTTGGCGCAAGCGCGGCTCTTATTCGGGAAACGAGTGTTTATTTGACTGTTGGCAGATGGAGCAAACGCCGCGGACTGCCCCCTGCCTTCCCAGAAGGCGGACTTTGAGCCGGAGGCTTCCTTCATCGCAGGTGGCCCACCCGCTGCAGCCGCTCTCCGACATCAAAGCACCTTCCGGAGTTGTCCCGTTGCATCGCCGCCCAGGACACAGCGAGCGCTACGCACCCAACGTACGATGCGTATACGCGAGTTACTGTCGTCTTTGATGCCTGATTCTCTGCCAGTATGAGTCCACCGTTGTTTGTTATTCTGGTAGCACTAGAAGCTGTTGTAACAGTACTAATAGCAGTCGATGATGACAATGCCTATAAAATTTGGCAAAATGATTTAAATAGGGCAAGTCTTTGTTATTCAATCTGTATATTGAGCAAGCACTAAAGGAAACAAAAGAAAAATTCGGAGTTTGTATTAAAGTCCATGGAGAAGAAATAAAAACGTTGAGGTTCGCCGATGACATTGTAGTTCTGTCAGAGACAGCAAATGACTTGGAAGAGCTGTTGAACGGAATGGACAGTCTTGAAAGGAGGATATAAGATGAACATCAACAAAAGCAAAACGAGGATAATGGAATGTAGTCGAATTAAGTCGAGTGACGCTGAGAGAATTAGATTAAGAAATGAGACACTTAAAGTAGTAAAGGAGTTTTGCTATTTGGGTAGCAAAATAACTGATGATGGTCGAAGTAGAGATGATATAAAATGTAGACTGGCAATGGCAAGGAAAGCGTTTCTGAAGAAGAGAAACTTGTTAACATCGAGTATAGATTTAAGTGTCAGGAAGTCGTTTCTGAAAGTATTTGTATGGAGTGTAGCCATGTATGGAAGTGAAACATGGACGAAAAATAGTTTGGACAAGAAGAGAATAGAAGCTTTCGAAATGTGGTGCTACAGAAGAATGCTGAAGATTAGATGGGTAGATCACATAACTAATGAGGAGGTATTGAATAGAATTGGGGAGAAGAGGAGTTTGTGGCACAACTTGACAAGAAGAAGGGACCGGTGGGTAGGACATGTTCTGAGGCATCAGGGGATCACAAATTTAGCATTGGAGGGCAGCGTGGAGGGTAAAAATCGTAGAGGGAGACCAAGAGATGAATACAAATAAGCAGATTCGGAAGGATGTAGGTTGCAGTAAGTACTGGGAGATGAAGAAGCTTGCACAGGATAGAGTAGCATGGAGAGCTGCATCAAACCAGTCTCAGGACTGAAGACAACAACAACATGGTTTTTCTTCTGTCGCAGTAAGGAGAAACCGGACTGAGCGTGAAAAGCCGGCCGGAGTGGCCGAGCGGTTCTAGGTGCTACAGTCTGGAACCGCGCGACCGCTACGGTCGCAGGTTCGAATCCTGCCTCGGGCATGGATGTGTGTGATGTCCTTCGGTTAGTTAGGTTTAAGTAGTTCTAAGTTCTAGGGGACTGATGACCTCATAAGTTAAGTCCCATAGTGCTCAGAGCCATTTGAATCATTTTTGAGGGTGAAAAAATATGCCATAGGAAAGCTGCATGTAAAGGTGGAGAGAAATATCGGTTTCGATAAATATAGGGAACGAAATTAGCCATGACATTGTTTTGTGGAACTATTTCGACAGTCATCTATTGGCGCATAGGCCTAGCTATCTAAATGTCAGAGTTATAATAATAGGAACAAAGATAAAAAATATGACAGAACAAAAAGAAATATGGAGGCTATTTGGAAAGCAAGGAACGATCGGTCGCAAAATGGAAACCACACTGAAAATCCGATGAAACTTTGCTCAGATGTGGTGGGCAGTGTCTCAAGTATGCCCGTAGATAGTGTCACGTCGATCTGCTCAGTTCTGAGCGCACAATGAACGCCTGAAGATGCCAAGAAAATAATGTATTCTGCCAAGTATGGGTGCCTCCCGAGAAACTGCAGAGAGTAATGTTCCCGGCTACCACGCTAGCGGTACTTGTTCAAACCCTATCAGTAAGTATACTTCTTTTTACTTTTTTGTTTTTTCTTTACATTTCGTCATACAGAATATCATTTAACAGTACATGTTACGCAAAATTATTCAAAAATAATCATTTTCTCATCAATAACTTCATTAACAAATGAATCATTACAGCACACTTTCTTCAAACGTGAATCTCGTTTGTGGTTTGTAGTTAAAATTCAAAGTATTTAGTCACCTCCATAGACCTCTCAACGTTGGATGAAGATATTAGCAGCTGGGGAAGGATTCCTTGAGCAAACGAAAGTTCTCATCCCTAATTTTGTCCTCGATTACGTAATTAGTGCAGATCAAACTGGCTGCCTGTGCAAATCGACGTACAATAGATCCCTTCCGAAGCAAGAAGCGAAAACTGATTTGAATCAGATTTGTCATTCCTTTACTGCGCAGTGCACAATAACTGGGCCAGGGAAGATGTTCAATTACGTTTTCTTATGTATGCAAGGACCATCCGGTAAATTTGGTGGCAATGTTCAAAACAGAGTTCAAGAGTTGAGTCATAAATTAAAATATGTAATTGTGACTTGCACGAAATCAAGGAAGTTCACGGAAGAGCTAATCGAAGGTTTTTTTGAAATCTGTCTTTCTTCCGTGCGTGGGAAAAGAAATAATCTTTAAATTATTGATTCTTGGGAAGAGTAAACTCATCAGACACTTACGATCAAATCTTTGCAGATGAAAGACAAACATCCACCTGCATCGTGTAAATTATCCCATCCAGACGCACCACACTTTGCTAACCCTGTGATGTTTATTTTTACAGACAGATTAAAATTCTCACAAAAAGAATTGAAAATGCTGCCGACTTGCTAAAGACTAATAGAGGAATCGTTCCAAGTGGAAGATTCTATAAAAATAAATTCTTAAACTCTGCATAAATTTAGTACACCTGCTGTCACAGGAATGATCAAATACGTAATTTTTTTTTATTTGTTTAAGACGCAGTCACATGTTTATGAGACAGTCATAACCGGTTTCGGCCGTACAATGACTATCTTCAGATTCTAAAACAATACAAAAAAAATTACATTAAAACCTAAAAATAAGTGCAATATTTAACCACGCTTATTTTACAAAATAATCAATCACGCACTCCATAGACAAAATTTAGTTTTTTCCATGATCAAATACACATGGTTCGCATCGAAGCTGATTAAAGAAAGAACTTTTTTTTTTTTAATTTAAATGAACTGTGTTTATTGGTATCTCTTCTTTCGCTTCTGAAACATCCGTGTATCTCCAGGGCAGTAGGTTTCATTAAATTTGCGTGATGCTCTTCGAATTTGTATTTTGGTTGCTTCTGCGACAAGTACCATCCGGAATTCTGTTCTATCACAATAAGTGAAGCAAGCGACATGGAGCAAGACGATTCTCTTATCTATTCTATAACAAACGTAATCTGAAGGATGCTTGCTGTAATGATTTATCTATTAATGAAGTTACTAACTGGAAAATGACTACTTTTGAATAAAATTGCCGACATATACTATTTAAATAAATTCTGTTCGATGAAATTTAAAAAGTAAAAACAAAGAAAAAGTACACGAGTCCGGTTTGAACCCGTACCGCCAGTGTGGTAGTCGTAAAACTTATCACCTGTACTACGCTCACTAGGTCGAGACGGATTTAACATCACGTATGTAGGAGATACGCATAAAACTTCAACTTCGATTTTGTCGGAAATTAGGGACCGTTGCGTGAAAAGCTGCTCGGCAGGTGCTCAGAACGGGTCCCTCTGCAATATATCTAAGATTCATCAAAATCCGTCGTTAACATGCCTGATGGTCGCTTTGATTTTCGTCCTGCTGTACTTCATAGGCCATGGCTCCAACGTATAACCACAGATTCGGCATACAGAACAAGAAAACTCAAGAGCACGCCAAATAACCAATATTAATTGTCATATGAAGGAAACAACAGATCCACAGTTTCATCCCACACACGGTCTGTCCTTGCTACAGCATCCACAAGAACAGTATAATCCAGTAACGGGCGCAGCAGAATCGGTAAACGCGATGTGTAACAGAGATGTTGAACTACTGTGCTCATACTGGCATTTATTCTGAACTGTATATCGGTGCAGAACCAATTTTTGCTGAGTTTCTAGCAGTAGCTCTATAAAAGTTAACCAAGACCGTTTATGAAATGACGAAAAGTCAGAAACCTTAGAAGCAACCAATACATCGCATAGAGTAGCCATCTTTAACTCCTGGAATGCGTCCGATAGAGACTGTTCGAAACAGGTTGTGGCGGCGAATTTTGCTCGCAGTTTGCATGCGTAGACCCTTCCCGCTCTAAGAGCAGCTCTGCGAAAAGAGTGACATCCACTTTCCCACAAGTGAAACTCAACATGGCACCCCCCCTCCCCCCCCCCCCCCCAGATTTAGTGGTAAGATGACCCAGTCCGTCAAAAATCGAACGCTGATGAAGCATGAAAACAGGAAAAAAGTGTACTGAACTACGAAAAAAAAAAGCGAAATAGAAACAGCGAACGGTTCAAGCTTAAGATCTGCTACAGTGAGCGCATTTGAATAGACACGGCGTCGTGGTTATGTGGCCATAGTTTTGGACTGCGGAAGGGGAGATACATGTTCACATCTCCCTCGTGTCCCCATAGTTTTTTTTTTCACAAAATTATGTACTATCCGTCCGATCATTGACATGTCTATTCACTGAATTCAAATTTGTGTCTGTGTCGTGGTGTAACGTCGGTTTGGAAGGGAACTCCAGACGTACGCGCCTCCCATTCGTTCCGTTTTGGAAGTTTTGAGTCTTGAATTCCTTTGTTGTGACACAATCCACATCAGTTTGTTGTCTTCATTTCTGTGAGAGGTCTATATGACATCTCGCCTGCTCCCACTATTCTTCACATTAACTTTCGACGGTAGTATATTCTTACTACATACTCTGTAAGCAGTGTATAGTATGACAACTGCCAAGACTACATAAAGAGAACAGACACGTCAGTAACCGGATGGAAGCTTCATAATTTTGTGACAAAGAAAATTGGTCCTGAGGAAGATTTGAACACTGATCTCTCGTTTTGCAGTCCAACACCGTGACCACACAACCATGAGGCCGTGGTTCTTGCTCATTCGCTCAATTTTGCACATCTTGAGCTTGCTCCGTTCACTGTTTCCATTTTGCTTATTTTTTCACAGTTCAATACATCTTCTTCCTCTTTTCATGCTTGATCTGTGTTCAGTTTTTGACAGGCTATGCACTGGGCCATTTTACCACTAAATCTGAGGAAGTTCCGATGTGGAGTTTCCCTTGTCAGTAGCATCAACTCAACTACAGGTTGTTTCAGAATACCTAATACAGGCTTCTAGGAGTTGTAGAGGACATACGAGTAGTAGATGAAGTTCTGATAAGGAACCAATGTCCGGCAACGTACCGTTTGGTTGTAAAATAAGTTTGAGGATCGGATTACTCCCAAATCTCCCGCTTGCCCGCTTCACAGCAAGCACACGACGAAAACACTCAGTTCTGACCTGTGTGCTAGAGGAGCACTTGGCATGCAAACTATTTCGAGTACGTGTCCTCAGGTTCTTTTCTACAAGGTGAATGATGTCCTTTTCGAATTCGAGAGAGCAGTGCGTCCGTGGAACACCACAGCCAACCCTCACAGTTTCGAACGTACCAGTTTCTGCGACTGTTTTTTGTAGTCGTACGAAGGTGTTACGTGATGTCATAATTACAACAGGGACTGGCAACGGCGCCCTCCTCTCTTCTTGTGTGTATACCGTGAAGCAGGAGATTTGAAAGTGATCCGATCTTCAAACTTATTTTATAGCCGTATGCTACATTTCCGGACGTGGGTTCCTTACCAAAACTTCATCTACTAAGTCAACCCAACAACCCCTAAAGTCCTGTAATAGTAATTTTTAATCACCCTGTATAATGTTACAGTGCTGCTCGGGGTTATTACGGTATACATCGACGTTACTTTTGTGATGCGCAACTGATACACCCATCTTGTACATTTCAAACCCATTATAAGGTCCAACAAAAAAATTGTTATGTGGAAATATACGATAATGTTTAATTTATGTCATGTCATGTGCTGAATATTTTAACCAAGTTTTGTCACATTCGGCACAAAACGTTCTTTGTTACACTTATTTTAGTGATTATCTTGATTGATGGAAATATACGTAGTTGTCTGCTCTGGCTGCTGTGTCCATATGTCGGACGGTACTGGCCACACCATGCACAAGGCTTTTCTCGCTCCTCTCGAATCTTCGGTGTTACATTTCTCGATCCACATCATAACATTAGCGTTTCTGTTTATTAAATTACATTACTCATCGTCAGTGAAAGCGCCGTGCGGTGCGTACATGTTTAGATACGTACCCCACTACGGCAGCTATGTTATTATAAAGCGCTACGAATATGGAACGTTGTTCTCCCTCGTGTTTACTACGACGGCGGTTACGTAATAAAATGACAGAAGTACAGTTGTACAGAGTACGGAAGTATGCGCTTTCAAATGGAGAACAGCTAAAATCAGCTGATCGTGGTATAAATGACAGTGACTACATAACTGTCAAGCTCTAAAATGGAATTGTCTTTTTGTGGTGAGTTTCGAGCACTTTCCAATATTTCCTTCTTTTTGTTATTCAAGAAGGTCTGTTTAGTTTTCTGAAATTTGTACAAGTAATTTTTCAAAATTTTTATCAGCTATTGTATGTGCATTTAGGCATTGAGATTAAGTATAATGCTCATTCAAAGAAAATTAGTTTCTTATGCAGGTGCCGTTGTTGAGCAGGCGACTTTTTCTTTAGCGGCAGGAAACATATTTTTTTCGAAACTGGCAACTCAGGATATATGAAACATGTACGAGTTCTGAGGAAACCGTTCCTCGTTCTAAGAGTTCTTATGCATCCGCTCCTTGTTCATCAAAAACTTTTGTTGTGTCCTTGGAAATATCACCAAAAAAGAGACGTCCAATAAAACTATAAAAGCTGGGACATCATTTGCACTAACCTATTCTTCACATAAAAGTAAGTTAGATGTCGAACTAACAGGCAGGGAAAACTCAAAGGCAACAAGAGGTTCTAAGACCGAAAACCTAAAATGCAAGAAACCGAAAAACACACAAGAAAAGGAGAATCAGAAATTTTTCAAGAAATTACAATTCAGTTCGAAAGGTGAATCAAACGACGATGACGAATCATTCCTTTCCGATGTATCGTCTAAATGATCTTTATACAACATGTGTCAGAAGACAACGACGCTGACTCTTTCTTCTGCGAATAAAAATTTTCCGAAGTGAGATGTGAGCGCAATGCTTGGCTTGCTCTGTGTGGGTCTACCTTGGTGGTGCTGCCTCAGAGAAAGAAGATTGTGTTTGTGATTTCTCCAAATAAAATGAGCTTATCAAACTGTAAAACTTCATTGTTAATTGTATTATATATAATGTATGTCAGTCCATTCAATTCTTTTTTGGCAGCCGGCCGAAGTGGCCGTGCGGTTCTGGGCGCTGCAGTCTGGAACCGAGCGACCACTACGGTCGCAGGTTCGAATCCTGCCTCGGGCATGGATGTGTGTGATGTCCTTAGGTTAGTTAGGTTTAATTAGTTCTAAGTTCTAGGCGGCTGATGACCTCAGAAGTTAAGTCGCATAGTGCTCAGAGCCATTTGAACCATTTGAACCTTTTTTGGCAAGTGTAGTTTATTTATATTGTATTCTATTTCCTATTACACAAGTATTTCGAAGTGCCTTCCATTTGACAAGATTCAATGCAAATTACTTTTTAAAATAAATAACTTATCACAGTAAGTTAAGTTTCTAATATTTTTGATTTTGGACGAATGTAAATGGTACTGCTTGATACTCGTATCTCCTCTATGCTTCAAACACACGAAAAAAGTAACCGAACTCATTTGATCGTCAGTTAATCGTGTTGGAACCTAGCCTCAACCAATTATACTTCTGCATGTCCATTTCTATACAGCAAACTTTTAGTAAGGGCGTGAAATTTTTCTAAAACATAAGCAAGCTAGCTGAGAAAGCATGCAGTGTCCGTGACATGACTACAGTCGTTTCCTTGGCGTGCACAGTGTTTACAAATGTGGCCGCATCCGGCGCTTGCTCAGCTGTTGTCACGATACAACGCAGACATCCTGTACCACGCCGCGTGCTACACTGACCTAAATCGCTTCAAGAAACTTCTGGGGCGTTTCTGATGTAGAAGGCGACATTTTGAAGAATTTCAAATGTGCTGTAAGTCCACATCGACTCAGGCTACTCGTGGATATTTGCATGTTTGCAGAATATGCCTATTCGGCTATTCACTGGTCTTACATGATCGGTAAATGCGAACAGACAGGCAATGTGTCAAAAGCTACTGCCTACATACACCATTTGCTCTGTCCAAATTCTTGCCGGTATATCGCTTCATATTTGAAATACGTATTATAATCGTAACACAATGTAAGGTCTGGCTTTAGTTCTGAGCGTATCTCTAGATTAATATTATAACATTTCCGAATTAGTTCTCGATTACTGCAATGGCGCTCTTAGGAGAATATACGTGTAACCCAGTTCTCACAGTACTGATTAAGCGGCCGAACCACTTTTTGCCGTACTAACAGTAGCTTCAGTCTGAACAACAGCAAGATTTCTCTCCCTGCCCTTAATGTTTTCCCTTTCTTCTTCTATTCAGTTACCCCACTAAATACTTTTCTTAACTCTTGCAAATTTCCTGTTTCAAATATCTTCTTCTTCTACTCTACTGTTCCTGTCCTTCGTTTTGCATGCTTTTCTTTCGCCACAACGCCATTCGACAATTCTTCTTTTATCTCCTTCTTCTTTCACGAATGGGTCATTTAGGACCATGCGAAATCGACATTTGTTTGCCTTCCTTTTAGTGCACTATTATTTTATACGGACCGAGTGAATGTGATTCCGTTGTTCCCACAACGTCTGTTATTGGTCTTCTCTCTTCTTCTCCGAACAATGTTTGTGTGACTTCCCTGACTGTATCTCGGTCCTGTAAAATTGACGACGCTAACTCCTTAGGGTCTTGTATTTGTTGGTCCCAGCTGTGCCTCGTAATCTTGTTTTTCAAGGGTGTATGAATCCCATAGGTTAAGCCTGTTTGGTCCCATTCTTTCTGTGTGTCCTATAGGTTGCTTTCTTTGCATAGGCATTGTAACCGTGATTTACCTGTAGGTCTCTGCGTTGGGTTTTGGGTGGCATACGGCACCTATGAATAGAATTGGGGAGAAGAGGAGTTTGTGGCACAACTTAACTAGAAGAAGGGATCGATTGGTAGGACATGGTCTGAGGCATCAAGGGATCACCAATTTAGTATTGGAGGGCAGCGTGGAGGGTAAAAATCGTAAAGGGAGACCAAGAGTTGAATACACTAAACAGATTCAGAAGGAGGTAGGTTGCAGTAGGTACTGGGAGATGAAGGAGCTTGCACAGGATAGAGCTGCATGGAGAGCTGCATCAAACCAGTCTCCGGAATGAAGACCACAACACAACGGCACCTATTGTTTTTTATTCTAAGATTTTTCTCATAATTTCACGTTCTTTTGCTTCTAATAATTATTGCTCTTTTAAAGTTTTGTGTTGGAGAGCAAATCTCTGATACGGACTGTTTGATCACCGATAGCTGATAGCCGCGCGGTCTGCCGAGCGGTCTGCGGCGCTGCAGTCATGGACTGCGTGGCTGGTCCCGGCGGAGGTTCGAGTCCTCCCTCGGGCATGGCTGTGTGTGTTTGTCCTTAGGATGATTTAGGTTCAGTAGCGTGTAAGCTTAGGGAGTGACGACCTTAGCAGTTAAGTCCCATAAGATTTCACACACATTTGAACATTTTTTGATAGCTGATATCGAATTCAATTCCAGGAAAGGCATTTTTTCGTGGTTGCAACGCGGTTTATATTTTCTGAAGTCAGCATACGATAGCCATCTTATCTTTATAGCATTCCGTCGAACGACTACATATTTGAAACCTTTTAACGCGGAATGCTTTTTATTATCAATTTTGAACTCACCCAGTGCTGTTTTTAAACAAGACGTAATATTTTTCTAGATAGATTTATATATTTATTACTGTTGTTATTATCAGTTTTGCTCCATCAGTGAGTGATGGTGCGATGACCATTTTCTGGTGGAGCAGGTATAAATTTCTGTGGGCCGAATCTAATTTAGTGTCTGTGGTTTTTCTGGATATCAGTATCGTACTTCCGACTAAACCACTACAATTCCATCATAATTTTTGCCTAATTGAGCTTGTCTGATTTCGATGTCGTCTAAGCGTAAATTTCTAACCTTCTGTTGACCGCCCTGGCGCAGTGTTAACGTACTGGACTCATGTTTGAGAAACGGAGGTTCAAATCCTTATCTAGATTTAGGATATCCGCCTGAGGCGAGTGGCAGGATGGTTCCCTTGGAAAGAACACGGACTACTTCCTTTCCCAACCTCTCCAATATGAGTTAGTGCTCTATCTATAATGGCTTCCGTCGTCAGTGCGTTAAACCCAAATTTTCCCTTCTTCTTTCTTACAAAATTTTAGTTCTTCAACGCAACACTGTTTAAACTGTTCCCTCAGATATTGTTATTGCTACCATTACCCATAATTGTTGAGTTTTGTTTTTTTATAATATGCATCAGCCAATAGGATGTCCTAAAAATGTTCCACAACTTTATAATGCAGTAACATCATACGAATAGCAGTAGGACAATCTTTAGGTAATCTGACGCACCAACTCTAAATGTTATCTACGTCACAAGTCAACTTCAATATGTGCAGATGTTGTGGCATATGAAACACCTTATCTGCATTTTAATTCTGTCCACATTCGACGCAACATGCCTTCATCAACGGAAGTATTTTTATGGCTGATTATGAACTTCAAATCATCGACGACTTTGACAGGAGTTTGATAAATGCTGTATAAAACAAAATATTAGAGAAAATATTCAGGTTATTGGATCAGAGAACCTGGTCAGTCAAGTGTCCATAAAAGAAATATATCGCGGATGCACCATTTTATACGAAAACTTATCAGCTAACTGAGATATCGGATTCAACTCCATCATGTCAAGATGCTGTGCAAAATTGACTGCCGCGTTTTTTGAAGTTCCGATGATGTGATCAATCATGCGACAACGTTGCATATAAACTTCTGTGCTTACCAAGAAATGTCTCCATCTGTAGAAGAGTTTCACTCTCAGAAAACTGAATGTCTTTTTGTCCTTCATTCTTCAATTATCTGCAGTACCTGCAGTCAATAAGGGATTCACAGAAGACTTTTCGGAATACTATGTATTTTCGAACGAAGGATTCGCAGTTTCATGAAGCCCTCAGAAAAAGTTACTGTGTGGAACATAGGAGAGGCAGTTGTATCACGTCCATGTTGCTATTTCTTGTTCCAGGCTAGCCAGTATGATGTTTAATATCCGCACAGTACCAGTGGTACTCTCATTTCGTATTACTGGTGCACCTGATGTCGCTTCAGCACACACTTCACACATTTCACTAATCATATACTGAAGCCAGTACGCTCTATTAAGGTTATTTCCAACATACGCAATTATTTCCAATTTGGTACATAAAGCAGGGCTTTAACGACTGTCCGACATTTCCTGGAGACCACAGTACTGCATAGTAAAGTTATAAAGTGTCCTTTGGATCAGCATGTGTCACGCACGATATTTACTGAATAGCGGATTTATGCAGAATGCAGTGTTGTGTTTAAAAGAAGTGCTGATTTCCGTGTAAAGGTGTCAATTTCGATGAGGCACAGCTCAGGAGACACAGCGATCGCTAGAAATCAATGTACAGATAAACCGGCACGGGTCGCCTATTATTTCCTTTATTACTAGTTACACTCTAGAACGAGGGTATCTTCAGGTAATTGTTGTCGTGATGACAATACGTGAAAGATCCAAGGCTCCGCTCTGTCCTATCCTCGAAATACCCATAAGCGTCATGAAGTCATGGCTATCGGATTTATGGTAGTGTCGAAAAATATCAGTACTGTACCTGGCATTTCCATACCTCATTTGATCAATTCTTACTTTTTTAGAGTTTTTATCGTTGCCTGAGGTTCCTAACTCTATCAGTTATAGGCAGATAGTCATCGGCCTCCCATCGATAGTTAGCAAGTTTAGTACTGATGCCTGAGCGCGGGTGGTGAAAAAATGTGGTGGAATGGAATCTATCTCTTTCTAGCACATTGGATCTCTTAAGAGAAGATCGAGAATGCTTCGAAATGTGTTTAGTGGAGGAGTGTGCGTGTGAGTGGCAGAGGTGTGCGAGCGAGACAGAAGACGTGCGAGTAGGCCAGAATGCTCTATAAAATTGTAGAACTTTTTAGAAATGACAGTGAACCGGAAACTGTAGACGCTATGTACTATAAATTTCGATTGTCGAAAATATATAAGGCAAAGACCCGCGTGAGGGTAAAAATATTCTAGAAGGTTACAGAATGCTCTACAAATGTAATGGAACCAGAAACTGTAGATGCTATGTTCTACGAAATTTGATTCTCGAAGGTACTGTGAAATTCGGCGCAATTGCGTCAGTATCATTTTAACAGCGAATACAAACAGATCCTTTGTCGGTATAATGGCAACAGGTAGGAGTGTGTTTATACACTCCTGGAAATGGAAAAAAGAACACATTGACACCGGTGTGTCAGACCCACCATACTTGCTCCGGACACTGCGAGAGGGCTGTACAAGCAATGATCACACGCACGGCACAGCGGACACACCAGGAACCGCGGTGTTGGCCGTCGAATGGCGCTAGCTGCGCAGCATTTGTGCACCGCCGCCGTCAGTGTCAGCCAGTTTGCCGTGGCATACGGAGCTCCATCGCAGTCTTTAACACTGGTAGCATGCCGCGACGGCGTGGACGTGAACCGTATGTGCAGTTGACGGACTTTGAGCGAGGGCGTATAGTGGGCATGCGGGAGGCCGGGTGGACGTACCGCCGAATTGCTCAACACGTGGGGCGTGAGGTCTCCACAGTACATCGATGTTGTCGCCAGTGGTCGGCGGAAGGTGCACGTGCCTGTCGACCTGGGACCGGACCTCAGCGACGCACGAATGCACGCCAAGACCGTAGGATCCTACGCAGTGCCGTAGGGGACCGCACCGCCACTTCCCAGCAAATTAGGGACACTGTTGCTCCTGGGGTATGGGCGAGGACCATTCGCAACCGTCTCCATGAAGCTGGGCTACGGTCCCGCACACCGTTAGGCCGTCTTCCGCTCACGCCCCAACATCGTGCAGCCCGCCTCCAGTGGTGTCGCGACAGGCGTGAATGGAGGGACGAATGGAGACGTGTCGTCTTCAGCGATGAGAGTCGCTTCTGCCTTGGTGCCAATGATGGTCGTATGCGTGTTTGGCGCCGTGCAGGTGAGCGCCACAATCAGGACTGCATACGACCGAGGCACACAGGGCCAACACCCGGCATCATGGTGTGGGGAGCGATCTCCTACACCGGCCGTACACCACTGGTGATCGTCGAGGGGACACTGAATAGTGCACGGTACATCCAAACCGTCATCGAACCCATCGTTCTACCATTCCTAGACCGGCAAGGGAACTTGCTGTTCCAACAGGACAATGCACGTCCGCATGTATCCCGTGCCACCCAACGTGCTCTAGAAGGTGTAAGTCAACTACCCTGGCCAGCAAGATCTCCGGATCTGTCCCCCATTGAGCATGTTTGGGACTGGATGAAGCGTCGTCTCACGCGGTCTGCACGTCCAGCACGAACGCTGGTCCAACTGAGGCGCCAGGTGGAAATGGCATGGCAAGCCGTTCCACAGGACTACATCCAGCATCTCTACGATCGTCTCCATGGGAGAATAGCAGCCTGCATTGCTGCGAAAGGTGGATATACACTGTACTAGTGCCGACATTGTGCATGCTCTGTTGCCTGTGTCTATGTGCCTGTGGTTCTGTCAGTGTGATCATGTGATGTATCTGACCCCAGGAATGTGTCAATAAAGTTTCCCCTTACTGGGACAATGAATTCACGGTGTTCTTATTTCAATTTCCAGGAGTGTACATGCTAAGGCAAAATTGGAAAGCGTTAAGCTGCCGCAAGGAAACGAAACAGAAGAACAAAGAGAAAGTTTACTTGCTATATTTCGAGAAGGAATGCAACTAACAGCCGGCCGCTGTGGCCGAGCGGTTCTAGGCGCTTCAGTCCGATGACCTCAGATGTTAAGTCCCGTAGTGCTTAGAGCCATTTGAACTTTTTTTTCTTTTGCAACTAAAAAGAGAAGATCGAAGGGAAGAACAACATGAAGATATTATAGAAGGAAGACACTAGCATTAGAGTATTTTCAAATGGAAACAGAGAACTAGATAAACAACAACAGTTAAGGAGGAGAAAGAAACAGGGAAAGAATGAAGTCTCTTCCCCAAAATCGAAGAGACGAAGCACGCAGAAGCTGTAATTTGGGTCTTGTAACGTTTCATTGTAATCCCACAGAGGGACACGGTCAAGAAGAATGAGCACGATGCTGAGTAAGTGCTTAAGGTGATCAGGAGATCAAACAGCTAAGGTCATCGGTCTCCTTTTCACCCCACAGGGTAGAAGCAGTGTATTGTCTGCATATGCAGGGTCATTTTTTCCACCGTGTACAAACTCTAGGGATTGATCGATGAGAGGATACAGAACAAAAAATGTCTAATGAACTTATGGCTCTGAGCACTATCGGACTTAACATCGGAGGTCATCAGTCCCCTAGAACTTAGATCCACTTAAGCCTAACTAACCTAAGGACATCAAACACATCCACACCCGAGGCAGGACTCAAACCTGCGACCGTAACAGTAGCGCGGTTCCGGACTGAAGCGCCTAGAACCGCTCGGCTACCGCGGCCGGCAATGAACTTATGTCCGGAACTTATGGTTTCCATGCTAGAGACCATTTATTCAATCATATTTTGTTACGAGATTGCGCTCTAATACGCTCTGTACCATGCAGCCACAGTTACAGTATGCATGGTATCCTCGAACAGCGTGGTACCGTTCCTCATACGTCATGCCCCAGCGCTCGCTCATGCCATAGTAATTGATCATGTTGTGTTAGATTCACTTCTCTTGCTGACTCACCCTGTAGAGCATGTGGTACAACGTTGTACACATTGGTTCTATATTCGAATCGAAGGCTTGCCGACATGGCGTTTACTTATGGAAAGGCAAATAGCAACAGGCGGCGAGCAGCAAGTTTGTACCAGGAGACCTATCCCCGCCGACAACAGCCAGAGTTTTCAATGTTTACAACAATGTTTCGCCGTTTGTCTGCGACAGGGTCGTTTCAGGAAGCAGGAAATCATGAAAGACGTACCGGAAATGCTCGGACACCAGACTTGGAGGAAAATGTGGTTAACACTGCGGAAGGCGACTGCCGTGTCAGCACCAGGCAGTTGCCCCGCCAGTACAGGGTAAGCCAAACTACCGTGTGGAACGTTCTCCACAACTGCTACTACGCTTATCACTTACAGCGTGTGCAGGGCTTACTAGCGACAGACTTTCCACATCGGGAGCAGATTTGTCACTGATTTCTTCACCAGGCAATCACGAGTCCGGAATTTGTGTCATCCATCCTATTCACAGATGAGGCCACCTTTACGTGCAGCGGTATCTTCAGCTTTCGTAACAGTCATCTGTGGGATAGCACGCAGATGTCCCATGGTATGGTGACAGCGAATCACCAGCAACGGTGCAGCTGGAATGTGTGGGCCGAGATAATTGGCGACTGTATGTTGGGACCAGTCTTCCTTCCACGTCCCCTAACAGGCCGGAACCATCGGTGTTTCTTGCCAGTAACTGTGCCTCCCCTGCTGGAAGAAGTGCCATTGATGAAGTTTTATGTGGCTGCTACATGGTGCTGCTCCAGCCCACTTCGCCGTTATCTTCCGGATGCATCTCAGTCGAGTCTTCCCTGGCCGATGGATCGGACGAGGGGGCCCAGTTGCATGGCCTGCACGTTCACCAGATCTCAGTCCGTGCGATTTTTGGTTACGGGACCATTTCAAAAGTATCGTGTATGTAGAGCCCATTGGAGATTGTAGCACCTCCGTTTCATCCCGACCTGATCTGATCGAATAGCAGCCCAATATTTATTATTAATATGACCGTGTACCTAATGGGGCTGGTAATCGGAATTGGTTGCTACGGAAGTTGTTACTTTCCAGTTCGTCCTGTTCAATACTGTGATAATGAAATGTCTGGTAACAAGAAAGCACCAACACAGTTTCACTAATTACGAACCTATATTCATCTCAAAAAACACAAAAAAAAGGAGACAGCCACTGCCTTCGTCATACATATCTAATTACGGCTAATCTCAGCACAGGCTTCTTCATTTTCCATTATCGTCACACGCTAATCCATCACTGCTTCCAACACTGCAATCCAACACTGCAATCCAAGGTGATGCCGGCGCGGTAGACGCGAAACCAAATATCGGCCCTAGAAATATCACTGATCACTTTCGTAATAATACTTCTTCACCTTCCCGGTATTATTCTAGTACAAAGGGGTCTAACCGCGGCGATGGCGACTCCGTTCTCCGTTAAAAGCGTTGTATTTCAACAAAACCCTCCACACACTTCTACCCGCAACATGGCACTCCCTCAACTCCACACTCGCTCTCGCAACACGACACAATCGATTGTTTGCCCTATCGACCTGTGCCGAGTGCAAATTTATAGTAAGGGCCCACGGACAAGATGTGGAGACTCTGGAGCAGCATATTCGTGCTGCCTTTCATGCTGTTCGGATGCAGTCTGGCAGATGTGAACGCGTGAGACAGAACATGCTACGGTGCGTACACGTATGCGTTGAGGCACGTGGAAACCCATACTGTGTGGCTGCATGGAACAGCGCGTATTAGACCGTAGTCTCTGTAACAACGTAATGGTCTCTAGAATGGAAACCATCCATTTTCGGACGCAAGTTCATTAGACCTTTTTTTATTCAGCATCCTCTCGTCGATGAATCCCTAGAGTTTGTGCACGGTGGAAAAAACAACCCTGTAAAGTAAAACCTGTCTGCAAGTATGAGAGCGTGTTCTAAATGTTTGTGTAGCACGTATCTGAGACGGAACATGGGAACCGGCCTGGTATTCTGCTAGTGAGGTATAGGAAACAGGCTAAAAAGTACAGCCAGGCTGGCCGGCACACCGACCTCTGTTCGTTAACACCATATCCATCCATCCATCCTCTGTTCGTTAATCCGCCCGGCAGATTCGATGCGGAGCCGGCATCCCTCATCGTCCCGTAAGCGGTCGTGTTAACACGAGTGGCTACAGAGGTAGTTTTGCATCACCTCGGTTCCGAGAGTTCCGGAACCTGTACAGAAAATTGGTATAGAGATCAACAGAAACATCATTTCCACCCTTTTTATTGCTCATGAAAACGAAACATTGCGTGTTGTACCACCATACAGCGAGACCTTCAGAGACCTCTAATACCCAGTAGCACGTCCTCTTGCATTGATGCATACCTGTATTCGTCGTGACATACTATCCACAAGTTCATCAACGCACTGTTGGTCCAGATTGTCCCACTCCTCAACGGCGATTCGGCGTAGATCCCTCAGAGTGGTTGGTGGGTCACGTCGTCCATAAACAGCCCTTTTCAATCGATCCCAGGCATTCTCGATAGGGTTCATGTCTGTAGAACATGCTGGCCACCCTAGTCGAGCGATGTCGTTATCCTGAAGAAAGTCTTCCACAAGATGTCCATGAAGACGAATGCCTCGCCATTATGCTGCCGATATGGTTGCACTATAGGTCGGAGGATGGCATGCACGTTTCGTACAGCCGTTACGGCGCCTTCCATGACCACCATCGGCGTACATCGGCCCCACATAATGTCATCCCAAAACAGCAGGGAACCTCCACCTTGTTGCACTCGCTGGACAGTGTGTCTAAGGAGTTCAGCCTGACTGGGTTGCCTCCAAACACTTCTCCAACGATTGTCTGGCTGAAGGCATGTGCGACACTCATCGGTGAAGAGCACGTGATGCCAGTCCTGAACGGACCATTCGGCATGTTGTTGGGCCCATCTGTACCGCGCTGCATGGTGTCATGGTTGCAAAGATGGACCTCGCCATGGACATCGGGAGTGAAGTTGCGCATCATGCAGCCTATTATGCACAGTTTGAGTTGTAACAGGATGTCCTGTGGCTGCACGAAAAGCATTATTCAACATGGTGGCGTTGCTGTCAGGGTTCCTCCGAACCATAATCCATAGGTCGCGGTCATCCACTGCAGTAGTAGCCCTTGGGCGGCCTGAGCGAGGCATGTCATCGACAGTTCTGGTCTCTCTGTATCCCCTCCATATCCGAACAACATCGCTCTGGTTCACACCGAGACGCCTGGACACTTCCTTGTTGTGAGCCCTTCCTGGCACAAAGTAACAATGCGGACACGATCGAACCGCTGTATTGACCGTGTAGGCACGGTTGAACTACAGACAACACGAGCCGTGTACCTCTTTCCTGGTGGAATGACTGGAACTGATCGGCTGTCGGACCCTCTCTGTCTAATAGGCACTGCTCAAGCTTGGTTGTTTACGTCTGTGGGCGGGTTTAGTGACATTTCTGAACAGTCAAAGGGACTGTGTCTGTGGTACAATATCCACAGTCAACGTCTATCTTCAGGAGTTCTGGAAACCGAGGTGATGTAAAACTTTTTTTTATGTGTGTATTTGGCTACTGTGGCAGAAAGTAAAGGATGAGTCGCCAGGTATGTGTAGTATGAGTTCAAAGTCAGATTACCACCATTACACGTACCGTCACCAGAGCTTGTATCTCCAGGAATACACTACAACCATAGTATACTGGTTGAACCGGAATTCCGCCTCAAAATATCGGAGCTCCTTCAACGATATTATCTGAGTAGTTTGGTATAATGGACACACGATCTCTTGTGGCTAATTGTAGAGTAATAATATAAGTATGATTTATTCGGTTTGTTGCCTGAATTACTTTTGTAGTGTGAAGTACCTTAACAACAGCGAAAATGTCCATAGTATGCAATCACCAAATTGTACAACACAGCACACTTGGAAGCCCGAGACGATTTCATGAGCAGTATACGCCGCGAAAGTCTACATTCAGATACAAGACACAAAGTAATGAAACAACCCTCGGACGAAACACGTAACTTCCGTCAGAATGTGTCCTTTCTGTTCTGTCTGTGTATAGTGCGGATAGTACCATACGCTGAACTATTGCCTTACAGGTTTTGTTCAAAATGTCGACCACCAGGATGGTGGTACTGTGTGCAGAGATGTAATGTCGACTGTCTTACACGCTCAAGAATTCTAAGCGTTTGGAGTATTATTTCCGCGGCTGTGCTAAGTCTAGCAACCAGGTACATTTCAGTATTGACCGGAATCTCGTGGACTAGGTCTCTTCACATGGCCTAGAAGAAGAAGTACATTGATGTAATGTCTCGTGACCGAGCAGGCCAGTGAACTGTGTCACCACGTCCAATTCATTTTTGTCCACGCGAAATACAATTACTGTGTAACGACCCACCGGAGAGACAAAAGATCCTTTATGCCAAAGTTCTCACTAAATATTCCTGTACAACCTCCGAAATTTTGTTGTGGGGCATTGTGGTTCGTCCTCTATAAAAAGAAAGTTAGTGTGACAAAATAAATCTTTTATTTAATACTCATCAAAAACTTTTGTGCTTGAAGTGATCTACCTAAATATCTAAATTTTTTAATATGTAATACAATGGTATTGTCAATTCTGAGCTCACCAGGTGTTCCTTTGGCCTGCCGGATTATAGTTTCTCACTTTGCATGATAGTCAACCACTGTTCCTTACGCCGAGGTGTTCACTCCATTTTCTTCTGATGTCTTCAATATTGTTTCTTATGTTAAATATGTTTAATTCCTTCTTCATGTCGCTGTTTCTTAATCTGTCTACTCTGGTTCAGTCTTCCACAGCCCTAAGAAATTTCATTTCAGCTGTCTGGCTCTTACTTTCTCGTCTGTAAATGACTGACGACTCACTTTCGTAGAGTAGTGTGTGGACGGCCGTTACCTTCTACAGCTTAATTCGTGCTATTTTTTGTGTCAAAAGTTTCTGTTTCTAAAGTGATGTTTATTGTTCCACATATGTGTCCAAATTTTCAGACTTTCTAGTTTATATCTTTGTCATACCCGTATGTAATATCACGTCCCAGATGATTAAAATGCCTGAAGGATTCTGTGTACTACTGTATTATTCGTTAGTATTTCAGTTCTTGTGGGGTCCAATTCCATAAAAGGTGTTGTTTTAGTTTTATTTGTGGTATACTGATATTGTAAACTTTGATTATTTTGCTTATAAAGTAAATTCCTTTTTGCATTTCTTTCTCTTTCTCTGTAAAAATTGCGACGTCGCCTGCATATTAAACACAATTCAGAGTAGTCTCATTGTCTATTACAATACCTGCCAGCAACATTGTTTCCCGCTCACGAAGTAGATCTTCAATTAAGAGTGTAAAAACCTACGTGTACAATTTTTTTGACTTCTTCGAGGAGATAAAAAGAAATACTTATTTTATGTGACAAAAATTCATAGCTGCACCCTTTCTCTCTTAAACGTCCGTGAAGATTTTGAGCTTAGTGATATCTGCATACGGTTTACAAACTGCCATGTGATGACTGTTTTAGACATGTAAGTGAAAATGTCGTACGTGTACATGAGTGCGCAACTGGCATCTGTGTTCTAATAATTGTATTGTTTGCGACAATCTTATTGGGCTGTATCTTCTGCCCAAACTACTGTACCTTCCACTGTGAAGCACTATCGGAATTATTGGAAAATGTCCCACCAGCAGTCAAGCAATGATTATTGTAAGCAATTATTCTTAGATAATATGTAGACAGTGCTTTGCCCAGCTGTGGGATTGGGGGGGGGGGGGTCTGTACTGTGGCCAGCACGTTCTTCAAAACTGTGTCCTACGACTTTCTCTGAAGCATCAGTGTAAGAAACACCGGCAGACTCTCCAGAACACCTGATTTGCCATTTGAATGAAGCTGCTGCCATTACTCGTGAAATACCTGGTTGTTTTGAGCATGTTACACGATCATTAGCACGCAGGTACCAGCTGTGCATTAAAGTAAACGGAAGGTATATTCAGCAGCCTCACTAAAACAATATTCATCAAATGGCAGAATGAACAACACGTCTGATCATCACTAGTGTTAAAACTTTCATGGAGCCCTAGCGGGGAAACGGTGCCCCTGTGACATCTTTGTTACGTAAAACAGTAGTTATCTCCTTTAAACTCTCTGAAATTTTGTTCACACAGTTCTTTATACCCCCCATATATACACTGCTGTCCACCGTAAATGCAACACCAAGAAAGACAAGAGGTACCACAACAAAATTTATTTTGTAGATAACATGTTGACCAAGTATCAAATGATTACGTTTACAGACGTCTGTGACATGTGGTTCCTGCCAGAATCAGTAGCCAGAGTAGCCGCCATTGTTGGAGATCACCGCTGCCACACGTCTCGGCATTGAGTCAAAGAGACGTTGGATGTGTTCCTGGGGTACAGCAGCCCAAGCAGCTTCCACACGTTGCCAAAGATCATCTGGTGTGGCAGCTGGGGATGTAATCTGGGTCACTCGTTGAGCAACCATGGACCACATGTTTTCTATCGGCGAAAGATCCGGAGAGCGAGCCGGCCAGGGAAGCGATTCAATCTGGTTATTGACGAAGAACCTTTGGACAATGCGTGCCACGTGTGGTCGCGCATTATCCTGTTGAAATATGGCTGTGGCCGAGCCCTGAAGGTAAGGAAGGACAACTGGCTCCAGCACCTCGGATATGTAGCGCCGGCTATTTAAAGTACCGGCAATGCGTACTAGAGGCGTGCGAGAGTAATATCCAATACCGCCCCATACCATAATACCCGGTGCAAGACCAGTGTGGCGGTGCATAATGCAGCTGTCCCGCATCCTCTCTCCACGGTGTCTCCACACTCGAATCCGACCATCGTGGTGCTGCAGACAGAAGCGTGCCCCGTCAGTAAAGACAACGTCATTCCATTCTGCCGTCCACATCCGTCTGTCATCACACCATTGGCGACGGAGACGTCTGTGGTTCTGCGTCAATGGTAGACGAAGCAGTGGACGTCTTGCGGACAGACCACTCTGCTGTAAACGGCGTCGAATGGTACGCGCAGACACTGGATGATGCATTACAGACGCAATGTGCTGTGCTATGGTTCGGGATGTCACTGAGCGATCCGTCACTGACATGTGCACAATTTGCCTATCAGCACGTGCAGTGGTGCACCGAGGTGAATGCGATCGACCACGTCGGTCCGTCGTACCCTCCTGCATCCAACGGTCACATATCCGCATTACAGTTGTTTGGTTTCGTCCAACACGACTAGCGATTTCTCTGTATGATAATCCACATTCTCGGTAAGCCACTATCCTTCCTCTGTCGAACTCGGATACTTGATCAAAAGATGTTCGCTGTTGTCTACGAGGCATAACTGATCGTCTTGTGAAACAACCACAAGGTAAACACACGTGCCGAACGTACACTCGTCGAAATCGCCAAGCCTTAAATGGCGCTTTGAGGTGGCGCCACAGGCGCGCGTGATGTGCGTCTGCGCTGAAATTCTAATCAGTTGCATATCTCTTCGCTGCAAACTCATGGTGTAAATTTCACTCGATTCGGATGCTTGCTTCAGGGTGTTGCATTTACGGTGGCCAGTAGCGTATGTTAAAATCGTGGGCGAAATCTTTGTCTGAACTCCCACTCCCCATCCCCTCTGATGTGACGAAAGGTACTCTCCCAATCCAAATGGTTCAAATGGCTCTGAGCACTATGGGACTTAACATCTGAGGTCATCAGTCCCCTAGAACTTAGAACTACTTAAACCTAACTAACCTAAGGACATCACACACATCCATGTCCGAGGCAAGATTCGTACCTGCGACCGTAGCGGTCGCGCGGTTCCAGACTGAATCGCCTAGAACCGCTCGGCCACATCGGTCGGCCTCTTCCAATCCAATAACTGGGAAATATAGTATATTGTCTGAATGTTCTCTAATATCAGCGGTACAGTGAGGTGGAACCCCGTCATGCTGGACAGTAAACGGACTCGTTGCCTGACTGCTAGCAGTAGTACTTCACAAAGACAGATACCGTGATTTTCTTCACCTAGCTTGTCAGGCAGAAGACAACGCACAATGAGATGGACACTACTAGCAGTAATGAAGACATAGCTTCCATTTTAGTAAGAAGTAATTGTTTTTCGAAATCATATTCTATTTCAACATGTTGCATACGAAGCAGTGCAAACAACAACGTTCGCCTAAGGGACGACCAGCGCTAAATCCTTCAACGACCCCTAGAGGGGAAGATGTGTCCCCTTGACATTCTTATCGCATAAAAAAGTGTTTCTTTTCACGTCCTCTGAACATTGTAAGATGCTGAATACGCAGTTCGTTTGCAACCTGTATATACACTACTGCCCATTAAAATTGCTACACCAAGAAGAAACGCAGATGATAAACGGGTATTCATTGGACAAATATTTTATACTAGAAATGACATGTGATTACATTTTCACGCAATTTAGGTGCATAGATCCTGAGAAATCAGGACCCAGAACAACCACCTCTGGCCGTAATAACGGCCTTCATACGCCTGGGCATTGAGTCAAACAGAGCTTGGATGGCGTGTACAGGTACAGCTGCCCATGCAGCTTTAACACGATACCACAGTTCATCAAGAGTAGTGACTGGCGTATTGTGACGAGCCAGTTACTCGGCCACCATTGACCAGACGTTTTCAATTGGTGAGAGATCTGGAGAATGTGCTGGCCAGGGCAGCAGTCGAACATTTTCTGTATCCAGAAAGGCCCGTACAGGACCTGCAACATGCGGTCGTCCATTATCCTGCTGAAATGTAGGGTTTCGCAGGAATCGAATGAAGGGCACAGCCACGGGTCGTAACACGTGTGGAATGTAACATCCACTGTTCAAAGTGCCGTCAATGCGAACAAGAGGTGACCGAGACGTGTAACCATTGGCACCCCATACCATCACGCCGGGTGATACGCCAGTATGGCGATGACGAATACGTGCTTCCAATGTGCGTTCACCGCGATGTCACCAAACACGGATGCGATCATCATGATGCTTTAAACAGATCTTGGATTCATCCAAAAAATGACGTTTTGCCATTCGTGCACGCAGGTTCGCCGTTGAGTACACCATCGCAGCGTCAAGGGTAACCGCAGCCATGGTCTCCGAGGTGATAGTCCATGCTGCTGCAGACGTTGTCGAACTGTTCGTGCATGATTGTTGTCTTGCAAACGTCCCCATCTGTTGACTCCGGGATCGAGACGTGGCTGCATGACCCGTTACAGCCATGCAGAGAAGATGCCTGTCATCTCGACTGCTAGTGATACGAGGCCGTTGGGATCCAGCACGGCGTTCCGTATTACCCTCCTGAGCCCACCGATTCTATATTCTGCTAACAGTCATTGGATCTCGACCAACGCGAGCAGCAATGTCGCGATACGATAAACCGCAATCGCGACAGGCTACAATCCGACCTTTATCAAATTCGGAAACGTGATGGTACGCATTTCTCCTCCTTACACGAGGCATCACAACAACGTTTCACCAGGCAACGCCGGTCAACTGCTGCTTGTATATGAGAAATCGATTGGAAACTTTCGTCATGTCAGCACGTTGTAGGTGTCGCCACCGGCGCCAATATTGTATGAATGCTCCGAAAAACTAATCATTTGCATATCACAGCATCTTCTTCCTGTCGGCTAAATTTAGCGTCTGCAGCACATCATCTTCGTGGTGTAGCAATTTTAATGGCCAGGAGTGTATATTAAAATGCGTGGGCGCAATGATATACCCTTGTCTGACCCCCTATATTCGTCACGATACATGCTCCATCAGCACTTTTACTTAATAGTAAAACGATGTCTGGTCTAGTGTGAAGTTGGGTCTGGCGCAGCGCTAGGACAGGCCCGTGCCGGGACCTCCCGTGCTGGCTACGCGGGAGCTCCGCTGTGGTGACGACGGGACAAAGGACGGGACGGGTAGGTCTCCACGCCATGCGCGCCGTGTCGCCACACAAAAATAAACGCCGCCTGACGTGTTTGGTAAATACATGCATGCCCTCTCACGATACCTTCCTATTCCGTTACACTGCCTGGCTGCCCGCCCGGCCGCCGGAATTCCGACCATTGCCGCAAACACGCCTCTTAGCGCCGCGAGGTCATTCATAATTTCGTTTTTCTGCGCCCTAACTTCTGAATATCAGAACACACTCTCTCTTCAGCCGGTAGCAGACAAGCGCACTGAGCTACCCGACATTTGTCTCGAGATGTGTATTCAAAAGCTGCCATCTACGTAGCTTCTTTGATTACATCTAATGTACCACAGCCATCTCTTGTCGACAAACTTGGCCTGATTAACACCGAGCACAAACATGTTGAGAAAAGCACAGCATATTAATAGAGGGAATAAATTTCCTGTAAGGGTACGAGAGCATGGCGAATATTTTTTTGAACAAAACCCCCTAGACAGGTTAAAATACACAGTGTGTCCCAGTTTCATTAGGACTGCCAGTGTGAAATTCCAAACTGCAATGCCATCTCGTGGCGAATTCTGATGTTATGATTCTTGAAGTTTCAACAACAGACGTATACAGTGTCAAAGACAAGAATTATTGACCTGAGCAGTACGCCTGTAACAACAATAAAAGTAAAATATGGAAAATGATGTGTACCTATGAAACGAAATGACACTGGAGAAAATAGATTAGGAAGTGAGATCTATAACTAGTAGCTGAGTTTTTCAATGAACAGCAAAATAATGACGATGGCAGAGGTAAAAAGGACATAAAATATAGACTGGCGGTTGTAAGAAACGTTTTTTCTGTTGTTGCTGTTGTGGTCTTCAGTCCTGAGACTGGTTTGATGCAGCTCTCCATGCTACTCTATCCTGTGCAAGCTTCTTCATCTCCCAACACCTACTGCAATCTACATCCTTCTGAATCTGCTTAGTGTATTCATCTCTTGGTCTCCCTATACGATTCTTACCCTCCACGCTGCCCTCCAATGCTAAATTTGTGATCCCTTGATGCCTCAAAACATGTCCTACCAACCGATCCCTTCTTCTTGTCAAGTTGTGCCACAAACTTCTCTTCTCCCCAATCCTATTCAATACCTCCTCATTAGTTACGTGATCTACCCACCTTATCTTCAGCATTCTTCTGTAGCACCACATTTCGAAAGCTTCTATTCTCTTCTTGTCCAAACTATTTATCGTCCATGTTTCACTTCCATACATGGCTACACTCCATACAAATACTTTCAGAAACGACTTCCTGATACTTAAATCTATACTCGATGTTAACAAATTTCTCTTCTTCAGAACCGATTTCCTTGCCATTGCCAGTCTACATTTTATATCCTCTCTACTTCGACCATCATCAGTTATTTTACTCCCTAAATAGCAAAACTCCTTTACTACTTTAAGTGTCTCATTTCCTAATCTAATTCCCTCAGCATCACCCGATTTAATTTGACTACATTCCATTATCCTCGTTTTGCTTTTGTTGATGTTCATCTTATATCCTCCCTTCAAGACACTGTCCATTCCGTTCAACTGCTCTTCCAAGTCCTTTGCCGTCTCTGACAGAATTACAATGTCATCGGCGAACCTCAAAGTTTTTACTTCTTCTCCGTGAATTTTAATACCTACTCCGAATTTTTCTTTTGTTTCCTTTACTGCTTGCTCAATATACAGATTAAATCACATCGGGGAGAGGCTACATCCCTGTCTCACTCCTTTCCCAACCACTGCTTCCCTTTCATGCCCCTCGACTCTTATAACTGCCATCTGCTTTCTGTACAAATTGTAAATAGCCTTTCGCTCCCTGTATTTTACCCCTGCCAACTTCAGAATTTGAAAGAGACTATTCCAGTTAACATTGTCAAAACCTTTCTCTAAGTCTACAAATGCTAGAAACGTAGGTTTGCCTTTTCTTAATCTTTCTTCTAAGATAAGTCGTAAGGTCAGTATTGCTTCACGTGTTCCAACATTTCTACGGAATCCAAACTGATCTTCCCCGAGGTCCGCTTCTACCAGTTTTTCAATTCGTCTGTAAAGAATTCGCGTTAGTATTTTGCAGCTGTGACTTATTAAACTGATAGTTCGGTAATTTTCACATCTGTCAACACCTGCTTTCTTTGGGATTGAAATTATTATATTCTTCTTGAAGTGTGAGGGTATTTCGCCTGTCTCATACATCTTGCTCACCAGAAGGTAGAGTTTTGTCATGACTGGCTCTCCCAAGACCATCAGTAGTTCTAATGGAATGTTGTCTACTCCCGGGGCCTTGTTTCGACTCAGGTCTTTCGGTGCTCTGTCAAACTCTTCACGCAGTATCTTATCTCCCATTTCGTCTTCATCTACATCCTCTTCCATTTCCATAATATCGTCCTCAAATACATCGCCCTTGTATAAACCCTCTATATACTCCTTCCACCTTTCTGCCTTCCCTTCTTTGCTTAGAACTGGGTTGCCATCTGAGCTCTTGATATTCATACAAGTGGTTCTCTTCCCTCCAAAGGTCTCTTTAATTTTCCTGTAGGCAGTATCTATCTTACCCCTAGTGAGACAGGCCACTACATCATTACATTTGTCCTCCAGCCATCCCTGCTTAGCCATTTTGCATTTCCTGTCGATCTCATTTTTGATACGTTTGTATTCCTTTTTGCCTGCTTCATTTACTGCATTTTTATATTTTCTCCTTTCATCAATTAAATTCAATATTTCTTCTGTTACCCAAGGATTTCTATTAGCCCTCGTCTTTTTACCTACTTGATCCTCTGCTGCCTTTACTACTTCATCCCTCAGAGCTACCCATTCTTCTTCTAGTGTATTTCTTTCCCCCATTCCTGTCAATTGTTCCCTTATGCTCTCCCTGAAACTCTCTACAACCTCTGGTTCTTTCAGTTTATCCAGGTCCCATCTCCTTAAATTCCCACCTTTTTGCAGTTTCTTCAGTTTCAATCTGCAGTTGATAACCAATACATTGTGGTCAGAATCCACATCTGTCCCTGGAAATGCCTTACAATTTAAAACCTGGTTCCTAAATCTCTGTCTTACCATTATATAATCTATCTGATACCTTTTAGTATCTCCAGGATTCTTCCAGGTGTACAACCTTCTTTTATGATTCTTGAACCAAGTGTTAGCTGTGATTAAGTTATGCTCTGTGCAAAATTCTACAAGGCGGCTTCCTCTTTCATTTCTTCCCCCCAATCCATATTCACCTACTATGTTTCCTTCTCTCCATTTTCCTACTGACGAATTCCAGTCACCCATGACTATTAAATTTTCGTCTCCCTTCACTACCTGAATAATTTATTTCATCTCGTCATACATTTCATCAATTTCTTCATCATCTGCAGAGCTAGTTGGCATATTAACTTGTACTACTGTAGTAGGCATGGGCTTTGTGTCTATCTTGGCCACAATAATGCGTTCACTATGCTGTTTGTTGTAGCTAACCCGCACTCCTATTGTTTTTATTCATTATTAAACCTACTCGTGCATTACCCCTATTTGATTTTGTATTTATAACCCTGTAATCACCTGACCAAAAGTCTTGTTCCTCCTGCCACCGAACATCACTAATTCCCACTATATCTAACTTTAACCTATCCATTTCCCGTTTTAAATTTTCTAATCTACCTGCCCTATTAAGGGATCTGACATTCCACGCTCCGATCCGTAGAACACCAGTTTTCTTTCTCCTGATAACGACGTCCTCTTGAGTAGTCCCCGCCCGGAGATCCGAATGGGGGACTATTTTACCTCCGGAATATTTTACCCAAGAGGACGCCATCATCATTTGATCATACAGTAAAGCTGCATGTCCTCGGGAAAAATTACGGCTGTAGTTTCCCCTTGCTTTCAGCCGTTCGCAGTACCAGCACAGCAAGGCCGTTTTGGTTAATGTTACAAAGCCAGATCAGTCAATCATCCAGACTGTTGCCCCTGCAACTACTGAAAAGGCTGCTGCCCCTCTTCAGGAACCACATGTTTGTTTGGCCTCTCAACTGATACCCCTCCATTGTGGTTGCACCTACGGTATGGCCATCTGTATCGCTGAGGCACGCAAGCCTCCCCACCAACGGCAAGGTCCATGGTGGGGGGGGGGGGGGGGGGGGGTTCTGAAGAAAGTAAATATGTCAACATCTAAGGTAAATTTAAGTGTCAGGAAGTCTTTTCTAAGGTATAGCCTCATATAGACACGGAACGTGGACTATAAGCAGTACAGACAAGAGCCTTTGTAGTATGGTGCCTTAGACGAGTGCTGGAGATGGGCAGGTGAAATAACTAATGAAGAGGTACCAAACATAATCGGGAATAAAAACTTGTTTAAATAAGGAAACGGTTCATAGGACACACCCAGAGGCACAAATGAATACTTGATTTGGTAACGGAGAGAAGCACGGAGAACAAAAATTGTAAAAGGAGTGCAAGACATCACTGCAGCGAATAGGTTCAAGCACATATAGGTTCCAGTAATTATGCAGAGATGAAGAGACTTTCACAGACCACAACAGATATGTAATATTCAAAATATAATACAATTTCTGTTTTTTATGCCACTATTAGCCATCACACCAACGTGAATTCATACTTTAAGGACAAAAAAGCACACCAGCGAGCTTTCAGCTCCAGAAATAGATACCGCGCGAAAATTTGGGTCACAATTCTGACTGTACGCACTTATGATCTGAAAGTAGGCTACAGGTTTTAAGGGGGAGGTTCATGAAATTAACCGGAAACGTAAATTTTCAATTTATTTTTTATTTATTACTAGAAATCACGGACAATAAGTTCCCAAAAATAAAATCGCATCCATAGTGCCTGAAAAAGAATTAAATGTGTGAACCGACCTTCCTGTCACGCCTACTTTTTGAAGCAACACATTAATATTAGCTCGGTGAACAAAGATCCCGAGGATTACTTTCAAGCAAACTTGCACTGGATACATATAGAAGGTTGTGATGTATACACTGTGGTTTGACAGACCATCTGTGACTCTTCCATTGAAAGATGGGAAGTGCATTGGTGAACACAATAGACTCACAAAGAAGATGATAGATACTCTTAAAGTGTACTATGACGAGGCTATCAGACAGTTTGTTTCTGTTAGCGTAGCTATGGCTATGGCTCTAAGCGCTATGGGACTTAATATCTGAGGTCATCAGTTCCCTATACTTAGAACTACTTAAACCTAACTAACCTAAGGGCATCACACACACCCATGTCCGAGGCAGGATTCGAACCTGCGACCGTAGCAGCAGTGCGTTTCCGGACTAAAGCACCTAGAACCGCTCGGCCGCAGCTGCCAGCTTTGCGTAGCTCAGCATCGGTTATGTGAGAGAGCACTTAGAATTCCTGCTGCTAATAAGCGGTGTATACCGTTCGCTTGTTATACAGGGTGTAAATTTTAAGCTGAGAAACCAGAATAACTCGAAAAATAAGCTTCACACGAAAAAAATGTGTAGAATCCAAAGTTGATTATTTTCGAGGGGGGCATCTGCTGGTGCTAAAATTAGCCCTCCCCCCCCCCCCCCCCAGCAATCTGGGAGTGGGGCGGGAGGCAACTTTAAAATTTCAAATGGGAACCCCCACTTCTTATTGCAGAATCAGATTGTACATAAAAAAAACTACGTACATTTTGTCTTAAACATTTGTTTTGATTCTTGGTAGTTGGCGCTGTAATTCAAGAAAATCCATGTCCTTATATTTGCGTGGAAAATGGTTACGGATAAAGAAAAAATACTTATTTACTTCGTAAATTTTTATTCGCTAAAACTAAAACCTTCCCTCTCTCCCCGTAGGGTGGGGTTTGAGAGAGAGGAATTAGAGTTTTATAAATGTTAGCCTAATATTAATTTTTTCCTTAGATTCAGATAAGTTTTGTTTGTTTCGTGGTCATGAGGCCACACAACTTTTAAATATCAAACAAATCATCTGCCTATCTAACTCACCGAACATCCTACTCACTAACGAGTGAACTCATTAACTAAAAAACTAAATGACTCACGAACCTAATTTTTATTAGATTCGGAGTAATCACTTTTGTTTGTCGATAAGCCTTACAACTGGATTGCTTGCTTAATTTGAATCGTTTAGTTTAGGGTGGAAAAACGTAAAAAACAAATTCATAAATTTATTGACTTAAATCACATTGATCACACCTTTATTTTATTTCGGAATATCGCGACTGTTACGTCGCATACATTATGTGCGATAATCGATATCCCACTCAGCCCTGATCGATAGTCGATGCTCTTATCCAGCCCTTGCTGATGAGCGGCGTAATGTTTCGGAGTGCCGCCGATAAGTAGCGCAGGGACGAGAAATTCGCCCTTTCTCGTAAGAAGACTGGGCTTTAGAAATTATAAGTATTAATGTAATAAACGCACTGTATCTTTTACCCGTCTGATCATTCAGACAGCAATACGTCGTTTATAACGATTGTCTTGTGTGACTGCGTTCGCGGCTTTAGCTCGCTGCCAGTCGCGTTTGACGCGGAGTTAGTATTGCTAGGCGGAATTACGCCGAGCGGGCCGCTTCTCTCTCATAGAAATTCTAACCCTGCCTTTCTCGACGCCCCTTATCTATCCTCTATTGACATTAACAGGTGGCATACGTCATTATGAATTATCTTTCTGTAGAAGAAAAAATTGAGATGGTGTACATTTATGGAGAAAATGTGAGAAATTTTGAAGATGCAGTCGCGCTTTATGCGCAGTGTTTTCGTGGTCAAGTACGATCATAGTCCTCTCTTGTTCGAGTTATTAAACAATTTACTGGGGAAGGTAGTGTGAACCAGAAAAAAAGAACTCGTGCAGCTACTGTTTGTGGAGAATACAATCAAGTGGCAGTCTTAGCTGCTGTGGCTCATAATCCACATGCGAGCACAAGAGAAATTTCAAGGCAATCAGGAATTTCACACATGAGTGTTTGGAAAATTCTGAAGCTACACGAATTTCATCCATACCATGTATCCATGCATCCGGAACTACATGGTGCCGAGTTCCAAAACCGTCTAATGTTCTGTCACTGGGAAGTTCAGCGGACGCAAACAAACCAAAACTTTTTTGCCAGAGTACTTTTCTCCAGTGGGGCAACACTCACAAACCACGGCGAAGTTAATCGCCATAACATGGATTACTGGAGTGAACTGAACCCACACTGGATTCGAGAAGTCAACCATCAGCGACCTTGGCCAGTCAATGTTTGGTTTGGTATAACTGGCGATAAACTGATCGGTCCATATTTCATCGACGGTAATCTGAATGGCAACAAATATCGAAACCTACTTGAAAATGAACTGCCAGATCTACTTGAAGACCTGAGCATCAAACTTCGACAAAACATGTGGTTTCAACATGATGGTTGTCCAGCGCATTATTCATTAGTAGCGCGCGATGTACTATATCGACTTTACCATGGTCGCTGCATCGGCATGGCAGGTCCTGTGAATTGGCCAGCCAGATCGCCTGACCTAAAGTCGTCAATTTTTTTTCTTATGGGGTTATCTAAAAGATACCGTTTATCAGGAAACGCCTACCACTCGCGAAAACATGCTGCAAAGAATAAGAGATGCTTGCGCTGCAACTACACCGGACATGTTATCAAAATGTGTGCAGGGATTTACAGCACGAGTCAATAAATGCATCGAGGTTGGAGATCATCACTTTGAACATATGATTTCATAAAACAGTGAGGTGCAAGGGATTTACGGACAACAAGCAGGCAGAAAGTGAGAGGCGAGGGGACTCACTGGTAACAAGCACCCCGAAATTCATTTACTTGCAAGTATTTGCAGATAATCAACAATAAAACGAAACCAATCGTTCCTTTTCAGGACCACCAAATCTTAAACGGGAATACGTTCATCTTTAGTTAGTGAGTGGGTTAGTCTTTTCCGCAGTTAATCTTTTACTTTGTTTACTCTGTGAGTTAATGAGTTCACTCGTTAGTAAGTAGAATGTTAGGTTGGTTAGTTAGCTTGGCAGATGATTTGTTTGATAATTGAAAGTTAAGTAGCCTCATGACCACGAAACAAACAAAACGTATCTGAATCTAAGGAAAAAATTAAATTTGGGTCAACATTTGTAAAATTGTAATTCCTCTCTCTCAAACCCTATCCTATGGGGAGAGTGGGAGAGTTTTAGTTTTAGCGAATAAAAATTTACGAAGTAAATAAGTATTTTTTATTTATCCGTAACCATTTTCCACGCAAAAATGAGGACATGGAATTTCTTGAATTACAGCGCCAACTACCAAGAATCAAAACAGATGTTGAAGACAAAATGTATATAGTTTTCTGTGTAGAATCTGATTCTGCAATAAATAATGGGGGTTCCCATTTGAAATTTTAAGGTTGCCTCCCATCCTACCACCAGGGGGCTGGGGTGGCGGGATAATTTTGGCACTAGCATATGGAAAGGGTGTTTCCGGATGCCATGAAGAGTACAGGGTGCAGCCAACATCAGGTGGTGGCTCATCTCGGTACCAATGACGTGTGTCGCTTTGGATCGGAGGAGATTCTCTCTCGTTTCGTGCGGCTGGCGGAAATGGTAAAGACTGCCAGTCTTGCTTGCGAGATTAAGCTGACCATGTGCAGAATCGTCGATAGAACCGACTGTGGTTCTTTGGTGCAGAACCGAGTGGAGGGTCTGAATCAGAGACTCAAGCGGTTCTGTGACCCTGTAGACTGCAAATTCCTTGACTTGCGCCATTGGATGGTGGGTTTCCGGGTGCCGCTTAATAGGACAGGAGTCCACTACACACAGGAAGCGACTACGCGGGTAGCGGGGACTGTGTGGAAGGGACTGGGCCTTTTTTTACGATAGAAGGTCTCAGGAAACCACAGAAAGGGCGTCTGTCTAAAAGGGGGCAGGTAAAACACAGTAAGATTGTTGTAGAAACGATCGGTATTGTAGTTGCAAATTGTTGTAGCTGTGTTGGGAAAGAACCAGAGCTCCAAGCCCTAACAGAAAGCACTCAGTCTCACATAGTCATAGGTACAGAAAGCTGGCTAAAGCCGGAAATAAGTTTACCCGAAATATTTTCAAACGATCTGATAGTGTTCAGAAAGGATAGATTAAATACAGTTGGCGGTGGAGTATTTATTGCGATCAGAAGTAGTTTACCTTGTAGTGAAATTGAAGTAGATAGTTCCTGCGAAATAGTTTGGGTAGAGGTTATACCTGACAGTCGGACTTAACTACTAAGTGGATCGTTTTACAGACCCTCCGACTCAGAAGATATAGTTGCTGAACAGTACAAAGAAAACTTGAGTCTCATTTCAAATAGGTATCCCACTTATACAATTATAGTCGGTGGTGACTTCAATCTACCCTCGATATACTGGAAAAATTATAAGTTTAAAGCCGGCAGTAGGCATAAAACGTCGTCCGAAATTGTACTTAATGGTTTCTCAGAAAATTATCTTGAACAGTTAGTTCGGGAGCCCAGTCGGAGCTTAAATGGTTCGGAAGCATACTTGACTTCTTAGCAACAAATAATCCAGGACAAATAGGGAATATCGTGACAAATACAGGAATTAGCTGTAGGCTGAATACTGTAACACCTACAACCATCAAAAAGAAACGCAAAGCATATCTATTTAAAATAAAGGCGACAAAAACGCTCTTAACGCCTTTTTATAAGACACTCTTCACTCCTTCCGATCTGATCATATACGTGTAGAAAAGATGTGGAATGATTTTAAAGACATAGTATCGACGGCAATTGAGAGATGCATACCACATAAATTAATAATACTGATCCCCCATGGTACGCAAAACGGGTCAGATCGCTGTTGCAGAAGCAACGAAAACAACATGCCAAATGTAAAAGAACGCAAAATCCCCAAGATTGGCGAAGTCTTTCAGAAGTTCGAAATACAGCGGAATCTGGCAGAAATCCCTAACAAATTCTGGTCATACATAAAGCACACCAGTCTCAAGACGCGGTCAATGCCTTCACTGCACGACAACAACGGTGCAGTCACTGATGACAGTGCCATTAAAGCAGAGTTATTAAACACGGTTTCTCGAAACTCCTTCACCAAAGAAGACGAAGTAAATATTCCTGAATTCCAATCAAAAACAACTGCAAAGAGGAGAAACATAGTAGATACACTCACTCAATAAAGGCAAGGCCTCCGGTCCAGATTGTACCAGTCAGGTTCCTTTCAGATTATGCTCATACAATAGCTCCATATTCAGCAATTATATACAATCGCTCGCTCACAGAAAGATCCCTACCTAAACATTGGAAAATTGCTCAAGTCACACCAATACCCAAAAGTGAAGTACGAGTAAGCCGCTGAATTACAGGCCTATATCACTAACGTCGACCTGCAGGAGGATTTTGGAACTTGTACTGTATTTGAACATTATGAAATACCTCGAAGAAAACGATTTATTGACATACAGTCAGCACGGATTCAGAAAATATCGTTCTTGTGAAACAGAACTATCTCTTTATACTCATGAAGTAAAGAGTGCTATCGACAGGAGATGTCAAATGGATTCCATATTTTTAGATTTCAAGAAAGCTTTCGACATCGTTCCTCACAAGCGTCTTCTAACCAAACTGCGTGCCTATGGAATATCGCCTCAGTTGTGCAACTGGATTCGTGACTTCCTGTCAGAAAGATCACAATTCGTAGTAATAGACGGAAAGACATCGAGTAAAACAGAAGTAATATCCGGCGTTCCCCAAGGAAGTGTTATAGGCCCTCTATTGTTCCTGATCTATGTTAACGACATAGGAGACAATCTGAGTAGTTGTCTTAGATTGTTTGCAGATGATGCTGTCATTTACCGTCTTGTAAAGTCATCAGATAACCAAAACGAATTGCAAAACGATCTAGATAAGATATCTGTATTGTGCAGAAAATGGCAATTGACCCCGAATAAAGAAAAGTGTGAAGTCATTCACATGATTACTAAAAGAAATCCGCTAAATTTCGAATACGCGATGAATCACACAAATCTGAAGGCTGTAAATTCAATTAAATACTTGGGGACTACAATAACAAATAACCTAATTTGGAACGATCACATAGATAATGTTGTGGGTAGAGCAAACCAAAGACTGCGATTCACTGGAGAACACTCAGAAGGTGCAACAGGTCTACTAATGAGACTGCTTACACTATGATTGTACACCCTATTCTGGAGTATTGCTGTGCGCTGTGGGATCCGCATCAAATGGGACTGACGGATGACGTCGAAAAAGTACAAAGAAGGGCAGCTCGTTTTGTATTATCGTGAAATAGGGGAGATAGTGCCACAGACATGATACGTGAATTGGAGTGGCTATCATTAAAACAACGGCGTTTTACGTTGCGACGGGATCTTCTCTTGAAATTTCGATCACCAGTTTTCTCCTTCGATTGCGAAAAAATTCTTTTGGCACCCACCTGCTTAGGGAGAAATGATCATCACAATAAAATAAGAGAAATCAGGGCTCGCACAGAAAAATTTATATGCTCGCTTTTCCCGCGCGCCGTTCGAGAGTGGAACGGCAGAAAGACAGATTGAAGGTGGTTCATTAAACCCTCTGCCAGGTACTTTATTGTGAATAGCAGAGTAAAAACGCAGACGTAGACATAGAACATATCCAGTGCAAGTGACACGAAAAGTGCGGTATGGGATACATATTTCCACATGGTCGGACAACAGATGAACGTATCATTCATCAGCTGGCCACGTTAACTGGTGTAATTTTGTTTCAGTGGCCATTTTCCGCAGCAGCTACAGGCTCAGAGGTATAACAAACCCTACATTCACAAGGAGAGGCTTCCAAATTGTATCCTGGATGTTGTCAAGCCCACTTACAGATTTCTGGCCGATCCTGAACTTCTAAAAAGGTGTGTTTACGGCAAAATCCAGAATTCAAATGAGTTTCTAAATTCACTCATATGGAAACGATGCCCTAAAACCACATTTTCATCACTTGCAGGTGTCAGAATTGAGACTTATGATGCATTTCTTGTATTTAATGGTGGAAACGTAGGGAGGGTGAAGATACTCGGAGAATGGGCTTTAAGATAGGAAATTTCACCAAGTCATCTTGAGAAAAATAGATTTACAGCAGCTTTCTGCAGATGAAAGTCAGTTGAAGACCTGGTAAATAAAAGAAGACAGAAAACGAGAAACCAGAAGAGAAACCTTAAAGGGACAGAGAACCCTGAGTACAAATCTGAGGGCTTCTGAAGAGATGTACATGGCCAATGATCTTCTCCTGTGCGAAAGCATTCACATTGCTCAAACTCTTACGGGAATCGGTAGATTGACTGCCGCGAGTAATGAGCGAGTAGTGACTATAGTAGTCAGGGGCACTACAAATGTAGTGTGTGGACAGTAAGTTGGGAATGTGGGTCTCACGGGGAGCGTGCCAGAGATAAATCCATGCAGTCGCACTATCCTCTGTGTCCTCGATCTCTCAGTCGGACAGAACGTCTGCCATGTAAGCAGGAGATCGCGAGTTCGACTCCCGGTCGAAGCACACGTTTTCAACTGTCCCCGTGGATATTTATTAACGCCTGTAAGCAGCTAATGGTCAGGATTTCATTGTAATTTCATTCTGAAGAGATTGTGCAATAAAAGATGTTAGGGTGAACTACAAATTGCATTTCCTGAAAATTATGTTTTTTAAAGTTTATATACCGTTTTCTCAGAATCTGTGAAGGATATAACTATGAAATTTTGTACAGTCATTCCTATAACCCAAATAAATGTTGTCTCAGGGGTGAGTTTTGAAATTCTGAGTGTCAACTGAGGTATGGAGCAAAGTGCTTGGAATTATGCTTGAATTTTATGTAATACTTTCAGACTTATTATTAAAATATATAAAAAATTTCCTATTCTATATATTCAAAAAACATCATGAGAGAAGTTTACTATATGCAAAGAAATTAAACAGAGAAAATTTAGTTGAAATCTCTTGAATACTTTCTGGGAAAAAGGTACATATATTGTTTTTTGAAAATTAAATTTTTGAATTGTATAAAACGTTAAATCCATATAATCTAAGAACTTATCAGTAAAAGTGTTAATTTCATTTGAAGCATAGTACAAAATTTTCTTGCCGTGTCTTCAAAATTGTGGATCTGATGCATCTTTTAAAAACCTGTGTTTTTCATGAAGCTTAAAGCTGCGCACGCACCAGTGGTTTGTCGCTCGTTCCGTTCCTTTCCATCCGCTTTATGCCCGAGCGCGAAGTACTGTATGGTGGAGTGACTAAGAAGTTCGTGTTCACAATAGGTGATAGTGAGGCACCCCCACGGGCGGTACGGCATGACGACCAAATAGCAACGTTTAAACGTCAAAGAACGAGAGTTCCGAAAATACGTGACTTATAAGCATCACTACAAGTACGCGGCTATTCGACTAACTTTTATACAAGGTAAACGAAAACGTATGGGGCTTTCTTTGTGCTGTTATTCAAACTTTTAAATTTCAAGCCGAAAACAGTAGATAACTTCACGAAGTAAGGAGCATAATGGGGCTGCCCTTTCACCACAGTGAGAGCATCATTGGTACAATGGGATCGGGTTGTAAAAACTAGGAAGTAAGTGATGGTGGAAAGAACTGAAATCTATCTTTCATAACCATAAAGAAGAACTTTGAATTATTAAGGCAAAAAAGTGGTCTGTACATTTGGAGTAAATACGTACGCACAACAAATGTCTTCCAAGGTGAGCACAAACTGGTTAGATAAATTAAATAATGCATATAGGGAAAAGATGACGAACCACACCGTTAAGATACAGCAGTGGAGCATTCGAGCCCCACTGGGACTGATCGTAAAACTGTTTAAACCGTTTGTTTGGTGGGTGGACGCTTTCAAGAAGGAGTATGGTATTTTTACACGAAAAATAATCCATGTTACTTTACTAACAAGTTGGGTAACGACACAGCCATTCTTACTGCACTGAAGAGATTTTCGCTAACACCAGAACCATTATGGAAACGATCGGTAGGCAGAATGTGTGCAATGTAGATCAGAGCGGGCTTAACTTAGAAATATCGTCCGGTAGATATCTTGCCAAGAAAGGGACGAAAGGCGAGGACACAGTCGTGCAGTCCGTCAGACAGCATAACACAACACAACAGAACAGTTTTAGTTGTGGACACGTTTCCAGACCACAAGAGCTTGTCAGTGCATGAAGAACGCGGAGGAGAAGACACTGCCGTTTCTGTTTTGACGATACCACCAGACGGAACAAATTACTGTTAAATGTTGTATGTAAACTGACGGAAAAGAACTGCAACACCAAGAAAAAGTGTATGTCATAAACGAACTTTGGTAGGGGTGTTTCTAAATCTGAAAGGTAATGTCTGTTCCAGTTTCGCGCCAGTCGCAAAAGAGAGGCGCTCGTAGCGCCGCTATGAAGATGCAAATCAGGTCTGCTTTAAATACACGCTCTAACGGTCGCAAACCTTAGTTACCTTTGAGATTGGACATGGTGAGTTGAAGTTAGTCGAATGCTTTTGAAGTGACAAAGACGCCATTATCAGCACCTCGCTGAGTTTCAACGAGGTCGTGTAATAGGGCTACGAGAAGCTGGATGTTCCTTCGACGATGTTGCAGAAAGACTTGGCAAGAATGTAGTCACTGTACGTGATTGCTGGTAGCCGTGGTCACGGTAAAGTACGGTCGCAAAAAGACCGGACTCCGGACGGCCACGTGGCACTACCGCGAGTGAAGACCATCGTGTTCGGCGTTTGGCTCTGGTGCATAGTACTCCATCTGAAGCAGCAATTCGAACAGCAGTTGGCACCACAGTGACGCAACGAACTGTTATAAAGCGGTTACTTCAAGGACAGGTCCGAGCCAGACACCCTGTAGCGTGCATTCCACTGAACCCAAACCACCGCCATCTGCGGCTTCAGTGATGTCAAGCGAGAGCCCATTGAAGGGCAGGGTGGAGGTCTGTTGTGTTTTCTGCTGAAAGCTGGTTCCGCCTCTGTACCAGTGATGACCCCGTGTTGGACAGAATGAAATCAGTTGAGGACCAGCAACCAACCTGTCTGCGTGCTGGACCTACACCTGGAGTAATGGTCTGGTATGTGATTTCGTGTGACAGCAGGAGCACTCTCGTGGTTATCCCATGCACCCTGACTGCAGAGTTGTACGTCATTCTGGTGATTTGATCTGTTGTGCTGCCATTCATGAACAGCGTTCCAGGGGGAGTTTTCCACCAGGATACGCCCGCCCACATACCACTGTTGTAACCCAAAATGCTCTACAGAGTGACAAACTGCCTATTGGCTTCTGTCTCGGGTTCTTCGGCCGACGTTCATCTAATGATTTTTCTCACGTTTCGCCAGCACGAGTGGCTGGCATTGTCAAAGCTTCACCCTCCATTGCCGGTGGTGAACTGGAGGCGAGCTCGCGGCCGCAGACTATATGTACCTGGCGCCCCAACGTCCGAGGGCTTCTCCGCGGTCATTTCCGGTGCGGTTCTCCTCTTGCTACCTGCGACGGTCGTTCGCTGCAGTACGGGAAGCCAGGATCCGTTTACCTTAAGGCTATCCTCTTTCTTGCTGAAACTGTTCGCGTGTTTTTGTATTTCTACAGCTTCTCTGAACAAGCGCGTGTGATAGTGCTTCTCTACAGCTAGAACTTCCGTGTCGGAGAATTTTATTACGTGGTCGGTCCCATTCAGTGCATGCTCTGCCACGGCCGATTTCTCCACCTGCCCCAACCTGCAATGTCGCTTGTGCTCTTTGATCCTGGTGTTAATTGATCGTCCAATCATTCCGACATGAACTTTTCCGCATGTGCATGGTATACGGTATATTCCCGACCTTGCAAGTGGGTCTCTTTTCTCCTTCGCCGATCTAAGACACTCTTTGATCTTCCTTGTCGGTTTGAAAATCGTCTTTACGCCATGTTTGCGCAATGTACGGCCGATTCTGTCCGTCACTCTGGGAATGTATGGCAGAAAGGCCGTACCCGACATTTCTTTTTCTGGTTCCTTACTTCGCCGAGTGTTGGGCTCTGTTACACTTCTAATGTAAGTTGTGGAGTACCCATTGCTCCTCAGAACAGTTTCCAGGTGTTGCATTTCTCGTTTGAGGTGTTGCGGCTCACATATTCGTCCTGCTCTCGTTACGAGCGTACTAATCATGCCGCTTGTTCAGAGAAGCTGTAGAAATAAAAAACACGCGAACAGTTTCTACAAGAAAGAGGAAAGCCTTAAGGTAAACGGATCCTGGCTTCCCGTACTGCAGTGAACGACCGTCGCAGGTAGCAAGAGGAGAACCGCACCGGAAATGACCGCGGAGAAGCCCTCGGACGTTGGCGCGCCAGGTACATATAGTCTGCGGCCGCGAGATCCAGTGTTCACACTTGCTTCTGACCAAGAGGTTACACGCATTCTAGCCCAACCATCGCGCGACGACATTCGACATGCTAGCACAACCGAAGTCTCCTGGGCTATAATGCATTCCGCCGCTAGGAAAGCCCCTGGTCATGATGGCATTCAAAACCGTGTCCTCCAGGAGTTCACGGATAAAGCAACTGAGTACCTAACACACATAACGAATGCCATACTAAAACACCAACACTTCCCCGCCTTTTGGAAGACGGCCAAGGTCCTGATGTTCAGGAAGCCGGGGAAAGACCACAGCCTCCCACAAAATTACCGACCCATCAGCCTTCTGAGCTCGCTCAGTAAGATTTTTGAGAAGGTGATTCTCAAACGCATCACTAGGCACTGCATAACAAATGACATCCTGAGACCGGAGCAATTCGGCTTCAGGAATCACCACTCCACAACACAACAACTCCTACGGGTCGTTGAACATATAACACATGGTTTCAACATAAACAAAGCTACAGGGGCAGTGTTCCTGGACATCGAAAAGGCTTTCGACCGTCTATGGCACAACGGCCTCATCCGCAAACTCAGCGACGCGGGATTCCCCGACGGGCTGCTGCGTCTAATACACTCATACCTCACAGACAGGAGTTTCAACACTGATGTGCAGGGAAAACAATCAACACGACACGGTATACACGCGGGAGTACCCCAGGGAAGCATCCTAGGGCCCCTACTGTTTAACCTCTACATAAACGATCTCCCAACCACACACAACACAATGATGGCAATCTACGCGGATGACACAGCCATCCTTGCGCAAGATTGGAAACCATCAAACATTACGTCACGCCTACAGACTGCACTCAGAGTGGCCGAGCCTTGGTTGGAGAAATGGCGTGTTAGAGTAAACGTCGACAAGTGCGAAGCCGTTCTGTTCACTAGAAGACCGAAGCAACTGCGCAAACACCGTTACTGCAGACCAATAACCCTACATGCACGTCCAATACGTTTCCGCGAGAAAGTCAAATACCTCGGTGTCTGGCTGGACCGGAAATTACTCTGGGGGGACCACATACAACACATGACCAACCGAGCTAGCGCGAGGCTCAAACAGCTCTATCCTATGCTCAACAGGCGTAGCACACTGAACAGAAGGGTGTCGAGGTCCATGTACATGACACTTATCCGACCCCTGATGACGTACGCAGCTCCTGTCTGGGGATACGCTGCGCCTACACGCCTGCGCCGTCTGCAGCTCATACAAAACAAAGTACTCAAAATCATAAGCAATGCTCCACGATACACACGCATCGCGGACCTTCACCGGGAATACCGACTTGAGACTCTCACGGAGGTAATCCACAAACTCACCACAAGACTATACAGAAACTCCAGACATTCGCAGAACCCGTTTATTCTGAATCTGGGGAACTACGACCATAACCATAGATGGAAACATAAAAGACCAAAAGACATACTTGTAAGGGCATAACATCTATGGCCAAGCATACGCAAACATAACGGCACAGGCGAGCCCCTGTTAATCAGACGCTATTACTGGATATCCAGCTGAAATACACTGCCGAATAACTGGCACCACACAGGGAAGCCGTACCGTACACCGCATGCAAACTAGCTCCACACATCCCCCACACAGTGAGACGATCTATGGCCGATCTCCCACTACTGTATAACGATCTTGAATGTTCCAGGAATGTAGCAGCTGCAGCCACTGGGATACATCGCCATCGCTTGTCACGGTAATGATGCATGATACCCATACTAACAAATCCAACCTTGCATGAGCTATCGCAGCTAGTAAGCCACTACTCCTCTTACTACCCATCCCACTGTCGCAGAGGTTTTTTTCCCACGGCACGAGCCATGGCACTTTTTTCCCTCTGCTCTTCAAATCGCTACCCTCACTCGCGTTTCGTCCACTATCTATCACCTGATGGACCGTGTTAATGCGTAGCCTTACCCAGACGCACGGACAACATCACAGCCCAGCATCCTGTGATCCACTTACTAGATAACTAACATGTTTTACGGAGGTGACAGTAGAACTTTTGGTTTGGTCACCACGTTGGTGCGGGCGTGGAGGGGCCCCATCTCTATACAAAGCTCGCCTCCAGTTCACCACCGGCAATGGAGGGTGAAGCTTTGACAATGCCAGCCACTCGTGCTGGCGAAACGTCAGAAAAATCATTAGTTGAACGTCGGCCGAAGAACCCGAGACAGAAGCCAATAGGCAGTTTGTCAACAAGTGGCCACGAAAGCCTTAACAATTTTGCTCTACAGAGTGTCGACATGTTGCCTTGGCCTGCTCGATCACCAGGTCTGTCTACAGTCGAGCAATATGAGACATCATCGGAGAACTACAACATCATCCGCAAACTGCATTAACCGTCCCTGTATTGACCGACCAAGTGCGACAGACATGGAACTCCATCCCACAAACTGACTTCCGGCACCTGTACAACACAATGTATGCAGGTCTGCATGCTTCCATTCAACAATCTGGAGGTTACATCGGTTATTAATTTACCAGTATTTCATATTTGCAGTGGTTTATCTCGCGCTTACATTAACCTGTGTTCTTGAATTGTTAATCACTTAAAAACGCTACCTACACAAATTTATTCCCGAAATTTAATTACTCTACATTATTTAATTTTTGGTGTTGCGATTTTTTCCCATCAGTGTATTTGGCTTCGGCGTATTCAAGTGTTTTGTCCGACTTCTGAGCGTCGATGTAAACGGCGGGCAGCACAATAACATCCTTCAAATTCAGTCTTTTCTTTGCAGGCAGTTGTGTGCACCAGTATTTTGGCCAATCTTCCAGTAGCTTGGCATCGATGTGGCTACTCTTGTGACCGGCCAGATCACTCTGAACATCTAGTGAAACACTGTTTTGAAACTGATAACGAACTTCGTTCATCGTGGGAAAATGCACGGTTTCTAACCTGTAGTTAGTGCCACAGATCTCTTTGTTTGGACATTATAGGAGAGTCCTCACTAACAATGGTATAGTTTCTTGTCTTAGTAGTTTTAATGAGAGTGATATCGGGTCAACTTCATTTCCGTTCATACAGACTTATACTCGTTCTACGTCTATACTCCACAGGCCATCTTACGGTAAGTGGCGAAGGGTAATTCATGTTCCACCGGCATTTTTCCTCTTTCCTGCTCCAGTTACGAACGGTGCGCGGCAACGACGTCTGTTGATAAGCCTTCGTACCATCTCGATTTTTTCAAACTTTACCTTGATGGTCATTTCGTGAGAGATATATAGGAAGAAACAAAATATTACTAGACTCTTCTACGACGTACGCTCTACTTGGTTTGGGCGAACAGTACGGCGCGCACTGATTTTCGGGTTGGTCTGGTTTATTTACATTTTGCCATTGCAACAGTAAATATATAAATTTTCAACTTCAGTGGAGCCATGAAAAAACATAAAATCAGTGTTGAATGACGTGTTTAATGAAGGGAAGAAAACACCGTGTCCTGAAACAATATCCATGTTGAAGGAGAACAGGAAAAACTCAAAATAAAAAGCTGCAGAGCATGTGAAAAGGTTGAAGAAGCAAGAAACATTATTTACAAAGCAATCAACATTTCAAAATAGCACTACAGAAGGAAGTTTCGTGGTAGCCTATAACCTTGTTAAACGCACCAAGCCTCTTTCGGATGGCGAGTCTATTAAACAGTATATGTCAGAGTGTGCAAGCATACTGTGTCCTGATGTTAGAAGTAAATTTGAAAGCATTTCATTGCCAAGAAGAACTATAGTGCGGCGCAGTTGCCTAATCAGTGACGAACTCACATAGAACTGAAGACAGCGAGCAAAGGTTTTGTTTGGTTTTCCTTGGCAATGGGTGAGAGCATAGATAACGAATTCACTACACAATTACCCATCTTTATTCGTGAAATTAAAGAAAATTTCGTCGTCACAGAGGAATTACTTGGTCTAGTATCAATTAAGGATAGAACCACTGGTGAGGACTTGCTTGAGTGGGCTGTGGATTGTGCGGTGAAAAGTGGCTTGTCCTGGAAAAGATGGTAAACATTACAGCAGACGACGGGGTTACAGTTTTCAGTGGGGAAAAATGTAGTTATGTTAAAGCTTTTGAAAAAAGTGTTACAAGGACTAGACACAGAGAATAAAATTTTGTCCTTTCGTTGCTTTTTGCACGGGAGAGTCTTCGTAAAGCTGGGCTTAGAGCATATCCTGTTGTTGCAGATCCTGTTGTTGGTTTTGTGAACACAATCAGAGCAATAGCATTCCTCTATCAACAGTTCGAATCTATTCTTATGAATGTGGGTCAGAATACGAAGATGTAATTTACCACAACAGCGTGAGGTGGGTGAGCTGGGACAAAGTGTTAAAAAGAGTCTGGGCATTGCATAGGGTGACCATATTTTCTTCGGACAAAAGTGGGACTTTCATACATTTTCTTGGCCAAAAAGTGCGACAATTTTTATTTCTCGTTAAATATCACTTTTGATGCTAACATGTCTTCTTCATCTGCAAATATAGCCTTCACTGATATTTGTGTGTGTGTGTGTGTGTGTGTGTGTGTGTGTGTGTGTGTACAAAACCAAACCAAACAAAGAATGGAAAGACTGGAAAGAAGTACATTTCAAGTTTTCAGAAATTTACTTATTAAGAAATGTAACATTTATAACACAGAATGTAGAAAGACATACAGTAACAATCACTACAAAAAAAGTTCTTAGTGAACACAAGGAATTTATGGTTTTGTGGATTCCACAGTGCAATCATATTTCTTCGAAGATGAAATTTCATTCAGCAACTCAGGTTTGCCTAATAGGTACGAATAGAAGTCAGTGCAACTGTATTTCCTGAAGTTTAAACAGGTCAATAAAATACACTTAACGCTCCTCACCGTAAATGTGTTCCTCTCATCTGTCCACTGTGACGATAGTAAGCTGAAAACTGTTTCAACATTTGCATTGTGGGCAGGGAGTGAAAAGAAGTACTGCGCTATATTAAGCGATTCTCTGAACTGTTCATTACACTGGCAAGATCTGAAAAACCTACACCATTTTTCATCTGCCATCAACTGATTCCATTGTTCACTGTCTGTTTCCACTTGTTGTTTTACAAATGACTGTATATGAAATATTTCATCAAATAAGAGGCTGTCATTTACTAGAACGCCCTTTTCATTTAGCCACATTAAAGTATTTTCAACTACTGACCATTCTGGTGGCTCTGTGAGCATAATCCATGAGAATACAGAAAACGCAGCTATTCCCTGTAATCATGAGGATAAATAGTCTACTGAAGCATCATTAAACGTTGATACTGCTATGTCAAATTTCTTAACAGACCGGTCATCACAATCATTCAGCAGTTTTTTTACACTTAGTGGTACAAAATTATCATGTTTCCTTGAATTTAGACTTGTCAGAGCTTTATTTAAGACTGCTAATACTTCACATAAGGAATTATTCTGTTTCTCAATGCTCAGAATGGATTGTTGGAAAACACTCATTTGTGAATGTACAAAAATAAATAACATTCATTTATAGGATCACTGAAAAAACTCTTTAAGATTGCAGGGCACTTTGAGTTAGACTGTGACAAAAAGTAAGATTTCAAATGTTCATACATTTTCAAGATCCTTTCTATGGCTGGCAAAAATGAAAGCCACCTTTTTTTGGAAAAGGAAAGTAAATTTTTGCAAGTGACACCAACAAATTCACAGCATTCAGTGAGTTATGCAACACGAAGAGAAAAAATATGAAAATGGTTGTACAACTTCATGACAATGCAGTCAGTGTCAACAGGTAAAACATTACAAGCACTTTGAAGTGTGTTATGAACAACATGTGCTGGACAACCTATGCCAACAATGTTAGAGTTTTTTAATTTTTCTTTCAGATGTGTGAAAATATTATTATCCTCTTTCTTCATTAACCCCCCAAAATTACAGTTAGTATTGTCTGCACTAAATGCAACACACTTTGAGATGATACTGAATGACTGTATAACATGAGAAAGATAACTGGAAATTGTTTCGGACTTTTCGTTCTGCAATTCATCAAGATCAAGCAATTTCGTCTGCAGTCCACCTTCACTTACAGAAAAATACTGAACTATCACGGGAAAAATTTTCTGATGCCCATGGTTGCTAGCATCAGTAGATATTGAAACGTATTTTGCACTGTTTACAGCAGGTATTACCTGTTTCTGGGAATGTGGAGCTATAACATTGTTGATAATTGCTTCACACTTTGTTCTTCCACACGAAACATTTTCTGCAATCTTAGAATCAGGAATAATTTTTTTTTTTTTTTGTAGTTGAACACTGCAGTCATTAGAACGATAGCTTTGGTGTTGTTTAATAACATGGAATGACTGGGTTCCTTCTGCTGCAGCTACGTTTTTCTGTTCCTGTGTATTTGAAATTACAAAATATCTCGTCATTTTTTTTTCGAGGAACCTGCCGATCGAAGATTCTTCCTGGGTTTTTCTGATTCCATATGATGCTTGAGATCTGCAGCACCACCATGAGACACGGATACAGCAGTTACATAAGTTACATTTTGCTGAACAGTCATTGTCTGTAGCAGTGAAGCAAGGAAATTTCCTCTGAAACTCTTCCGTAAACTTTGATTTTCGTTTCGGCATCGCAACGACATGCTAGCACTTCACGAAACTGATACTGAGTGCTGACAAAAATGGCAAGCAAAAGCAAAGAAAATAAGAGTACACAACAATTATAGTGCTTCAGCTGTACATTATCAGGGGGTACCAACGTACGGAATGTCAGTTTCAATTGATAGTTTATAAAATCGACACTAAGAAAATATTTTAACCACTTTGTAAATGTCTGAAAATAATCCTTGAAAATCGGGACAAATTGCTTGTTTTAAAAAAAAAGTCGGGACAAATTTTTGAGACTCAAAAAAAAAAAAACAGGACAATCCCGATTAATCGGGACGTATGGTCACCCTAGCATTGCAAAATGAAAAACTCTTATTTCAGGACACAATGAGATATCTCATGATTTTGTTACAAAAATAGGATGTGTGAAATGGAGATATGAGACGATGCTTGTAGCTGATATTTTTGAGGAACTGAATGAAATGAATGTGACATTGCAGGGAAAAGCGCTTGTTTGTACATGAACTGTGGACGCATGTAAAATAGCTCAAATCAAAACTAAGTCTATTTGAAACGCAAGCAGATGAAGGCAGTTTTTGTCACTTCCCTTTATTAGGGAAACAGAAAGCGATTGAAAGTGTTTGTACCGTGATTGGGGATCATCTGCAGAGTTTGGAGGATGCGTTCACTAGAATATTTCAGGACGTTAAGGAAATTGAGACTCAGTTCAATTTGCTCTCTTATCCCACCATTGTTGATACCAGTATTAACACGGCACCTGAGAAGCTGCAGCTTGGACTTATTGACACATAGATCACACTGTGAAATAAATGTCTTACCTGAATCAGCATAACTCTGCGATGCAGGCTGCATCTATGGAAAATAAAACATTCACTGTTACCGTTTTGTTTAAGGTTGACTCTGAGATACTCAAAGATTTTAAATTGCTTGTTGTTGCGTGTAACAGAATTTTGCACTCTTTTAACACTTTTGTTTGTTCTTTAGTACTATGAAAACAGCACGTTAAATCACCGAATAACTTACACGGATCTATTGTGTTAACCATAGTATTTCAGATTCACTAGTAATTTCATACTCCTCTCTTCTTTTGTTAGTAGGCATGCAGTAAGAATATCTTTGGAATGAGCATAGAGTACAGCGCAACATCAATCCGAAATATCGCTTGGCGTTGGTATGACGTTGTCGATTACTTATGGCGCTAAGACAGAAACTTTTATGTTAATACCTAATGCCCTGTTTCCACACATTAACAGTAGTGGTGCAGACTTCTTGTTGCTACGGAAGTCAGTGGAGGAAGAGTTACTGTTTACGGGCAAGTATCACAAAGATCAAATTATTGCACCAGTAAGAGAGGTTTTATGTGTTAAAAATATTGACACATTGTAATAAGTAGTTAACATCGCGGGGTAATTTATGTCGCTTTACGCTTACACATTTACGAGAGAGGCGCTAGATGAATTAGATGGTGTACTGCCATCAGTTTTGTTGAATATATCCGCATTTCGTCAGTAAAAGTATTTGAAAGTGTGCTAAAAATTTTTTACAGAAGAATGTTTTAGAGGGAGATATTTATTCTGCAATGTACTGGACATCTGTGTACCAAAAATACACCATATTAATGGAGCTAATGTGCCTATTATAAACAGAGAAAATGAACAAGAAACATCGATAAAAATAATTGACAAACATAAATCGCTAATTCGTTCGCTTCACAGCTCCACATTCGTTGTTTTTCGAGATACTTTCCCCTTCGCATACTATGATGCAATTTAATAATGCCGATGCAGCATATTTTATTAAAACAGAGACTTTGAAATATGATAAAGAGCAGTACAACATTTAAAAACAGCGTTTGTTATCTCATCTTCTTTTACAAGGAATAGCGAAAACTGAGCTGATACTTGTCACAAACAAGCAGAATGCTCTTGCATTAACCTCTTCAAAACTTTAAGCCTAATACGTTCCAAATGGCTCAAATGGCTCTGAGCACTATGGGACTCAACATCTTAGGTCATAAGTCCCCTAGCACTTAGAACTATTTAAACCTAACTAACCTAAGGACATCACACACACCCATGCCCGAGGCAGGATTCGAACCTGCGACCGTAGCAGTCCCGCGGTTCCGGACTGCAGCGCCAGAACCGCTAGACCACCGCGGCCGGCAATACGTTCCAGGTAACGAACGCAAATTATTAAGATGCATATTATAAATAAGTACAAAAGCGACGATACTTTCTTGAATGTAATCTGTCTATGTTGGCATTGTAATGGCATTCGCAATCTGCAGAGGTGTTGCCAATAAACATTGGCCGCGTCATAATCATGTGACTTTTGGAGTCATTTTATGTTGGTCACAAAACTTCTGTTTTGTGCATTTAAATGATCACTCCAAAGATCTTTTACTCTATGGCAGTGTTAATAACTGTCAGAAGTAAATGTGTGATGGTAGAGAGAGTCAGTTTTTTTTCTATTTTTGCGGCACAGGTGTTCAGGTGCTGAGAATAAAATGATGTTTACCTTAATACCGCAGATTTTTCGTTTAGAGGTCAGTGGGTAACTAAACAATCGAGTGTATCGACAAGTTTTTCTCTCTCTCAGTCTGTCTTTAACGTATAAACTCAACATGTCCAGTCTCTGTAATGGCGATATCACAGTGTAAAACTTACAGTAACGACACTTCTGCTCATTTGTGTTATGCACTGCGACAGCAGCGCTCCAAGCGGACGTAGACTACACTTCTGCACTTCTGAATAAGATATCGGTTGAGTGCGAACAGTGTTGTTTATATTGATTTGTAACATGGTTTTAACGAAAGGGAGCAACAAAAATCAACAATAACCAAAACATTACATCAAATTCGTTCTTCATTAGTTTCCTAAGTACCCTGGGAGATATGAAACGGTACATTGCAGGTCAGGCAATTTACGAATCTCATGTAACGTACAGTTATTTATTAAGGAATATTGTTTTCCTCAAAAAAAAAATCAGGCTAGTAAACAGCACAAGCCCTGACCTTTTGCAGAAAGACATCGTGTGTTTCCCTTCACAAAAGAAATCAATTCTGCAATTGTTGCTATGCCTGAGACATAAACGACAAGATCCCTCTAAACGGTTGTCTTTCGAAGAAAAAGTAAATAGATTTACGAAAATATTCGTGATTAAAAAGTCGAGAGAAGTGTAGCAAAGCTCAAATTATTAAACTTTGTTACGGGCCAAAAAAAGTGGCTGTTATGATGAGCACAGACAGCAGCGGAAATATATGCTTCTCATGCATGAAATACTCTGTTTATATTCTGTTGCTTTCAGCGGAGTAAGATGCAGTTAGTCATACATTCGAAAGTATTTCTTCATGAATAAGTTGTAGCTTCTGTCACGAAATCAGTGAGAGTCTGCTCTTTTTACATTTCTTTCACGATCATTCATGATTATTTACTTATGCTTTGAACAGAAAAATATAATAACTATGTCTTTAACTAAGTATGAATATAATTAAAAACAAACATTAATCTTATGGTTGCCTTTTCCTCGCCAGGGGCGCAAGTGTCTTTCCAACTGTCAGACGATAACAGATTTCACGTCACTAAATGTCGTGACTGTTCATAATAGACTGTAGGAATTGCCGAACAGATTACCTTTAGAATTAATTACGTAATTATTAGAAGCATAATTTTACTGCTGCAACCAGGTTTTTTATTGGATATGTGGCTTATTGCTCAACAAACATCGATCTGAATGTCAAATGCTTTACGGATCACAAATGGCACATTGTTTTGCTAAATACGTTACGTTTAATAATCATTGTTGTGAAAATTGTTCTACTAAAAGTTTTATTTCTTCCATAAAATCAGTTCAAAATGCCACTTCGATTAATCCGTCGAAGGAATATTACACTGCAAAAAATATTGGTACTATTTACGCGGTGGGCCACCTTGTATTATTCATATTTAACGTAAGATATATTGACGTAAAATGCACCGAAGTACTCGTTGGAGAATTCTACATTAATAGCTCAACGTTTCTGTACTTATCTTGCGAGTTTATTTATTTGCAAAGAAAAGTGTTCCGAGAGCGTTCGTTCCTATAACATTTAACAAACCTTACGTATACCTCACGAAAAGACCTTGAAGACAAAATTAAAGATATTCAAACTCACACAGAGGCCTACGGGCAATCGATCTGTAACAGGAAAGGGAGGAAGAGACAATGGCACCCAAAATACCCTCCGCCATACACCGGAAGCTGACTTGAGGAGTATAGATATAGTTGTAGAAAAATGCGTTGGATGTGGACTTGTCGGACGCTGTCTGACGTTAGGAACGAGTCAACCATCTACAAAGCAGGGCTCACTTGCAGCCATACTGAAGCGTATTAAATCTGAAGCGAATGTTGCACCAATATACATAGACCTCACTCTACGCTGCAGATCATTGTGTTACCACAATCATTATTTACTGTAGTTGTCGTGTTTGTTGGCCTTGCCAACTCGCAATCAAACTTGTGTAATCCTCCAACTGAACCTTTACCATTCTTCAGGATACGGCAGGAGGAACGGAGGGAGGGAGACGGAAACTGATAATCGCAAGGGGTGGAGCGGGGGTGGGAGAAGGTGTGGGGGCACTATCACTCTCGAGCTGCCAAGATCAACCAGTCGTCAGCTGTACAATCTAATGACCAAAGAGGCGAGTGAAAATATTTCAATAAGCGTGGTTTATTGTAGTTCTATTGTGCTTAATTTTAATATGATGAAAATGCTGCATCACTCATCATTTTTTTTTCAATCATATGCGAATAGTATAGTGGGGAAAGTGATCAACACCGATCCAGAGTAAACTGGCCTACAAGAAAACTCTGTGGCTTGAAGAGAAGAACCTTTTCCTCAAGAATGTCTTGGATCCGAAACAAATAATTGATTTTCTACCACGTCACTACACATTAAGTTGGTCCTAATGAAATACTTTACGAAAATCTTATTGATATATATAGAATGCTTGAAATGTCTCTGTGAGAAGTTTCCTCATCTATTAGAAGCGAAATTAAATGTGTTTCTTGGATCTAACATTCGAAACATGTTGTTTGATAGAAAATTTGAATCAAAAATTATTGTGAATGTGAGGGTGGATTGACAATAATTCGTTGGAATTGTTATTAAGTTCTTAGGCAACCGAAAGGACATATTGTATTTCTGTTGTCCACAGCATTTCGAAAAAGGTCAAGAAGTTATGTTGCTTGTTGAGGTGCAAAATTCAAACGATGAACAGTCAAAGTGATTTGCTTTCTGATAATTTGCCCTATGTCAGGAACAAAATGATCGTTTGGATCAAGATGAAAAGACATTGGAATACCTGTATGATAGGGGACTACTGCTGGTAATTTCATTGAGACATACAAGAGGTAAATCATCGTAAGAGAAAATACATTAGACACTGTAAGAAGAAGAGAAAAGGGAAATACACTGAGGTGACGTAAGTCACGCGATATCTCCTAATACCGCGTAGGACCTCCTTTTGCACGGCATGGATTCAACAAGTCGTGGGAAGAAATATTGAGCCATGCTGTCTCTTAAGGGGTTCATAATTGCAAAAGCGTTCCCGGTTCAGGTTGTTGTGCACGAACAGACACGATTATGTCCTAAAATTGTTCGATGGGATTCCTTTCTGGCGATCTGGCTGGCCAATCATTCGTTCGAATTGTCTAGAATGGTCTTCAAACCAATCGCGAACAAGTGCGGCCCAGTGACATGACATCGTACTTTGGGAATATGAAGTCCACGAATGGCTGCATATGATCTCCAAGTAGCCGAACATAACCATTTCCAGTCAATGATCCGTTCAGTTGGAGCAGAGGACCCAACCCATCCCGTCTAAAAACACAGCCCACACCATTATAGAGCACGGTCAGCTTGCACATTGTTTTGTTCACAACTTGGCTTCGTGGGATCTGCGACACAATCGAACCCTACCATCAGCTCTTAGCAACCGAAATCTGGACTCATCTAACCAGGTTGCAGTTTTCCAGTCGTCTAGGGTCCAACCGAGCCCAAGAGAGACGCTGCAGGCGATGTCATGCTATTAGCAAAGGCGCTCGTGTCGGTCGTCTGCTGTCATAGCCCATTAACGTTACATTTCGCCGCACTGATTTGACGAATACGTTCGTCGTACGTCCCACATTGACTTCTGCGGTTATTTCTCGCAGTGTTGCTTGTCTGTTAGCACTGACAACTCTGCGCAAACACCGCTGCTCTCGATCGCTAAATGAAGACCGTCGGTCACTGCGTTGTCGGTGGTGAGAGTTAATGCCTGAAATTGGATGTTCTCGGGAACTGACTTGACACTCTGGATCTCGGAATATTGAATTCCGTAACGATTTCCGAAATGTAATGTTCCATTCGTCTAGCTCCAACCACCATTCCGTGTTTTAAATGTGTTTATTCCCGGTGTGCGGCCATAATCACATCGGAAATCTTTCCATGTGAATCACCTGGGTATAAATGACAGCTCTGCCAGAGCAGTGCCCTCTTAAACCTCATGTACGCGTTGCTAACACCGTCTGCGTCCACAGTATAAGCCAACGAACATACAGGGTGTTACAAAAAGGTACGGCCAAACTTTCAGGAAACATTCCTCACACACAAATAAAGAAAAGATGTATGTGGACATGTGTTCGGAAACGCTTAATTTCCATGTTAGAGCTCATTTTAGTTTCGTCAGTATGTACTGTACTTCCTAGATGCACCGCCAGTTGGCCCAATTGAAGGAAGGTAATGTTGACTTCGGTGCTTGTGTTGACATGCGACTCATTGCTCTACAGTACTAGTATCAAGCACATCAGTACGTAGCATCAACAGGTTAGTGTTCATCACGAACGTGGTTTTTCAGTCAGTGCAATGTTTACAAATGCGGAGTTGGCAGATGCCCATTTGATGTATGGATTAGCACGGGGCAATAGCCGTGGCGCGGTACGTTTGTATCGAGACAGATTTCCAGAACGAAGGTGTCCCGACAGGAAGACGCAATTGATCGGCGTCTTAGGGAGCAAGGAACATTCCAGCCTATGACTCGCGACTGGGGAAGACCTAGAACGACGAGGACACCTGCAATGGACAAGGCAATTCTGCGTGCAGTTGACGATAGCCCTAATGTCAGCGTCAGAGAAGTTGCTGCTGTACAAGGTAACGTTGACCACGTCACTGTATGGAGAGTGCTACGGGAGAACCAGTTGTTTCCGTACCATGTACAGCGTGTGCAGGCACTATCAGCAGCTGATTGTACTCCACGGGTACACTTCTGCGAATGGTTCATCCAACAATGTGTCAATCCTCATTTCAGTGCAAATGTTCTCTTTACGGATGAGGCTTCACTCCAACGTGATCAAATAGTAAATTTTCACAATCAACATGGGTGGGCTGACGAGAATCCGCACGCAATTGTGCAATCACGTCATCAACACAGATTTTCTGAGAACGTTTGGGCAGGCATTGTTGGTGATGTCTTGATTGTGCCCCATGTTCTTTCACCTACGCTCAATGGAGCATGTTTTCATGATTTCATACGGGATACTCTACCTGTGCTGCTAGAACATGTGCCTTTACAAGTACGACACAACATGTGGTTCATGCACGATGGAGCTCCTGCACATTTCAGTCGAAGTGTTCGTACGCTTCTCAACAACAGATTCGGTGACCTATGGATTGATAGAGGCGGACCAATTCCATGGCCTCCACGCTCTCCTGACCTCAACTCTCTTGACTTTCATTTATGGGGGCATTTGAAAGCTCTTGTCTACCCAATCCCGGTACCAAATGTAGAGACTCTTCGTGCTCGTATTGTGGACGGTTGTGATACAATACGCCATTCTCCAGGGCTGCATCAGCGCATCAGGGATTCCATGCGACGGAGGGTGGATGCATGTATCCTCACTAACGGAGGACATTTTGAACATTTCCTCTAACAAAGTGTTTGAAGTCACGCTGGTACGTTCTGTTGCTGTGGGTTTCCATTCCATGATTAATGTGATTTGAAGAGAAGTAATAAAATGAGCTCTAACATGGAAAGTAAGCGTTTCCGGACACATGTCCACATATTTTCTTTCTTTGTGTGTGAGGAATGTTTCCTGTAAGTTTGGCCGTACCTTTTTGTAACACCCTGTATCAACTGCCTGACACAAAAAGGGAAGCCTCTAGAAAGGAGGGTAGAGGGAAAACGACATGAAACTTCACGGCTTGGGAGGGTATATGATATTATTTCAGTGATCACAAACTGCAGTCAAATTACGAAGTACTTTGGCAGAATGAGCCCACTTATCAGTATGATTTTCTCCCCCCCCCCCGCCACCTCCCCCCAACCCTGGGGAGGATGCATGCACTGAATCGCTTGTATCGTCTCCTGTCGTTGTATCCTCTCCTGAAGCAAGCTGGCCCACAACTATTATAACAGGGCGTTGTTATCCCGGGTACTAGCACTATGATTGAGTTGACGTCCGAGCTGGTACCACACATATTTTATCGAGGACATAACAGGGGATCTTACTGGCCACGGGAGTACCTCAGCATTACGCAGATAGTTTAGGGACACACGTGCCATATGTGGCTCCCCACAAAATAGCGGCAGGATCCACACCGCTGTGCCTTTCCAAAACATTGGGAAAACGAGACCTCTCCGCATGGCTCGGCTACATATGTTGACGCTGGTCATCCAGAATAAGGCAGAATCGCTATTTAGCATTGAACACAATGCGACACCATTCATCAGTAGTCCATGATTCCCAGTCTCGGTACCAATCCAAATGCAGCTGGCTAGTTGTGGTGTTAACGACAACCTACTCGTGGGACAGCGGTTTCCTTTTCCGGGCGCCGAACGTCTTCGATCAATGATTCGGGATGATACAGAATGTTGCAGGGAGTGTATCACTTGTTATCATGTGACACGTGCACGTGAGGCACATCGTAAACACCTCATAAGGTGTTTACGATGTGCCTAGTACACAATACGGCGTTACTTCCCTGTAATGATCAGAACTGGTCGACCGGAATCTTGACGATGAGTATGTCTGCTCTCACGTTGCCTTTTAGTCCTAACGTTGGGCCGCTGTCATATACGAATGCCTCACAGATCTGGAAATTGCACGATTCGACCAGCCGGTCAAATGGAGACCCGTAACGAAGCACCTTTCAATGTCTTTCATGTGCTGATAACGCTGTCTCATACGAGTATGCAGCATCTCCATGACTTTCACAATGATCGCTCAACATCCGACGCTGTTCTAACTTCTTAGATACCTTACCAGGTCAAGTAACGACACTAAACTCGAGCAGAACTAATGCAGTCTGGTGGCCACTCTACCTCTGACGGAGAATTGGAGTTATATCGATCTCCGACTATGTCCTCTGGGTGTTCACTGTTTTCTGTCAGGTTTTTCAATTCCTATTTAATAATGAAGTGTTTCCACGTTTACACTTAAGTAAAAGTTTCCGTTGACATTGCTAATTTCTAGTTTATAGCCAAGTCATGCTGTAGTATAGCTTTACGCGACAGAAAAAAACTAAGCAAAAACAGACATAATGTCTGATGGGATACCGCAATCACTGGTTATACAGTGTTACTTATAATCCGTGCTGCTTGCAAAAATGTTTATTCACATGGCCGGTTTCGGTTTCTCTAGAACACTTTTCAGATCTGCATTTTCGGTTACAGGAGTTACCCGTCGACACGCAGCAACCATCACATGCTGCGTGACGCAGCATAGTGTTCTAGAGGAAACGAAACCGGTCAAGTGAATAAACATTTTTGCAATCAAGACGGATTATGAGTAACATTAGAAAAAACTAAGATGTGATTTGGTTTCGTCGCCCTCGCCTTACATACTTGCATACGACGATTAGGCATCTGCCACATCCGTCTCACAAAGTTTATGTCCATCGAGTCCTTGGTGGGCCTGTACGAGTCCCTCCTGCCTCTCAGATTTCAGTTCAGGATTTTGTTGGATAGTCTCTCCTGGTAGGGGTAAACTACAGGGAGCGAAAGGCTATTTACAATTTGTACAGAAACCAGGTGGCAGTTATAAGAGTCGAGGGGCATGAAAGGGAAGCAGTGGTTGGGAAGGGAGTGAGACAGTGTTGTAGCCTCTCCCCGATGTTATTCAATCTCTATATTGAGCAAGCAGTAAAGGAAACAAAAGAAAAATTCGGAGTAAGTATTAAAATCCATGGAGAAGAAATGAAAACTTTAAGGTTCGCTGATGACATTGTAATTCTGTCAGAGACAGCAAAGGACTTGGAAGAGCAGTTGAACGGAATGGACAGTGTCTTGAAAGGAGGATATAAGATGAACACCCAACAAAAGCAAAACGAGGATAAATGGAATGTAGTCGAGTTAACTCGGGTGATGCTGAGGGAATTAGATTAGGAAATGGGACCCATGTATGGAAGTGAAATATGGACAATAAATAGTTTGGACAAGAAGAGAATAAAAGCTTTTGAAATGTGGTGCTACAGAAGAATGCTGAAGATTAGATGGGTAGATCACATAACTAATGAGGAGGTATTGAACAGAATTGGGGAGAAGAGGAGTTTGTGGCACAACTTGACTAGAAGAAGGGATCGGTTGGTAGGACATGTTCTGAGACATCAAGGGATCACCAGTTTAGTATTGGAGCGAAGCGTGGAGGGTAAAAATCGTAGAGGGAGACCAGGAGATGAATACACTGAGCAGATTCAGAAGGATGTAGGCTGCAGTACGTACTGGGAGATGAAGCAGCTTGGACAGGATAGAATAGCATGGAGAGCTGCATCAAACCAGTCTCTGGACTGAAGACCACAACAACAACACAGTCTCTCATTCTGTTCATGTGTTGTTTCCAACTGTCTCTGTACTCAGTTTTTTATTAGTAGCAAGTATGAGTACATTCAAGTAATTTCGATTTTTTTCCCCCTAAAACTCTTCTTGTTCGGTGGTTCAGTCTGGCAAATATCTTCCTATTGCTGTTTGTATTTTGCCTTCATCTTTCTTCCTGTTTATCCAACTCTCACTTCCACACAACAATTGGTTTCGCCATTGCTGTACAAAACTGAATTTTTGTATATTTTAGAGTTTATAATTCAACTTTCTGTTCATTGTTCCACGTGTTGGTTGAAAATTGTGCAGCATTCTATTTATGTAATTATGATAATTATAACACGTGTTGCAACCCAGATATTTATAATGTGATGCCCGTAAAATTATTTTGTTGTTGATCACTATTGCGTCCCTATTGATGTATTTACCTTGAAAGAACATAACTTTAGTCTTACTTTATGAAATTTGAAAATTATGGCCGCGCGGGATTAGCCGAGCGGTCTTGGGCGCTGCAGTCATGGACGGTGCGGCTGGTCCCGACGGAGATTCGAGTCCTCCCTCGGGCATGGGTGTGTGTGTTTGTCCTTAGGGTAATCTAGGTTAAGTAGTGTGTAAGCTTAGGGAGTGATGACCTTAGCAGTTAAGTCCCATAAGATTTCACACACATTTGAACATTTTTGAAAATCATGTTTTGTGTACACAGTTGGAGATAATCTACTTTCTTGTGTTATTACTTTGTCTGAAAACACTAATGCACACAGGTTAATGTACCTAATTTTATTTCCTGCATTATTACCTGAATAACAATTTCTAAGCCCAACGTGAAACTAAAAGCTGAAAGAAGTGAGTGATTGAGGATACCCTTGTCTCACTTCTTTGAGGTTTTGTTTTTTATTAATTTAATAGAATTATGTTCTTTAATATTCGATGTTATGTACATATAAGAGTGCTCTTTCTCAGGCGTGAGTTTGTTCGATTTTTTGAGTATGCCAAGGAATATTGACCAATAAATTGCAAGATTGCTATCAGTATTCATTTATTCATTCAAAAAATTTTCAAGATTGTAGGATACATAATACCTTCCTAAAAAGTGTTGTGGTTGTGTGCATAAGCATTCAATAATGGATATGTGTAAATGTGTACACACACACATACACACACCACACCTGCGCACCCTCATACCCACAGCACCTCCACACCCACACATACACACCCACTCACACCTCACACCCACACACCCACCCACACTCACATGCACCCCCCCCCCACACACACACACGCACGCACGCACACAAAGGTATATGAAATACAGAAAATTTAACAGTAATATTGCAGTAATGAATGACTTTTTAGGCTTTACATACAACAGAGACTGTACTACTTGCAGTAGGATACTTTGCACATTCTTTTTTGTATCCTTGCATTTCATATGTTCTAAAAATTCTGCTACTGAATAGAAGCAGCGATCTAGTAAGAATGACTTTAGAGATTTTGCTAAGAAGTTAGAATGATGATCTAATTTTTATCCTACTTGTATCACAAGATAATGGAACTTTTAAAAGTTGATGACCTTACTAACAGGACATAGAACTTCCCTTTTTGCCTTAGGGTACTGAATATTTTATCTACATATATTATAAACACAAGAACATGGGTAGGTTGTGAACAAGGGAAGAAATGGGCATTTTAATGGAGCTAACTAAGCGACTTTGCAAGCGTCCATTTTCATAAACAAATCGTGCGATTTACGTCCTGATGGGGACGTCAACTGCCGCTTGAGACCGCTGCGGTCGCAAATTATGATGAGTGACACGTTCCCTGAGATGCTCCAGATTGTGTCTAAAGTGTGCAGCAACCACGATGTAAGCCAGTTTTGCACGTCCCGCGTAAGGGTGGGATAAGGTGACGTTGTTGAACACCCCTACTTGGCGGAAAACGCATTCTTCTACCTGGACGGCAAGTTTCGGAGCTCGCGTTGGAGGATTAGTGGACCCTTCCTCGACCTTTTCTGACAAGGGGATGGTCTGACATGCGAGTCACTGTTTATGATCAAGTTTTGTAAGGAGGATATAAACTGAAAATAAAGAGACACGTGTTTCCGCTTTTTGTTAGCCATTCCCAAGTTTTTGAAAAAAATTGAGGTCAATGTTGATGAGACAATAGCGTATTTTCAATGTTATACATCGAAAGACTGTCTATAAACGAACATTTTTATTAATATAATATCGGGTCCAAAGTTAACACTGTTCGAGTTATTAATGTTTTTGTATTTTCCTGGTGTAAACTGGGAACCCGTCATTGGAGGTGTCTGGAAGAGGGAGGTTAACAGTCTAGCGGTCAAGGTATTATACTGCCAAACTTTTGGACCGTATCTGATCCCTTGTTGTGCTTTTCATCCAAATTTTTTTTCGATATATCTGGTAATGAATCAGTTTCTTTGACTTTCCTTAAAGTAAAACATAAGTACATTATTGCGTAATACTAATTGATCGTCTATTCGTGAGCGTTCTCGTAATGAAAGGGATCAAACTTATCGTAGAAACAGGAGAAACATAAATACAAGAAAGAGCCAAAGAAACTGGTACACCTGCTTAATACCATGTAGGGTCCCCGCGACCACGCAGAAGTGCCGCAACACGACATGGCATGGGAATTGACACCATGAATCCTGCAGTGCCGCCCATAAATCCGTAATAGTAAGAGGGGGTGGAGATCTCTTCTGAACGGCACGTCGCAAGGCATCCCAGATGTGCTGAATAATGTTCATGTCTGGGGATTTTTGTGACCAGCGGAAGTGTTTAAACTCAGAAGAGTGTTCCTGAAGCCACTCTGTAGCAATTCTGGACGTGTGGGGTGTCGCATTGTCCTGCTGGAATTCCCAATCTGTCGGAAGCACAATGGACATGAATGGACTCAGTTGATCAGACAGGATGCTTACGTACGTGTCACCCGTCAAAGTCGTATCTAGATGTATCAGGGGTCCCACATCACTCCAACTGCACACGCCGCACACTATTGAACAGCCTCCACCAGCTTGAACAGTCCCCTGCTCACTTGCAGTGTCCATGGATTCATGAGATTATCTCAATACCCGTACACGTCCATCCGCTCGATACAATTTGAAAGGAGACTCGTCCGACCGGGCAACATGTTTTCAGTCATCAACAGTCCAATGTCGGTGTTGACGGGCCTACGCGAGGCGTAAAGCTTTGTGTCGTGCAGTCATCAAGGGTAGACGAGTGGGCCGTCGGTTCAGAAAGCCCATACAGATATTTCGATGAATGGTTCGCACGCTGACACTTGTTGATGGCTCAGAATTGAAATCTGCAGCAATTTGCGGAAGGGTTCCATTTGTGTCACGTTGAACGATTCTCTTCAGTCGTCGTTGATCCCGTTCTTGCATAATCTTTTTTCGGTCGCAGCGCTGTCGGAGATTTGATACTTTACCGGACTCCTGATATTCAGGGTACACTCGTGAAATGGTCGTACGGGAAAATCGCCACTTCATCGCTACCTCGGAGATGCTGCATCAAATCTCTCGTGCGCCGACTATAACAACACATTCAAACTCACTTAAATATTAACCTGCCACTTTAGCAGCAGTAACCGATATGACAACACGCCACGCACTAGTTCTCTTGTATAGGCGCTGCCGACCGCAGCGCCGTATTCTGCCTGTTTACATATCTCCGTATTTGAAAATGCATGCCTATACCAGTTTTTTTGGCGCTTCAGTGTGTTTCTCGCACTATGCACATGAACGAAATCACTCCACATTGACATGTTCTCCCGTACTTTTTCGCGGAAAACATACGTTGCTAAAAAAAGACCTATCAAATATCGACATGGATGCTTACCAAGCGTATAAAAGACTATCTTGAAAGACAGCACAACGGATGAATTTTGATAACATCCACCCTACCTTGTAGTTCTCTACTCTGCTGTGGTGTCGCAGGATTTTGAAGTCGTACAATAAATATTATGTCTCCATACTTGTCGTCAAATATGGGATGTCTAGGAAGCCTGCTTACTCGAATCGCTAGACAACATTCAAACACCTCGTTTTAATGAGTTTTGTTACTAAAGCAGAAGATACAATATTTAGCTTTGCAATTACACAGACGTGTCGCAAGCAAAGTGCAGCATACGAAATATTAAATCTTCTTCAGTGTAAACAATTCCAAGTATATGCTACACAGCCGGCCGTGGTGGCCGAGCGGTTCTAGGCGCTACAGCTTGGAACCGCGCGACCGCTACAGTCGCAGGTTCGAATCCTGCTTCGACATGGATGTGTGTGATGTCCTTAGGTTAGTTAGGTTTAAGTAGTTCTAAGTTCTAGGGGACTGATGACCTCCGAAGTTAAGTCCCATAGTGCTGAGAGCCATTTGAAGCATTTTTTTATGCTACACAGTGTGTACAAGCTAGGTAACGAGCATTGACATTTCTACCCAAGTCGCTAGTCTCGAAGCTACTATTCAACTGGGCCGTCACCAGTCGGTGGTGGCGCTTATGTTCTCTTCACATAGAAGCCGCTGCTGTCGCGTTGTAGTCCTGGAGAGGGGTCGGTGAACGAGCAATTGGCTGACGTCTTCTCACAGCCATCTCTTCCCTATCGTTCCCGACTGGCGTGCCGGCGCTTAACTTTACGCCGTAACAATAAAATTCTTTTCCTGTTGGGAAAAGTAAACGTCACGCGGTTGACAAACAGAGTTACCTTTCGGGGGTACCACTTTCAGGTTGAAGGTTGGTTGAGCAATATCTGTGGAAGTCCTGTCGTAGTACGTCGGGGGATATGACAACGATGAAAATAACTGTCAATACATTATACACACTTGTCTGATTTTTAATCACATTTCCTGATGTTTTAATTCGAAAAGAAAAAAGGTAAAGAGAGGTGTTCTCATTATCAGAATTTTACCAGATGCATTGAAAAAAATATCGATTGAAAAGAAAAGCCGTGACCAAGAATCAAACACGGACCAGCGGTTTGATAGTCTCCCGTCTCGACCGCTCGACCACCGACATCGCTCTACTAGACACATTGAATGGCCGGTACCCTAGCTACGGCATGAAAATATTAATGAGTCCAACATTATTAACTTTAGACTCCGTATTATATTAATAACAAATGTTTGTTTTTATACGATCTTTCGACGTTAGCTTTGAAAATACGCTATTGTGTCATCAACTTTGACTTCGACTTTTGTCAAACTCTGGGGAGTGTCTAGCTAAACGCCAAAAGAAGTATCTCTTTCTTTTCAGTGTAGAACGTTCTTGCGAAACTAGATCAAATCTGACCTACATGCCAGACCCTCCCCTTGTAAGCTACGGAGGTCGCTTCTGCCCACGGCAGCGTTGGCATCTGCAGTCGTCTTCCCCTCATACCGTAGCTCTGGCTTCCTCTCGGACTCCACAGACGCTGCCGTACCAGAGTCGATGTCTCGGACTCGGAGGCTGGAGAAAGGAAGAGAGCGAGGTGTGCGCACGGGAGTGCCGAGAGTCTGTACACAGGCGAGGAGGCGCATGCCGAAGTAGCGAGTGGCGAGTGCTGCTGTAATAGCGCGGCTCCCACGGTTTGGCCGCGGACAGCCGTTTTCCCACCTGCGGCTGCGCGCGCTGTGTGCGCAGCAAACACGGCCAGATGAGGCGGATAACCGCCGCTCCCCACCCCGCGCCTGTTTGCGCTCTCGTAATGGATACGGCTGCGGCAAATACCGGACCAGGTGCATTCCTGGCCTCTGGCTCTGCCGCTGTTTGCGCCGACGGCCTGGAATGCCGGCCACCTGCTGGCCTATTAGAGGGCCTGCCCTATGCGCGGGCGGGGCCCGCTCCAGGGACGCGATGGCGCGCCTCAGTGCGTACGCAAAGCCGCCAAGTCACGTAAAATCGTCACCTCCGTCCCGACACTGTAACATGGCCTAGATAATGTTGTGAACGTACCAGAAGTAGTCATAAGCTAACGATGATCACTTCGATAAATCTAGTTACATAACTATTATTTTTTGTTTTGTTTTTGTTTTTATAAGATGCATGCACCCTCTAAATTATCCGAAAACTTATTAGTGGACGCTACAGTGAGGTGACAGAAGTCATGGGGCAGCGATATGCACGTACATTGGCGCAGCTGCAATTTGCACTCAGGTGATTAACGTGAATGGTTTCAGGCGTGATTATGGCTGCACAACGGTAATTAACATATTTTGAACTGGGAATGGTAGTTCGAGCTAGACGCATGGGTCATTCCATTTCGTAAATCGTTAGGGAATTCAATATTCCGAGATTCACAATGTCTAGAGTGTGGCGAGAATACCAAATTTCAGACATTACCTCTCGCCACATTCAACACCGTGGCCGATGCTTTCACCGCGAGCAACGGCGTTTGTGTAGGGTTGTCAGTCGTAACAGACACGCGACACTGCGTGAAATAACCGCAGTAATCAATGTTGACGTACGACGAACGTATCCGTTAGGAAAGCGCTGCGGAATTTGGCTGTAATGGGTTACACTGTAGCAGACGACCGACGCGAGTGCCTTTGGTAGCAGCACGAAACGTCACATACAGCGTCTCTCCTCGGCTTCTGAGCATATCCTTTGGGCCGTAAACGACTGGAAAATTGTGGCCTAGTCAGTGAGTCCCGATTTCATTTGATAAGAGCTGATAGTATAGTTCGAGTGTGGCGCAGATTCCACGAAGCCAAGGACCCAAGTAGTCAACAAGACACTGCGCAAGATCCATAATGGTGTGGGCTGTGTTTACATGGATTGGACTGGGTCCTCATCTCCCCGTGAGCCGATTATTGACTGGAAAAGGTTACGTTCGGCTACTTGGAGACAAATTACAGTCATTCATGGACTTCATGTTCGCAAACACCGATTGAATGTTTATGGATGACAATGCGCCATAGTCACCGGGCCGCAATTGTTTGCGACTGGTTTAGAATATTCTGGACAATTCGAGCGAATTATTTGGCCACCCCGATCGCCCGACATGGAACACAGTGTAGCCGTCAGTTGGTACACAGAATTTTGCGCTACAAGCACTTACGCAATTACGGAAGACTATAGAGGCAGCATGGCTCAGTGTTTCTGGAAACTGCCAACAACTTGTTGAGTCCTTACCACGTCGAATTGCTTCACTACTTCGGGCAAAAAAAGCCTGATACGATTTTAGGCGGTATCCCATGATTTTTGTCACCCCGGGGTATAACTGAAACAATGTTCGCCTGCCCGTTTTGGTACTATCTGTCAACATCCAAGCGATGATGCAGACAACAATGAATACGTAGGTTTCTGACAACACGACATGAACGAAATAATAATGAGCAAAGAAAGAAATTGTCTTCCATCATTAATACTGAGATATTTTATTTTGTAATAAGATATTTAAATTCGTTATTGAAAAGCAATTGGTTGTCTGGCGACAGCTCTTTCGTTGTGACTACAGTTTGCGTAATCTCAGATTAATGTTCACTTACACTTACTAGATTCCTAGACATCGCAGGCTACTTACTTTGAGTGAACTGTAATTACTACGAAAATGTACTGCAGCTACGTATTGGCTTTCAACAGACTGACAACGCCGAAATACGAACTAAGCCGGCCCACAGCAGCATTTTATAATACACTCAGAAATTAAATACATAAACTTAAATTATTCTTTTTTTTAGATTTAAGATTGCCAGAATTATTTTCATTTAGGTTACTTTACTTAACTTCGTCTTCATATAATTGACAAGAATAATTTTGCATCTGAGTATTATTGAACAACATAGTTAACTTATTGAGGCTTCGTCATCAATAACTTTCAGTTATCTTTTCAGCAAGCAATCAAAACTGGCAATGATAGTATTTTATTAGTCTTCTTTTAGCTTTAAATAACGACACTCGGGTATTCAATTAACTGGAAAAGAATTGAGCCATAAGTTGGTGCCTAAGACTCAGGATACTGTCAAGATAAGATACCTACAGATTTTACGTACGTTACTCATTATTCAATTAAAATCGCTCAAATTATGCCACTGGGCAATGCCTCAGAAAGTTCCCAACATGAACGCAAATCAGACGATCTCACACTTTGATGCAGATGATAAGCCGTCATCCTCTTTGTCGTTGACAGTGCCCCCGTTGCTCACCATAATATTGTGGCCACACGTTGATCAGCCATGGCCAATTATGGGGCAGAATCTTGACGTTATTGGAGCTGCTTACATCTCCCCTCACTTGTCATGATCTTTGTACCTCGCTAGTAACAATCCCGGCTCACATAGACCTGACTTTCTACAGTACATGCCTCTTGCGTGTGTTCACACCGACGTCTCACAATTGAGTAAGCCTCCTGCGCGCTCTGCTCTGACGTCACACGCTCGTTCTGAGACAGTGCTCCTACTTAAGTTTTTGCTCCTTGCCAATGATACTACTTTTCCTAACTTTCCCTTACGGCATAACCCAGAATAACTGCATGGTAATACATAATGTCTACATCTACATAGATAGTCCGCAAGCCACAGTACGGTGCGTAGCGGAGGGCACTCTTTATCACAACTAGTCATTTCCTTTCCTATTCTACTAGCAAATAGAGCGAGGGAAAAACGATTATCTATATGCTTCCGAAAGAGAACTAATTTCTCGTATCTTCGCGGTCCTTACACGCAATGTAGGGTTGGTGAGAGTAGAATCGTTCGCCAGTCATCTTCAAATGCAGGTTTTCTAAATATTGTCAATACTGTTCCTCGAGGAGAATGTCGCCTTCCCTGCAGGGATTCCCATTTGAGTTCCTGAACCTACCGGTAACAAATGTAGCAGCCCGCCTCTGAATAGCGTCGATGTGTACCTTCCATCCGACCCGGTACGGATCCCAAACACCCGAGCAATACTCAAGAATAGGACGCACTAGCGTCCTAAATGCGGTCTCCTTTACGAGTGAACCATTCTTTCCTAAAATTCCCCCAATAAACCGAAGTCCATCATTCGTCTTCCCTATCACAGTTCACACATTCTCATTCCACTTCATGCCGGTGTGGCCGTGCGGTTCTAGGCGCTTCACTCTGGAACCGCGTGACCTATACGATCGCAGCTTCGAATCCTCCCTCGGGCATGGATGTGTGTCAAGTCCTTCGGTTAGTTAGGTTTAAGTAGCTCTAAGTTCTAGGGGACTGATAACCATAGATGTTAAGTCCCATAGTGCTCAGAGCCATTTGAACCATTCCACTTCATATCGCTTGGCAGCGTCACGCCCAAGTATTTAAAAGACTTGACTGTGTCAAGTAGGACACTGGTAATACTGTATCCGAGTATTACAAGTTTTAACCTTCTACTCATCATCATTAACTTACATTTTTCCACATTTATGGTTAGTTGCCATTTATCACACCAACCAGAAATCTTGTCTAAGTCGTCTTGTATGTACAGTGCCATAGGTTACCCCGAAGTCGTAACAGAACGCACACACGTCGCTAACACTCATAAATCCATGTCATGATAGAGGCTTGCGTTGTAGATATAAATAAACAGTGACTGGTAACAGTAAACTTGTTGTCTCATTCAAGTCTATATTTGTTTTTCTTTTGTCAGGCATTCGTTGTAAAGGTTTTAAGATGCTATTTCCGCTTTTTAGAAATGGTTCATCAACTAACCTTATAAATTCTATTCTTTCATCGCCTGATAATCCTGTATTTCCATATCACTTTCCTGGCATTTACTCTTGTAAGATTTTATACACACTGAAGATGGTTTATTTGGCGCGTACTAATGACATGGAGCACAAATTATTGAATTAATCGAACTGTTTTAGTGTAATCAGTTATTATAGTAGTCCATGCCTCAGTGGACAATTAAGACGTAACAGATTCTACAAAATAGTTAGGTACTTTGTTAAAAGAATGACTATTGATAAGTGCTATTTTTGGAAGTAAAATCTTTTTACTGTGCCTTCACAAATGAAAATTATTGACAGACCGTAATTAATTCCAGATATCCTGCTTATGTAATCAGTCTTCTTTTTATTCGCATTATTCGAGCATGCCTCGAAGACTGATCCGAAGTTTCAATGTCATTGATGTCGCCCTTCTATTACTAATTCTCTTACAGTTAATTGTTTTACTTTTGTTGGTGTTCATCTTATAATTTCTTCTCAAGACATTGTCCATTGCTCTTCCAAGTCCTTGGGCGTCTCTGAGGGAATTACAATATCATCGACAAACCTCAAAGTTTTTATTTCTTTTCCCGGACCCTTAATTCCTCCTTCCTTTCCTTCACAGCTTGCCCAGACTGAATAACATCTAGGATAGGCTACAACCCTGTCTCACTCCCTTCTCAACTACTGTGTCTCTTTCCTGTGCTTCGACTGTTGTTCCTGTAATCCCGTTTCTATATGAGCCGTATAACCTTTCACTCCCTGTATTTTATCCCTGATACCAGAGTTTCAAAGCGTGTACTCCAGTCAATATTGTCTAGAGATTCCTCTAAATATAAAAATGGTACAAATGTTGGTTTACTTTTCTTCAATGCACCTTCTAAGTCGTAGGGTCTGTACTGCCTCCCATGTTCCTGCATTTCTCCGGAACAAAAACAGATCTTCCCAGAGTTCGGCCTTTACAGTTTTTCCATTCTTTTGTAAGTTATTCGTGGCGATATTTTGTAACTTGGACTTATTTAACTGTTGGTTCGGTAATATTCACATATGTCAGCAGCTATCTTTTTTTTAACTGAAATTATTAGATACTTCTTCAGGTCTGAGATACTTTCACCTGTCTCACAAATCTTACTTGCCAAATGGAATAGTTTAGTAGTTGTGCATTCTACCAAGGATATGAATAATTATGAATAAATGTAATTCACTCCAGACTTTTGTTTCAACTCAGGTATTTTAGTGCTTTCAAATTCTTCTCGAAGATGGCGTCTACACATCTCATCTTAATTTACTTCCTCTTCCCGTTCTATAATATTGTATTATGGTTAATTTTCCTTGTACCGCCCTTCTATATATTCTTTCCACCTGCCAGCTTTTCCTTGTTTACTGAGTACTGGCTTATCATTTGAGCTCTTAATATTCATCCAGCTGCTTCTCCTTTCTCCAAAGATCTCTAATTTTCCTGTAGGCGGTGTCTATGTTTCTCGTAGTCTTGTCCTGTTACATGAATCATTGCCTGCTCGCTTAGGATCTCTCAAGGGCGTATCTTAACTATCCACAAACGAACCGTGTGTGTGTGTGTGTGTGTGTGTGTGTGTGTGTGTGTGTGTGTGTTCACAGCATCAGTCTGGATGGAATGCTTGAAGCAATTTCAACCAAAATTGGAAAACACATGGCTTACTGTCTGTAATATTTGGTGTTGCAATATGACACCCCTAGAAGACTTACGGATGTTGTGGGAGCGTGAAGGTGGCACAAGCAAAAAAATAGAATAAAATAAAAATGAACGATAATAGTGGCGAATGCCTAGTTTTTGCGTTTCCTGCGCCATTTGATGTCGGTCGTGACGATATTTCACATTAGGTGTGTAGTTGGTGGGAGGAAGAAGTCGCCGTGTACAACATGAATCTGGAATATGTCGGGGATTTTCAACGAAACTTGTACACTTACGGTTTACTATGTAGGAAAAATACTGTAGGGTTATAGACCCCTAGAAAACCTACTTATGAGGCTGCGGCTGGGCAAATGATGATATGGAAGCAACACTGTGTAACACCTGGAGTATTTTCAGCCAAACCTGGCATCCGCTGACATTTTAAGAGTAATCGAAACGAACTATAGTAATCTCTAATGGATAACATTAGCGTAGACAATATCCTGCATAAAGTTCTGCACCTGCAGAAGATGTGTGCAAAATGGTGCCACATTTGTTGATTCCTCTCCTGAAACTATCGACGAAGGACGTTTGAAAATCACGTTCAAAAAAAGCTGAAGAATCACCTAAAAGACCTACAAAGTGTCTCTCTGGTGGACAGGTATGTGCGTACCTCTAATGGCATTCTTCGTCTCAATATCTTAAGTCACAGAAGCACCTCTTCATTGATATTACGGTGAAAATTATAGGCAATGTATTTTAAATGATAGTGACAAGTAATGCGGCCATGTGTAGTGCAACTGAAGATGACAAATTGTATTTATATTCTAAGACCACTCCTATTATCTATCACACAGAAAATTAAAATTAATAACCATTATCAAGGTATCTTGTCTACTTAAATGACAGACAGGATCAGATACCACGACAGATTATTTCTAAGATACATGAATTAAATGGGACTTAGGTCAACATAACACTTCGATTATACTCTTCCTCATGTCCATAAAGCAAACTGTTCTGATAGAATGAAAGCGAACAATGGGTAGTGACTTCACTCTAATTCTGACTTTAAAAATCGATAACGCGATCTGATTTTGGTTAATACAAGTGACAGTGATTGTGAACTGTACCCTGAAACAAACTACCACAATGTTGTTATATCGGAAAGCGAGTGCTGCTGTGAGCACGAGATGAAATTCTCTGTAGAGATTCCTCGTGCCGATGCTGTGGAATGCTTGCTATGTGCATGTAGAAATGTCGAGATGTGGTGTCCAGTGCGCCTTGGCGTAGGATCTGTGGACCCTTGTCTCCTCCCCTCGTTCTGATCCACCTTCTCACCCAGGCTCCCAGTCCAAAACCAAATATATTCTCCAAGACCGGATCGAGTTCTCTCCTCCATGGTTCATGATCTGCTTTTATTCATATTTAAATATATTTGAAAATCTCATTTTAAATTAATATTTCATCTATTCAGATTTCATTAAAAGTAAAATTAAAATAAAATCTTTTTCATTTAATCTTTCGAAAATTTCACTGTGTACCTAATAACTCACACTGCTTACTTTCAATATGTCATCGATTTGGACAGAAGAGCTTCTGGACTTACAAGCCCTGACTTCGCTCCAATTACCTACGATTACGCTAAATATAGAATATAGACACGGATTCAGCAAAGCTAAGAAGATGAGAGGGAAATATTTTATTCAAAATTTCATGTCACAGTTCAATTTTTATTTTCGTAAACCAGGACCTACGTCGTCAGCCACATTAAATCGAATTTGAGCAGCACTAGATTTTTAATGTTGATGTGTCAGGGCGTTCAACTTTTCCCACAAAGGTACCACCAGTACTGAGCTCTATTGGCAAAAGAAAGGAAATATAGGTTTCCTATACAGACAGTCACAGGTCAGTTCATACTTCCACTTCTTATCCATCCGAGGGTTATAACGCAGCCAGCATATCTTAATGGTACACACCTGGATCCGTTGGAATTGGCCATGAATTTGCCTGGATGAATGCTGAGAATTTTGTAAAATGACTGGAGCAGTTCATTAAACAAGAAAGACCGTCAGAAAGAAATCCAATCCTTTTGTTTACGGTTAATCATATTTGACATCTCATTTCGTAACTGTTCTACGTTTCCCACCTCACACAAGCCACGGACTGCAGCCACTGGATGTGTGATTTTGCGGACCTCTGAAGACCGCCTATAGCAATGCTTGTACTGATTGTATTGTTAGTAATCCAGGCCAAGTGATAACAGTAGAAGTTATTGCAAGCTTGTTTACATTGCCTTTAACAAAGCTGCATCTTTAAATAATGTGATCAAGGGGTTTATATACACAAGAATTTAAGCATTAAATTCATAGATATTTCATGATGAAGACTTCGTACCATCACTACCAACGGACAATGCCGTCAATAAAATTTCGCCAGAAATAGATGCTCCACTTGGGATATCAACAAACCCAACTTCAGAACTTGATGCACAACCAGGCCCTTCATCTAACTCTACAACTCCCCCTATTTTACCTCCGTTACCCCAACCAGAACCTGTACCAGTCGTTCCCCTATTTTATCTCCATTATCCCATGTAGAACTTGGTGCATCATTAGTGCCCTCACCTATCTCTAAACTCACATCTACCCCTGTTTTAGCTCCGTTACCTCACGCTGCACTTAAAGAAGATCCAAGAAACGAATAAATAAGCCAGCGCATCCTTGAAAATAGCTCTAGGAGAAAAAAGACAAAGAAAATAGTACAATGAGAAGAAGAAACAAGGAAGACAAATGAAGAGAGAGAAAAAATTAAGAGAGTCCTAATACAAAGACAAGAAAAAAATTAACAAAGACCCTACACGTAAAGTTGCGTTCGGCGGAGGTTTTGGAATGAAACAAAGAAAGGATCCTAGGAGAGTCTTCTGCAACTCATGCTCAAACTCATCCATCGAAATTGAGTGGGCCGGCAGTGCTTCCGATTATATAGGTAGAAGAGACCGCATCCTTTGTGGTGAGGTTGGAAAGACAGAAATATGGTCTCGATGTTCTCGACGCCAAGACTGGACTCATCTCAGTGTACGGGCTTAAATTACAGTGAAGTAAAGCAGAAATGTTATATTTGTGACTTTCGCGATAAATAGACAACCATCAATAGTAATTCTTTGTTTTCTAAATGAAATGTTCATTTCGTCATGTTACCCAACCCCAAAGTCATCTTACCCTCCCTGAAAGGGAAGTTGACGAATGGTACCGTCACCAACAAAAAATGGTCTATTGCAAAAAAAAAAAAAAAAAAAAAAATCTTATGAAATGATCAAGAGCTAGTATCTGAAGGACATAGATGAAGCAATAGTTTTTTCCAAAAATAAACTATTTGACTTCAGACTAAAGGCCAGGAAAATCATAGTGTACCTTAATATCGCCAACTTACCCGAGTTTTTCCTACGTTTACAAAGTTACATTGACTTCCGGCAGTGACTTCTAGGTGCTTCAATTTTTTTCAGATAGTGTATAATCTCTGACGCGCGCGTCGCGCAAGAAGTTTCCTTAGGACGTAGCAGCTGTCCACAACTGTGAATAACACGCCCACTCTTGCTCAGCCGGTAGCTCGGGTGCAGGAAGCGCTCACCTCTAAATGCCCGGGCCTAGGCGGCGGCCACTTCGCGCCGCCCCCGCCTCCGCCGCTGAACGCCCGCTCATTATGCGTGTCACGCGCTCTAACTTGTTTGGCCAACTCCGTCATAAGCCGCGCCTAAGCCGCGTCGCTGCCTTACACACAAATTAGCGGCAAAAGTAGAGCTTCCCACGGCTTTTAACATTCCTGGCCGGGTCTGGGTCCGCGCCACGGCGGCCAACGCAAACCGATCCCGCCTCAGGGCCACGCAAAGAATGCGGCGCGTGACGTCACCCTGCTGGCGCTCGTACTCTCCCCCGCACTCCTCTGGATTCCAGAGCGTCTACGAGGACAACTTCAGAATTTCTGTACCGCTGGACATTCTACTTGCAAGTCAGTAAAACTGACAACTCTTCCATACCGGACATACATATTATCTGATCAGAAGAATTCGCAAACCCCAACGTGATGCGAAACTGGCGATTAGTTATCACGAGAAGCGGACTCTCCAGTATGAAAGTAGGCAGGGAGTGTTGTGTTGTCAGTCAGCAGTAACAGTGGAATAGATCGGTCAGGAGAGCTCAGTAACTTCGACCGTGGTCTAGTCACTGGATGTCACCTAAATAACAAATCCACCAGGGACATTTCAACCCCTCTAAAGCAGCCCAAGATGACTGTTGATAATGCGACTATGAAATGGAAACGAGAAGCAAGGAGCACACCTAAACTAAGACCAGGTAGACCTCATGACACGACGGACACACTTCGACGAGCATTGCGAAAGTTGGTTGCAAAAATCGCATTAAATCAGCGAACGAATCACTCGTAAGTTACAAAGTACTGCCAGCAGTACAGCTAATTGCTGTCATAGGGACTTAAAAAGAATGGCTTCAATGGTCAAGCAGCACCAAGGCACACATTTTTTTTTTTTACACGTCATGTTCCGTAGGACAAAATTGAGGAGCAAATCTCCAAAGTCATGGAACATGTCAGTACATGAAATTACAACATAAAAGTAATAACAGATATGTTTATGAATCCGAAAAAAGTCAAGCCATAAGTTTAAATAAACGCAAACAACAATACAACAAAAATCAGCTTAATTTTTCAAGGAACTCTACGACAGAATAGAAGGAGTGACCCATGAGGAAACTTTTCTGTAGTCCATGTTAAGCGACGCTTCACGTGGTGTAAAGAATGACGACACTGGAAAGTGGATGACAGGAAATCGTAATTTGGTGTGATGAATCACGCTGTAGCCTGCGGCAATCCGGTGGAAGGATTTGGTTTTGGCGAAAGACTGGAGAACGTTGCTACCATCATGTGCAATACCGGCAGTAAAGTACAGAGGATATGCGATGGTTGTATCAGTATGACAATTCACCATGTCATGAAGCAGAATGTGTGACGCAATGGCTTGTGGGCAATAACATCCATGAAATGGACTGGCCTGTCCAGAGTCCCTACCTGGAGTCAATGTAACATCTTTGGGATGAGTCAGAACGTCGATTTTGCTCCACACCCCAGCGTCAGGCATACTACCTTCTCTGGCTCCGGCTCTTGAGGTAGAATGGGCTGTCGTTCCTCCAAAGGCATTCAGATGTCTCATTGAAACTCTCCCCGGCAAATTTCAAGCCGTCTTAAAGACGTCGGGTTGATGTAACCCAGTTTAACGGCCACTGATAAGTGTCTGGATATTTTTGAACCCCAATGTTATTCAGTCAATACTTGGAGCAAGCAATAGACTAACCAAAGAGTAATTTGGAACAGGAATTAAAAATCAGGTAAAAGAAATAAAAATTTAGAGATTTACTGACGACACTGTAATTTTGTGAAGGACAGTAAAGGACTTTGAAGAGCAGTTGAACGGGATGGATAGCGTCTTGAAAAGATATTATAAGATGAGCACCAACAAAAATAAAACGGGTAATGGAACGTAGTCGAATTGAATCATGCGAAGCTGCGCGATTACATTAGGAAATGAGACACTAAAAGTTTGAAGATGAATTTTGTTATTTCGGGGGCAGAATAAATGATGATGGCCGCAGTATAAAGGATGTAAAATGCAGACGTACAATAGCAAGAAAACCATTTTTGAATAAGAAAAATTTGTTAACATCGATAACAAATCTAAGTGTTAGGAAGTATTTTATGGAGGTATTTGTCAGGATTGCCGCCTTGCACAGAAGTGAAAAGTGGGCGAGATGCACTTCACACAGGATGAGAATTGAACGTTTTTAAATTTGAGTCTACAGAATGAAGCTTAAGTTTAGATTGGTAGATGGCGTGACTAATAACGAGGTACTGAATCAAATTCTAAGAAAAAAAATGTATAGCACAACTAAATCAAAAGAAGGGGCCGTTTGGTAGGACACGTTCTAAGACGTCAAGGGATTCTCAGTATGGTAATGGAGGGAAGCTGGGAGGGGAGGCAGAGGAATTGTAAAGGGAGACCAACGGATAAATAGAGCAAACACATTGAAATCGATGTAGGTTGCAGTAGTTACTCGGAGATGTAGAGGCTTGCACAGGGTAGACTAGCTTGGAGAACTGCATCAAAGATTTCCACCAATCAACTTGTAATCTCTTTCTTGCTCCTATCTTCTTGTGTCTTTTCTGGGTAGCATAATTCTTTCACTTGCTCTTTCTTTGTGTCTTCCAGAATTGTGATATTTAGGAAGTCACCGTCCTCCTTCACAATGCTCTTCATTACGTTTTTTTGACGCATACTTTTTTCTATGTACACTGCAGGCAAAAAATTAGTGCATCCTTTTAGAGGTTTCCAATTCACTAAAGATTTATTGTTGCAACACTACCTTTGGAGCACATGAAATGATTACATTTACAGATCAACAGCACAAACGGTTCAGAGGTATCAGGTATCGACCCATGCTGAAACATGCCTACTAGTACGCAGTGTAGCCAGGCGCTGACTCTGGCCTCCAGTCAATTACACACATGGTGAATGTTGTACTGTAAGGTGTATGCTTCGCCGGCGATGGGCGAGGGATGACAGAATCTCTGACCAGAGAGTAGTTTATTGTTAGTTGTTGCTTGTCGCGAGTCTGCGCTAGTCTGCGCGAGTCGACAGTGGAAGTCAGTCTGCGCTTGTCTGCGCGAGTCTGCAGTAGTAGTCAGTCGGATACAGTAGTAGTCGGTCGGCTTTAGTAGCGAGTGGACAGGAGTAGTCTGCGGGAGGCGGCATGCGTCGGCTGTGTGCTCTGGTCGCGACTCTGGTCAGGACTCTGGAGGATGAGTATTGTTGTAGAAGGTAAAGAAGCAGCATTGCGCATATTTAATAATGTATGTTAATTGTGATTAATTTGTTCAAAAAAATGCCCCAATAATAATTTTTTATAAAGTAACTCTTTTAAAGAAAAGTATTCATTTCAATTTAAAGAATTTTTCCAATGCATTATCATTGATTCCAAGAATCAAAAAAATATATACGCCAGCATTGCACGAAGCTGTGTCGATAAATAAGAGCAGAAATAGTTGCAGTTTTTATTGAGGTAAGAATTTTTGCTTTTGTTATTCAGAATACAGGGCCGAAGGCCAGCGCTGCTGTCCTTATAAAATTTACCAGATATTATTATTTCTTTTGGGAGGTTACATTTCGTTCATGGTTCATTATTTAATTGATATTACTGTGGGTTTTTGGTCAATTTTCATTTCTTAATTTTTGTGGGGAGATTATGCTTGGCTCCATTTTCCTATTTTTCATTATTAAATTTTTGCTGGGAGGTTACAGTACCAGGATAAGTTATTCCACGCCTTCTCGACCTGTTCACGTAGTTATGTTGTTGGTTGAGAGCCACACAAGTCGTTTCTCGTCCCATCACATTCCTCCCGCGTTTCATTGGAGACGAGTCCAGAGTTGCTAGCCAGGAAAGTTGCTGCACGTCTTGCAGGGAATATTGACTTGCACTGGCAGTGTAGGCAAACGTTATCCTGTTTGGAACAACACATCGCCTTCCTGTTTCGAGAATGGTAAAAGAACGGGTCTAACAACATTCTAGACGTACAGAGCGCTTGTTAGCATTCCTTCCAGTAACACCGATGGTGAACGAGAGTTATCACTTACTGCACCGCTGACCGTAAGTCCTGGGTTGGGACCAATGTGTCTTGAACAAATGCACTCTATGAGACAGCGCTGACCAGGTCGTGCGTGGAAAACGATCATCACTTGCGTGCACGCAGAATCTGCTTTCATCGCTGAAGACAACGCCGTGACATTCCATCTTCCAAGTGATCTTCTGACGGCACCAGTCGGGCCGTGCACGGCGATGTTGTGGCGTGAGTAGAAGACGGGCTAGAGGTGTGCGTGCCCGTAGTCCCCACTGCTAATAACCGGTTCGCAACAGTTCGTGTTGACACGTCTTGGCTCACAAGCACTCTTATCTGTACTGTGGCAGCTGTACGATCTGTCACTGGTGCCCTTACAATGTGATCCTGACGGGCAGCATCGCACGACTGATGCGGCTCGTCCAACTTGTGTGGCAGTTCTCCGAAAGGACCATCCTGCCACTCGGAGGGCAACATTTTGACTCATCTCAAAATCGCTCAGTTGGCTGTAGGAACCACGGCTCGTCTCCGTGGCATGGTTGCCTGCTTGCTTCACACGTCTGCACCAAATTGAGCCTTCCAGCTATTAGCATTCCCTGTTAAAGAGTACAAACGGATGGCGCCCTGGTAGCTATGGCCCTACGCTATCTCTTGGCGGATGACGTTGAAGCCGTTATCAGTACATCGACACTACTGGCCATTAAAATTGCTACACCAAGAAGAAATGCAGATGATAAACGCGTATAAATTGGACAAATATATTATACTAGAACTGACATGTGATTACATTTTCACGCAATTTTGGTGCATAGATCCTGAGAAATCAGTATCCAGAACAACCAACTCTGGCCGTAATAACGGCCTTGATACACCTGGGCATTGCGTCAAACAGAGCTTGGATGGCGTGTACAGGTACAGCTGCTCATGCAGCTTCAACACGATACCACAGTTCATCGAGAGTAGTGACTGGCGTATTGTGACGAGCCAGTTGCTCGGCCACCATTGACTAGACGTTTTCAATTGGTGAGAGATCTGGAGAATGTGCTGGACAGGGCAGCAGTCGAACATTTTTTGTATCCAGAAAGGCCCGTACGGGACCTGCAACATGCGGTCGTGCATTATCCTGCTGAAATGTAGGATTTCGAAGGAATCGAATGAAGGGTAGAGGCACGGTTCGTAACACATCTGAAATGTAACGTCCACTGTTCAAAGTGCCGTCAGTGCGAACTAGAGGTAACCGAGACGTGTAACCAATGGCACCCCATACCATCACGCCGGGTAATACGCCAGTATGGCGATGACGAATACACGCTTCCAATGTGCGTTCACCGGGATACCTTTTGCTAAGATATGGCGGTGAAAGATGTAGTATCCTTCGTACATCGAACTTTTTATGGATACATGAAGTTCTAGTAGCCTGTACTAACAGAGTAAAACCAAATTCCCTTGATACATAATGCCGCAAGGGGACCGCACGAACTTCCCGTCACCAATTTGTTCGTATTGACAGGCTGTGTAGGGATCGAATAGGATATGAACATGGTACTCTTTTTTAAATTTAATCCCTACGTAATTCTAACAATACATATGCATGGTACGCCGCGAAATTGTGTGTGATGACCAAACACCGCTTACGAATGTAACCCAAATATGTTTTGATGTAGACACACTGAAAAAACTCATTACAAGTGATCTATGTCGCAATAATTAATGTTTCCCATGTTTCTATGATCAGTATCATCCTGATTCCTACAGGGCTCGCCGGCCGCGGTGGTCTCGCGGTTCAGGCGCTCAGTCCGGAACCGCTTGACTGCTACGGTCGCAGGTTCGAATCCTGCCTCGGGCATGGATGTGTGTGATGTCCTTAGGTTAGTTAGGTTTAAGTAGTTCTAAGTTCTAGGGGACTGATGACCACAGATGTTAAGTCCCATAGTGTTCAGAGCCATTTGAACCATTTGAACCTACAGGGCTCCATAGGTTACTTGCCCCATATGTAGAGAAAATAATATAAATAAAATAAGTATACAGATTTGATTGAAAGCTCTTTTGTATCCATTTTTTCCAGTTCCATTACGAAATTTTATTCTGTTTTATTTTCAGAATGCTTATGATGAAAATAATAAATTAATCATTCAGTAATGACAATTTGCACAGTCATAATAATTACGTGGGAAGAAAAAAGGAAGTCCAGACAGGGATAGTCGATCCGTGGACTGTGCGTTCCTGAAACTACCCGCTTAACACGCTCAGCTGTGGAGCTCTTCAGTACTAGCGGCCATACAAAATATATACACTACTGGCCATTAAAATTGCTACACCACGAAGATGACGTGCTATAAACACGAAATTTAACCGACAGGAAGAAGATGCTGTGATATGCAAACGATTAGCTTTTCAGAGCATTCACACAAGGTTGGCGCCGGTGGCGACACCTACAACGTGCTGACATGAGGAAAGTTTCCAACCGATTTCTCATACACAAACAGCAGTTGACCGGCGTTGCCTGGTGAAACGTTGTTGTGATGCCTCGTGTAAGGAGGAGAAATGCGTACCATCACGTTTCCGAATATGATAAAGGTCGGATTGTAGCCTATCGCGATTGCGGTTTACCGTATCGCGACATTGCTGCTCGCGTTGTTCGAGGTCCAATGACTGTTAGCATAATATGGAATCGGTGGGTTCAGGAGGGTAATAAGGAACGCCGTGCTGGATCCCAACGGCCTCGTATCACTAGCAGTCGAGATGACAGGCATCTTATCCGCATGGCTGTAACGGATCGTGCAGCCACGTCTCGAACCCTGAGTCAACAGATGGGGACGTTTGCAAGACAACAACCATCAGCACGAACAGTTCGATGACGTTTGCAGCAGCATGGACTATCAGCTCGGAGACCACGGCTGCGGTTACCCTTGACGCTGCATCATAGACAGGAGCGCCTGCGATGGTGTAGTCAACGACGAATTGCAAAACGTCATTTTTTCGAATGAATCCAGGTTCTGTTTACAGCATCATGATGGTCGCATCCGTGTTTGGCGACATCGCGGTGAACGCACATTGGATGCGTGTATTCGTCATCGCCATACTGGCGTATCACCCAGCGTGATGGTATGGGGTGCCATTAGTTACACGTCTCGGTCACCTCTTGTTCGCATTGACGGCACTTTGAACAGTGGACGTTACATTTCCGATATGTTACGACCCGTGGCTCTACCCTTCATTCGATCCTTGCGAAATCCTACATTTCAGCAGGGTAATGCACGACCGCATGTTGCAGGTCCTGTACGGGCCTTTCTGGATACAGAAAATGTTCGACTGCTGCCCTGGCTAGCACATTCTACAGATCTCTCACCAACTGAAAACGTCTGGTCAATGGCGGCCGCGCAACTGGCTCGTCACAATACGCCAGTCACTACTCTTGATGAACTGTGGTATCGTGTTGAAGCTGCGTGGGCAGCTCTACCTGTACACACCATCGAAGCTCTGTTTGACTCAATGCCCAGGCGTATCAAGGCCGTTATTGCGGCCAGAGGTTGTTGTTCTGGGTACTGATGTCTCAGGATCTATGCACCCAAATTGCGTAAAAATGTAATCACATCTGAGTTCTAGTATAATATATTTGTCCAATGAATACCCGTTTATCACCTGCATTTCTTCTTGGTGTAGCAATTTTAGTAGCCATAGTGTACATGCAGGAGTAAAATTTTTAAGCTTCATTTTCTTTCCAATTCACATTTGTTAAAGTCTTAGTCATGCACCACGCAGTCTGTCAATATGAATCAAGTCGGTATGGTCCCCTTGTCAGTGGCACGCAAAGGAATTTTCACTGTGCGTGAAAATCGGGGACTATCCAGTTCAGATTTTGAAATCACAAAGGGGACGCTTCATTTTGGCTATGCTGGTAGGTTGAGTGAATACAGTGGCCACCCACAGGAGGACGCGGCAGTAGCTGCGCCGGCACGCTCGGCCCGTCATTAATTCCGGAGGGGCAAACAGCGCCAATCTGTGTGGCGCGGGGGGCCCCGGCGCACCGGCAGCTGCGCCCACGGCCGACACTCGTGGTCACCACAAAGGCTCGTCGCCTCGCCTCGAGTGTCGCCTCGCACACCCACACCCACGCCTACAGCCACGGCCGCGGCCCGTCTCCCCAGCCCAGGGCCCTAGTGTGCACCTGCGCGGGAATGCATCGCCTCGCCTCGCCTCAATGGGAATGGAAATGCGCGCCAGTTAATCGAGCGACGCCCGGCGCTGGCGAGGCGGTGGGCCCTCGTCGCCACATTCTGCGGTAGGGCCCTCCTATTCAGCGCGGCCGCTCTGCTCCGACCCGAAATTCCGCGCGCCTCTCCACGTCGGCGCTGATCCGCGTGTCACCGCTCACGAGCCCCATACACGTCAACCCAGCTGTCACGACCGTCACCCCTGGCGCACTTGTATCTGTCTGCAGCGCGCCGTTGTACTGGCCAGCCTGTGAGGCACAGTGCTGTTGCTCCGGGGCGATATCTCACAAGTTTCCACATTCTGCGCGTAGCTGTCGGATAAAGGTTCCAGTTTTGGGTTCCGTCGACGTCTAGATCGGAAAAGAAGTGGCGAACATATGCTGGTCGTCATTAAAAATGTAACGCCTGAAGCTGTCACGCAACAAATTTCAACGCTGTGTGATCTCCCTGCTTGAACACACTATTTTGTATGAGGGAAAACCACAGCCATAAGTAGACATCTTGAATAATAACCATTTGGTTCCTCCTGTAAATAATTTATTGGGTTGGTGCACAAGATCGTAGCGTTTTTCCACACGTTTAAGGATAGTTAGAACGGAAAAAAAATTTCACGTTTTCGGATTTTTATCTCATTATAAAATTTACAATTTTCCGAATAAAATGATATATATATCACTTATAAACTCACATGGGAAGTATTTTATTTTATTTTTTAAAATATAATCTATGCCAGTTGAAAAGGTTAAAATATTTACGTTCATTACTTAAAGGTCTAATAAAATCGGCAATTTTTTTTATATAGAAGGCTGTGGATTGCTGTGTTAAAAAGGTTAAACTACATATTTGTATTTGTAGCACTGTCAGAAACAGTACCGTATCGTTGCGTAGTGTAAACACGCGGGGTATGTCGAAGTGCTAACATTTTTCAGAGGAGAAGTGGCAAATAGATTGGTAAATCTCTCAAAAAGTAAAGTATGACGTCAAAACGAAGTGTTTTTAAGAAACGTGGGTTTCATGGTAATAGAGTTTCGAATAAAGGGAAACACTGTGTTCGACATATGCTGTGTGCAGTTACAGACAGTGAAATACAGGCAAACTCGTCCGCATCTAGAGAAACACCCATTAGTGCTTAGAAGATTAAAATAAAACGTTGTGATACACAGTTTTCTCAAAACGAAAGTGATGTAAATGGTAGGTTAGGTTATATTCTGATAGATTTACACATCCTAACAAGGATGTTAGGTGAATGTGTGTGTCGTAAAATGTGTGGGGGGCCAGTTACTTTAGATGAAGACAGTGAAGTATCAAATGGACTAGCCAGGAAACTTATCATTAATTGTGCCAGTTGTAAATATACTCATTCATTTTGGAATTCTGATAAGTGTAAAAACAATTATTTTGAAGTAAATGCTAGGTGGTTTTATGGATTGAGAGCTATTGGAAAAGTACACACTGCAGCAAAAAAATGTTCAAATATGTGTGAAATCTTATGTGACTTAACTGCTAGGGTCATCAGTCCCTAAGCTTACACACTACTTAACCTAAATTATCCGAAGGACAAACACACACACACACACATGCTCGAGGGAGGACTCGAACCTCCGCCGGGACCAGCCGCACAGTCCATGACTGCAGCGCCCAAGACCGCTCGGCTAATCCGGCGCGGCCCCACTGCAGCAGAAACAATGTGTGCTGTGATGAACATGCCACTCCCACCTTGTTAAGTCGACAAGTATGCAGCATTTATTGGAGCTGCTGTGGAATTTGTTGAATGTGAGTCAATGAAGGGTGCTGCAAACGAAGCTGTTGAAATAAATGATGGTATGACTGACATGCCAATAGCTTTTGATGGCACGTGGTAGAGGCGCAGCTACAGTTCTAATAATTCTGTTGCTACGGTGACCAGTGTGTATACTGGAAAGGTAACAGATTTCCAGACTTTAACCAAACATTGTTATAAGTGTAAATCAGGGAATGAAGAAGTTCATATCTGTGACAGAAAGTATGAAGGAACAAGTGGTAGCATGGAGGCCTCTGCAGCTATTGAAATTTTTACTCGATCTTAGAACGAGAGGGGAGTGCGTTACACTAAGTTCTTAGGTGATGGAGACTCAAAAGCATATAACAGTGTACTAGCCGCTCAGCCTTATGGTGAGAAGATTATCACAAAACTGGAATGTGTTGGTCATGTCCAGAAGAGGACGGGCACCAGGTTGAGGAAGTTGAAACAAAGTTTGAGAAACAATAAACTTTCTGATGGTAATACCATAAGACACAGGCTGACAGACAAAATGGTTGATGAACTACAGCAGTATTATGGGATGGCCAGTAGAAATAATACTGAGATTTGTTGAAAATGAAGCAGGCAGTATGGGCTACCTTCTTCCACAGACTGTCAACTGACGAAAAACAAGTACACCACCTTTGCCCTCCTGGACGTGATTCATGGTGCAATTAACGCAATGCTCAGTACTCAAACAGTTCATACAGCCATAAACATTCCATCCCAGCAGCAGTCATGGATATCACAAAACCTATTTACAGAGCCCTGGCAAATCCTGAATTACTGAAGAAGTGTCTGCATGGTCAGACTCAAAATCCCAATGAGTCGTTCAATAATCTTATATGGACTCGCTTACCAAAAAATGCTTTTGTTGGAATGAAGACACTAAATTTGTGGGGAGGGGGGGGGGGGCGGTGGTCAGTGATGCTGTTATCGCTTTTAATGATGGCAACATTGGTAAGGTGAAAGTGTTACAGCATATGGGAATTAATCCTGGAACAAACTGTATCAGAGAACTTGAACTGATGTACGAGGTTCGCATTGATAAAACAGATTATGCATCACAGTTGGCCACTGAGGAGTCCAGAAAGAAGAAAACAAGATAAAACATGGAAAAAGATAAAGAGGATGGTATACAGTACGGTACAGGGTGCCTGTGAGTGACTAAAAATAAAAAATTAAGCATATATTAAGTGAGTTACAGTCTTTTGAAACTTTAGAAGCCGCCCCTTGAAAATTTACATTTTCTGTTGCATTTTTCCCTAAATCTCAGAAACCACTTCGAGTAGAGTATTCAAATTTTCAGAGAGTAATAACATAAATATCCTAAGTCTACTGAACTAAAAGAAGAACGTCATGTTATGTATAATTAAAATTACTTAGGATAACGTACAAAAAAGTAGACAAAATTTTAACCGAGTAATTAAAAAATTGTGTTTCCGAAAGCAGTAGCTGAAATACAATTATTGTAGTTCAGTAGAACATACAGTTTAATGTCCTGTAAAAAATCATCTCAATCGCCACAGTGGTTCCTGAAATACAGGGAAGCCAAGCCACTAAATTTAACATGGTCGAGATAGGGCGTTCCAACTTCCCTTAATAAACATAACAGATACATCTAACAGAGACTTTAGTCATCAATAACATAGACACCTCAACTATTTACAACAGACTGTCAACGCTGCGATAACTTTTCGATGCCCCGACTGCAGAAAACACGTGAGTTTGAGTCGAAGAACTCGTCGAGTAATGTTCGGAAAGCATTTTCATCCGGAAGGGAAGTTCCTGAAAGGTTTCTCGATAGAGAGCGGAAAAGGTGAAAATCTGAGGATGCAAGATCATGTGAATAAGGTAGGTGCGGAATGACTTCCTAACTCAAGTCCTGTAGAGTGTTCTTTGTAAGCCTAACAGAATGCGGGCGGGTGTTATCGTGGAGTAGTATTTCACACAGTTTTCCTGTCGTTGTTCTTGGATTGCGTCTGCAAGACGTCTCAGTTGTTGACAGTAAATGTCAACAGTGATGGTTACATCTCGCGAAAGCAATTTGTTGTACACCACACCGTCGTTGTTTCACCAGATGCATAATATTATATTTTGTGGATGAGCGCAGGACTTTTTACAGGAAGTTACTGCTTTGTTTGGGCTCAAATATTGCTTTCTTTTCCTTGTGTAGGAACAGCCGATGATGTTAACGAGCCAACTGATGACGAGCAAGCAGAGATGCTTTTATTGATTTTTGGCTTAGAGCATGCGGTATCCATACACCCAATTTTTGAAACTTCCCCATTGCATGCAAATGTCGGAAAATGGCGAATTGATCACACTTCATCACATTTGCCAGTTGTCGAGTCCACTGACGCGGATAATTGTAGATTCATGTGTTTAAACTATCTTCATCAAACCCCAAATGTCTTCTTGAACGTGTGGATTCACTAATGTCCAAACGATCCTGCTTAAAACGAGAAAATCATTTTTTGGTTCAAATGGCTCTGAGCACTATGGGACTCAACTGCTGAGGTCATTAGTCCCCTAGAACTTAGAACTACTTAAACCTAACTAACCTAAGGACATCACAAACATCCATGCCCGAGGCAGGATTCGAACCTGCGACCGTAGCGGTCTTGCGGTTCCAGGCTGCAGCGCCTTTAACCGCACGGCCACTTCGGCCGGCAATCATTTTTTTTGTTTTTTTTTTTGTTTTTTTTTTTTTTTTTGCCCTGCTCTATCAATGACATTATCCCCATTCAAGGCGAAAATGTTTCTGACTGTATCCGCTGCTGTCATCCATCTACTGAACTCAATCAGAAGAATATACCGAAAATGTTCCGATTTCTCCACTTGGCACTCCAATTTCTAGTGTCCACAGCTCCAAATGACAAAATGAAAACTCAAATAGCAACAGTGAACTACAAAATAAAAACTGACAATCGATAAATATACAGATAACAAGCGGAATACCAACATGCAAAACAAAAGCGCTACGAACTTATTTACCAACCTAACGTTTAACGACCGGTTTCGTTGTCCAGAACCCACATCATCATGTTAGATATGGTAAATCATGTCATTAAACTTTCAGCATCGACAGGTTTGTTGTTCCTCAAGTGTTAACCGGTTATGTTCGACCCGTACTTTCCGCTTAACTGACGATCCGCTTATGTATGTTCGGTCCCGACCGTGTTGAAACTTTAATGTCGTGATTTACCATGCCTAACGTGATGATGTGGCTTCAAGGCTACGAGACCGGACGCTAAATAAATTATTTACAAGAGCAGCTAAGTTGTTAGTATTCAATATATCATTGCTTCAAGTTACATGTTCCACACGTCATTTGAACGACCGTTTTATCGAAATGATGTGTCAGGCTATGTGTATGATTAGTCCTATTAATGTAACTACATTTAAATATTAGGGTATTTTTTATACGTGTATATATAGGCTACTAGTCTTTAAATAGAAATTCGTCGTGGAATAATAATTGTCAAACGTTTCGTGTTATTGGGCAAATGATCAAAAATTTTTGTTATTACATATTGAACGCCATTATGAGATACTGACTCCTTTAAATGGGTAATAATAGTCATTTTTTCCCTTGTGTTGTAGTTATGGGCGTCACTATTCTTCTCGAATTGTGATGGATTATACATGAAGAATTTAACTAGCGAATATATGTGTTCTGACCCTTCGATTGAAATGCCTCTCATTGAAGAGTTACCCACATGACCACAGCGGGTGGTATTCAACCCGTATGGTTCCCTCTTGGTTCTTGTACATTACCCGTCTTTCCTTATAGCTTATTCTCATTGTGAAAAGCCATTACAGAACCGGCGAGTGCTACATAGAGACTGTACGTAGGCTACGTGCGATCTTCGGACGTAATACTGCTCCTACAGCATCAACAGTTCTGCTATCGATAAAGAAATTCGAGGAACCCAGGTCCGTTGGAACCATAAAATCGCCCAGACGAAACCGTACGGTTCTTACTGAACAAAAAATTACGTTGGTGCAGAGTAGTGTGGCTGTGAGCCCTCATAAGCCGCTTAAATGTCATCCTCAACAACTGGGAATTTCGACAGCCTGTTTCCATAGAATTTTGATAAAGGATCTTCATATGCACCCATACAAGATTCATTTGACGCAATATCTTATATTCACAGAGCAACTGAAATAGAGAAATTTCGCCGAGTGGATTCTCACAAAACAAAAAGAGGAAAACAATTTTGCAGAAAGAATTTTCATCAGCGACGAGGCACATTTTCATCAGTGTGGGTTCGTTAACCTACAAAACTGCCACATTTGGTATCAAGAAAAGCGTAAGATGATCCAAGAGAGCCACATGCATCCACTGCGATGCACAGTCTGGTGTGGTTTCGGAGCAGGTGGTGTGATAGGCCGCTTCTTTTAAGAAGATTTCGACGGTAATGCACTAACAGTTAACCGTGAGCCTTATCGTGAGATGGCCAAATGGTTCAAATGGCTCTAAGCACTATGCGACTTAACTTCTGAGGTCATCAGTCCCCTAGAACTTAGAACTACTTAAACCTAACTAACCTAAGGACATCACACACATCCATGCCCGAGGCAGGATTCGAATCTGCGACCGCAGCGGTCGCGCGGTTCCAGACTGAAGCGCCTAGAACCGCTCGGCCACTCCAGCCGGCTGAGATCGTCAGAAACAGCTTCTGGCCAGCTCTGGATGAAGTGGATACAAACAATATGTGGTTTCGGCTGGACGGGACCACGTGTCACCCATTCCGCAAGACAATAACCCTAATCCATGAAAAACTCCCTCTGTCTGTGACCTCACTTCCTGACGCCTTGGAATGGCTTCCCAGAGCTTATGACCTTACACCATGTGACTTCTTTTTATGGGGTTACATGAAGTCTAAGGTCTAGGAGAACGAACCACAAACAGCTGTCCAGTTAAAGAAAAAAAGCAACGTGTTATAAACGACATCAACAGAGATGTCTGCGAAAGCGTCATCACGAACTTTATAGGTCAATGTAACTGCCTGCAGAGACAGTGTAGGTAATTTTCCGCACTTAAGTGGGAGTGCATGTAGACGAAAATAAAAAAGAACTTTTTATTTCGATGCCTTTTTGATTAAATTATTACATTTTTGAAAATTGACTGTATAGTTACCATATTATTATAGAAATTTTGTTATAGGGCCACCCACATTATCTGGATAAAACTTTTACAAGTTACAACAGTAATCCTCTTGATTGCACAGAGGGTATGCACATTCGATATTCAACAGAATTGGTTTAATTAATTTTCGGATGAATAAAGCAGGTATATTTTTACCATGCACTGTGTTTAACATTGCCCATTGTATAAAATGCAATTTACAATGTAAATCATTGTTCTTGCACAACTTGAGTTTCTAGCGCTCAGTTAGACAGTTCTCTATCAATGTCACGATCTCATAGACAATGGCAACATACCCATATGAACTGTAATGCAGAAAAATTGTGTATTTTAATTATTGTATATAACATTGTCCATTGCCTAAAGTTTAATTTTCTGTGTTTAAAACGTGGCTGTTGCACAATGTAAAGAAAGAGTGCTCATTTTAACATCTTCTCAGGCAATTTCAAGATACCGAAAATTTTAGAATTACAACCATTTAACCTGTCATATTTTATAGTTTAATTATTTATTGTGTTTATATTGTCCACTGTGTAACGTACAATTTCAAAGTTAAGAAACAAGTTTGATGCACGACACTTTATCCAAGTGGATTGCATCTTCGTTTATATGTTTGGAAACTAAGAACTAGTGTCCTTTTCAGACGAGAGTGAGTTGTTTCCTGCAGATGGCCCAATAAGGTGAATGCTAGTTCGAAATAAACAAAAATCAGTAAAAGAAAAACGGTGTACCTGTTATTCGACCTTAACACCGGAAGCTGTCATCCTGATTACATGAAACAACACTTCATCAGACAAATTCCAAAAACCGAAAGTGTTGACGCAGATGATCAACATCGTTTGTCGAAAGTTATTACTAATATGCCCTCGCCAAATAAAAATAAAAAGTAAGAAATATAAAATAATTCGACCGCGTAGTTTGAGGATCACTTAATGAACGGGGATGAAATTTTCTGAACCGGCAACGTAGCGCAAAGACAAAAAGTCGGTTGCTGGTAGGCCAATATGTTTCCAGCTTTTGGACACGGCTTTCCCCCGGGAGTGCTCGCGGCCTGGTTGGCTGGCCGCTTGCCGGAGAAGCGGCCGTTCGATCGGGAAGCGAAGCGGCGTGCCAGAGTGCGGGTGGGGGGGGGGGGGGGGGGGGGCACGCAGCTGGCGGACGACTGAAAGCGGATTGCCAGACAGCAATCTCATTAAAGCTCACTTGTGTTTCAGTAATTAGCGGCGCTGACGGTGGCGGCGGCGGCTGCGTGGCCCACGCAATCAATACTGCGCCACACGGCCAGGCTAAGCCGACCCGCCGGCTACACCGTAGCAGCGGGCACACCAAGCCGCCACTCGCTGCCACTGCATCCTGCCATTGGAAACCTGTACATGGAGAAGCGGATATGCACAGTAGACGTCAACACCAGTTATCGGGCCGCAGCGTACTGGCTCGAGATCGGAAGACTGGACAAAATAACCGGGGAGGAAACAAGAAACAACACCACTTAAAGAGATGGCAGTGAAACAGCAGGCAACGGGAACAGAATCGCAGCGTAAGGGCCTGGGAGCCTATACCAATATCAGAGAACAATTAGGGATGAGACAAATTTATCTTGTAAGATGGCAAGAACTATGCCCCTTACATGAAGTCATTAAAGATCATCTAACTCACGTTCAGCGAACAGTAGGGCTGAACAAAACTAACTGACAAGGCACAATGCCTCTTGTAGAGGGTATAGTATGGACGTATTGGAATAATTAATGTCGGGTGATGGTTTTAAAGTAATTCACACGACATGAAAACTTTGTGGAAACACGTCGATTTACTGGAGGCTAGTTTATCCCAGGGAAGTATTCAGAATTGACCGTGGTCGGCTGGGGAGCGGCGAAGGGAAGTGACAATAGGCAGCTTAGGGCGGCTCAGGCTCTGAGAAAGCGGTAACGGGGCACGGCCTCCAGACGCCTTAAGATGAGTGACAGTGAGTGGGTGGTTGACCCCATGCTGGTGTACCGGGAAGCAGACGGAGAACTTGTACGCCTGTTGATAAATGTCCGTCGTCCCGTTTTCAGTGAAATATGCGAGAAAGCCGCGCAAAGCTACGGTGGAGCAGTCAACAGAAGCCAAAATATGCGTGTTTGTGACTATAGCAACTTCACGCTGAATTCACGGTCCGCAGAGTCTGAAGTAAATCAGGTGAAGAGCGACAGAATGAAATACGCCAGCCTCCGATGGGAACGTAGGACCGAGGAATCTGAAGTACTCTCCTGGGAGTCAGAATTCCGGAAAAATTGGTGTTTTGTGCAGAAGCTAACCTTGATGGACAGCCTGGGAGGATCTAAATAGCAGAAGTTGAGAGGAAGAGAAATTTTGTGGGAATTTGTTCACTTCCCAGAGCAGGCATTGGTCGGCGCTGGAAAGCGATGCATAATTAACGCGACTTGCGCTGCAATTGGCGTAAGTGATTTTGCTGGAGGGGAAACCGAGGCGAAGAGCGGACTGGGAGAAGTCTCCGTAAGAGTCTTCCGTTCCGAGCTTGCCTAGAGTGCGGACGTGGCGTTCTTTACTCAGCTTGCCTGAGAGAGAGTGAGCATCTCTGCAGTTTAGAACTTAGCAAACGGAACGATGGAGCTTGGAGATAGAAAGTTTTCGTTCAGCTATCTACTGAGCAAGATAGCTAGAAGTGAATAGACGAGCGCAGCCTTGCAGCACCACGAGGTCGGCTGACGTCCACATACCGACGCCGCCCCGCCATGCTGAATTCGGTGATATTGCGCCCGCTCCGGCCACTAATTTGTTGGATCACGTCGGCAAAGTTGCCACGAGGGTTTCATGGGCCGTGTATTGTAGAATTCTTCTCGCACTTCGCATTACGCCTAGGTCAGTCGATAGGAATTACTTTTGATTTATCGCGCTTTACTTCACGCAAACGCAATTTATTACCACTGCCCATTACGAGAGTCATGTAATGTGATGATTGAAGGTCGGGAGTCAAAATAAATCTGTGCTAATCGACTGCATCTGTTTTCAATCAAGTAGTTGAAATCCCAAGTCACTTTCTTAATTAATTTTATGTTCAACATTTGCATCTGGTGTTCAATAGCTGAATATAACATTAATGTGCACCCCTTTTTAATTAAAAGGGATCAATTCTGAATCAATTAATGTCAAGACTGCCACCGCAGTTCAATCAGGAGTCACAGGGCCTTATTACTTTCTTTGCGTTATCCGACATTGCGGCAGTTTTGCACTCTCTGTTGATCTGTTAGTGAATTACCTGGGGTGAACACACACCAAAACCAGATAAGTCACAGGTGGGGTGTTACAATCGCAATAGAATCATGGTACAGGGGCTGTTCAAAAAGCATCTCATCAATCTTTATTCAGATACAATTGTTTGACACTAGTCACCTTCAAAATAATCACCATCAGCTTCTCCACAGATTTCCCAACGCTGCTGCCACTAATGGGAGCATGGCTGGAAAGCCTCATTAGGATGCTGCGTAGCTGCTCCGACGAATTCTGCGTAATGCCTTTCCTGTTCTTAAATCTGGCTCCCATCAGAGTGTCTTTCAGTATAGAAAATCCAGTAATCACCCAGTGCTAGGTCAGGAGAACAGAGAGTCAGACAAACCATAGCCGTGTTGTGGTTGCCCAAAAACCTCACAGTTAATTGATAACGATGAGCAAGTGCAATATCATTATTACAGACAAAAAAGACGGTCAGAATGACTTTCACATTGCTGCCGACCTTCCTTACTTTTTTGGGTCTCGTGGATGATGGACGCTTGCATTGCGACGACTGGAACTTTATTTCTGGGTCGTACCCATAAACACAGGATCCACCAGTGATCAGTATGTTAGGGAAGTTGGGATTATTGTTCACCTTATCCAGTATGTCCTATGCGATCTCAGAGCTGGCTCTCTGTGGCCGAGCGGTTCTAGGCGCTTAAGTCTGGAACAGCGCGACCGCTATGGTCGCAGGTTTGAATCTTGCCTCGGGCATGGATGTGTGTGATGTCCTTAGGTTAGTTAGGTTTAAGTAGTTCTAAGTTCTAGGGGACTGATGACCTCAGATGTTAAGTCCCATAATGCTCAGAGCCATCTGAACCATTTTTTTATGCGATCTCCGAAAGAAATTGGTTTTGCTAAGTTGTCAGTAACATTGACACAAATTTCTCCGAAATCCTCCTAAGGTTCAAATGTTTCTTTAAAATCGAATGAATGGACCAAATACTAATTTTAACCTCACCTGCAATTTCTCTGCTCGTGATTCGTCTATTCTGCATCACCAAGGTCCTTATGTAATCAATAACAATCTAGAATGAGATTTTCACTCTGCAGCGGAGTGTACTTGGTAGAGCACTTGCCCGCGAAAGGCAAAGGTCCCGAGTTCGAGTCTCGGTCGGGCACACAGTTTTAATCTGCCAGGAAGTTTCATATCAGCGCACACCCCGCTGCAGAGTGAAAATCTCATTCTGGAAACATCCCCCAGGCTGTGGCTAAGCCATGTCTCCGCAATATCCTTTCTTTCAGGAGTGCTAGTTCTGCAAGGTTCGCAGGAGAGCTTCTGTAAAGTTTGGAAGGTAGGAGACGAGGTACTGGCAGAAGTAAAGCTGTGAGTACCGGGCGTGAGTCGTGCTTCGGTAGCTCAGTTGGTAGAGCACTTGCCCGCGAAAGGCAAAGGTCCCGAGTTCGAGTCTCGGTCGGGCACACAGTTTTAATCTGCCAGGAAGTTTCATATCAGCGCACACCCCGCTGCAGAGTGAAAATCTCATTCTGGAAACATCCCCCAGGCTGTGGCTAAGCCATGTCTCCGCAATATCCTTTCTTTCAGGAGTGCTAGTTCTGCAAGGTTCGCAGGAGAGCTTCTGTAAAGTTTGGAAGGTAGGAGACGAGGTACTGGCAGAAGTAAAGCTGTGAGTACCGGGCGTGAGTCGTGCTTCGGTTGCTCAGTTGGTAGAGCACTTGCCCGCGAAAGGCAAAGGTCCCGAGTTCGAGTCTCGGTCGGGCACACAGTTTTAATCTGCCAGGAAGTTTCAATAACAATCTAGTTTGAAATTGTTCAAAAGTGGCTCTGAGCACTATGCGACTTAACTTTTGAGGTCATCAGTCGCCTAGAACTTAGAACTAATTAAACTTAACTAACCCAACGACATCACACACATCCATGCCCGAGGCAGGATTCGAACCTGCGACCGGAGCGGTCGCTCGGTTCCAGACTGTAGCGCCTAGAACCGCACGGCAACTCCGGCCGGCTTGAAATTGTTGAGGGGCTACCTGAACTCTTCGGTGATGAACGGCCATATTTGAAGCCGTTGTAGCACTCTTTCATCTGTGTCGTATCCATTGCTTCGTCCCCAAACACTTGTAGAACCATGCGGATTGTTGCAACTTGACAACAGCTGAGCTTATTACAAAATTTGATGCGATAACGTTTTTCCACTCTTTAGTTTGCCCAGAACACAAAATCAGACAACTATCACATACACGTCTTCACTTACCACGGCTACCCAGAGACTGGTTGTTCCACAGTCGTGAAGAAAATCAGGCATGCGCACTACGTGTGCCTACAAACAGAGCACGCGTGCCCCGGTACCATTGTAGGTTTCAACAATAAAAAATGATGTCGGCTGTTTTTTGTACAACTCTCGTACACTTCCCAACTGTACATGGCCCTTGCCCAGTGAAATTACACCGGATGCATCTCACTGAAAGGGATGAAAGTATTTGTGGGGAGAGAGGCACCTCAGAGCACTGTGTAATACACTGCACACTACTCACACAGCCCAGACGTATAGAGTACACATACGAGGACTTATGAGATTATAGATGAAACTGCATGTAAATGAACTGATAACACCGCGAACTCGATCTCAAGCGCCGTTCATCTTTAGTTCACAAAAGAATGATAAAATAGACACGACGTGAGACACAGGACACAAAATCAATCGATATGACAGACATCTCAGAGAAAGATGGCGACACTAACTCAAACAACAGTATAGTCGGTGATAACGACAATTTACTTTACGAAATCACATGGTAGATAAGCCGTGGCAGATTATTGCACCTAGAGTCACGTAAAACGTGTAAAGTACAAGTCACCATATAGCATAGTAACAACACGAGCCAGCGGTAGGAACATGACTCGATTTCTTTCCGACCTGCCTAGGTATCTCCCTTCCCCACCCCACCCCCATCCACGACCCCGCTGCTGGACCTTTGTGGTGGGAGGCAATCTACGTCTCACATCTAACCTTCTAATCTTTCCGATCGTCTTTAAACTGCAAACTGAAAGTTTCAAATTTACAGTAGATATAATTTATGTTTTATGCATTGTTCCAGTAGTGAAAGAAAAAGCTGCAAATCTTACCTTTCCTATCTTTCCAATATTTTCTTCTAAATTACTAACTTTTTTATAACGACCCCACTTTCGTTTAGCTAATTTCATTTTCTTTGTTACTCATTGCCATTTCCTTCACTTTTTTAATGGCTCAAATGGTTCAAAAAATGGCTCTGAGCACTATGGGACTCAACTGCTGTGGTTATCAGTCCCCTAGAACTTAGAACTACTTAAACCTAACTAACCTAAGGACATCACACACATCCATGCCCGAGGCAGGATTCGAACCTGCGACCGTAGCAGTCCCACGGTTCCGGACTGCGCGCCTAGAACCGCGAGACAACCGCGGCCGGCCTCACTTTTTTATTTCTGAAAACAATATTCATCTGTAATGTGGAACAAGCTATATACGAGGGCGGTTCAGAAAGTAACCTCCGATTGGTCACAGTGCGGGTTGTGGGGGGAGTAGCGACGCCATCTGTGCGTTCACGCACTCAACAGGTCAGTCGGCATCAAGCCGTGGTCGAGTGAACGTCGTACCTGCGCTAGTTTAGTTTTTGTGGCAGTTTGAAATGTGTGCTGCAATAGAAAACCCCGCCAAATGTGAAGTGCGTGCTGTCATAAGATTTTTTACAGCCAAAGGATATTCTGCAGCAGCTATTCATCGTGAGCTTTGTGCCGTGTACGGACCAAGAGTTATGAGTGAAGGAGTTGTCCGTGAATGGGTACGTTTATTTAAAAGTGGACGAGAAAACGTTCATGATGAAGAGAGGAGTGGTAGACCATCATTGGTGACTGACGAACTCGTTCAGACAGTTGATGCAAAAGTTCGTGAAAAACGACGTTTCTCAATGTCGGAGTTGTCTACTGGTTTTCCACAGATTTCTAAGACTCTCTTGTACGAGATAGTGACAGCAAGATTGGGTTACTGTAAGTTCTGTGCACGATGGGTGCCCAACATTCTTACCGACCACCACAAAACTCAAAGAATGGCCTCTGCATTAGACTTTCTGTCACGTTATGGGGACGAAGGAGAACCATTGTTAAACAGAATCGTGACCGGTGACGAAACCTGGATTAAGTACGTGAACCCTGAGACAAAAGAACAATCAAAGATGTGGGCACATTCAAATTCGCCTACCAAACCAAGAAAAGCCTCGCAAGATTTTTCTGCCAGAAAACTGATGGCAACGGTGTTTTGGGATGCCAAAGGGGTGTTGTTGGTTGAATTCATGGAACGTGGTACGACCATTAATCAAGACGTGTACTGTGAAACAATAAAAAAGTTACGACGGGCTATACAGAACAAACGCTGTGGTATGCTGACTTCCGGTATCGTTTTTTTACACGATAACGCCCGTCCTCACTTTGCTCGCAGAACAACGGCCCTTCTTGAGTCCTTCAAGTGGGACGTTATTAACCATCCACCTTACAGCCCAGACCTGGCGCCAAGTGATTATCACCTCTTCATGCATTTGAAGAAATGGCTCGGGTCACAGCGGTTTGATGACGACGAAGAGCTCAAAGATGCGGTCACAGGCTGGCTCCAGGCACAAGCGGGTGATTTTTATGCAGAAGGAATTTCAAAGCTTGTGAAGAGATACGATAAGTGCCTCAATCGCTATGGAGACTATGTAGAAAAATAGTGCAAAGATGTAGTTGTAAGATGTATATATTAAAATATTTTTATTTAACTTGGTGTATTTTTTTAAATCAACCGGAGGTTACTTTCTGAACGGCCCTCGTAATTACACGAAAAAATGTAAAATGTACAACATGTTATTAAAACACTGGATAATAGGTCTTTAAATGGACAATATATGAAATGAAAAATTGCAGACGAACACATTTGTCCAGCGCTAGAGATTCGAAATTTGGTCAGGATGAAACACGAGGGTTTAACATCCCATCTATGATGCGGTCATTTCTAACGGATCTCAAGTTCGAATTGCGCAAGGATGAAGAAAGGAACCGCAATATTCTTTTCAAAGGAAACATCGTTGGATACCCTTTAAGCGACTTTATGACACCACTAAAGATCTAAATCTGACAGCCCGGACGGGAATCTGAACCGCCCACTTCCTGATTGCGAGTTCCGGAAAACTAAAGATAATCTTGGAGAAAAAGCACCAGCTGTATGAACATCAAGAGCTCAAATAGTATGTTAAAACAGCCAGAGAAGAGAGGGATGAAAGGTGAACGAAATACGTAGAAGAACTATACTAAAGCAACACACTTAAAGACAAAAATTAGACTACAACCTCACCATGGAAAACACACCCAGATCGTTACCCCACCTTCTCCGTACTTCACTGTTGGCACTGCACATGATGGGAGATAACATTTTCCAGACACTTGCCAAACCCAAATCCTTCGATCGGACTGACACAGAGGATAGCGTGATTCGTCACTCCAAGTTTCTAGTTTCCAGTCATCCACCGTCCCGTGGCCTCGCTCTTTACACGACCTCAAGCGTCGCTTAGCTCTGACCTGCAGAAATGTGTGACTTATGACGAGCTTCTCGACTACCCTACCCAATTGTTTTTAAATTCCTATGAATAGTCATTATGCTAGCTGGACTGTTGGTAACATTTTGGATCTCACGAATGGATCCCTCTGCTGATTTCACGCAATTTTTTACAGCCACCCTCGGTCACGTTGTCTGTTGGTTACCTGTGGTTGTTCTTTTGCGTTTCCATTTCACGGTCGTACCACCAACTGTCGACTTTGGCCACTTTAGAAGGATTGAAATGTCCGTGATTGATTCGTTACTCGGGTGGAATCTAGTGACCAGTCCGCGTTCGAAGTCACTGAGCTCTCCTAACTGACTCATTGTCAGTCTGCTGTACTGCTTCTCTATTGACAACACAATACCTTCCGCCTCCCTTTACACTGGCGGGTAACCTATTGATCAGTTCCGCAATACATAGGGGCGACCGGCTGCTTTTGGCCAGATAATATATGTTGATTCAGAAGTGGTCCACAGGTTACATATCGCTTTGATTGCAGGGATAGTCTGCCTTCTCCACGACTTCGTTGCTTGGTTCCATTGCGACTCCTGCATGCTCGTCCCTCTTCTCTTCTTCTCACTCGAGCGTCAAGTTCTTTTTCGAGACCGTCGACCATGCTGTCAGATGTGGAGATGTTATCGTTACTGGTATAATCGATGATAACGTCCATAATCTCCGTATACTCTACTGATGGTACCGACTCATAGAGCGTGGTCGATTACTGGGAACAGGACACGATCGTCACCTTCTGTAAAGACCGCTCTCAGTATCAGTTTACGCATCCCTCCTCTCCTACAGTAAAAACACTCCACTACCGACGAATACAAATAGGCTAAAACTAAAACCTAATTGTGCTTTCAATAATGGAAATAGAAGAAAGGTTCAAGACTGAGGTTAAAGGTTAGTGGAAGGATATCAGTGGTAAGATTCGCTGAGATACTGCTATCCACAGTGAACACGAAAAAGAATTACAGAATCTGTTCAATGGAGTGAATAATCTAATTATTACAGAATATGGATTGGGAATAAACTACCGAAAGACAACAGTAATGAGAGATAGCAAAAATAGCAATGTCGAAAAACTTAAATTAAAATTGGTCTTCAGTAAATAGTCAAAGTCAAGGAGTTCTCCTACTTCATAAGCAAAATAATCCACGACGGACAAAGCAAGGATGACTTACGTAAACAGACTAGCACAGGCAAAAAGGGCAGTCCTGGCCAAGAGAAGACTACTAGTATCAAACCTGGGCTTTAATTTGAGAAAGAACTTTCTGAGCATGTACGTCTGGCGCACGGCATTGTATGGTAGTGAACCAAGGACTCAGGGGAAACCGGAACAGAAGAGAGTCGAAGCGTTTGAGATGTGGTGCTACAGACGAATGTTGAAAATTAGGTGGACCGGTAAGGTAAGGAATGAGGAGATTCTCCACAGAATCGGCGAAGAGGGGGACATATGAAACAATGGATAAGAAAAAGTCCTTTGCTGTCTCTGCTGATGATATTATAATTTTACAATGTCATCGGCAAGACGCGCGGGATTAGCCGAACGGTCTCGGGCGCTGCAGTCATAGACTGTGCGGCTGGTCCCGGCGGAGGTTCGAGTCCTCCCTCGGGCATGGGTGTGTGTGTTTGTCCTTAGGATAATTTAAGTTAAGTAGAGTGTAACCTTAGGGACTAATGACCTTAGCAAGTAAGTCCCATAAGATTTCACACACATTTTTTCATCGGCAAGCCTTAAAGTTTTTATTTCTCTTCCCTGACTTCCTATAACAAGTTTTTCTTTGATTTCCTTTAGTGCTTGTTCAACGTACAGACTAAATAACATCGGAGATACGTTACAACCCTGTATCACTCCCTTGTCAACCACTGCTTCCTTTCCATGACCTCGACTCTTATAACTGCCGCCTGGTTCCTGTAGAAGCTGTAAATAGCCTTTCGTTCCCTGTACTTTACCTCTGCTACCCGTAGAATTTCAAAGAGAGTATTCCAGTCAACATTGTCAAGATTTTTCTCTAAATCTACAACTGCATTAAACGTAGGTCTGCCTTTCCTTAACCTATCTTCTAACATAAGTCGTAGGGCCAATATTACATCTCGTGTTCCTCACATTTCTCCGGAATCCAAACTGATCTACCCCGAGGTCGGTTTCTGCCAGTTCTTCCATTCTTCTGTAAAGAATTCGTGTTAGTATTTTGCAACCGTGACCTATTAAACTGATATTTCGACAGTTTTCATACCTGTCAACAGCTGCTTTCTTTGGAACTGGAATTACTATATTATTCTTGAGTCTGAGGGTATTTTGCTGTCTCATACATCTTGCACACCAGATGGAAGGGTTTTGTCATGGCTACCTCTTCCAAGGCTATCAGTAGTTCTAACGGAATATCATCTACCCATGGGGCCTTGTTTCGACAGATCTTTCAGAGATCCCTCAAATTCTTCTCGCAGTCTATAATATAGCCTTCAAGTTCATCTCCCTTGTACAGACTCTCTATACACTCCTTCCTCCTTTCAGCTTTCCCTTCTTCGCTTAGGACTGATTTTCCATCTGAGTTCCTTATATTCATACAGCTGCTTTTCTTTTCCCCAAAAGCCTCTTTAGATTTTCTGTATGCGGTATCTATCTTTCCCCTAGTGAAATATTCTTCTAAATCCTTACATTTGTCTTCTAGCCATTTCCGCTTAGCCATTTGCATTTCCTGCCAATCTCATTTTTTAAACGTTTTTATTCCGTTTCGCCTGCTTCATTCGTTGCATTTTTAAATTTTCTCCTCTCATCAATTAAGTTCAATATATCTTGCGTTAGCCAAGGATTTTTACTAGGCCTTGTACGAGGTGTGGCTAGAAAAAAACCGGACTAGTACTGGTGAAACAATAAAACGAATGCAATAAGGCTGAAAGTCGCGTGGCCTGTCACGTGACTGACTCTCGCTCCGCCTACTGCTCGAGTTTCATCTGCCTCCTGCACTCAGTCTGCCCGTGGCGTCTGTTTTAAGTAGTTGACGTTTTGTCTGTGCGTCGGAAAATGTTGAGTGTACAGAAAGAACAGCGTGTTAACATCAAATTTTGTTTCAAACTAGGAAAATCTGCAAGTGAAACGTTTGTAATGTTACAACAAGTGTACGGCGATGATTGTTTATCGCGAACACAAGTGTTTGAGTGGTTTAAACGATTTAAAGATGGCCGCGAAGACACCAGTGATGACACTCGCACTGGCAGACCATTGTCAGCAAAAACTGATGCAAACATTGAAAAAATCGGTAAACTTGTTCGACAAGATCGCCGTTTAACAATCAGAGCAGTGTCTGAGATAACAGGAGTTGACAAGGAAAGTGTTAGGCAGATTCTTCATGAAAGTTTCAACATGAACAAAGTGTGTTCAAAAATGGTTCCAAAGTGTCTCACAATTGAACAGAAGGAACGCCGAAGAATGATTTGTTCTGACATCCTGGAAAACATTGAAAGTGATCCCACCTTCTTACAAAATGTTATTACTTGCGATGAATCGTGGTTTTTTACTTACGTCTACATCTACATCTATACTCCGCGAGCCACCTTACGGTGTGTGGCGGAGGGTACTTATTGTACCACTATCTGATCCCCCCTTCCCTGTTCCATTCACGAATTGTGCGTGGGAAGAACGACTGCTTGTAAGTCTCCGTATTTGCTCTAATTTCTCGGATCTTTTCGTTGTGATCATTACACGAGATATATGTGGGCGGTAGTAATATATTGCCCATCTCTTCCCGGAATGTGCTCTCTCGTAATTTCGGTAATAAACCTCTCCGTATTGCGTAACGCCTTTCTTGAAGTGTCCGCCACTGGAGCTTGTTCAGCATCTCCGTAACGCTCTCGCGCTGACTAAATGTCCCCATGACGAATCGCGCTGCTTTCCGCTGGATCATGTCTATCTCTTCTATTAATCCAACCTGGTAAGGGTCCCATACTGATGAGCAATACTCAAGAATCGGACGAACAAGCGTTTTGTAAGCTACTTCTTTCGTCGATGAGTCACATTTTCTTAGAATTCTTCCTATGAATCTCAACCTGGCGCCTGCTTTTCCCACTATTTGTTTTATGTGATCATTCCACTTCAGATCGCTCCGGATAGTAACTCCTAAGTATTTTACGGTCGTTACCGCTTCCAATGATTTACCACCTATGGCATAATCGTACTGGAATGGATTTCTGCCCCTATGTATGCGCATTATATTACATTTATCTACGTTTAGGGAAAGCTGCCAGCTGTCGCACCATTCATTAATCCTCTGCAGGTCTTCCTGGAGTACGTACGAGTCTTCTGATGTTGCTACTTTCTTGTAGACAACCGTGTCATCCGCAAATAGCCTCACGGAGCTACCGATGTTGTCAACTAAGTCATTTATGTATATTGTAAACAATAAAGGTCCTATCACGCTTCCTTGCGGTACTCCCGAAATTACCTCTACATCTGCAGATTTTGAACCGTTAAGAATCACATGTTGTGTTCTTTCCTCTAGGAAATCCTGAATCCAATCACAAACCTGGTCCGATATTCCGTAAGCTCATATTTTTTTTCACTAAACGTAAGTGCGGAACCGTATCAAATGCCTTCCTGAAGTCCAGGAATACGGCATCAATCTGCTCGCCAGTGTCTACGGCACTGTGAATTTCTTGGACAAATAGGGCGAGCTGAGTTTCACATGATCTCTGTTTGCGGAATCCATGTTGGTTATGATGAAGGAGATTTGTATTATCTAAGAACGTCATAATACGAGAACATAAAACATGTTGCATTATTCTACAACAGATTGACGTAAGCGAAATAGGCCTATAATTATTCGCATCTGATTTATGACCCTTCTTGAAAATGGGAACGACCTGCGCTTTCTTCCAGTCGCTAGGTACTTTACGTTCTTCCAGAGATCTACGATAAATTGCTGATAGAAAGGGGGCAAGTTCTTTAGCATAATCACTGTAGAATCTTAAGGGTATCTCGTCTGGTCCGGATGCTTTTCCGCTACTAAGTGATAGCAGCTGTTTTTCAATTCCGATATCGTTTATTTCAATATTTTCCATTTTGGCGTCCGTGCGACGGCTGAAGTCAGGGACCGTGTTACGATTTTCCGCAGTGAAACAGTTTCGGAACACTGAATTCAGTATTTCTGCCTTTCTTCGGTCGTCCTCTGTTTCGGTGCCATCGTGGTCAACGAGTGACTGAATAGGGGATTTAGATCCGCTTACCGATTTTACATATGACCAAAACTTTTTAGGGTTCTTGTTTAGATTGTTTGCCAATGTTTTATGTTCGAATTCGTTGAATGCTTCTCTCATTGCTCTCTTTACGCTCTTTTTCGCTTCGTTCAGCTTTTCCTTATCAGCTATGATTCGACTACTCTTAAACCTATGATGAAGCTTTCTTTGTTTCCGTAGCACCTTTCGTACATGATTGTTATACCACGGTGGATCTTTCCCCTCGCTTTGGACCTTAGTCGGCACGAACTTATCCAAGGCGTACTGGACGATGTTTCTGAATTTTTTCCATTTTTGTTCCACATCCTCTTCCTCAGAAATGAACGTTTGATGGTGGTCACTCAGATATTCTGCGATTTGTGCCCTATCACTCTTGTTAAGCAAATATATTTTCCTTCCTTTCTTGGCATTTCTTATTACACTTGTAGTCATTGATGCAACCACTGACTTATGATCACTGATACCCTCTTCTACATTCACGGAGTCGAAAAGTTCCGGTCTATTTGTTGCTATGAGGTCTAAAACGTTAGCTTCACGAGTTGGTTCTCTAACTATCTGCTCGAAGTAATTCTCGGACAAGGCAGTCAGGATAATGTCACAAGAGTCTCTGTCCCTGGCTCCAGTTCTGATTGTGTGACTATCCCATTCTATACCTGGTAGATTGAAGTCTCCCCCTATTACAATAGTATGATCACGAAACTTCTTCACGACGTTCTACAGGTTCTCTCTGAGGCGCTCAACTACTACGGTTGCTGATGCAGGTGGTCTATAGAAGCATCCGACTATCATATCTGACCCACCTTTGATACTTAACTTAACCCAGATTATTTCACATTCGCATTCGCTAATAACTTCACTGGATATTATTGAATTCTTTACTGCTATAAATACTCCTCCACCATTGGCGTTTATCCTATCCTTGCGGTATATATTCCATTCTGTGTCTAGGATTTCGTTACTGTTCACTTCCGGTTTTAACCAACTTTCCGTTCCTAATACTATATGCGCACTATTTCCTTCAATAAGAGATACTAATTCAGGAACCTTGCCCTGGATACTCCTGCAGTTTACCAATATTACGTTAACTTTTCCTGTTTTTGGTCTCTGAGGACGGACGTTCTTTATCAACGATGATGATGTTCTCTCTGGTAAGCCGTCAGGTATTTTATCGTTTCGCCCAAGGGGGGGGGGGGTCCCTCTAACCTAAAAAACCCCCGTGTGCACGCCACACGTACTCTGCTACCCTAGTAGCTGCTTCCGGTGTGTAGTGCACGCCTGACCTGTCTAGGGGGGCCCTACAGTTCTCCACCCAATAACGGAGGTCGTCCCGAAACTAAACGCCAATCGATGCATTGGAAAACTCCTGGTTCTCCACGACAAAAAAAAGCACGAATGTCAAAATCGAAATTCAAGGCAATGATGATTGTTTTTTTTTTTTTTTTTTTTTTTTTTTTTTTTTTTTGACATCAAAGGGATTGTGCACATTGATTGAGTACCAGAGGGACAAACAGTGAATCAGCATTACTACATTAGCGTCCTGGCTACCCTACGTGAGCGAGTACGGAGAAAACGGAACGATTTGTGGAGAAAAAAAGTCATGGATCCTTCACCAAGAACCAAGACAATGCCCCAGCTCACAGTGCGTTGTCAGTGAAAACGTTTTTGGCAAAACACAACATTCCCATCTTAGATCATCCACCCTACTCACCTGATTTGGCCCCCTGTGACTTTTTTCTTTTCCCTAAAGTCAAGTCAGCTTTGAAAGGAACTAGATTTGAGACTGTTGAAGCAGTAAAAGAAAAAGCGACGGAAGTAATGTATGGACTTACCGAAAATGATCTGCAGCATTGCTATGAACAGTGGAAAATTCGTATGGAGCGGCGTAGAGACCGAGGAGGAGAGTACATTGAAGGAGATAACATGAAACTGTAAATAATTGTAAATAAATGTTTTTTCCAGCATCAGTCCGGTTTTTTCTAGCCGCACCTCGTATTTTTACCTATTTAATCCTCTGCTGCCTTCACTATTTCATCTGTTTCTACTGTATTTCTTTTCCCTGTTCTACTTAACTGTTGCCTAATGCTCCCTCTGAAACCCTCAACAACCTCTGGTTCTTTCAACTTATCCAGCTCCCATCTCCTTAATTTTCTACCTTTTTGCAATTTTTTTCAGTTTGAATCAAGAGTTCGTAACCAATAAATTGTGGTCAGAGTCCACATCTCCCCATGGAAATGTCTTACAGTTTAAAATCTGGTTCCTAAATATCCGTCTAACCGTTGTATAATTAATTTGAAACCTTCCGATGACCCCAGGTCTCTTCCACGTATACAGCCTTCTTTTGTGTTTCTTGAACCAAGCGTCAGCGGCTTCCACTCTCATACCTTTCCCCAGCCCATATTCACCAACTACTTTTCCTTCTCTTCCTTTTCCTAGTATCGAATTCCAGTCCCCCATCACAATTAAATTTTCTTCTTCTTGAACTATCTGAATAATTTATTTTATCTCATCATTCAATCTCTTCATCATCTGCGGAGATAGTTGGCACATAAACTTGCCCTACTGTGGTAGAGGAGGGTTTCATGTCTATCTTGGGTACAGTAATGCGTTCACTATGCTGTTCTAGTAGCTAACCCGCATTCCTATGGTCTTATTCATTATTAAACCTACTCCTGCATTACACCTATTTCATTTTATATTTATAACCCTGTTTTCACCTGACCAGAAATCCTGTTCCTCCTGTCATCGAACTTCACTAATTTCCACTATATCAGACTTCTTCAACGTATCCATTTCAGTTTTTAAATTTTCTAACCCACCTGCCCGATTAAGGGAACTAACGTTCCACCCTTCGATCTGTAGAATGCCAGTTTTGTTTACCCTAATGGCGATATCCTCCTGAGTAGTCCTCGCACAGAGATCCGAATGGGGAACTATTTTACCTCCGGAAGAGGACGCCATCATCATTTAACCATGAATGACCTCGGAAAAAATCACGGCTGCAGTTTCCATTTGCTTTCAGCCGTTTGCAGTACCAGTGCAGCCAGGCCGGTTTGGCTGATGTTACAAGGCCAGATTAGTCAATCATCTAGATTATTGCCCCTGCAACTGCTGAAAAGGCTGCTGCCCCTCTCCAGGATCCATACGTCTGCCTCTCAAGAGGTACCGTTCCATTGTGGTTGCACCTACGGCACGATTATCTCTATCGCTAAGGTACGCAAGCAGCCCCACCGCCGGCAAGGTCCGGGGTTCATGGGCCTAACCGATACAGGAGATAAATGAGGATAAGAAGCACATGAAATGTAATTACTGTACAAAGATCCCTGGAGACCACGAGTCCTTTACAACAACATACTCAAAAAACGTCGCTGAACAAACTCTGTAGTTTCGTCGGTAGAGGTCGGAATCATCCTTCATCGTCTGTTGGCGAATAACAACCAGTGCTTCTAACTGTTTTGTTTGTGTTTCTGTTTATGTTGTTGGGAAAAACACGAGGAAATCTTAATTATTAACAGTCATCGCTCCACGCGCATTTCGGATGTAAGTGGGAAACATGAGAGCTGTGACACGTTCTGGAAACAGGCTGCGAGTGCTATGAAAACAGAGCCCCCCGTAGACGCAGAGGGGGGCTGATAAAAAAATTCGATTGTCCACATTATGTGCAAGGCAACCACCATGATGTATCTTATTACACCGCATAAGTTCAAGAAAGTTATTTTTATATGAAAACAAGATATATGGTTCCAAGATGCTACTCCAGGCTGGCGTAAAATGAATGTGTGCAACGGAAAATATTGATCGCGAAAATGAAGATTTGGCCCTGTCTGACTACCCCCTGAATCAGATATTAGGATCTCTTAATTGTGATATTATCTCCTCCTTCTTGCTCTTTAACATATAAATTAGAACATAAGCATAAATGAATGATTAAGGGAACTAGTAACTACAAAATGATACATGCTGTTTCTGCTTGTACATTTACCGTAGATTAAAACCCCTTTATATATTACAAATGTTGATATATCAATGTTCAATGGACATAAAGAGATACAAATAAATTTTCTAACTAATATGATTGATCAGTTGCCCAAATCTGCCCCTTTTTATGGTTACACGATCTAATACAAATAACGCGAGATGACTGACATCATCTACATACCTAACACTAGAAGACACTACTTTCAAAGATGATCTACAGTGATGTGCCACCTCAGTGGAAATAAATATTACGTGATCACAGCTGTTTAGCTTTATAGCCTTATTAAGCCGAAGGAATTAGCAATGTCACCGTATGTACTGCGTCCGGTGCGTCGGAGTGATTGTTCTTGTACGCGTCCGCGACGACGGAAGAACTCCAGCCACAAAATATAAAAAAAAAAAAACCATTCAGACACTAAGACAGCAGAAGACAGTCCTCTGACTAGTATAATATAATACTGTCTTCTCCTCTCTGTGTTCTACAGATGGGAAACGCGAACTCCCAGCCACAAGGACAGAGTTCAGATAACGTCTCAACGTAACTATAGGCAGAAGTGCTCTCAATCACTGAACGCTGCATTCTCAATGACGACTCCCTACCCGGAGGTGAAGTCCAGAATCGTATAAGTTCGTAACAGTACAGTGCCTAGCTGTTCTAACTATAAAATTTCCTGAGAACAAAGACAGCAAGTCCGTCTGTAGCAACAAAACTGCAACTGAGCGACCGTCAGACACGGGCACTCAAAACGGAAGACCTCTTTCTCTCCACCGCTGGCTTCCCAGCACAGCTCGGCTCCCCTCCCTCATAACTGCAGAAGGCGGATCATATTCTCGAAACCACGGAATATTCTCCCTCTCTACAGAACCTTCCAAACGCCGACCAACTATCATATTCTCGAAACCACGGAATATTTTCCCTCTCTACAGAACCTTCCAAACGCCGACCAACCATATTTTAGACTTTTGTCGTCCAGCGCGGAAAGTTTACGAGGAAATTCATGGTACGCTTGTCAGTGTAAAAATCCTCGGAAATAACCCAGCCTGCGTGATTTCTGAGGTAACGCTTCCTCGATCCTCTCTGTGACGTCGAGGATTTTCAGAATTTCCGAACTGTTATCCGGTTATCCTTCCGGCCCCGCTACAATCCTGGCCGGCCGCCGCTGTATTGTGCTCCAGCGCTCAGGTGCCCCGACCGTCCGACTTGGGATACTTCCTGTGTTAAACAAACCAACACACCTGTGCGGGCTTTTCCACCCAGGGCCTGAGTTACGCCTGTTTCAGTTCCTCTGGCATCCCAACCTCTGCTAGTATAGGCATTAGGGCGTTTTGATAATAAAGACAATCCATCACCTTTCATGCAGTAAGCGTTAGCAACTATTTACAAGGTGTACATGACAATGACAGTCTTCTTTAATTATTTATATATACCATGTACAACCTATCAAATGATACCTAATTCCGGCTATAATCATGGCAAAGTATGTAGATGAGTGCTTGTAAGGTGCGAAATTATAGCCACCTTACATGGTATACAAAGACAGGTAGCACATCTGGGAACCAGCGGCATGACAGCGGCACAGAGAACCACAGCATGAGACTATGAAATGACAAAACGACTAAACTGCAGGCTGATACACAGATGGAGATGAATGTTAGTGTTTGTTTAGAAATAGATTAATTTGAATTTTTTTAAGACCATAAGTTTTTATTGCTAGGATTTATTCCATTACACAGCCTGATTCATCTGCCCCTACTGATGGGTTTTATACAAACTGCAACATCTTTAAATACCACGTACAGGATTTTCATGTCCTCTTGTTCGCTACACACAAACTATTAGTCCCACAGAAAAATTAACAGGATATTTTTGTAGGAAATTTAATGTATTGTACGGTATGTTACCGGGGGCCTAGAGACGACGGAGAGGCTCCGTCCCCACCGCAGCCGCAGTGGTCCACAACCCCACGACGACTACTACAGTCCGCTTCACCCCTCCGTCGCCCCACACTGAACCGTTTTTTCAGGGTTATTGTGCGGTTTGGCCCCCGGTGGACTCCCCCCCCCCCCCTGGGGAACGTCTCACACCAGACTAGTGTAACTCCTATGTTTGAAATTTAATGTAATTAAATTTGGTATTGGTATATGTCTTCGCTAGAGTCCATAGCGTTCGAATTACTGAAGCAGAACTAACAAAAGTGATTTTCAAACTCGTTTAATATCTCGAAAACCGTGGCCTCCAGCGAAAATGTATCCCAGTACAAACATAACTGTATTAATGTTTTCTTGTAGGACCAACAGTTCATGCGTAATGAGCGATAGATTATGGAGATGTCGTGTCTGGTTATTGAAGGCGTTGTGGGTTGCATAATTAGTAGGGGCAGCTGACTGGCCCTGTATAATTATCCTCCTTTATACGAATGTAGCAGCAGTTGTACGGTTTGCATTTTTATCTAGGTAGCAAACCAGAGATATGATAGCACATAAATTAATAAAAATAAATAAATAACTAGATGATTGTTCCTGTCTGTAAGTTACAATCACTCAAAGTTATGCAGGTTGTAAATGATAACTGTTTACAGCATACCGTCGTGGTGTAAGGGAAGTCGAAACGAGCAATTTGATACTTTATATTTGTGGTCCGTTAATCCGAGAAACAGCGTCAAATAGGCCTAAAAAAGCCACCATGGTATGGCGCATGGGCTCTACGCGAGATTTTTAATATTCTCTCGCCCTCTTACTCCATAGGCTTAGAGGGTCAGATTTTTGAAATTTCTTATGTCGTTTGTGTTACCGATTTAAAGTTTCCCACGAGGGTAATGAAAGAAAAAAGGCATGAGTAAAGATTATGCAAAACTAATTACTTTTACTATTCGACCTGTACTAAACCATTAGAAGCACAGCATCCTTGTAGTAAGAAGGCCAGAGAAGCAAATCTACTTGTTTTTAATTTTACGCTGTTAAAATTCGAGCGAGAAAAAAAATGAGCTTCAAAGGGTTACGACCGAATAAGCCAGTGACGTAAGACGATATTAACACAATACGGACGAATCTCGAGAAAATTCGTGTTTTCTACACGTTGTCTGTACATGGCATCTGTTTTGATATATTTTAACCACTTCATCTATTTGCATGTTTACGCCAGTAGTCAGTGTAACAGACTTCATTGCCTTCACGTGCTGTTTGCTTATTTAGCATTTTTATTGTATTTTAATATTTCAAATAGTTACTGTTATCGTCTGGAGGTTCTGCCTGCCTTTAGAGGTAACCCTGTTCAGAAAAAGGAAGGAAATGAACGAATATGAAATACTTTTGGACGTTTTAGACGGCGATTACAGATGTTCCTAACGTGAATGAGCATCCGGATGACAGTGCGAATGAATATTTTTATCGTTCTGAGGTGATTCCAGTGACAGTTACATTATTAGGCGTATCAAGAAGAGTAAGGTGTGTGTGTGACAATAACGATAAAGCTAACCTGTTCTTGTGAATGATTCGTTTTGTCGTAAACTCTTGCTTGACGTGCATGAGCTTACGTTTACGTGGCTTTTGTAGGCTTGATAGATCACAAGCGCCCTATATCAAATTGTCCGACGCAACTTCGTCTACACCACCGTGGTACGTTGTAAACAGCTATCGTTTACACCCTGTGTAGATGCAATACTTTTTAAGAATTTTTACTTATCAAAAAATGAGTTCGTAACTGACATATTAAAGCATGTTTGTTTGTCTTGCAGTACAGCTACCAAAGCCGTGTTGTAGCTCATAAAAAAACAAACACTTCATTTAAGATTTCATAATGCAAACCAAACCCATTTCGAATGGAGCAAGGTGTCCACATACGTCATGTGCCTGATAAATTAAACGAAAAACAAAACGAAACGATCTTGAAAGCAATTAATTTTTTAAATACTCAAAACGAAGAACGTAGTTGCAAGAGCTGTTTGCAAAGTGAAAAGTAAGAGCTAGTGTTTACTATCGCCCGACTGTAAGTCAGTTAGATGCGTCCTGAACACACGTACAAAGCTTGAAATTTCCTTTGTGGCCCTATTTTGTGAGCATCCCAGACGTAGGAAACGAGTATACAGAAAGAGTGGCGCCTGTTCGCGGTTCGGCTGTCGTCGCCAGCGCGGCCTCGCGGCGTGCCGTGGCGACGCGCCGGTGTGTTTGTCCAGAGGCGCGTGTTGACACAGGCGGTTTAATAACGGCAGGCGGCGCGGGCAGCCGGCCGCAGATTACCCGGGCCGGGCCGCGGGATCGATGCGCGCGCCTCCGCCCCCGCCGCCCCCGCCGCCCCGACCACCCCCGCACTGACGCCGCCAAAATGGCGCCGCCGGCCGCCACGCGCCGCCACCTCCGCCTCCGCCGCCGCGACGCCGCCGGCGACCGCTAACGTGCGCCGAGTGCGTCCCCTGAGTGCACACACACACACACACACACACACACACACACACACACACACACGAGGTACAGTCGCGGCACCTGCTCTGCCCAGGCACTGAATAAAATGGTGGTCGCCCCAGCAAAGTAAATCCTCGTACAAACACGCTCGCGTCTTTTTGGCTCTCTGAACGATTACGAGAGACAAACTAAATTTAAATATACAGTAAATGAGTCTCCAATAATAGAAATAACGGTGTTATAGTGGACATATTGAAGTGGTCGATAAGTTCGTAGCATTTTTACACAAGTTTAGTAAACACAACTAATTCGCATAAAAGAGACTTCAGTCATCTGTAATATAGTCCACTTCACTATTTACAACAGTCTGGCAACGATGGAGTAACGGCCGGCCGATGTGGCCGTGCGGTTAAAGGCGCTTCAGTCTGGAACCGCGTGACCGCTACGGTCGCAGGTTCGAATCCTGCCTCGGGTATGGATGTGTGTGATGTCCTTAGGTTAGTTAGGTTTAATTAGTTCTAAGTTCTAGGCGACTGATGACCACAGAAGTTAAGTCGCATAGTGCTCAGAGCCATTTGAACCATTTTGATGGAGTAACTTTTCGATTCACCGATTATAGATATCATATGTTTCTGACGCGAAGAACTCGTCGAGTCATGTTCGGAGCGCATTTTCATCCGGAAAGGAAGTTCCTTGAAGGTTGTTCGATAGAGAGGGGAAAAGGTGAAAATCTGAAGGCGCAAGGCCAGGTGAATAAGGTGAGTGTGGAATGACTTCCTCAACCCAACTCCTGTACAGTGCTTTTTGTCACTCTAGCAGAATGCCGTTATTGTGTACCGACTTGACAGAAAATCCTAGGAAGTTCTGGTCTTACGTTAAATCAGTAAGTGGCTCGAAACAGCATATCGAGACACTCCGGGATGATGATGGCTTTGAAACAGAGGATGACACGCGTAAAGCTGAAATACTAAACACCTTTTTCCAAAGCTGTTTCACAGAGGAAGACCGCACTGCAGTTCCTTCTCTAAATCCTCGCACAAACGAAAAAATGGCTGACATCGAAATAAGTGTCCAAGGAATAGAAAAGCAACTGGAATCACTCAACAGAGGAAAGTCCACTGGACCTGACGGGATACCAATTCGATTCTACACAGAGTACGCGAAAGAACTTGCCCCCCTTCTAACAGCCGTGTACCGCAAGTCTCTAGAGGACCGGAGGGTTCCAAATGATTGGAAAAGAGCACTGGTAGTCCCAGTCTTCAAGAAGGGTCGTCGAGCAGATGCGCAAAACTATAGACCTATATCTCTGACGTCGATCTGTTGTAGAATTTTAGAACATGTTTTTTGCTCGAGTATCATGTCGTTTTTGGAAACCCAGAATCTGCTATGTAGGAATCAACATGGATTCCGGAAACAGCGATCGTGTGAGACCCAACTCGCGTTATTTGTTCATGAGACCCAGAAAATATTAGATACAGGCTCCCAGGTAGATGCTATTTTTCTTGACTTCCGGAAGGCGTTCGATACAGTTCCGCACTGTCGCCTGATAAACAAAGTAAGAGCCTACGGAATATCAGACCAGCTGTGTGGCTGGATTGAAGAGTTTTTAGCAAACAGAACACAGCATGTTGTTCTCAATGGAGAGACGTCTACAGACGTTAAAGTAACCTCTGGCGTGCCACAGGGGAGTGTTATGGGACCATTGCTTTTCACAATATATATAAATGACCTAGTAGATAGTGTCGGAAGTTCCATGCGGCTTTTCGCGGATGATGCTGTAGTATACAGAGAAGTTGCAGCATTAGAAAATTGTAGCGAAATGCAGGAAGATCTGCAGCGGATAGGCACTTGGTGCAGGGAGTGGCAACTGTCCCTTAACATAGACAAATGTAATGTATTGCGAATACATAGAAAGAAGGATCCTTTATTGTATGATTATATGATAGCGGAACAAACACTGGTAGCAGTTACTTCTGTAAAATATCTGGGAGTATGCGTGCGGAACGATTTGAAGTGGAATGATCATATAAAATTAATTGTTGGTAAGGCGGGTACCAGGTTGAGATTCATTGGGAGAGTGCTTAGAAAATGTAGTCCATCAACAAAGGAGGTGGCTTACAAAACACTCGTTCGACCTATACTTGAGTATTGCTCATCAGTGTGGGATCCGTACAGATCGGGTTGACGGAGGAGATAGAGAAGATCCAAAGAAGAGCGGCGCGTTTCATCACAGGGTTATATGGTAACCGTGATAGCGTTACGGAGATGTTTAATAAACTCAAGTGGCAGACTCTGCAAGAGAGGCGCTCTGCATCGCGGTGCAGCTTGCTCGCCAGGTTTCGAGAGGGTGCGTTTCTGGATGAGGTATCGAATATATTGCTTCCCCCTACTTATACCTCCCGAGGGGATCACGAATGTAAAATTAGAGAGATTAGACCGCGCACGGAGGCTTTCAGACAGTCGTTCTTCCCGCGAACCATACGCGACTGGAACAGGAAAGGGAGGTAATGACAGTGGCACGTAAAGTGCCCTCCGCCACACACCGTTGGGTGGCTTGCGGAGTATAAATGTAGATGTAGATGTAGATGTAGCATCGTGTCACGCAGTCTACCTGGTCGTTGTTCTTGGACTGCGTTTGCTAGACGTCTCAGTTGTTTATAATAAATTTCAGTGATAGTTACATACCAGGTAAGCACTTCGTAGTGCACCACACCGCCGCTCTTACACCATATACAGAAGATTATATTTAGTGAATACGCACATATCTTTGTAGGAGAGTTGCTGCTTTGTTTTGGGCTCAACCATTTCTTTCTTTTCCTTATGTTAGCATGAAGACACCATTTCTCGTTACTAGTGACGATACAGGGTAGGAGTGGTCGGTGTCGTTCACGAGCCAATTGATGACGAACAAGCAGAAAAATGTACATATAGCCACCTGGCTGATTTTTGTGGTTTTGGCTTAGAGCATGCAGTTCCCACACACTCGATTTTTGAACCTTCCCCATTGCATGCAAATGTCGAACGATGATGGAACGATCACAATTCATCACATATGTCAGTTCTCGAGTACACTGACGTGTATCATTGTGATTAAAGGTTTTAAATGACCTTCATCAAAAAGCGAAAGTCTTAATGAACGTTGAGAACCACTAACATCAAAACGGTCCTCCTTAAAACGAGAAAACAGTTCTCTTGCTGTGCTTTGTCCAATGGCACGGTCCCCACACATGTTTCTGCTACCTAAGCTGCTGTCACCCCTCTACTGAACTCAAACATAAGAATATGTCAGAGATATTCCGAATTCTCCATTTGGCACTCAATTTCCTAGCCTCCACAGCTCCACTCGCTATCTCCAAATGCAAAACGACAATATATAAACTCAAATAGCCACAGTGAACTACAAATAAAAAATGACAATCTATAAATAAATCAATTGCAACCGAAATACCAACATGCAAAACAAAAACACTACGAACTAATGCACCAACATGCTATTATGATGCAATCGTCGTTTTTCGTCGGCGATTTCTCCCTGTAGTTGTACTTTTTTTATCTTCGCATTGACCAACTAGTATCACGTAACAACTTCTCCTTTCTTTGTTCTTTCCAATAGGACTTCACCATTCTTCTGTCCACGTTGTTCGTGATTTGTTATTTCTTCTGCACTGAAAACCTTCTAAATTTTGTATTACTTTCTTGAAAAGGTTTCTTTTATTATTTTCGATTATCTGATGTTGTTTTCTAGTTTTATTTTTTCTGTAATTAATGCAGCCGTTTCTTTTTGCAGAAATAAAGGATTATTTGTTTTGTTAGCCCGTTCTTGTTCATTAAGTAGGAGTGTCTAAGGAATGTTAAATACTCTTTGCCATTACTTCTGATACTTGCTGTATATATTGGTAGATCTCCCCACTGCTTCTCATTTTCCAAATATCTTTGGATCATATTGCACCCATTATTTTCGAAATAAATCGTCTTTCAAGTATTTCTATTTTTTTCAGTTTATATTTATTTTATTTTTTGCTTATTTAGCCTGACCAGATTAGGGCCTTCAGGCCCCCTCTTAACTCAGACCAGGAACAACACGTACAACAGTTACTTAATTACAATCACAATACTAATAATTTACTTTATTAATAAAAATAATAATTGGCAGTAATAATAATAGTGACACTAATAACGGCGATAAAAGAATTAAGAATGATATTAATTAGTTATTATGTGACAGACTCAATAATAATAATTTTCGTTGTTAATAGAAACAATAATATACACTCCTGGAAATGGAAAAAAGAACACATTGACACCGGTGTGTCAGACCCACCATACTTGCTCCGGACACTGCGAGAGGGCTGTACAAGCAATGATCACACGCACGGCACAGCGGACACACCAGGAACCGCGGTGTTTGCCGTCGAATGGCGCTAGCTGCGCAGCATTTGTGCACCGCCGCCGTCAGTGTCAGCCAGTTTGCCGTGGCATACGGAGCTCCATCGCAGTCTTTAACACTGGTAGCATGCCGCGACAGCGTGGACGTGAACCGTATGTGCAGTTGACGGACTTTGAGCGAGGGCGTATAGTGGGCATGCGGGAGGCCGGGTGGACGTACCGCCGAATTGCTCAACACGTGGGGCGTGAGGTCTCCACAGTACATCGATGTTGTCGCCAGTGGTCGGCGGAAGGTGCACGTGCCCGTCGACCTGGGACCGGACCGCAGCGACGCACGGATGCACGCCAAGACCGTAGGATCCTACGCAGTGCCGTAGGGGACCGCACCGCCACTTCCCAGCAAATTAGGGACACTGTTGCTCCTGGGGTATCGGCGAGGACCATTCGCAACCGTCTCCATGAAGCTGGGCTACGGTCCCGCACACCGTTAGGCCGTCTTCCGCTCACGCCCCAACATCGTGCAGCCCGCCTCCAGTGGTGTCGCGACAGGCGTGAATGGAGGGACGAATGGAGACGTGTCGTCTTCAGCGATGAGAATCGCTTCTGCCTTGGTGCCAGTGATGGTCGTATGCGTGTTTGGCGCCGTGCAGGTGAGCGCCACAATCAGGACTGCATACGACCGAGGCACACAGGGCCAACACCCGGCATCATGGTGTGGGGAGCGATCTCCTACACTGGCCGTACACCACTGGTGATCGTCGAGGGGACACTGAATAGTGCACGGTACATCCAAACCGTCATCGAACCCATCGTTCTACCATTCCTAGACCGGCAAGGGAACTTGCTGTTCCAACAGGACAATGCACGTCCGCATGTATCCCGTGCCACCCAACGTGCTCTAGAAGGTTTAAGTCAACTACCATGGCCAGCAAGATCTCCGGATCTGTCCCCCATTGAGCATGTTTGGGACTGGATGAAGCGTCGTCTCACGCGGTCTGCACGTCCAGCACGAACGCTGGTCCAACTGAGACGCCAGGTGGAAATGGCATGGCAAGCCGTTCTACAGGACTACATCCAGCATCTCTACGATCGTCTCCATGGGAGAATAGCAGCCTGCATTGCTGCGAAAGGTGGATATACACTGTACTAGTGCCGACATTGTGCATGCTCTGTTGCCTGTGTCTATGTGCCTGTGGTTCTGTCAGTGTGATCATGTGATGTATCTGACCCCAGGAATGTGTCAATAAAGTTTCCCCTTCCTGGGACAATGAATTCACGGTGTTCTTATTTCAATTTCCAGGAGTGTACAATGACAATAGTGAAAATAATAATAATAAAAATAAAAATAATAAAACTATGGAGACATTAAGAATGATATTGATTAGTTCAACACTTGTGAAGCCTTGTTTGGTATTAGAAGAAGTGGATCGGATAATGAAAGAGGAGAGGATTGAAATGGAAGTAACAATGGTTGCTAGAAAAGAATTTCAATAGAGAACTTAATAAACAAGATGAGGAAAAAGAGGTTGGGGGAGGGACGGTTGGCGAGAGTGAGATACAAGAAGAAACAGCTGTCGTGATAGAAGCTGAGCCATTAGCTGTCTTTTGAAGTTTTTTAATTTCTCTAATATTTTGATGAATATTGTTACAAAGTCAGGATCCTGGTACAGAAAATGATTTAGAGAACAGTGTAGTGTTGTGTAGTGGGGCAGAGAGAATATTGCTTTGTTGGGAAAAAGTAGTGTAAGGCATGAAGATAAATAGGAAGGAGCCCAATGAATGAGAAGACGATAGAGCAAACTGAGTGTGATAATTTCTAGGCTTACAGGCACCTAACCATGATGACTGCTCGCAGGCAGTGGTCGAAATAGCATACATCCCAAATGTATCGCACACAAATATTCATCGCCATTTTCAGCCTATGTGAGCTCCCATACGAAAGTTCTTGGAGATTAGGGTCACAATAATCAAAAATAGGAAGTATCAGTTACTCTACGAATTTCTTCTCATACTCGAGAGGAAATATTGTGCGATATCTCTGTAATGAATGAAGTGGTGCTGACACCTTCTTACAGGCTGCAGTTGTGTGTTCAGTCCAGTCTAGGTGATGGTTACCATGTAAATCTTTAAAAAAAATGTCCTAATAATAATTTTTGTCATATAAAGTAATTTCCAACAAGCATTCATTTCAATTTAAAGAATTTACTGATTTCTCCAATCCTTGATCATTCCGATTGTTGCAAAAAGAAAAATCAGTTGCTTCCTTTCATAAATAACAAATGTATAGGCCAGCATTGCACAGAGCTGTGCCAGAAAAAGTTATTGTAAGAGCAGATAGTTGCCGACTTTATCGAGGTAAGAATTTTTGTTTTTTATTCAGAATGATCTTACAAGGCCATGACGCAGCACTGCTGTCGTCCAAAATTTACCAGGTTACTGAATTTATTTTTTTTTTATTACGAGGTTTAGGAATTTTTCTGTTTTGAGCTTATTTACTTAAATGTAGTTTGCATCTGGCGCAACGCATTTACTAATTTGTCACTCTTTCTTTCACAGATCATCGGCAATTTATTGCTCTTTGTTGTGATTGTGTTTGTTCCATTTTTGCTTTGTCTTTGTTTCATTTTTGTGCTTAATCTTTTCGATTACTGTGAAGTTGGCACCCTTTTTTTCAGAAATGTATATTTTTTCAGAGTTCTTGACAGATATGCCATAGTTCTAGAGTTCTTTGTACAAAATTTCAATAGTTCTGCAGAATTTAGCGAAAAAAACAACAATACTCGAAAAAATTTTCGTATCGAAAACATTCTTTGTCAATTTCCGCAAAATGTAAATAAGTACGACAGTTCTGAGCACAGTTCTGAAAAGAGCTCCAAGAGTTCTATCGAAAATCCCAGTAACATTTTTTTGTGCAGCTAATAGTTTACGAGATAATTGCAATTTAAGGAGAAAATCTTTTCACTTACTGTGAAGTTGGCACCCTTTTTTTCAGAAATCTATATTTTTTTCAGAGTTCTTGATAGATATGAAATAGTTCTAGAGTTCTTTGTACAAAATTTCAATAGTTCTGCAGAATTTAGCGAAAAAAACAACAATACTCGAAAAAATTTTCGTATCGAATACATTCTTTGTCAATTTCCGCAAAATGTAAATAAGTACGACAGTTCTGAGCACAGTTCTGAATAGAGCTCCAAGAGTTCTATCGAAAATCCCAGTAACATTTTTTGTGTAGCTAATAGTTTACGAGATAATTGCAATTTAAGGAGAAAATCTTTTCACTTACTGTGAAGTTGGCACCCTTTTTTTCAGAAATGTATACTTTTTTCAGAGTTCTTGACAGATATGCCATAGTTCTAGAGTTCTTTGTACAAAATTTCAATAGTTCTGCAGAATTTAGCGAAAAAAACAACAATACTCGAAAAAATTTTCGTATCGAAAACATTCTTTGTCAATTTCCGCAAAATGTAAATAAGTACGACAGTTCTGAGCACAGCTCTGAATAGAGCTCCAAGAGTTCTATCGAAAATCCCAGTAACATTTTTTTGTGTAGCTAATAGTTTCCGAGATAATTGCAATTTAAGGAGAAAGTCTTTTCACTTACTGTGAAGTTGGCACCCTTTTTTTCAGAAATGTATATTTTTTCAGAGTTCTTGATAAGTATGCCATAGTTCTAGAGTTCGTTGTACAAAATTTCAATATTTCTGCAGAAATTAGCGAAGAAAACAAAAATGTATAACATAGCTGATTCAGGAGCCCTTTCCTTCTGGTACAATTCTTACTGTTGCCACAATAAAACACTTGTCCATAGATTCCAACCGTATTGATTATTACAAAAATATAACCAGTGACCAACGGCGCACATTTCTTGCAGCGTTGTACAAAGCATTCAGCTTATCCGCTGTGAAAATACCACACTTTACGGTATTGTAAAATTTACGATGGATGGCTTCCGTTTATCTACAGTGTCAGCATCTATCGAATTATTTTCATGCAAAAGTGATGCCAGGATCACACACTTCCCTGTTTTAGGTACAAAGGAAACTAGAGTTCAGTCTTGTGGAAGCCAAAAAGGGAACTGTGGGCAGCCCTTCTTTTACTGATAGCAAACTCTAGAGAAATCTCACGCTTGTTTTTCTTCATCGTGGCAACAAAAGAAAAATTCTCCCTTCATAGCTCTATTATCAGTCCAATACTAGTATACCAGTTGTCCGCTTTCGCATTTCGACCTGACTGATATATATGTTACACAGTCACAGAACAACATCAAAATATTTATTGCTCAGTTGGTAAATCCTTCTGGTTGCAACACAGTGTATATTTCCAAATTGTACAGGTAAAATACTTAAAGAATCCACAAAATCATAGATTTTAAATCCATATTTGTTTGTTTTGATAGGTACATATTGGTGAAAACTGCACCTTCCTCAGAATCCTTCCAGCTTCTTGTCTACTGTAACATTTTCCCCGAGGGTATAAGATTTCTGGTTGTTGCGTACAAACACAGTAAATATTTCCCGAGTTGCTGTTAGCTTGTCTACTTGTCTCCTTTCATCACGAATAGCGCGACTGTAAAATCTAAGGCACTCCAGAATAAATTTGAAACGTTTTAAGTTCATTTGCGAGGTGAAATTTTTCAGTTCCATCCATATCAATTCCACAGAGATCTTCCAGGCTTTATCTGTTACTTTTGTTAACAACAATTAAAAACAAGAGACTGATGAAGGCTTTCAATTCAATAACATCTATTGATTTTATCGCTCTCTCACGCTGAAATGAAGCTTTGACGCTCTCAAAATGCTGAATGGAATACAAAACTACTATAGACAAATGTCGTCATCTATGAGGCAATTACAGCCTCACAAAGGCTGCTTTGGCTGCGCCTATTGTCCAGGTAAATTTCTAATAATATTATCCTCTTCGAACAATATGCTTTGGATTTCTTCAACATGATCTGGTACATCCCACTTAAAATAATAAAATTCCTATTACATAACGCAACCAGGCGCAGTGTATTAATTTGATATCTGACATTCAGACAGCGGACAATGACGATTAAACAGTTCAAACAGAATTTAAGTGCATTTTACATTATGGATTAGCTTTGTACTACTTACTACGTTGATAAAGAAATAAATTAATTGCTGAAATGAAATACGAAAGGGCACAGTGGATAAAAACGAGCAATCGGCTCATATCTCATCAAGAGAGCATTAGCGTCGATACTGAATCATACTAGAATGAAAGGCATACACAGAAAGGAAGCTATAACGTGAAGGCGCCAGTGCTGCCAATTGTTGACAAGTAATTTACAGAATCACACAACAATGAAAGGCATACGGAAAAGGGAAGCTATTAACGAGAAGGCGCCAATACTGCAAATTGTTGAAAAGCAATTTACGGAAAATTTCGGCATGTATCAATCTGAATAGCTGCGCCCGATGGAAGGATAATAAAAACTATGATACGTCCCTGAGACCTCTCAAGACCAAAAAATCATAAACAAAGCACACCAACAATGCAAAAGTCGTGGAACTACATCTGGAAACAATGAACTCGGGAACTGCGTCTTTTAAACAATCGACAAATGACGTCAGCGTAGCAGTTACAATAGAGGTAGCATGAAAGCTTCTCGCGGTAGCATCAAAGCTAATGACAACAACAGCTGCACTTTTTGGGTGGCGCGCGCGCCGCGTCGTGTGAAGGCGCCCGCCAGCGCTGCATTTCACTCTTTGATCTGCCCCTAATTACTATACGTAACAATACTACTCACTCTCATGCGAATTATCATTATGCTCGTTCAGTCAGAGCTCTTGTGCAGTCGGTGCCTGTTGTGCAGTCGGTGCTGTTGTGTAAGTGATATTTATGAACCGTAATAACCATAAGAATGTACAATTTACCAGAATTGAAACGTCTTCTCAGCATGGAGGAATTTAAAGTAATCGATGATAGAGGCATTCAATTCACTCCGTCTCATCCGGTCTTCCAAAAACTGTCCGATGCCATGGCCGACATCGGCTCGAAAATGTCTTCAAAACATATTTATACAACAATTAAAGAAGATCGCCATGGCCTGCTTACTTTTGTTAGAAACACCTTCAGGCTGGAATGTTTCGTTGAAGAAAAAGACGACGACAGCAAAGATGAGTCGTGGAATGTTTTTGGTTCTTCGTGCAACAAGGACATGACAAAGCAATTTGACTTACTACTGTCAGCAGGAAAATGGTCTTGCATAAAACCAACAAAGAGGAAACTTTGAAAGCCTTCAAGACTGGAAATAGGGAAATGGACCGATTTGATGGGTGATAACATTTATGAACATCACAAAATTCCATGTGCCTTTTCTTTCAAATATGCGAAAGTGTGTGAATGTTCAAAGTACTTCTTGAAGATCAAAGGAAGATGTACAGAATGCGGAGACACTTTCGAAGGGATTACTCTGAAGAAGCGAAAAAAGGACAACGATATTATTCTGAACTGCAGACTTTCAAACTTTTCAGATGATAGTAATCACCTGAAAAGAAGACAACTTCGTGGCACGAGAAGTCAACAGGTAGCTGCTAAACTGGTTGATTACAGGATGCCTGCAACTCTTTGGCGAAATGATGAAGCGAAAAATATGTCTTTCGGAGACATGATTCCTCCAAATTTACTAAATGCTGATGTCTTGAGAAATGCTAAAGAACGTGAAAGGGACAAACGATTTGGTATAACAACGAGTAAGCCTTTTGAAAACCTGTAAATCGCAACGCATACAACCCATCGGGACGAAATTCACGCAGTCGAACTGGACCCATTCTTCTGTATATATTGGCTGAAAGATCAAAGTCAGTTGCACAAATATTGTCATCAAATCAATAGCAGTGTATACGATTCAATAGATGCTACAGGTGGCGTTGCAATTCGAGTTATTTCACGATTTGGGGATCTGTCAAACAGGGCTGACTGAGTGTAAATTAAGTCAAAGTACATATGCCTGTACCAGTACATGTGCATCCGCGAAGTAAATGTCACTAGTAAAGATCCAAATATCGTCAATCGATCATCAATCAGTTGCCCAACTTATCAGATGATATCCTCTAGGCATGACACATAATTATTGTCATTTTTCTTTATGGAAATCGTCAGATCTGGAGCTCCCATACCAAAAATCATGGTAACTGATTTTGGTAAGGCTTTGTTGGTTGCCATTTCTAGAACAATAGCCAATTGCTCGGACTTAACAGATTATTTGAATAGGTGTTATAGTCATGCATGAAAGAGTAATTCTACCCTCGTGTTGTTTGAGAATAGATTTAAACCATTTTATGGTCATGATTTCGAGGTGGAAATGCTTCTCAAGAAGTAAATCAACAAGTCAAACAACTTTATCTTCGAGTTTTGGCCGATATTTGCATGATGATACATTTTCGTGATATTGAAAGTGCTTTGCGCTCACTTTTGGTTGTTGCGTTGAGTGAACGCTTGGTATTGATGAGTGCGGTCAAGAATATTCATCAATGGAACATCAGTGCCATCTTGATATCACTATCAGAGGTGGTCCACGTCATTCATATATTGACGAATAGAAAGATGATGACAAGAAAACTGATGATGTTGAAAACAATGATGACTGGCTTTTGGAATCAATTTTGAACTCTAAGGAATCTACTGCAAACTCGTGGGTTGACAAGGCAAAACGTATCTACAATGAAGCTGAAGTCATCACGAATCAGACTAATGATGACAATCTCTTTGATGTGAATCAGTACAACATTCCTAATGCTGCAGAGATGCTGAAAGAGTTGATGAACTATATACGACTGTGGACAGCTGTGATGTATCCTTCTTCCTGTATTCCTTCATCTATTCGTTCATCAGCAGCGATGGAAGGACAATTTTCATAATTATAGACAATAGGCTTTGACAAGCTGCCTTTACGAGTAGACAAATTGATTTTTCAACATTTGAAGTGGCTGCATGAGGAAACAAAACAGTTAGCGCTACTTATGATGGAAAAAGAAGATTCAAAGCAAACTGTGAAGCACAAACCAACTGAAGCATCATTGCCTTACCATGAAGAAGAAAACTGGAGAGGAAAAAATAAGAAGCTGAAGATAACAAACCCCAAAAGCAATCATATACTCGATAATTCTGAGAGCACACTGAACAATACCTTACGAAGTGAGACCCAACACGAAGATGGCAATGAGACAGAGTTAGACAAAATTTTAATAGTTTTGAATACAGATTTTCTCCTACTTCGAGCTCACTTATTATGAATGCGTAGAACAACAGTCAAGAGTGATAGTGTGTGTTTTCAGCGCTCTTCAGATAATAATTTACTGCCCAATTTGGACTCTAAAGAGATATTTCATTCCACAAAAGACTATCAAGAATCATACTTCAACAGGGATGTCACTGAAATTTCATCCTGTGGTTCGAAAACAGAAGAAAACAGAGAGACCTGTAACAATAAAATGGAGGAGAGTGCAATGCTGAAAAAGCTTCAAAATGAAATCGTTGTCACATCGAGCATACAAGCTAAGAGCAAGAAAAAACTACTTAGATGATTGCCCAAACTGGAATTCGACTAAGAAATTCATAGATATTAATTTGCCACTTTTCCTAAATGGGTCCTCAAGCAAATTCAAATCTGCTACCTACAACTTGAAGGGAACGTGCAGTTTCGATTCTTTGATGACCTTATTCATGCAAGCAATATCACTCAGTGATGATTTCAAAAGTAAAATTCAAATGGTGGGCTATCCATTTTTGGATCTGGCTTTGGATGTTTTGGACAAAAAAATTATAAACTCCCAGCATTTTAAGCAGAGATTTGATATTTTATACTCCTAAAAAAAAGAAAGTAATGTCTCGAAAAATATTGTCTCTGAATGCAGGAATTATACGAGAAAATATTAAAAGATATCCCGATTTGCAACAAAAATATATCGTGTCTGACGTGCCTAAATTCATGCTACGTGAAACGACATTATATTTCCGTTGATACGTATGTTCTTTTCAGACTTGGTTATAATTTCATGCAAGAGGCTGTAGATGCAACAAATGGAGTTCTAAAGACTATTTAAAATGCAAGAAATGTAAAGGAGAAGCAGTCGAAGAAAAGAAATTCGGATGCTACTTGATGATGGATACTAGTATAACAACTTTTCCACTAACTGAAGATCAGTTTCCTCCGAATCAAAGGAAGAACTGTGTTTTGCAAACGATCACGAAAGAAATCGTAGTCAACAATCAAGAGTACAATCTCGTTGGAGCCATTCATTCTAATATCTGCATCAAACACTACACGGCATATGTCTTCGATGGAACCTACTGGAAGCAGTACGATGACGTGTTTAAAGATGTACAGAAAGTTTCAAAAGAAACGATAATTTCTCCGCACCTGTTCATGTATGTCACGACAGGAAAATTTTCAAATGGCAGCTACAAGACCGACGAGACGAAACAAGTAGTTCCTACATAGGAACTTTGCTTTATAAGGTAAGCAACTGCTAAAAGTTGGTATCTAAATATTACAAATATAGCTCTTATGTTAATTCTTAGTATCTTTGTTTCTGGTATCACAGCCTCCTGTTTTGGTTACTAGAATAAGAGCATTTTGTGCCCTAAATTTCACGTATATATTTTTTGTACTTATTTTTCTTAGTTGTTTCACACCTCATAAATTCTATGCTTATTTATTACTGAATTCCCTACATATGTATTTCCTTCTAGGTTTTAGTGTATCCTGAAGAAGAGCTGTTAACGGGACCTGTACATCACAGCCTGTAGTTTTTACTGGTACTCTGAAATTTAATAATGCAAGACTGTCAATAGATTCAGGAATGAAACTTTTATCAAAGAATTGGTATATTGTGAGCTCCAGGTGAAGAAAATTGTAAATCTGTGGAATACACTGTGCAATGAATATTGATGTTTTCTTACATACTGAATTACACGTAAATGTTATTTTAGGTTCAATGTACTTAACGCTATTCCAAATAAAAGATAAAAAACAAATTTTATTCTTTGAATTATTACATTGTTGAAACAGCAAACCAGTAATATTTACGTTTCATGTTTTGATTATTTAAAAAAAAATGTATTTTAAGAGTAAATTTTTTCTCCTAATGATTTAAGAACATAATATGAGATACTGCAGCTTAAAATACTTAATCCATTGTTGAATAATGTGGTTCAGTGTGTAGGCAAGCACTATATTATTATTCATCCATAGCTTTGTTTATGTAGCTTTAATAGTGGATGAGATACCGGTAACAGTATCTCGGTATGCAAAACGTTGATTACTGAAAACTGAAACTAAAGATTTGTATGTCATTCTCTTCTCAATGACGACATTGCAAACCATTCCTGCTCCATAATCTTGTTGATACCTTTCGTGTCCTTTTCATTTTCTTTATTTTTACTTCTTTTCTTTGTTATTCTGGCCTCCATTTCATGCTTTCAGCAGCTTTTTCAGTTGATGTGACATGTTGCCTGTCCGCCCATACCAGCACAATGTTCATGTTGTTCCTAGTTTTGATGCCTGTTCTGCTCATTGTTTTTAATCTTTACTGCACCAGGCCGGCCAGAGTGGCCCAGCCGTTCTAGGCGCCACAGTCTGGAACCGCACGACCGTTTCGGTCGCAGGTTCGAATCCTGCCTCTGGCATGGAGGAGTGTGATGTCCTTAGGTTAGTTAGGTTTATGTAGTTCTAAGTTCTAGGGGACTGATTACCTCAGAAGGTAAGTCCCATAGCACTCAGAGCCATTTGAACCATTTTTACTCCACCATTAAAACAAATTGCTACTGCTGAAACGCATTCTGATTTTGTTTTATGCCATGTAAATATACATTTCTGAAAAAAAAGGGTGCCAACTTCACAGTAAGTGAAAAGATTTTCTCCTTAAATTGCAATTATCTCGTAAACTATTAGCTGCACAAAAAAAAATTACTGGGATTTTCGATAGAACTCTTGGAGCTCTATTCAGAACTGTGCTCAGAACTGTCGTACTTATTTACATTTTGCGGAAATTGACAAAGAATGTTTTCGATACGAAAATTTTTTCGAGTATTGTTGTTTTTTTCGCTAAATTCTGCAGAACTATTGAAATTTTGTACAAAGAACTCTAGAACTATGGCATATCTGTCAAGAACTCTGAAAAAAATATAAATTTCTGAAAAAAAGGGTGCCAACTTCACAGTAAGTGAAAAGATTTTCTCCTTAAATTGCAATTATCTCGTAAACTATTAGCTGCACAAAAAAAATTTACTGGGATTTTCGATAGAACTCTTGGAGCTCTATTCAGAACTGTGCTCAGAACTGTCGTACTTATTTACATTTTGCGTAAATTGACAAAGAATGTTTTCGATACGAAAATTTTTTCGAGTATTGTTGTTTTTTTCGCTAAATTCTGCTGAACTATTGAAATTTTGTACAAAGAACTCTAGAACTATGTCATATCTGTCAAGAACTCTGAAAAAAATATAAATTTCTGAAAAAAAGGGTGCCAGCTTCACAGTGGGAGCTCTTATAGAGTTCTTAATTATGTTGCAATTTCCTCTTAAACTATTACCTGCACAAAAAAAGACTACCTGGATTTTCGTTAGAACTCTTCACGTGGTGTCCAGAACTGTCATCAGAACTGCTGTACGAATATATTTATATTTTCTGTAGAGAAAGTGTGTCCCACATTAAATCAATTTATCTCATAAACTATTATAGCCATAGAAAAATGTTATTGGGATTTTCGATAGAGCTCTTGGGGTTCTGTTCAGAACTGTCCTCAGAACTGTTGTACGAGTTTAATTTTTGCGAAAATTGAGAATGTATGTTTTCGATACGAAAATTTTTTCGAGTATTGTCGTTTTCATCGCTAAATTCTGCAGAACTATTGAAATTTTGTACAAAGAACTCTAGAACTATGGAATATCTGTCAAGAACTCTGAAAAAAATATACATTTCTGAAAAAAAGGGTGCCAACTTCACAGTAAGTGAAAAGATTTTCTCCTTAAATTGCAATTATCTCGTAAACTATTAGCTGCACAAAAAAATGTTACTGGGATTTTCGATAGAACTCTTGGAGCTCTATTCAGAACTGTGCTCAGAACTGTCGAACTTATTTACATTTTGCGGAAATTGACAAAGAATGTTTTCGATACGAAAATTTTTTCGAGTATTGTTGTTTTTTTTCGCTAAATTCTGCAGAACCATTGAAATTTTGTACAAAGAACTCTAGAACTATTTCATATCTATCAAGAACTCTGAAAAAAATATAGATTTCTGAAAAAAAAGGGTGCTAACTTCACACGACTGTATGCGACCGATCGCGAGACAATGCTATTCGGTAGAAGAATTTCAGAATGCTTTTCTGTCAGCGTATTGGTCGAAGACGACACAGCGTGGAATCAAGGATCAATTAATTAGTTTACCGAATTATGAGAACTCAAATTTTTCCACTGTCACGCAATTTTTTGAACACATGGTCCAACAAAACCAGTACTTAAGTGAACCATACAGTGAATCTGCACTTATTCAATTATGTATTTTTAAATTACCACGATCATTAAGAGTATCACTTTTAACGGGTCAGCAGAAAGAAAATCTTTCGGCATTCAGAGATCTGTTACAGCTTTTGGAAGTTCAGCAATCAGATTATTCCTTCATAAACAAAAATTTTTCACATTATAACCAAGATCAACAAGCATACAGCAATTACGATCAGCCACGCTATTTCAATAGCAAAGCTAATAGACGCTTCAGGAACGACAACCACCAGAACTTTAATAACAGACAAAATTTTAATTATCAGTATCGTCAAAATTATCAGCAACAGGAACCACATTTTGGTAACAATAGAGGTTTTTCCGAACAACAGCAACAAAACCAGCCGGTTAGCATACCTAACCAACAATGTAATGTGCAAGGTCAACCAAGCTTTAATGTTTCGCCGCCTACACGTATAGAGTCGGCTCCACCAAATAGTAACGCACCGCAACAAGGAAATCACTAGGTACAGAAAACACATCATTTCAATTCCTATCGCAACGCGCCATATAGGAATGACTGTCATGACAGACGTAAAAGTAATGAGCACAATTTTCAGCGTACGTTTAATAACAGTCGGTTTTACCAGCAGCAAAATCATCCGCAACAACAGATTATCTTGAATGAACCAGACAGTAGATATCATCCCGAACGTAATACGTCAGGAAGAAATAACAGAACAGTACAAATAGTGGAAATGCCACAGCATCCTCCCGAAAATAATAGCACGTCAGAAAGATTTTGACTAGATACAGTGCAGAATGAATCTTCCAGCAACGCAAGCAATACTTTTGACACAGAGAATTTTGTTCACGAAAATGTTATTACTTTTGACGACATCCGAGACACTCTTTTGCAGGAAAGACCAGTTATTCAAAAAACCATTTCACACCCTGTCATTGAAGTAAAGATTGGATCATCCAAATTTTCAGCAGTAATCGATTCTGGATCACCTATGTCAGTTATAAATGAGGAAACTTTCAACGAATGTAACAAAGAGAATACCTATCCTACGTTACCATTAGGCAAAACTAAAGTAAAAGGAGCAGTATTGGTAAAGGAGTAGATGTAAAATTACAGACACATTTATTATTTTGTACTGCAGGTCATACATTTCACTCAAATTTTTGGATTGTTCCCTTATTGACAACAGACGATATTTTAGGTACGAATTTTCTGGTACAACACGACGCAATTATTGACTTTCAAAACTCTTATTTAATGTTAAAGGATGAAAATGTACAACTGGCTTCAGAATTTCAGCACTCTTTATCTATAGAAGAACAAACAATTAATCGTACAGAGGTCATTTTCGCATCACGTAATATAGACAGTCATTCCACATTGTTCACAGATACGTACGTACACAACTATAATTCTCCAGACGAAGGCGATTATGACGTTATACAGATGATTACTGATAAAATTAAACAGAGCAGTGCAAATACAGACGACGAACGCACGCAACTATGCAAAATTCTTTTACAGCAAGCTCCAGTTTTTGACAACGTGCCTGATACTATGTCCGGTTTTATGTATGAATTTCAAGTTAAACAGCACGACACATTTAAAGCCAAACATTATCCCATTCCTTGTATTCACAGAGAACAAGTTAAGAAAGAATTGCAAGCTATGCTTGACCAAGGTATTATTGAACCGGCAGTTAGTCCGTATATAAACCCACTCCATGTTGTTGAGAAACAGGATGGTTCACTTCGTCTCGTACTTGATTCGCGTCACATCAACGACATTATTATTAATGAAACAGATCGCCCACAGACACTAGAAGAACTTCTACAGAAATTTGATGGTACTGCTATTTATTCCACATTAGATTTGAAATCGGGATTTTGCAAATTCAGCTCCATCTGGACTGCAGAAAGTACACAGCTTTTCTCTGTTTTGGTGACTGTTATCAATTTTGTAAATTACCGTTCGATTTAACTATTTCTTCAGCAGCATTTATTCGCGGTTTGAATACTATACTCCCGACAGAACTTAAAGACAGAATCACAACGTATGTAGACGACATTCTTATTGCAGAAGCTAACTGGTCTGAACACAATCTGATTCTTGAACAACTGTTACGAACTTTTCGTTCACAAGGACTCACAGTTAATCTCAGTAAATCGCACTTTGGCAAAACTTCTATAAAATTTCTTGGACATGTAATTTCAGCAGAAGGCATTGCGCCTGACCCGGAAAAACTTCAAGCTTTACGTGACATTAATGTTCCTACGACGAAGAAACAACTACGCAGCTTTTTGGGTTTAATTAACTTTTTTCGTAAATTTATTCATTACTCTGCTTTAGACACCCCTAGATTGTGTCAATTGACGGGTAAAAACACTATTTGGTCCTGGGATAGCCAAGCACATTCTGAATTTGTGAACCTGAATGAAGCTTTGTTGAATGCACCACTTTTATCACATCCAGATCTTACTAGAAATTTTTCCATTGCCACCGACAGTTCTAACACCGCTTTAGGCGTACACATTTTTCAGGAAATTGAAGAAGATGGTCCTACAGTAATTAAAATCATCGCCTTTGCGAGTCGCATTCTGTCACCTGCTGAACATAATTATTCTGCCACAGAACTTGAAACATTATGTGTTGTATGGGCATTTACGAGATTTCGGCATTTTCTTTATGGAAGACATACGACCGTTTACACAGATCATAGAGCTATACAGTTTTTACTTTCCGCTACATTTACACACGACAGATTAAGCAGATTGAAACTTTATTTACAGGAATTTAATTTTACAATTGTTCACATTCCCGGTACACAAAATATTGTAGCAGATGCACTATGCCGTTCTCTCAGCAACAATCAGCAAGACATCGCAACCAACATCTGCCAAGCAAATTTCAGCTTCATGTACATTCAACAAGTTGCATTTGAAAATTTCATTTCGTCGTCATTACGAGACATAGCGCAAGAGCAGAGTAAAGGCAACGCGTGGAAAGAAATTAAACACCTTTGGCAAGATAGGAATAATGTTACCATTAGAAACCATTACACTATACGCAATAATATTCTGTGTCGCCGCTGTCGCCCTGACAGCAACAACTGGTTACTATGTATTCCTGACGAGCTTGTTAACAAATTAATTTGGTATACTCATTTAAGTTACGCACATTACGGAGCCAGAAAATGTTTCTTATACTGATACAGAACTGCTATTTTGCCAACATGGAGAAACGTATTCGACGAGTTTTAGCGTCATGTAAAATCTGCCAGAAAGCTAAGTCAGATGCGACTTCACATATTCCTCCGTTACATCCCATTGTACCTGTTAAATTGAGACACATGGCGGCTGTAGACATTTTTGGTCCGATTCCCAGAACTAATAGAGGTTTTTGCTACATCTTTGTCGCTGTTGAACTCACTTCAAAATTTGTTACCTTCACTCCGTTACGCAAAGCTATTGCTAAATCTGTTTCGAAAGCATTTATAGAACATTTTCTATTTCATGTAGGACATGTAATGAAAGTAATTTCCGACAATGGATCACAGTTTCGATCTGCTATATGGACACGTATGTTACGAGCAAGAAACATTTCTCCGATCTATATATCCAGGTACCATGCTTCTTCGAACCCTTGTGAACGACTAATGAAAGAAATTGGTAAATTGTGTAGAATATACTGCCATAAAAGACATATTGATTGGGACACACACATACTGTCATTCCAGGATGTAATTAATTCCATACCAAATGAATCTACTATGCTATCTCCGACTGTTATACTGAAAAATGTTGAACCACCTAACAAAATTAAAGAATTAGTATCCTTTCCTACATCTCGTCGACTACGACACCATGAAATAATTGACATTGCGCTGAACAACATCAAACGTGCCGCAGAGCGCCGGAGAAGACAGCAAAAACAGGTTTGTACACGCCGTGACTTTCACATTGGACAGAAGATATTAGTACGTACACACTATCTATCCAACAGAGGAAAGAATAGATGTAGTAAGTTTGAGCTTCTATACGCAGGTCCATATCGAATTCGCAGCATTCCTCACCCTAATGTAGTACACGTCGAAACTTTGAGAACCAGAAAAAGTAAAGGCAATCACCATGTCTCCAATATTAAACCCTTTATTGAATGAACATACTTTATGATTTATCACACTGTAATGCCATTTCCTGATTTTTATATGACCAATGATGCAATTATATTTATGTGACTACTTACTGATGATTATCATATTTTTTCTTGGCAAGTGCCCGGCAAGGTAAGGTTAGCAGGTCGCTTTTCTTGTCGTTACACATCAGACCGTGCACATTTTGCATTCTTCGTGTATGTATGATTGTTTTCCTGTTTTGTTTGTATGCACTATGAAATGTTTAAGATGTAACAAACACCAGTTGACTTTGACATTTTGCCTTATGATATCTCAACATCGTGACTATTTTACATTTTTTTTTTTTTTGCTACTACATTATGATACTCTGTGTACATTTTTGCACCTGAACACTGGCTATGTTTTTGACATAATACGTTTTCTGTCATGCTATGCTGTATGCTTAATTATATCACTAGAAACCAGTTTTTATTTAATGGGTATATGATTTAAATGCAAGATTTTAATCCTTATTCATCATTTTCAGAAAGCAATAACGTGTAAAAGAAATAAATTAAACAAACCACAGTCGATTACTATGAAATGGTAATTTCACCTTCGGAATGAACGAAATAAGATGCAATACCTCGTCACGAAAAGTAAATGGATCAGAATTAACAAGCATTAACAAGAGTATACTATACACATCGTATGATAGCAGTCTTAACTAATTATTTTTCTTTCAGAATACGAGGCGATTGATGCAGACTGTCAGACAGAACTACACATCTTAGTTTTAGTGATGAAATATGCTAGAAATATGAAATTCTATACTATGAATAGTTGTATGAAGTAAATGGTAATATGAATAATGAATAATGAAGTCTCTTTTTGCAGATGATATTGAATGACGATGAATAGTTATATAAAGAATATGGTAATATGAATAATGAAGTTTTTCTTTGTAGGTGATGATAGTAACGAAGTTATGGTAAAATGAATAATGAAGTTTTTCTTTGCAGATGAGAATAATGATGAAGTTTATATATTTGCTGTTAGTTAAGAGATGCTATGTAGTTATTTAAGTATTTGTTGCAGTTCGTTTTGACAGTATGTCTTATGTCGCATGGTATAATGACTGAGTGTTTTGGAAATGACAGCTAGAGTACATACATATTGAGTATGCGTTTCATTACCTGTTAATTCGAAGTTCACTACTTTTCAGCATAATATGCGTTTTTTCTTTCAGCTTAATAATCCATTTTGTATTTTTTCTAGAAGAAGTTATTCATGAAATTAATGTGCTATAAGCAGTTAGTCATTAAACCTGTTCTAGTACTTGCACCTTTTTACCCATTTATGTGTGTCATTCATGAATGTAATCACATATACTCTACTTGTTTCATAATCTTGCTACAGCTGCCTCATGACGAATGACGTTACCTATCCTCATTTGCAGCAATAAGTCAAAAGCAAATATTTTTATGCCCCAGCAATTAATTATCGATCCCAACGCAATGCATTGCTAGCACAAAAAAAATGTATTACCAGTCCCAAATAATGCTACCAGTTTAAGAGAGTTCTGAGTAATACTGAATGATGTTTTCTAATCACAGATCTTGAGTAATAGTTACAGTGTGTTATATTTTAAATATGTCGTATGTCACTTGAATGATGAAAAATGTTTTGTAATATTCAATACTTGCTATGTGTTTAGTAACTGGCCAATGAATGCCACTGTTTCTTATATTTTAAATTTGTATTATGTCACTTACATGCTATTATATATGAATACCAGTAGCTTGATGCTACACTCATTAGCTCCTGTTTTGAATGATGACTTCTGATGGTTTGTAACTGGCCAATGAGTGCCAATATTCACTGTAATCAGATGATTTATGCACATTATTCTGTAATACTTCATACATAGTACAGAAATGTTTAGTAACTAGGCGATGAGTGCCACCAATTACTCAAATCGGTTGATAGACTAGTGTAATTCTCAATTATGACTAGCATACGACTTAATGTCCTTCACCTTCTAACCTAATTACCTAATTACCAGAAATTGCTGCAATATCCGTTTGTGCTGTCCATCCTCATGATCATGGAGCACTATACTTGGTTTTTGCACTAATTCTACGTTGGTGAAAGAGTATGGATTCTGCAGGAGTGTGGTGTTGACACATCATGCTGTCCACCACCTTGAACGACGGAGATGTTATTATGGTCGCACTATTTGGTGTACCTAATGTACTACCAAATTGATAACATTGAATATTAATACGACATTTCAGTGTCTTGGCTACACTAATTAATACTTCAGGGAAGAGAACTTCAGATTGTCTCACTTGGTGTTGTGCTTCTGTAGAAAGATATGGACTTTCAGTGCAGCTACGTGCAACCTACTGTGCTACAACCATGATACAATCCTTCCCTTTCCTATCCTAGTTCTTGTAAAATGGTAAAAAATATATACAGTGCGTGTGCACTTTATGTCATTTGTTAATATGATTTGTACTCATTGCGTATACTAGTTCTTGTAAAATGGTAAAAATATATACAGTGCGTGTGCACTTTATGTCATTTGTTAATATGTTTTGTACTCATTGCGTATACATTTTGTCACTGCTTGATATGTTCTGTACTACAGTGTGTATGCACTTTATGTCATTTGTTAATATGATTTGTACTCATTGCGTATACATTTGGTCATTTCTTGATATGTTCTGTACTCAGTGCATGTGCACTCTATTTCATTTCATGTCCTGCACTTATATATATGTATATATTCTGTGACTGTAAACTTAGTTAATTAAGAAAAATTTGTTGCTCATGGCAAGTCCAATTGACTCACCATCGCTGCCAAATTTTTGCCCCCCCCAGTGGAGGGTTATGTAAGAGGTATGCGCTGCCTGCGATATGCAAGGTATAAGAGAATCGCTGACCAGAGAGCAGTGTTGACTGAGTAGGAACTGTGTAGCTGTAGCAGTAAGTTGTTGCTAGCGAGCAGTCTGGTGTATCGTGTTGGCTGGGCCGGTCGTGGTGCAGCAATTGCGGAGCCTGAGCGTTATAGTATAAGGTAAAAGCAGCCTCGCGCATATCTAGTAATGTTATGTGAGCTCCCATGTAAATCTTTAAAAATAAGTCCTAATAATAATTTTTGTCATATAAAGTAATTTCCAACAAGCATTCATTTCAATTTAAAGAATTTACTAATTTCTCCAATCCTTGATCATTCCGATTGTTGCAAAAAGAAAAATCAGTTGCTTCCTTTCATAAATGACAAATGTATAGGCCAGCATTGCACAGAGCTGTGCCGGAAAAAGTTATTGTAAGAGCAGATAGTTGCCGACTTTATCGAGGTAAGAATTTTTGTTTTTTATTCAGAATGATCTTACAAGGCCATGACGCAGCACTGCTGTCGTCCAAAATTTACCAGGTTACTGAATTTATTTTTTTTATTACGAGGTTTAGGAATTTTTCTGTTTTGAGCTTACATTAAATGAGAAAAGAATTTTGTGGGTACATTAACGGGAAACACATTTTATGTGGAGGTTAAATGTGAATGAATTTCTGTAGAGAGGTTACACTAGATTAGAATCACATTCATTATTCATATTTAATTTATTTTAGTTTTTCTGTGGGGAGGTTACAATACACTAGGCAGATTCAGGAAGATGTAGGCTGCAGTAGGTACTGGGAGATGAAGAAGCTTGCACAGGATAGAATAGCATGGAGGGCTGCATCAAACTATTCTCTGGACTGAAGACCACAACATCAACATCAAGTACTTAGCGTACCAGTAGTGTGATAGCAACACGATGATATACATTGGTAGCTGTTGACCTTTGGACACCACCTCCTGTACTTGGCGTTGAATAGTAGATGTTTCTTTTTTCAAAGTTTTGAGATTATGACAGTAGCACATGGTTCACATGTGCTCCGCCGTCCGTAAATTTCTTCTTGTTTACTGAGTATGCACTTCAAATAACTTCAGTTTTTGTTGATGCTAAGCATTCATGTGCCCTTAAAATTACATTTTGTATGCAACAGTTTATTAGAACGTTCACCTTTCGCACTAAATAAGGTTATCAAGTGCGGTTTCTGTCAGTAATCAGTAGCAAGCAAGGATCGTTTCATCTCCTCCATACAGTGACGGGACCGTGGAATCTGCTAGCTGCTGATGTAACCAGTGACATGCGATATCAGGTATCGGATGAATTACCGAATAGTAACAATGAAAGTGAAATAGTGGCAGTGTACTATCTGGCCAGTATGATTTTCATCGAAATGAATGCTGAATATACAGTGAGTAAGAAGTAGTTTAGATTTGCTGTCTTTACAGGGTTTTGGGGTCATCAATGTACTTGCGAACAGAAAACACATTAGTTATAGTCCTTACTTTTGACTTGATAAACAGGTAAAGGAAGCATTATATGTGCCTGCAAATGGAACATCTTGGAGGTGTGTACCGGGTAGCACAATTAGCCACCCGCATTGTACTAAACGGATTATTTAGATTTGTAGTTTTGGATACTGCGTGAGTGATAATAAGAACTCTTATTAAAATATTCATGACTATTATGCCGTGGTCGAATTGAATTTTTTGTTGAAAGTTAACGTTTCTTCCCCTCTGCGAAGGACATCTTCAGAGGGGTTGTACGTTTTCCGAAGGTCCGATACACACCTTGGCTCACTACTGACTGACCTAAAGTTCCATTCTGCATGCTTTTGTGAAATCGAGGAACGGCATACGTTTTAAAACACGAACGTAATTAACCAGATCACAATGTAGTAGTGATGAAGAGTAGGCTGAAGTTTAAGTGATGAGTTACGAAGAATCAATACGCAAAAAGGTGGGATACGAAAGTATTAAGGAATGAAAAGATGCACTTGAAGTTCTCTAAGGATGTAAATAAAGCAATAAGGAATAGCTCAGTTTGCAGTACAATTGAAGAGGAACGAACAGCTCCAAAAAGGGCAATCACAGAAGTTGGAAAGAAAAACATACGTACAAAGAAGATAATTGCGAAGAAACCGTGAGTAACAGAAAAAATACTTCAGATGATCGATGAAAGAAGGAAAGTACAAAAATATTCAAAGAAATTCAGGAATACAGAAATACAAGGCACTGAGGAATGAAGTAAATATGAAGTGCAGGAAAGCCAAGACGAAATGGCTGCATGGAAAATGAGAAGAAATCGAAAAAGAAATGATTTTCGGTATAATTAAAAGCAAAGGTGGTAACATTAAGTCTGCAACGGCTATTCCACTGTTAAATTCAGAGGAGAAAGCGGATAGGTGGAAACAGAACATTGAAGACCTCTGTGAGGGAGAAGATTTGTCTGATGTAACAGAAGATTTGTGTCATGTGACAGAAGAAGAAACAGAAGACGATTTAGAAGTGATATGGGATCCAGTATTACAATAAGAATTTAAGAGAGCTTTGGAGTACCGAATATGAGTTGGGACTAAATCGAAGAAAGACGAAAGTAATGAGAAGAAGCGGGAATGAGATTAGCGACAAACTTAACATAAGAATTGATGGTCACGAAGTATATGGATTTCTACTATGTAGGCAGCAAAATAACCAATGACGGACGAAGCAAGGAGGATGTCAAAAGCAGAGTAGCACTGGCAAAAAGGGCATTAGTGCCCAAGAGAGGTCTACTAGTGTTAAACGTAGACCCTAATTTGAGAAAGAAATTTATTAGAATGTACGTTTGGAGCACAGCATTGCATGATAGTGAAACATGGACTATGGGGAAACCGGAGCAGAAGAGAATCGAAGAGTTTGAGATGTGCTGCTACAGACGAATGTTGAAAATTAGGTGGACTGATAAGGTAAGAAATGAGGAGGTTCGGCACAGAATCGGTGAGAAAAGGAATATATGGAGCCGGCCGGTGTGGCCAAGCGGTTCTAGGCGCTTCAGTCTGGAACCGAGCGACCGCTACGGTCGCAGGTTCGAATCCTGCCTCGGGCATGGATGTGAGTGATGTCCTTAAGTTAGTTAGGTTTAAGTAGTTCTAAGTTCTAGGAGACTGATGACCTCAGATGTTAAGTCCCATAGTGCTCAGAGCCATTTGAACCATTTTTGAATATATGGAAAACACTGGCTAGGAGAAGGGACAGGATGATATGACATCAGTTGAGACGTCGGGAAATGACTTCCATGGTACTAGAGGTAGCTGTAGGGGGCAAAAACTGTAGAGGAAGAAAAAGACTCAAATACATCCAGCAAATAATTGAGGACGTAGGCTGCACGTGCTACTCTGAGATGAAGAGCTTTGCACAGTAGAGGAATTCGTGGCGGGCCGCATCGAACCAGTCAGAAGACTGATGAATCAAAAGAAAAAAGAAGAAGATAAACTGATCGTTGTCGGTTACTGTCGACTGCTATTGCTAACATCCCATGGTGGAAGACAGGTACCCGCCTTCTGCAGCCCCGTAATACAGTTACCATTTAGTTCCACCCATTCTCTTTTCGACTAAAATTACTCGCATGCGTAGCAATCTCTATGGCCTTTTGTAGTATTCGCTTGTGGCTGCCGTTACGGAGTCTTACTAAATAGAATCCGGTATTCCTCTTGCTGTAAAGCATTTTTCGACCAGCTGATCTGTCTGCTTCTGACTCCCACAGTTGCCCTTGTGTTCTTCTAGTCGATTTTCAACCGTTCTTTTGGTAGTACCCACGAACACGTCCCCAAACGGTATCCCGTAAATTCTCGCTTTCTCCAGCGGTTTACGAGCATCCGTGGCCAGCTTTATGTGTTCTTGTATTTTCCGGGTGGATTTATGGCTGACAGTGATAGTCCGTTTCGTCTAGATATTCCCTATGCAGTCAGTAACCTCTTTAGTGAACGGCAGGAAAACCTATGAATTTGCAGACGCCTGTTCATAGGTGGCATCTTATCATGGCTGCCTTAACGCTCCATATACAACGAAGAAAAATGCAGCACTTGGAGGTTGGCCTGCGATTCCTCATCCATATTCAAGACAAAAGTTTATCTAGCAAAATTATATCGTGTGCATTTTGAAACCTGTATCAAAAGGAGGAGCTGGCAGCAGTTACATTGTGCATCGCATCGGAATGTACAGAGGAAAGCGTATTCGGTTGGCATCTGTTATCAGTCGTCGTCTCACTGAGTAGTCTACTGACATATCACACCCAGATCCATCATGGAGCCATGGTTCGAATCGTCGTCGGATCCGTTTTTTACTTTTTAGACGTCCGTTCCCTAGTCCTCGTCGTTTATAAGTAGGGCATTTTTTTGTCACATGGAAACAGCCCATCACATGATAGTGGGACCCATTAATATGCATGCATGTGTCTACTAACCGCGCAGTATACAACCGTGCCTGGTCCTGTCAAGTTCATGTAGGGCGGCTCCCCGATGGAGTACACAAACGATGAATACGTCGATATGCTTTTGATGCTGGGTGCGTCCGATAACCAAGCTGCTGCTGCTGCTCGTGCGAATGCTGCATGGTACCATCAGAGGCACCATCAAGATAACAATTTTTTTTCGTTGCTTGGAAAACGCCGTCGGAAAACCGCTAATCTTCGTCCACAAGTAATGGAGAGGTCGTCCAAGGACCAGGCTCCACGAACAGAAACGGTTTTCTAGTCACCTCCACGAATTACCTGTGATATTGCAAGGCAGTTCCAAATGTCCCAAAGACTGGGTGTTGAAGAGTTAGACAATGAAGAACTACAACCATATCATTACACGTTAACTCAACACCAGAGGTCAGAAGACCGCATTCGACGAGTACAGTTTTTTGAATGACTTTTTTCACCAACTGGAAGCCAACGCATATTTTATAAATGACGTGATATAGACTGACGAATCTAGCTTCACTCGTCAAGGTGCATTCAACCTCCACAACATCGATTATTGCTCAGAACACAATCCATAATTCACCCGTGAACGTAGCTTTTAGACGCGCTTTGGGATGAAGTTGTGGGCTGGAATCGTGGGAGGAGTGCTTTTGAGCTCTTTACCTATTGCTGGAAAAGTTGAATGCGCCTCTATATCGCACGTTTCTTTCCATTACTTTTCCTGACGCATTAGAAAAGGTTCCACCTGGGGCTCGGCGACAACTATAGTTTAGCATAATGATGCATCGACACACTTTGGAATCAACGTGCGTAACTGTTTAAAAGAAACGTTTCCAGGGAAATAGATTGGTCGTGGAGGTCCAGTGTTTTGGCCTCCACGTTCCCCGGCCCTAAATCGACTAGACTTTTATTTTTGGGGACACTTAAAGGAACACGTTTTAGTACTTCAGTCATGGATATACTCGACCTAATAACTCGTGTGCATGGCGGTTCGTCAATGATGGATGCAGGTGTGTAGCGTGGGGTCGAACAAAGCGTGACCCAGCGAGTGGCAACATGTCTACAAATGCAAGGTGGTAGCGTTGAACATCTTCTCTAATGTGAACGTCTCTCATACGACTACGTACCGGGTCTGAGAAGATAACTACAGAGTGGCATTATTGTGCAATCTAGTGTAACCTTCCTATTGTGTTTTCTTCTACCTCACTGGATACAGACGATGTTACTGCATCTACTATTAAATTCTATTGCCTTTATTTGTGCCTTGGATGAAACAAAGGGGTCGTTTACGACTGTAAGAAATTGATGCTATTTCTCAATGTTTAAATTAAGATAATAATAACAAAAAATTACGCAAGTTACTGTATTGTGGAGGTGTAAATTGGATACAATTTGATGTCTTAACCGTAGAAAAATGTTTGCTGGAACGACACACGAATATTATCTCGTCTCACTTAACAACTGGGAGAGCACCGGTGCGGTGTAGAGTACATGCTACCCATTCTAGGCCACGCTGCACGCAATTACAGTGTTGCCAGGGCCTTGTTTTTTAAATTGCATTTCTATTAAACCTGTTGACGGGACTAAGTTTTACTAGACACACTTTTGTCTTGTACTGGCATGAAGAATCGCATGCCGACCACTAAGTGCTGCATTTTTTGTTCACCCCGTCTGTCTCAGCGTACGAATATCTGTTCTTCAATAATGCATTGGGGAGATATTGCAGTTCACGTCGAGCAGCTCCGGTTTACAGATGTTCCTCGCTGGATCCGCAAACTTTTTTTTAATAATACCTTGGTTTTTGTCGTGGGTGGTGATTTGATTCCGGGTGTACACGTACAAGAATTTTCGGTATATCGTGTGGTGAAGCTACCTTCTGCTTTCTTGAAGACTAGCATAATAAGGAAATATAATGTGTCCTCTACCTCCTCCTCCACAGGGAGCTGAATCTTCGCATTAATCTCTCTCCTTCAGGTCTGTACAATCAGTCACATAACGGAAGCATACAGCCTAATCGGATTTTTTGTTGTGTGTTCCCTATGCCTGTTATTCGGAGATTTTCGTAAAGAAATTTGTTATCACCGAGCTTAAGGACTTTCCCTTAGCTAAGCCATCAGTTTGTTCGTAAAACTCATTGCTTCTTTCAAGTTATGTGGTAGTAAGACAACACTAATGCAAATACTGTTAGTTTCTCTGTCTTAAGCTTATCGCAATTAACGAATATCTTTCAGCAGAGGCATTTCGCTTTTACTTATGAAGGATCTTCTGTGGTCATGCAGTAAATATGATACCATGTACATAATTCTTCTTTACATTTAGGTTTTTGTGGATTAAAATCACGATTTATTTATAAAAGTGGCAAACAGTTTACTTACCGGGTTTTCGTCACTCGTTACATGTTTTGAAGCCATTTGCTTTTTCCTTCGTTTTTACCGTAGGCTGAAATCGAAAAGAAAGGGGTTACACGTTGACTTTTCGTAATTTATTGCCTTTTATGAAGCCGCTGTGTGATGCACTTGTGTTTGGGTTTGAATGGGTATGAATCAAAGAAGACGTGTTAGACGTTTAGCAGATCTGTAAGTGAAAAAGGGGAAGTGGGTGGGGCGAAACACTGATTATAGGGAGGGCAACTGCGAAGAGGTGGTAGTGGGCAACGGGAAATGAGTGGGCTGAAAGCAGGATGGTCATGGCGGTACTGAGTATGTGACATAGGTACAGGTAGGGTCATACGTAATCACTTAGTTAGCAGCTTGCTAAGAATGAGTTATTGCTTTTCCGATATAGTTTTATGAATGTGGTAGTTTACTTGTAGGGTAAGACGGTTTTTCTTGTTGTTTATCGTTATGATTTTCATATCTGTGTCTCTGGTACTCCTGGTTTGTTCCGTAAATCTGGATCACGTGTAATACATTTTAGTTGGGAATGTTTTTCGTGGAAGATTTAGAAGAACGAGAGTTGAATAGCGCCCCCCTTCGCCCTCCCTCCCTCCCCCCTGTCTATCCTGATCTTTCAGGATATGTGAGGAGCCGCAACAGATCATTGACCATATGTGTAGTATGCGTCCCAACACAATTTACGACGGAGATGGAGAAGGGCGGAAACTTCCCTTTCTTTGATGTGTTGTTGGAACGGAAAGCAGATTGACGACTCGACCATTACGAGAATAGGAAACCGACACATACAGACCTGTTTCTTAAAGGGCACAGCTTTCACCATGTGGCTTGTAAGAGAGCTATGCTGAACACTCTAATTCACAGAGCCAAGTCTATTTCGAACACGGAACACCTCGACTCAGAAATTAATCACCTGACGGCGTGCTGAGAAGGAAAAGATATTCTCTGTATGTCCATCTTTTCAGAGACGGTTGCGGGACTCGACTGTTCAGTACAAAATGCCAAATCAAACATCTTTGAGCCGTCTAATTTCCAAACTGTTATTTTATTGGGCTTCAATTTCGGAGACATATTACATCATCTTCTGGCTCCCTGACCGACGTGTAAGAACATTGTAATCTCGGTTCCGGTCAACATAGGGGCCAGCATTCAAAGATGGTATCTGTAGATTTCTGCATGATACAGTGATCGCTGTGTCAAGCAGAAATCTACATATGACACATTTTGACTGGAACTTAGGTTGCAATGTTACATGTCGGTAAGGGGGCCTGATGATGCCGTAATAAATCGCAGAAACTGGTAGCCCAATAAAGTAACAGTCTGGAAAGTAGACGGCTGAAAGGTGTTTGATTTGACATTCTGAACAGATATTCAGCCAGTGGTATTAAGTCAACGCTGTCGACAAAACCAAGACGCGATTCCGTTCAATAAAGCCTGGAGGACCAACACATACCGTGGCTTCCATTCTGCCGTGCAACAACTACTAAGATAGGTAGTCTCATAAGCAAACAACGAATCATACCGTTTGTTCGCAGACCTCGAAAAAATAGCGAAATGTTGCGACTTGTTAAAGATAATCTCGTTATGAGAGTGCCAGGGATTTGTAATATTCATTACGACTGTGGCAGCAGTTACGTGGGGCAGTCTATGGGGACTGATCGATGTGTTAAACATCGGCGTCACCTTAAGTACACGAGTTTTGAAAAATCATCGGTGGCTGAGCACAGTCTGTTAAAATAAACAGAAGATTATGTTTGAACATACAAGAATCCTGTCCCACGCTTCGTACTACTGGCGCTCTGTGATTAGAGAAGCCGTGGAAAGTATTCTCTGTGATAAAAACTTCAATAGCGACGCCTGTTATGCACTTAGAAATGCATGGACGCCTGCACTTGATAAAGAAAGAGCACAGAGGAAGGCTTCTCGTAGCATACCGTCCTCAGTACGAGCCATTTCTGTGATGTTACCGTAAAGTAATCCAACAAATCACATGCCATCGCTTGCGTATAAAGTTCAGTTGAAGGTGCAACCACTTTTTTTCGATTTCAGCCTACGTTAAGAACTAAGGAAAAATCAGATGGTTTCAATACATGTAATAAATGACAAAAACACCATAAGTAAACTGTTCTACAAATTTATAAGCAAATCCTGTTTTTAACCTTTCAATGACTAGCGACGTACTACGTATATGGTGCATAATTCCTGAATGAGCACAGAAGATCCATTATAAATAAATGTGAAACGCGTCTGCTGAATGATATACTTTAGCAGCAATAACCTTAAGACAGAGAAATTGATCATATTTGATTAATATTGTCTCTTTAGCACATACTTTGAAAGGAACAATCAGATTTACGAACAACCGCCTGTCGTAGCTAAGGGGTACCCCTTAAGTCCAGTGATAGTTAATCTCTTTACGAGAAGCTTTGAAGAACAGACATTAGGAACAACAACAAAAAAACAATTAGGCTGTGTTGTTCCCTTACCTGGATGATACTTTTGTGTAGACATGGAAGAGAGGGACGATGTAGTTTTCATGACCCCTTCATTGAGATTAATAGGAAGATTCAGCTCGGTATGGAGGAGGAGGTAGACGATACATTATAATTCCTTGGCGTGCTAGTTTCCAGTGAAGAAGATGATAGCTCGGGCCACAAGGTATACCGAAAACCCACGCGCACGAACCAACATCATGATTCAGATAACCACAAGGACAAAAAGCAAGGTACCACGGAGAGAAAAAATACTTTAGCGAATGGAGCGAGGAACATCTGTGTACCGGAACTGATCAACGTGGAATATCTCACCAACGCGCTGTTGAAAAGTGAATATTAGAACTCTGATATTTACAGAGCGTTAAGACAGCCACGAAAAGATGATACTGATGTATAGGCGTCTAAAAATTCTGAGGTTTTTATGCCTTTCATTAAATACGTTACTGTTTCCATAGGAAAGAACTAGACGAAACAGACTATCTTCGTAATCTACAACCCACCCAGAAGATATAGGTAAACCTAAAGTTACCCAAGTGTAGTCGCAACCCTCTGGAAAAAAGAGGGAAACCACAGAACGCCGTGTACTTGTAGAGAAGTGAACGTGGGTGCTATTAGAAAACAGTCGAAAAAACAACTAAAAGGATGGCAACTGTAGAAGGGAAGAAACACAGCTGTTGGGGAATATGCTTCATAACAACGACGTCATCGGAAACGATTTGTTAAGACTCGGACATGCAGCCACGTGCCGATACTTCTGTTTACGGTAAGGTGACGTCATGCGTCTGGACGGGAGCACGCGGAAACAGAATTTTACTTCAGTCAATGGAGACGGGGTGTGCATCGAACCTTCGTTAAAGGTACCATCCGTCTTGAAGGCGGTGGCGACACATCGGGTTTTAATAAGAAATTCATTTGATCGCTGCATAATAGCGTGGAAATTTTTAATGTGTGTGGTTTCCGACCATGAAAATTTACATTTTCAATAATAGAAATGTTATGTAGGCTAACACAAAAAGTGAACTGTCCCTGGGTTACTAGTTTTTCTATGAAATCACTGACATGAAATGGCTGACATCGAAATAAGTGTCCAAGGAATAGAAAAGCAACTGAAATCACTCAACAGAGGAAAGTTCACTGGACCTGACGGGATACCAATTCGATTCTACACAGAGTACGCGAAAGAACTTGCCCCCCTTCTAACAGCCGTGTACCGCAAATCTCTAGAGGAACGGAGGGTTCCAAATGATTGGAAAAGAGCACAGGTAGTCCCAGTCTTCAAGAAGGGTCGTCGAGCAGATGCGCAAAACTATAGACCTATATCTCTGACGTCGATCTGTTGTAGAATTTTAGAACATGTTTTTTGCTCGAGTATCGTGTCGTTTTTGGAAACCCAGAATCTACTATGTAGGAATCAACATGGATTCCGGAAACAGCGATCGTGTGAGACCCAACTCGCGTTATTTGTTCATGAGACCCAGAAAATATTAGATACAGGCTCCCAGGTAGATGCTATTTTTCTTGACTTCCGGAAGGCGTTCGATACAGTTCCGCACTGTCGCCTGATAAACAAAGTAAGAGCCTACGGAATATCAGACCAGCTGTGTGGCTGGATTGAAGAGTTTTTAGCAAACAGAACACAGCATGTTGTTATCAATGGAGAGACATCTACAGACGTTAAAATAACCTCTGGCGTGCCACAGGGGAGTGTTACGGGACCATTGCTTTTCACAATATATATAAATGACCTAGTAGATAGTGTCGGAAGTTCCATGCGGCTTTTCGCGGATGATGCTGTAGTATACAGAGAAGTTGCAGCATTAGAAAATTGTAGCGAAATGCAGGAAGATCTGCAGCGGATAGGCACTTGGTGCAGGGAGTGGCAACTGTCCCTTAACATAGACAAATGTAATGTATTGCGAATACATAGAAAGAAGGATCCTTTATTGTATGATTATATGATAGCGGAACAAACACTGGTAGCAGTTACTTCTGTAAAATATCTGGGAGTATGCGTGCGGAACGATTTGAAGTGGAATGATCATATAAAATTAATTGTTGGTAAGGCGGGTGCCAGGTTGAGATTCATTGGGAGAGTGCTTAGAAAATGTAGTCCATCAACAAAGGAGGTGGCTTACAAAACACTCCTTCGACCTATACTTGAGTATTGCTCATCAGTGTGGGATCCGTACCAGATCGGGTTGACGGAGGAGATAGAGAAGATCCAAAGAAGAGCGGCGCGTTTCGTCACAGGGTTATTTGGTAACCGTGATAGCGTTACGGAGATGTTTAGCAAACTCAAGTGGCAGACTCTGGAAGAGAGGCGCTCTGCATCGCGGTGTAGCTTGCTCGCCAGGTTTCGAGAGGGTGCGTTTCTGGATGAGGTATCGAGTATATTGCTTCCCCCTACTTATACCTCCCGAGGAGATCACGAATGTAAAATTAGAGAGATTAGAGCGCGCACGGAGGCTTTCAGACAGTCGTTCTTCCCGCGAACCATACGCGACTGGAACAGGAAAGGGAGGTAATGACAGTGGCACGTAAAGTGCCCTCCGCCACACACCGTTGGGTGGCTTGCGGAGTATGAATGTAGATGTAGATGTAGATAATAACCAACCTGTAAAGCAATTCTTTTCTGAAAATGCTTATGTTAATTTTACATGTACGTGATTGTACTTGTGTTAGGAAAATAATAATTCTGAAAAGATGTTATTGCTGATAAAGTCCGCCCCTGGTAGCTGAGTGGTCTGTCATCAGTTGACTTTGTAGCAGCTGAGGAGAGCTCCGCCTACCATTCTACAAGGAAGCCATGGGTCTGAGGATGGTTATATAAATACAACCGAAACCGGTCACCTATGTTATCGAGACGTAAGTGTTGTGATCAAGACTGAACTTTAGTTGAAATATAATACTCTATTGATCACTGTTTCCAAAAATGTTTACCAAAATTGAAACGATATAGTTCGTAAGTGAACAAGCAAGTTGGACTAAATTGACTTCTCTTCCGCTGCCCCAGCAGAATAATCATAGAATAAAGTTGTCATGTGCTTTTTACTTCCATTTCATATAATAGGTGAGCATATAATTAAGATATATATATATATATATATATATATATATGTTGATGTGTTGGCAGAAGAGCCAACACCGTGTTGCTAGAGGAGGCCGAAATGCACGCGTTTAAGCTCAGGCAGACTGGCGTGAGGTCTGGAACAGTTAAAGGAGTTATACTATGAAGAAAAGAACGTAGCGGCTGGAATACTTAACTTTAATCCATAATTGGAGAACATCGCTCTTGATGATACATAATTACAATCTCAATATAAACTGGTAATGGCGCCTTGCTAGGTCGTAGCAAATGACGTAGCTGAAGGCTATGCTAACTATCGTCTCGGCAAATGAGAGCGTATTTGTCATTGATCCGTCTCTGGCAAAGTCTGCTGTACAACTGGGGCGAGTGCTAGGAAGTCTCTCTAGACCTGCCGTGTGGCGGCGCTCGGTCTGCAATCACTGACAGTGGCGACACGCCGGTCCGACGTAAGCTAGCGGACCGCGGCCGATTTAAAGGCTACCACCTAGCAAGTGTGGTGTCTGGCGGTGACACCGTCGCGCCAATGCACCAATATATGAAGCTTGTAGAGTACCACATTATTTCAACTACATGTGTTTCGCGTGCTCTCATAAGCGCAACACATGGATGGGTTGGAGACCTGATCGCCATCTTAAACAGCACAGAGCCTCTTGTCTAAGGTGTCTGGAAGAGAAAGTCAATGAGCTCTGAGTGGTTGGCTAGGCCCTTTTTGTATACAAAGCGATCATCAACCCAAATATAACCAGCATGAACATAGAAGTAAAGAACTTCAAAATGTTACGATCGCTTTATTAGAGCATTTATTCAATTTACCAACATTGACATGCACTACACTTCTAAGGATCTCGTTCATGTGTACAATAATTTGTGCCACATAATAAATGGATATTTTAAGGACATGCATGGCATAATGTGTCGGCATGTCGAAAATACAACATTTATTATTTAAAATATCATACACATATTTCTGTATACAGAGTCTGCATACGGCTTTTAAGCGAGAATGAGCATGTATATTTGGTGTACTGTGTATGATATTTTACTCGTTTATATTGTTTGTTTTACTTTTGACATGGCGATATATTGTGCCATGCATGTTCTTGAAATTTATGTTTATTATGTGACATAAATTATTGTACACATGAACAAGATTCTCTGAAGTGTAGTGCATAAAATTAGAAGATGGCAACATAATTTTCCGAAACCGGTAATCTCTGTAAATGATTTACTAAAGCGACCACTATATTTTCAGGTTTGTTGTCTCTATCTTCATATCAGTCTAGGCCACCCCAGAGTGGATTAATGTCAAGTATGTACAGTCTAAGAGGCACTTTCAGAATTTTTTACGCAGCTGCTTCTCGTTCAATTAAGTAGCATCTCACGTCAGGACCAGTTCACTTTTATTCATCTACGAACCCGACAGAGCGAGTGGAGACACCAAGCCTCTCATTAATTTTTTGCGATACCCTCCATTTTAACTGAATGATTAGCAATCTTTTATCTATATTTTCAAGAAAGTATGCTAGAAACCGGTAACGTAGCTTTTAGATACACTAAACTCACCACCAACTAACCAACTATATTGGAAACAATTAGTGTGTCATAAGGACGTTGTTGCAAACGATTGGTGGATTTTAATACATGACAAAATAACTGATAAATTGATTTTATCAGTGACGATCCACGTATTTGTGTCTAATGTCTAGATCCACATTCTGAAAAAACTGCCAATATGGCTTCCTGGGGAATCGTCCCAGCAATTTCGCTTGTGAGGACAGACATCTTTCAAAGCTTGAGATGTGTATGTGGACATCGTGTAAGGGCGCTGACGACGCGGCTGTTAACTACATCCATTGTCATCATGATCAACGTACTACGGAAGTGCCTCCAAAACAAGTTTAAAATGCAAATTAACAGCAGTATATTTTAATAGTATCTGCTTTGATATCGACATTTCATACGTCAGAATGGCTGCTACGGAATGTGGTCGTGCAAACAAAACGTATTTTGTTAGCATAGATGTTTAAAAAAAGCACTTATTTTACATTTGATGTTACAGATATTTTCCCATGATCTTCCGTCTTGCACGGACCCCTGTGCCTTTTTGGTCTATAATTTTTCAGAAGTAGCAGAAGTAGTCTACCGCTTCACGTTCTTATAATATATTTATATTAATATCTTCTCCTGTCTTGAATTTTAGTTTTAAGTTACATTTTTTCTAACACCACTGTTTCTAAATCTGATGTTTTACATACTTTTATTACTGCAAGAACTCTCATTCCTGGAGTTAGAAAAACGCCTTCTATATTTATTTGCAACCTATAACACGCACGTACTGTGCTTTATTTGTTGAGTACTTATTTATCGTTCGCGTATATACGATAAATTCTCTGTACTGTGCCATGATTTCACTTAGGTTATCCACCGCCCTTTAACAGGTGAATCGCTAGTGACACAGTAGAAGTTGTATTTACTGTTTGAGAGAACGTACTCATTAACGCGACAATTAGCACATATGGCCTGGCCTGTTTTGCATTTCACGCGACCCACACGCAGTGCGTGATGGCATTGCTGTGCTTTCGCTCCGGGCTCATGCGAACAAACTACTGGCTCGCAAGCGGATAAAACAGCCCTCCACTCATTAAATCGTAATGCAAAACGTTTAGTGCGTATACCATCGTGACAAGAAGCACTACGTCGATTCGACGCTGTTTGTATCTACCATTCCGGTCATTTTGTTTCTCCATCGGCTCCCTCGTCCTCGGTCGACAGAAGTTCTAGAAATTTGAGTAACTAACCTATCCATGCGAATAAACCATGAGCAATATTTCTCGCGCTGTGTATTTCAACAGCTTACACTCTAGTAAAGGATCGATGTATTCTCCGAACAGTAGAAAAAAACCAATAGTAAAGGATCGATGTATTCTCTGAACAGTAGAAAAAATCCAGCATAAGAAAACCAATAGTACGCTGTTAAGGCTGTTTACTTTGTACGTTAATCTGCACTCCGAATATGATAAAGTATCTCATAAGTAATGTAAGCCAGCCGGTGTGACCGTGCGGTTCTAGGCGCTTCAGTCTGGAACCGCGTAACCGCTACGGTCACGGGTTCGAATCCTGTCTCGGGCATGGATGAGTGTGATGTCCTTAGGTTAGTTAGGTTTAATTAGTTCTAAGTTCTTGGCGACTGATGACCGCAGAAGTTAAGTCGCATAGTGCTCAGAGCCAGCCAAGTTATGTAAAAAATAGATGGGCAATACAATTATTAAATATATAAATAATAGAGCCAGATTCAGGAAACCAAAGTTTTAAATTTATTCTTGAAACAAATCACAAAAGGAGTTGTGATAAACCTCCCATAGTCCGTTAAGAATGGAACCTGCTTTCACTGCACTGAATATCTCTACTTCTGTCGTAAGCAGATAAAATGGCAGTGTCGGGCGTAAGAGGTGTGAAACCATTTATTACAGCAAATCTATTTCGGTCCCTGCTTCACCATCATGAGTGCTAAAAAAGTGTAAGACCTGAAGCTTATATATAACACAGGCGTAAGCCACATTGAGTACATACAGCTATGAAGTATGGTATTAAACTCTTGAAAGCTCGTGTAATAGGACATATTACAACTTCAATGTGGTGTCAGTGCAGAAGAATATAGCAGCTAACGAAAAGATTTTGAACTGACCTTGCAGCTTACAGTCAAATGCAGCAAAGCTCGGTACATGGCGTAGTCATCACAACGCCCCCTTTATCCAAATAACCCACAACACAGGACATATTTTATTAAAACGATACGATTTCTCATAATACTAGTACACATAATCTCTTCTCACTGCACTCATTTGGTTTAGAAGTCGTCATTTACAGGTAAAGCAAAAACAAAAAGAATCTTAATATAAAATGGTGCTGTGCAAATTGTTATTGCTTGTTGGATGTGTCCACTTATTAATTAAACTACAGTCATGCAAATTTTGTTAATACCTGTGAATGGTACGTCAGAGGGAGTAATTTATCTTATTATTGTATTTTTATATCATTTACATTTCTTGATTTTTCGAGTTAAAAAGGTCATGTTTTTATTTTTCATTAGTTTTTACTGTTCTTTTGCATAAAATATTTGTCCCCTTTTTTGATAAAATATATCCTCTGTAGTGGGTTGTTTGAATAAAGAGGCCACTGTGATGCCTACGCCACGTACCGAGCCTGGCTGCATGTGACTGTAATCTGCAAGCTCAGTTCAAAATTTGTTCGCTGACTGCTTTGTTCTTCTGTGTTGACGCCATGAAGAAGTTGTAGTATATGCTTTTAGTCTTCAAGACATTAACATTTGGTGTATACCAGACTTCATAGCTGTAATGTACTCGATGTGACTTACGCCTGTGTTGTATGGTCTTCAAGTCTGATTTTATGCCTTACAGTTTTTTAACGTTGAATATGGTCACACAGTGACTGAAACCGATTCTCGGTAATAAATGATTTCAAACCCCTTACGGCAGAGGGTGCCGTTTTTCCTGTTTACAGTACTAACAATGCAAAGGAATCCAACCTAATTTCTATACCTTCTAGCTACTACATTAAATACCAATATTTAATCCTTTGTAAAACCAAACTATTATGGTTACCATCAATGCTTGTGATAGTGTTTTCAAGAACACACGAAAAGCAGGCTTCGCGACGCTCGCCCCTTATGTCACTCTTTATTGCTGGTGGCGAAACTTCTTCGCCTTTGTCCGATGCATTGTTTCTCTTAAACTGAAAAAATGTTTTATCTGCAGGATTTCTTAAACGTCCAGTTGTATTTCCTTTCTATGTTTTTGTTTAGTTTACTTTTTATTCTACAAAAGTGCAAAGAGCTACCTTCAAGTCTGCATTTTTAAATCAGTTAAGGTTAGACGTACTTATTGGCAAATGTGCCTCTATAAATTATGATTACAACATTTTCTCGCTCTCTTCAGACACGTTTTAATCATTTTCTAAAGTTTCTCAGTCTGTTCTATTTTGAGATTATTTGCTATTATAACATGATTGAACACCTCCATTTCCTTCCTTCTAACTTAGGAACATTTTCGTTGCTATAAGCGACATAAATTGCCAATAACTTTTGCATCTGTATATGTTGGCCTCTTAAATATTCTAGATTCATGCTTGCCTTTTCTCACATAGATCCAAAAAATTTAATCCTTCTTCTTCTCCATGCCCAAATCTGATCTCCGTTTTTGGGTTTACGCTACTTAAATTTTTCTGCTACCTGATTGATTTACCATCCATTTCCTTTATAAAATAAAAAAATATAATCTAAATACGTTTTGCACATATAGTGTACTCCAATACATTGATATTTCCTAGGGAGCATTTGTTCTTGGTGTCATCAATGAAAATATCAGTGGTCGTTCCTGCTTGGCTGTTGCCCATTATCTTGAAGAATGCGGTTAGATATTTTACTATTTTTCTAAATTATTTTAGATATAACTACTGTAGTTTTATTACTGAAAAGTGTTATTTGAATGTTATTGGCAACCAATATAATGGATTACATCAGTAATAAATTAATTATATAGTTACACATACGGCCCACTATGATACACCCTCCTTAACGGCGGCTTCTTTCTTTGCCTGATTAAAATCCAACGTTTCTTCTATACCGATCCTGATAATTTTAGTAAGTATCTTTTGCGTTACTTAATGGAGACAGATAGGTCTATAACACAGTTACAGGACTGGCTCTTGTTTGTCCGTGACTGTGATGAAAATACATCAGTTTGTTTATGACTGCGACCAGTAACATAACAACATTAATTAAAATAGTTTTATAGCTTGCATGCGCATTGAACTACACGTTTTGGACATCGGTGGCTCATTTACTTAAGGCTAACACAAAATGCAACCATGATGTAAAATGAAGTTAAACGTATCCTAATTTAACTTACTGATGCTGTCTGTTTGCCGTCGCTGAAGTCTGTTCTTCTGTAGCAGCAGATGTATAATTTCAGCTGATTCTGCATCATCAGTATAATGACACTGAAGTTATATTTTACAACCAAAAGATCATGGGGGCAGCATCCCTAAGTTTATCAAAGATGTGACGTTTAACAGTGTGACTTTAGTCTTCCTTCTTTGATGTTCTCTTAAAAACTAGGATTTATGAGCAACAGAAGGATGTACGGGGTGTTCAAAAAGTCTCTCCGCAGTGCCGTATGATTGTTAGCCGCGCGTGCCGTGTGCCGCAGTGAATATACCGAAATGAAACTCAGTGAAATACAAGTTATTAATTTATTGAATATTCATTTCTACTTACAAATTTTCACATTAAATGTTGAAATTGTCCTCCCTGTTGTTGAATACACAATTCAATTCGTCTAATCATGTTTCCAAACACAAGCTGTAACATTTCTTCTGTAACAGAAGCAGTGAAAGTGGGTATTGCAGTTTTCAAATCATCGATGGATTTTGCACGGTTTTTATAGACAGTTGCTTTCGATGCACCCAGAAGAAAAACTCAGGTGGTGTTAGGTCAGGTGATCGTGGAGGCCAGAGTCCCTGTGAAATTATGCGATCACCAAAAACATCAGCAAGCAGTGACATTGAAACGCTAGCTTTATGCGCGGTTGCACCATATTGTTGAAAATAACAATTCAGTGTTCCACTTAACACAAGTTCTCCTATGAATGGGTACAGAATATCACTGCAGTATCATTGTGCGTTTATTGTTTCGTTGAAAAATATGAGACCCACAATCCGACGTTTAGAAATTGCAATCCAAACTCCTATTTTCACAGAATGAAGTGGTTCCTCATGAATACACAATGGAGTTGCAGTACTCCACAGACGAGAATTTTGCGAGTTCACGTACCCGGATAAATAAAACCATGCCCCATCATTGAAAAACGTTTCATTAAGAATATCCCTTCCATTTTGTTGAACGAAATTTGTGAACCATCGACAATAATGCAGTCTCTTGCCACGATCAGTGTTTTTCAGTTCTTGCACGACTGTCACTTTGTATGGGAAAAGTTCTAATTTTTTCCTTACAGCTGGTGGGCCGTTCCGACACTAACATTGATTTCCTGGGCGAGTTTTCATACTGGCTTGTTCGGAGTCATGGACATTTTATCGGAAATATCGAGTAGTTTATCCTCAGACAAAACGCTAGGAGGACCACTTCTCGGTGCATCTGTCACTGAACCGGTACTTCGAAAATTGTTAATCAAATCTTGCACAGTATCACGATGTGGGAGTGTTGTCTCCGGGAAAACTGAATTAAATGTTTGACAAACTGAAACAGTATTTACCGCCAGCTTTGAACACTTGTTCGACTAAAAACACACGTTGTTCAATGGTTAGCATTTTAACAGTGACAAAAACGAAACAAACGAACAAAGGAACTAAACTTAAACGTTCACGTCAATACTTAACGACACACACCAACGATACTACTGACGCTGGCTGAGATAAACGAAACAGAGGAATGGTGGGAGAGTCCACTTGAAGGGAAGTAACTCAGGCAGACGAACAATCATACGGCACGCACGGCTATCATACGGCACTACGGAGAGACTTTTTGAACACCCCGTATAAAGAGAATTGCATTTAACAATATATCAAGCTACGATTCTCTCCAGCCCATTAAGACATGTGCGGATTTCTATTTACTTTATATGGTCCCTCAAATTATTGAAGAAATTGCACCTACAGAAATAAACCGTTTCATTTATTATATTCTTGTTTTGCGAATTACTATGAACAAAATGTATATCAACAGTTTCTACATCAGGTGTAGTTTTCTCCCTTTCTGTTACTGGAGACCATTTGCTTTGGATGTAGGTAGCTACTGCGCATGTGTGAGCTTTATCAGGCCTGAAGCAACCAACATATTTTTGAATTAGCTTTTTGAATTTCTTCTCAGTTTGTCCTACGTAAAGGAACTGCCATTGGGAGCAAGTAATTTTGTGCACTCTAGGCTGATCAAGTTTATTTTATGTTTGCTTGATCTTGTGCGCCATTGTGTTGCTAAGGTTAATGCTAGTACTGGAGTATTGTGATGTGAGAGTTTATTTAAAGTTTTCCAGTTTTATCTGAAATTATTTACAAATATAGTATGCTTATATATTTATTTATACTATTTTCGTTGTGTAGCTAAGTGCGTTTTTGTTTTTAACCTGAATTTTTCTTTACATTCTTGTAGACAGAGCTGAACTTAGTTTAGCTGCATCCATTATTTGTAAGTATCTTACCAATTGCCTTCATTTTTTGGCTAAAATTTTCCTGGGTTTAAAAGGAATTTATTGTATCTTTGGGTTAAGCCTTGAATGTCGCTTCTTTATGTAAGTTTGGATGTGCGATGTTCGCGGCTATGGTTATGTCTGTGGTAGTTGGCTTTCTTATTAAAACTTTGAAGGAAGATTTAATGTGTGTTGATATTGTCGTGTCCAGATCATTACTAGCTCGATTTTCTTGATGTTACATTATGGAATTAAAGTTGTTATGCAGACTGATATATTTAGAAGTAACGTATTGAGTTCTTCCACGTAGTCTTTAAATAATGTGTCATCTACATAGCTTGAGTGAGGAATTGTTTTGGCAGCATAGCATTTGTTATTAATCAGTAGTTCAAATGGGATTACTGAAAATATTTGGACGGAAGCCTCTTAAGTGACTCCCATTTCCTAGTCCTTCTTCTTGTTTGTATAGTTTATTATTGAGTGTGAAACAATTGTGGAATAGTACAATTTGTAAAATTTCGGTAAGTTCAATAATTTATGTTAAAGTGTGACTATGCCTTAGGATTCAAGCTTGACTTTTGTAGGTAACTGTATGTTCCTATTTTCTTCAAACAACTTCGCAACTCTTTTTAACTGTGTGAACTATTTCGTACGTATATGCTGTTGTCAATAGTGTGTATAACATTTTCAATATCTAATGTGCTGAGGTACCGACGGAGTTCACTATGGGCCTAGTCGGTGCATCATCTTCATATTTTTTCTTTGTTCTCTTAATCTAAGGCCCAATGGGTCATTGTGGACATTCTGTAAATTTCTCTATCTGTGACTAGAAACTTACATTTTTTAACTTTTTTCTATGTTTATCTTGGAATCTTGGTGTTCTGTTCTTTGAAATTTCAGTGTTATAAGTACTTGGACATCTGTAAAAAATAAGTTCGCTTTTGGTAGCTCTATTTTATATTCAGAAACAGGCATTTTTTTCAGTTATGGCTGATGTAACCTATATAAAACGTAAATAATGCAGCTGCTCTTATCTGACACATCGGTTTACGGCTATTTTCTTGCTTGTTTGCCCATTTATCACCGCTTCAGTGTTTGATTTTCGATAAAAGCTTTTATCAGAATTTAGCAGGCGGGCTAACACTCCTTTCTCTTTTATTAACTTCCCATACTTTACGTTCAACCACTCTGTCAAAAATTTTAACGTAGTCTATGAAGGTAATAAATTTGGTCTATTGACTTTGTGACATGCCTGGCCTAACTGATCACTTTATATTTTATTTAATTAGAATTGAACATGTTATGGCGATTTATACAAAGCAGCAGTTTATCAAGCTGTAGCTTAAAGAGCTATAGAACGGTAACAGGAGTGCATGCGGCTTGAAAAAGAAAAAGTGAAGCATTCAGAAGGTGAGGTGGAAGCGGAATGAAACTTCCTAAGTTGAGAGAGTGCCTGATGTTATTTCAGTGACTACAAAATCGAGTCAAATTTATAGAAAACTTGGTAGAATGAGCACACTTGCCAATATGACGTTGCACCGCTCCTAGTCTGTATGGGTTCACTGATTCGGTTGTGAAAGGTGTCATAAAGCTGTTGTATCCTCTCCTGAGGGAAGTCAGCCCAGAGATGTTGTAACTGGTGTAAGTAGGCTGTTTAGGTTTTTATGTTGGTAACGCCACGTAGCGCTCTGTATGAAAATTATTGACTGTGCTGTGTGCCGTCTGTGGATGGTTGGCATTGTTGGATGTGTTGGGCAGTTGGATGGGAACAGCGCGGGCGTTGCGCAGTTGGAGGTGAGCCGCCAGCAGTGGTGGATGTGGGGAGATAGATGGCGGAGTTTTGGATGTCATGAACTGATTTATTTAGCTGGCAGTATTGGCGCGCACTGTATTGCAGTAGTTCGAGTAACGAAGATTTTTGTGAGGTAAGTGATTCATGACAGGTATAGGTTATTGTAAGTCAGGGCCATTCTTTTGTAGGTATTATTGAGAGTCAGATTGCGTTGCGTTAAAAATATTGTGTGTCAGTTTAGTGTTGATCAGATTAAGTAACGAGAGAAATGTCTGAGTACGTTCAGTTCTGTTCAGATGTTTGAAAATCAAATAACGCAAGAGGTTTTCCAGCACTGTCATTTATAAAATTTTCCAAAGGGGACGTTTCACTGGTCCTTTATGTCCTAGATACTAATACTGTGACGGAACTAATACATTAGCTGGTACCACACATATTCTATCAGGGAAAGACCTGAGGATCTGACTGGCTACAGGAGTACCCAACATTAGACGGAGAGTTCATAGAGACAGTGTCTTCGGTGGACTACCACTGTCTTGTTGAAAAATAGCATCACGTTACTATCACTTGTGAAGTAAAACATGAAGACGTAGGATGTCTTTGACGTATCGTTATGCCATCAGAGCACCCTCAGCCACTACCATTCATGACCCGATGACTTTGTACACCATTACGTCAAGATTAACGCCGCTGTGCCTCTCCAAAACACTGTTAGAATGGAACGTCTTCCCAGGTCGCGACCATACCAGCCGACGACGGTCATCTGGGATAATGCAGAATCGTGATTCATCACGAACACAATGCGACACTCTTCATTATCAGCCCATGCTATGCGATCAGGCTACCACGTCAACACAGCCGTTTGTGTTGTGGTGTTACAGACACCAACTCCATAGTCCGGCTGTTGCTAGTCTCCGAACGATGGTGCAGAATGGTACGGAATGTTGCAAAGAGTCCATTATTTGTTCTCGGACGGCATGTGCTAATACGAAGAGCTTACGATGTGTTTGGAGCACCGTACAGCTGTCTTCCCTTGTGGTGGCCAGTCATGCTCGACTGGAACTTTGACGCCCTGACGTTCCCATACGGTCCAACATCGGGTCACTGTCACATACGAATATCCAACAAATCTTAATATCGTACGATTCGACCAGTCGGCGAAATGGAGACTCACAATGAGGCCCACTTCAGACTCCGTCCGGTGCTGATAACACTGCCTTACAAGAGTACGAGGCATTCCCGTGTCCTTCACAGTTATCACTCATTATCTGGCCCTATTCACGCCCGTTATATATCCTACTAGGCCTGGTAAGAACACTAAACAGTATTAACATTAATGCAATCTTGTGGCTGTTCTGCCTGTTACAACGAACTAGAACTCTAATCATTTAAAAGTACATTCATGCTCAAAAGTATCCGAACGACCTGAATTGCATTTCGCCTGATTCGCATGCAACCCACATAACGTAGCTGTCTAGCAGGTCCTCTACTCGCTCCTTGGTACAGTCGTTTGACTATTGAAAATGGTCCGAACAAGTCACCACTAGAAAACACTGCTCTGTATCGCAATAACTCAAGATGTAAAGTTATATCACGATACTAGAAATATCAGGGAACATCTTATCACAGATAAGACTGTCCCTAAGGCTTGTAAGCTCACATTTACTGAAATAAATGACATACCTGAAATGTTACCACTCCCATTATTACGTCAGATACGTAATGCACGTAGTAAGTTCGTCATATTCATGATTTCCTCTTCAAAGTAACATATCGTACTTGTTATTTAACACAAAATGACATAAAAAATTTAAGTTATTCACGAGCAGGTAGTTGAGAATATGTATGAACTTCAAATGACACGCCGAACCGTCTCGTTCTGCATATAGATTCAAACCCAGGTCATGCAGACTAAGATTTCGCAACTGACGGAAACTAACAGTAATTCCTGACTAGACGTACAAAGAGTGACATACCTCGATTTTAGATAGTATCAGTTAGCAAATATCAACTTTAAATTACATAACGTAAACATTTTTAACGGACGCGAATTCCTAGACAGCATCTATTGTCCCTGTTAACGAACTACGAGAAATGTTAAATATCGCTCATTCACAAGTAACTTACTTGAAATGCTGTGAGGTAAAGCTTTGTGTTGGACAGGGATTCGAACCCACAACCTAATCGGATTTTTATCGAAGCACAATCAACTGTGATATATCCGAATTTCTCGGCAGTAGCTAGATGTTTTAACTGAAATGACGACATGAAACATTACTTTTTGCCTTCCCAGAACTCCAACCCGGCACCTATCGCTGTTGTATTCTAGAGAAAACGAACGTTAAATATGGGTTTGTTACACCAGCAGCGATATGTGAGCATGTTTGAACTAGAAATAATATGACGAAGAGTTCAGTGCTGACTGGGAATCGAACCCCACACATATGGTTGTTGACTACACACAAAGAGACGTCAGCTACCGAATTTTTCTCCGCCAACAGCTCAAAATAACATCCTTGAACTTACAGTGATCTCTCAAATAGTTCTGTGTCCCACTGGGAGTCAAAAACGTCAGATTTCGTTAGTGTTGACAGCGAATGAAAATGCATTACAAATCAAAATTATTATCCACCAGCAGGTAGATGTTCTCATGCTAGACATTGATAATGCATAATGAAAACTTTAGTGCCTGGCCAGGATTCGAACCCATTCACGTGCAATATGTGGAGATGTTGAGGAATCTGCAGTTTTGAACAAACAACAAATAGTAGTCCAGCTGTATTGTCACGAAGGGATCAAATTCCGCGTTAAGGGCGGTCTGAGTTGCATTCCAAGTTCAGAACCAATTTCATCGACACACAGAAGCTCAAATAAAAGATGGAATAAGTGTCATGTGACCCTACATAGCGTTTGTTTCGTCACTAGAAATAAATAACCAGTATAAGAAAGGTTACTGGTGATAGAGTTCCCACATTTCGCCACTCCTGACTTTATTGTGGTTCAACCTGACGTCTACTTGGTAGAGAAGGAATATCATGTTTAATGTGAATTTCAGACCACAATGCCATTATACCTTCTTCACTTGGCGTAGCCAGAAGGGAATAGAATCTGTCTCTCCCTATTAAAAATCATCGGCAAATGTGGAAATCGAACCCAGACCATCAGCACAGCAACCTATCATCAATCCAACAGACCACGAAATCCTCGGCGGTGCGACACATTTTTCTATCATAACACCGTTGCGGCACACTCGATGAGAATTCTGACACACAGGCTCCCTGTAGTGGTTTGCAGCATGTTTACTTGGTTGACCGAATCGCTATGAACTAGCTGCCTCAGCTACCCAGTGAATACATTCGACTCTATTTTGTAATCACCGCAATAAAATCACGTAACTGCTACCTACACAAAACTGTCAACAGTGTAGGACGCAGAAATTTAAATAGCAAGGGTTCCTTTCCATTTGAGCTACTCTACTGTGCTATCTGTTTGTTGAAAACGTCGTGCATTGCAAAAGAAAAGCTGTAACTGTCTGTCTCTCAGAAGTCTAGATCCGGCCATACGCATTATCTCATGACACTGTGGAATAAGGAAGTTCTGGAAGAACTGTTGTTGATTTCTAGAGTTGAGGTAGCCACATGCAAGGTAGTAGCGTAATGGTAAGCGTTGCGCACTGTAGATAAAACGTCGCCAGTTCTATGACATTTGCTGCTACATTTTTTAAAACGCAGTTCTGTTGTCTGCTGTAGTTATCAATTTATTGGAACTTTGAACATAATTCCCTTCGCTTCTCAACCCAAAATAGCCTCATGTGGAAACAGGGCTAATTTCTGCGACATTTTGTTCTTTTCAGGTTTAATAGACGGCCAGGCAGCAGATGAATCTTGAAGCGATGGTATTATGAATGGGGAGAGCGCATCGTGCCAATATAGAAAAGTATTTTCTACATTAGCTGTCGTCTGGTAGTGGCATTTTATTCTTCTTCAAACCTTGTTTGACAGCTTTAACTCAACAAGTTTTCTACATGGATGTAATCAATAAACTGCACGTGCATTGTCAGACTGTTATAGATAACTTCAGAGAATTCACATGTATCGTTGATGATTAATTTCTCTCTCATGTTTAGTATTTCTTTTACAACACTAAAAGAAATCTTACGAAAATTGTGGACTGTATTATAAGAAATGAAATAAAACTACCCACGATAACCTTATGACGAAAGTCTGTTTTAATAAAACTGAGTATCTGTACACAAGCGTACTTCTATCGGCACGAATTAGTAAAGTACTACTCACTTAGATTTCGATTGTGTCTGTGTTTAATTGCTACGCTGTGTCAGACTCAACAGGTATGCAAATGTGGCATTTCATAAATAAAGTTATGTATTCCTGGAAACCAAAAATTTGCTGGTCAGCAGCGGAAAGAGGTGTCACGTGTTGTGTAGCATTGTAAGTTTTTCACCATTGCAGTATGAGCTGAAAGTATTTAGTCACGATTTCCTTATCGATGTTTGATCTGTGTACTTGTAACTCTTTCCCAGAAGGGATAGAAACGTTACCCTCTGCGAGACTGAAACCGCGAACCATAACAGACGCTTATTCACAGCTCAACACGTCACCACACAGCTAGCGAAGAGGTATGTGTTGTGCCTTCCTCTTACGAGGCCAAATGGGGATCTAACTCATAAACCGCTATTTAAAGGACGAGATTAGTTGCTATTTCCACTTGCAACGGCTTTCCTGGGCTGAAAACCGTAAATTTTCATCTTTTGTTACGCCTCAAGCGATAATAAGTCAGATAATTCAGTGGAAATGACAGGAAATATCAAGTGAACTTTGAGGCTTAATTCCGTGCACACTAGGAAGTAACTCGTCGATCACAGAGTTGCCAAACATACCTTGCCTTGTTGCCAAATATCAGTTACAGTACTAGCAGGAAGAAAACGAACCTATGTGATCCTACAGCGGGCTGGCAAGTGACAATAGCTGGCGTCTCAAAGACGCGGCTGCTACGGACTGGTATACGTAATGCGTCTGATCCGCATTTCTGTAACTAGGTTTAGGGTCTGGAGTGTATTTACTAATAATACTCAGAACTGACTGCAAACTAAGCATTATAAATCAGTACCTCTCATACCTGTTTTTGTATTTTATTCATAACTGTACTCAAAACTAAGAAACTGATTCACGGACGTTTTCGTTCCTCGCCGATAGTTGAGTAAAGGAATTGAATACCGCTATGTAAAGAAATCTTACATTAAAATGACACGTTCCACATCATTACGAAATGTCGTATTCATGATCTATGGAACAAGTATTAATCTAACCTAATCTAATCATATCATATTGCTGTCTAGCTGTGAACAGACATGAATTACCGAAATTTTCGCCAGTATCAGTAAACAAAACTAAACTTGAAAATAAAAGACGGCAGTTTTTGTAATAAACAAGGACTCCTATCAAGACCCTTTCATCCCTGTTAACTAACTACGAAAGATGTCTGATATACCTCCATTCGGAAGTAACAAAGTGTGTTTGCATTTAAAGATGAATCACGTGATGTGAAGTTCTGTGACAGAGATACGAACCCAACACGTAATCGGATTGTTAACTAAGTAAAATCAAATGTCACGTATTGGTTTTTCTTACCAGGTGCTAGGTGTTTGAATCTAAAATAAGGATACAAATTTTGGTGGCTGAGCGACAATCGGACCGCACTCGTATCGTTCTTCTTTATCGTCCACGAATATAGCTTAAGTATCAATTGCTTATTCACCAACAGTAAGATGTGTGCGTGTTTGACCAGAAATTGCTGGCAACACATGAACAGACATAAAAAATGCACGGTAATTTTCACTAGCACGCCAGTGTGCACGTGATAGAACTTGAAATGAAATTATGAATATTTATGTACTGGATCAGGAATCGGACCCACATACTCACCTTTGGAAGAGACCTACAGAAGATTGAAGTCTTGGAGAAAGTAACAAAATGATTGAACTATACTGTTCCGAGATATTCAGATCATCGAAAGAGGTGATACGAATTCGAATCACACTCCAGCACCAAATTTTTCAACGTCTCTAGTTCAATCAAGTACAAGTAAAATAAGAGCCCTGTTCCTTTAAATGGCTATCGGTTCATCAAATAAAATAAAATTTTCTAATGTAAGTAAGTTTACTGGCGACAGTGAATCTGTTTACCATGACCTCCACCTATGTCATTTCCCAAAGTAGAGCGGCTCTGTCCAGTTGGGAATGAATGAACGTGATGTTTAATGCGGATTCTGGATTATAACGTCTTTCACTTGAGGTTATCAGAGGTAAAGAAAATCTGTTTGTGCCTCTTAAAAGTAAATGGCTGAACCCACGCATTGCACTTGTGACAGTTCGTTCCACCAGACCATTGTAGCCACATTTCCCAGCCCCAGGAGTGTGCTGTAACGGATGATGTGCTTAGCTTACAAAATTAGTCACGTTGGAAAAAATACTAGTCAATCAAATGGTTAAGTAGAAGCAAGCTTCTGGCGCGGAGATTATGCTATTCTCACGTCAGCAGGATGTAAAGACTCTTCTAGGCATCATAGCCTCGATGTGAAGCCATTTTGAAATTTTAACTAATTAAGGAAATTTCTTAGTCCGAGAATATCTCCTATGAAGTGTGAAGTTACCGGATAATTCGGTTATTACCATCATTATTGCTATCATTTTCTTCATACCGATGCTGGAACACATGTGCTTGAAGATCATTTATGGCCTTTTGGTCATTATAGAAGAAGTTCCCTGTCTACGGAATCCTTTTCACGTTAATATCAAACATCAGCAATTACTCGTAGATTACATTAAAACTAAAGTAATTGATAAAGACGTTACTTGATAACAAAAACGTCCTCCCTTTCTTCATTTACTTACCCCTAGAAATGGCTGTCGAAAACTGCCAAACCAAAAGCTTTGGGATCATACTGCCTTCCGATATACGTCACTGTCAGTTCTTCCATATGATTTGGTCGACGTGACCTGTTTCGAGTTGTGTATGACAGAGAATGTTTTAGAAAATCAGTTGTTTTCCTTTGCAATAAACAGAGAGATTTTCATTTTAAGTTACCCAAGTTGAAAATTTTCGCAGTATTAGTTCACATTTAATATTCGCTTCTATAATGTAGAAAAGTATTTCACAGTTGCCAAACTTGCAGCCGACTCATTGTCCTTACACTTAGTCGCTGACCATAAATTCTAGCTCAGAGTGACACCAGTTTATGTAACCTAATGTAGCGAAGACTGTTTGCCCGTGCTCTTTCTCACCGGAAAATATGCAATTCAATCATAGGGCACCATAAGTACACTGTAACAGTAATTTCTGTGTGTATGCAATGCATACACGTCTGTATACAATATGCCTGACCTAAACGGGCCCTTTATCATTACAGGCCCTGGGCGATGCAACATCATACTGATAACAGTAATGTACTTATACTGACAACCTCAATGTTCGTTTTAACTGATTTTGCAATCATTTAAATAAAACAACAGGATCTTCCAGTAAGACACATTTCGTCCCCATTTTCCTTTTGTGAAATTTGTCAGTAAGATTTTTGCCTTCCAACCAGCGACATGCGGCAGAGTACCGCCGATAAACGATTCACAAACCACGATTTAGTGCCGTTAAGACAATTTCTTTAAACATTGGCGTAGCTGAAGGAATTTAGTTTCTTCTTAAATCGTCTTATGCAGCAACATTCACAGATATCTCAAATCGGAAAAGCTCTTTACCCAGGTACGAACGTTGTAAAACAAACTTCCCACAGTTTATGTCAGGTTGATCTTCTCGTCTGATAGCACTGCGTAAGTATTTTGTGTAAGAGGTGTCACAAGTAGTGTTCCTGTAGCTGTGGGAATCATTGGTTGAAAACGAGTTTAACACTAGTGAGTACAGCACTGCTAAATATTCAAAATGATTATCAACATAAGTCTGAGTTCATCCACAAACTGAGGTGTATTTATATGATTGAAGCTAGACTGTGTATCCTTGTCTTCCTTGAGTGGGCATCGGAAGGCGTTTACACATACGTATACGAGGGTAATCCCAAAAGTAATCCCAAAAGTAAGGTCTCCAAGTGCCAACGCAGGCACAAACGAGAGATCCTTAATTTTAATGCTCAGCAGAAACCATAGTACCAGCTGCATGGTGGCAAAGTCATAAATGGCAAGACTACGGATACGAAGAAGTTCAATTCCTCGCCAGGCCCACGATATTTATGTGCCATTTTACTTTTATTTCCCATCGGGCAGTGTTTGTTGATGTGAAAAATGCCGAGTTGCACTGTGGTTCAAATGGCTCTGAGCACTATGCGACTTAACTTCTGAGGTCATCAGTCGCCTAGAACTTAGAACTAATTAAACCTAACTAACCTAAGGACATCACACACATCCATGACCGAGGCAGGATTGGTACCTGCGACCGTAGCGGTCGCTCGGCTCCAGACTGTAGCTCCTAGAACCGCTCGGCCACTCTGGCCGGTTGCACTGTGGACCAAAAGCCACGTTAAACTGTAGGTACCCCTATTAACTGGCTAGGTAAGTCAACTCAAAGGTCGGAGGAAAGCAATGGCATACCACCTCCAACAAGACCGTGCCTATTAAAGCACTGTGGTGTACAAACCACTCTTCCAACTGATGACAGCTTTGCTTTCTGTGGGTTCAAAAGTTAATTATCTTCGGGTTATTAACATTTTTGTGCTTTCATGCTGTAGCCTTGATAGCAGTAAACGTAATTAACCGGCCGAGCACTGTTACCGTTCGAGTTGTCAAGGTGGTAGACGACGATGCTGTCGACCCCAGTTACAATCTTGGTCGTGGCTATGTTTCAGTTGAATACCTCTATGTGACTTTCTGCGTATTTCAAGTATACTTTTAAACACTTGTTACGCATCCATATTGGTATCTGATAGAGCTGTATTTAGCAACATGAATCAGATATGTTTTCCGTGCAATATAGCAGACAACACGTCAGAGCAACGACATTTCGTTTGTGTGTTGCGCATGGTGCAAGAAATGTCTGTGTTTTGCTTGCTTCTTTGATAGGTTTCACCCAACTGAATGCGAGGAAGCTCACGAATAGACAGTCAATAACTGGAATTGCGCAATAATACACTTAGAAGTTGTTTTTTTACATTATGTATTCCAATGAAAATAACTGTAAACAGGTTATATTCCTACTTGCTTATTATTCGCGCTTCCCGATGCTTTCCTCAAAATATAAAAAGAAAAATGAAAAGAGAGAGAGAGACAGAGAGAGAAAACAGAAATGTATTTAAAATATCAGCTCGGTGACGCCATGTTCGTCTCGTGATGTAAAGCAAGGATAGTTGATAGGTAATATCTCGTTGTAATAGGGATATGTATGGCTATAGGGCTTTTCTCTCTGCAAACAACCAGAACCGAATTGAGTAACAAAGTGGTAAGAACACCTATGCAGTGGGCCGATTAAACACTGAGCCTTTCTTGGTTATTTTGTTAATCGTCTATAATGCAGTAAACATCCTTGGTTACTGATTTGTTATTATTACCATTTTCACTGTTATTCGTCTCACAACAGCTTTCCTATCACTCATTGCTGCCGGTGCACGTAAAGAGTGGATCAGGATGAATGGAATGTGGGATGTTTCGTCACGGAGAATATGCACATTTATCTCGGCGTCTTGTGTTCAGGGTAATATGAAAATCTGAGTAAGATAAGACGACATCGGAATGCCGGTGATGCAGACTATAACACCCAACTATTTCTATCGACCTAACACCGTGACGACAAACAAATTGGCGTCTTAGTGTATTTTGATTATAATTCGTTATCCTTCATGCGACGTCGTTTTAATAACTCGTGCGAGCAGGCATAATATTTTGCTTTTGGAACACCGAACAATAACACACAAAGATAGTAGATGGAAGGATACAAAGAAACAATCAGACTCATGGGTGTGGATCCAGTTCATCACTAGAAGACTAAACAACAGGGAAACAATACGAAAGCAATGAATACGCTGGTGAGTATACATTATTTGTATAGATCTGAAGATGAGAAAGCGCAGGTCTGCACAGTGCCCGCATCTGCACTTTAGTTTGTGTCTTTTTAGTTTGTTCTCTTCTGAATTTTCAATTTAATTGATTATTACGTGGTACAGAATAATTAGTTAACTGTGTTCCTTACAGCTTCCATTTGCACCAACATTTTTCTACATTCTCGTGAAATTCATGAAATTCTACTTGTATGATCACAAGACTGCACATAGATACAATAGATTTCGAGGTGCGGGCGAAGTTGATTTCCAAAGACTTTCTATTATACTGAAATAATCTTTTGTCACAAACTAACAAGGTAAGTGTTTTATTCGTATATATATATTGTGGGAAACTGTAATCGTGATGGAAGATTACACGCCTGAGTGTTTGATACTACTGGTAGGAGAAAATGCTACATATTAACCAAACGCCGGCCGCGGTGGTCTAGCGGTTCTAGGCGCTCAGTCAGGAACCGCGCGACTGCTACGGTCGCAGGTTCGAATCCTGCCTCGGGCATGGATGTGTGTGATGTCCTTGGGTTAGTTAGGTTTAAGTAGTTCTAAGTTCTAGGGGACTGATGACCGTAGATGTTGAGTCCCATAGTGCTCAGAGCCATTTTTTTTATTAACCAAACCCCGCACCTCCTCTACGTATCCTCCTATTACACGAGCACGGGATTCTCCTCCCATAACGCTACAGAGCTGTTCCTAACACAGTTGAGAATTGGCACCACCATCATAAACATTTGGCAACACTGTGACAGTGCAATCACTTCCACGTATGGTACTGAACTGACTCGCTAAATTTACTTGATATTCCCTTTCAATTTGAATGACTCGTGCTGTATAATCCTCATGTAATCTAAGACACTGAGACAGAAAATTCAATTTTTTGGCTAAAGAAATGCTATTCTTCACTTAAGTGACAACTTTTATTATCTTTCACGATGCATTATGAGGCTGAGCGACCAACACCATGATGAGAGTGGCATACTTGCAGCAGTGTGTCCGTAGCCCCGTGGTACCGCCCATGTCTCGTGTCGCAGCAGCTCCATGAGTCGTCAGTTCTAATCGTGGTAGGGGCCAGCATCTGCCAGCTTTTTTTCTGATTTATTTTATGGGGCTGCGAATTTCCAGAAAAAATTCTGTAACGAAATCAGGAGAAAACCTTCACACATCAAATCCTCTTGGTAGCTCAACACAGTAAGTTGTGTTAATGGTCATAGATCTCGGCTTTCTGACTGCAAAGCTGCTACACAATGCAAGCGTCTCTGAAGAAATTCGAATCGACCAACAACGACATGAAATTCAATATTGTTCTTCACTTAAAACTCACATATCTGGGTGATAAGTATGAAGGAAAGGAACGTCTTGGTTACTATAGGGCCTTTCTGCTAAATTTTCACAGTAGCAATTAGGAACTCTCTGCAGACATTTGCTAACAGCGGCTCCAACAATTTACTTTTTCTCTGGGTACCTTCAAATATGGGCAATTTTGTCGCCTTAAATCCAATTGAATATTTTAAATATCACTTTTGAGCAGCGTTCACTTCTCCATTATTAAATGTATGGATCTCAAAACAAGCAATTTGCCTTAGTAGCTATAGAGCAGGTTCTGAAAGGTATTGACACAATGTTCCACATCCATTTACCATAGCGAATAAAAGAAGGAAACCAAACACATTACATTGCATTTACTCTCTGTGCCTTGACTAACACATATGAATCCATGACAAAAATAAAACGTTTACAGAATCTCCTGTGAAAAGAAAAAGAACTGGGTGTGACGCTTTAATTATAGCGCACTGGATCAGAAACAATGAAATTAATTCTGTGCCACATTGATGTATTGCATACTAGTGTAATAAAATACTCCTCAAATAGCCGGCCGCGGTGGTCTAGCGGTTCTAGGCGCTCAGTCGGGAACCGCGCGACTGAAACGGTCGCAGGTTCAAATCCTGCCTCGGACATGGATGTGTGTGATGTCCTTAGGTTAGTTTGGTTTACGTAGTTCTAAGTTCTAGGGGACTGATGACCACAGATGTTAAGTCCCATAGTGCTCAGAGCCATTTAGAACTCATCAAATAAAAACGGTTTTGTGCCTCCATTGCTATCGAGTATGAAACACAAACCGTAGAATGATTTTATGGGTCACCACTCAACAAGATTGTAGTCTTTACACCGTTGAGAGTGAGGAGCAGACGTTGTCGCAGAAGGCGAAGCAGCGCAGTGCCTCAGCCCCCGCCGGTAGGCAGCAAACGGGTCCCAGAAAACTCAGACGCATGCGGTGTTCAGAGGCAGATGGTCGGTGAAGAAATCTCTCGTTAAAATATTGTTGAACCAAACTGTTACTACCAATGTGACAGAAAGTGAAATACGTTGTAGATTCGCTTGAATTATAGTCATAACTTCAGCACCGAGAGGAAAGAGGCGATAAAAATCTTGTCGACGTGTGCTTTGGTTACCAGACGTCGGATTAGCTACTCTCGCGTTTTACCTCAAGACTAGGGTCGTACACAAGAGTGATGTACTCAGACTGCAGTCAAGAGTTACTCCAGGAAGTGAAGCAGTCTACAATGTTGCCAGATTGAGCAAATTGCCGGACATAGAATTCTGAGGGGAGCACACCTGTATTGTTCAGCTTACGTGAAAGACTCGGCGGTCAGTTTTTTTCTCTATGACTGAAGCCACAACACATATTGCACGCTTAAGAACAAGAAGAATTAAAGAAGCAAAATTAGTTTATGAGAGCAACGTTGTTCCATAAAAACACGGGAGAACTGCCGGATATCAGTAACTTCCTGCCACGATATTTCGGCGCAGAGTCTTCTGGCCATCTTCAGGTGAATGCCACTGTAGTAGTACTGGCGAGTACGTGCTGAGCTCCGCTATTTAAAGCCTTCTGAGGTGACTTTGCGCATGCGCTGCTCAGCGTGCCCGTTCATAACGGTTCCGTGCGCTGCGCCTCGCGCCCTCCACTGTGAAAGCCTGGCGTATCGGTGTCAGGTCGATTTCCATCTTTATGCAGATAACTACGTCGATTACGAGTTTCTCTATAACAGGATTCCAAGCAGAGTTCAGCTGATAACCGCCATTTCGATTGATGAGAGTCTCGTTGTCAGACAATCTTATTTCCACGGATTCATTGATAATCGAGCTCCAAAAGTTTGATGTATGGGCCAAAATTTTTGTGTCGTTGTAATTCATGGAATGGTCTGTGGAAATACAATGTTCGGCGATTGCGGACTTGGTGGGTTGGAGAAGGCGAGTATGCCGTCGGTGTTCCACAATACGTTCCTGCACAGTTCGTGTTGTTTGCCCTATATTTGATTTGCCGCATTCACACGGAATTTTGTAAACACCTGGTTTACGCAAGCCCAGGTCGTCTTTAACGGATCCCACCAGTGATGAAATTTTGGAAGGAGGGCGAAAGATGACTCTCACTTGATAATTTCTCAATATTCTGCCTATCTGTGAAGAAATATTCCCAATAAATGGTAGATAAACAGTCGACCTGAAGGCCTCTTCCTCTTCCTTGTTCCGTCGTTTGTAGGTCTTCATCACTCTGTTCACTTGCCTAGGTGAAAAGCCATTCTTCAAAAATACTTTTTGCAGGTGTTCCAGTTCCGCTTGAAGACTGTCGGCGTCAGAGATAGTATGGGCACGGTGGACCAAGGTTTTGAGAACGCCCATTGTTTGTGCTGGATGGTGGCAACTAGTAGCTTGTAGATACAGGTCTGTATGAGTGGGCTTTCTGTACACCGAGTGACCAAGTGTGCCGTCACTCTTCCGTCGCACCAAGATGTCTAAAAATGGCAGACAACCATCTCTCTCTATCTCCATGATAAACTTTATGTTTTCGTGTATGGAGTTCATGTGACGTAAAAATTCTTGGAGACGGTCCAGACCATGAGGCCACACTATAAAAGTGTCGTCAACGTACCGCCAAAATACTGTCGGTTTAAAAGTGGCAGAGTCGAGTGCTCTTTCCTCAAAATCCTCCACACAGTCTAGCTTCAATCATATAAATACACCTCAGTTTGTGGATGAACTCAGACTTATGTTGATAATCATTTTGAATATTTAGCAGTGCTGTACTCACTAGTGTTAAACTCGTTTTCAACCAATGATTCCCACAGCTACAGGAACACTACTTGTGACACCTCTTACACAAAATACTTACGCAGTGCTATCAGACGAGAAGATCAACCTGACATAAACTGTGGGAAGTTTGTTTTACAACGTTCGTACCAGGGTAAAGAGCTTTTCCGATTTGAGATATCTGTGAATGTTGCTGCATAAGACGATTTAAGAAGAAACTAAATTACTTCAGCTACGCCAATGATTAAAGAAATCGTCTTAACAGCATTAAATCGTGGTTTGTGAATCATTTACTGGCCGTACTCTGCCGCATGTCGCTGGTTGGAAAGCAAAACGCTTACTGACAGATTTCACAGAAGGAAAATGGGGACGAAATGTCTCCCACTGGAAGGTCATGTTGTTTTATTTAAATGATTACAAAATCAGGTAAAGCGAACGGTGAGGTTGTCAGTATAAGCACATTACTGTTGTCTTGTTACTCCTGGATGGAGTTATATCAGACATCTTCCGTGGTTAGTTAACAGGGATGAAAGGGTCTTGATAGGAGTCCTTGTTTATTACAAAAACTGTCGTCTTTTATTTTCAAATTTAGTTTTGTTTACTGATACTGGCGAAAATTACGGTAATTCATGTCTGTTCACAGCTAGACAGCAATATGATATGATTAGATTAGGTTAGATTAATACTTGTTCCATAGATCATGAATACGACATTTCGTAATGATGTGGAACGTGTCATTTTAATGTAAGATTTCTTTACATAGCGGTATTCAATTCATTTACAACAATTTTTTACCCCCTCTCTCTCTCTCTCTCTCTCTCTCTCTCTCTCTCTCTCACACACACACACACACACACACACACGTTCTTTTTTATTTTTATTTGTTTGGTGTGCTCAACTATCGGCGAGGCACGAAAACGTCCGTGAATCAGTTTCTTAGTTTTGAGTACAGTTATGAATAAAATACAAAAACAGGTATGAGAGGTACTGATTTATAATGCTTAGTTTGCAGTCAGTTCTGAGTATTATTAGTAAATACACTCCAGACCCTAAACCTAGTTACAGAAATGCGGATCAGACGCATTACGTATACCAGTCCGTAGCAGCCGCGTCTTTGAGACGCCAGCTATTGTCACTTGCCAGCCCGCTGTAGGATCACATAGGTTCGTTTTCTTCCTGCTAGTACTGTAACTGAGATTTGGCAACAAGGCAAGGTATGTTTGGCAACTCTGTGATCGACGAGTTACTTCCTAGTGTGCACGGAATTAAGCCTCAAAGTTTCCTTGATATTTCCTGTCATTTCCACTGAATAATCTGACTTATTATCGCTTGAGGTGTAACAAAAGATAAAAATTTACGATTTTCAGCCCAGGAAAGCCGTTGCAAGTGGAAATAGCAACTAATCTCGTCCTTTAAATAGCGGTTTACGAGTTGGATTCCCTTTTGGCCTTGTAAGAGAAAGGCCCAACACATACCTCTTCGCTAGCTGTGTGGTGACGTGTTGAGTTGTGAATAAGCGTCTGTTATGGTTCGCGGTTCCAGTCTCGCAGAGGGTAACGTTTCTATCCCTTCTGCGAAAGAGTTAAAAGTACACAGATCAAACATCGATAAGGAAATCGTGACTAAATACTTTCAGCTCATACTGCAATGGTGAAAAACTTACAATGCTACACAACACGTGACACCTCTTTCTGCTGCTGACAAGCAAATTTTTGGTTTCCAGGAATACATAACTTTATTTATGAAATGCCACATTTGCATACCTGTTGAGTCTGACACAGCATAGCAATTAAACACAGACACAATCGAAATCTAAGTGAGTAGTAATTTACTAATTCGTGCCGATAGAGGCACGCTTGTGTACAGATACTCAGTCTTATTAAAACAGACTTTCGTCATAAGGTTATCGTGGGTAGTTTTATTTCATTTCTTATAATACAGTCCACAATTTTCGTAAGATTTCTTTTAGTGTTGTAAAAGAAATACTAAACATGAGAGAGAAATTAATCATCAATGATACATGCGAATTCTCTGATGTTATCTATAACAGTCTGACAATGCACAAGCAGTTTATTGATTACATCCATGTAGAAAACTTGTTCTGAGTTAAAGCTGTCAAACAAGGATTGAAGAAGAATAAAATGCCAGTATTAGATGACGGCTGATGAAGAAAATACTTTTCTATATTGGCACGATGCACTCTCCCCATTCATAATACAAACGCTTCGAGATGCATCTGCTGTCTGGCCGTCTATTAAATCTGAACAGAACAAAATGTCGCAGAAGTTAGCTCTTTTTCCACATGAGGCTATTTTGGGTTGAGAAGCGAAGGGAATTATGTTCAAAAGTTCCAATAAATTGATAACTTCATGCATCTGATCATGTGCTTCGGATGCTTCACTTTTTCTGCCAGACAATGTAGGGCGGGAATGATTCGGAAAATGCTGCCTGACAGTCATGATTTTAATAAAAATGTAAACGTCGTATGAGTAGGGCCTCCCTTCGGGTAGACTGTTCGCCGGGTCTTTCGATTCCACGCCACTTCGGCGACTTGCTCGTCGATGGGGATGAAATGATGATGATTAGGACAACACAACACTCAGTCCCTGAGTGGATAAAATCTCCGACTTACCCGGGAATCGAACCCGGACCCTTAGGATTGACATTCTTTCGCGCTGACCACTGAGCTACCGGGGGCAGACATGATTTTAATTATAAACGTTAAAGAAAAATATTGAGGAAAGTTACTCATGTTTGATACGCAAGATATTATGGGAAGCCTATCATTGGCCATAATTGTGCCACTATTACATTGTAGGAAATTTCGAGTTTCGCAAATAAATGACAGGGACAGAATCACACGAAATATACGAAGAAGTACGAAAAAGTTCGTTGTTGTAGCTCGCCAACACTGAGATTCGGCAATTACATACGGATCATCTGAGATCTCCGTCTTAGCTATGATCTTAACATATTCCATTAACGAGTTAATTACATTCGTTAATATCAAAAGGATTCTTCCATAAAGTTTAGAGCGGCTATTTATATTAAATCACCCGCCTGCTTACCTGTGTGGTAACATGTTTGCCACGTATGCAGCGGGCCTGGGTTCGGTTCCAGGCCGGGTTGGAGATTTTCTCCACTCGTGGACTGGGTATTGTGTTGTCCTCATTATCATTTCATCCTCATCACCGTCACGCAAGTCGCCCAATGTGGCGTCGATCGCAATAAGACTCGGTGGCCGAACTTCCCCGGATAGGGCCTCCGACCAACAATGCCACACGATCATTTCACTTTTTTGACAATAAACTGACTGTGATAGCAGCCCCATTTTTCATTTACTTACGATAATTGCACCGATTTCGCGAGAACCCATGCTTTATTGTTTTACAGCACTGGTTACTACGAGGGACATCATCTGAACACAGGCCAGGTTGGGAGAATGTCTAACCGCTTTCTCAAGAGGTAAATTCAAGGATGAATTACACATTGCCTCCCTCAGTCTAATGGTTTTGGGATTTTGGCCAGTGTATCTGTAAATTACGAAGACCACTGCTCATATGCGAAGTGTTTGAATTTAATTAGCAATGTTATAGGCTAGGTTAGCGAAGTTTTTGCAACTTCTTTATGTTTTTGAATAGAGAGTGATGTACGTGAAATACAACCTGTACTGGATTCTCCTGTTATAAAGCCAAAAACTGACTTTCAGATAAAAACACTGACTGGCGCTAGCTTAACACGTACAGCGTAAAAATAACGTCTGTATATATGTCTGTGATTTAACTAAACCCATTTTAGCTGCAGGTGATCTGGAAGATTGCTCGCACAAAAGAACACAACGTTGTTGTTTGTACCCACCTGCAAGGGTTGACATACGAGAAGTGCCGGAGGATTTCATCCACAAATTTAGAAAGCCAGGTCCCTCTAGGTTGGAAAAAAGTACTTTGTTACCCAACCGAAACGCAGAGGCAATGTTGGTGATAAGGAACGTTTTGAGAGGCCATCCATAACTCAAGAAGCTATGGGACGCATACACAATGCTATCGTAGACTGAGAAGTGAGGTAGGTAGTCACAATCCACAGTTCGGAAAACCCTGCGGTACATATTGAAGAAACGTGCCTACCACCATAGATCCTGCATAAGCTCGTAACTGAGGCTTGTGCAGCTGGACAGGTGATGTTTTGTGTCTGTGGGAAATGTGAATCTCGCGGCATATTGACACATTTGTTGTTCTGTAAAGTAGCAACGTCCCAGACATGTGGGTATGTGAATAGACACAACTGCAGAAGGATGACAAAAGAATTACCTTCTATGGACCCTTTGTTATGCAATTAACAAAAGACATACACTTCTATACAGGGCGTTACAAAAAGGTACGGCCAAACTTTCAGGAAACATTCCTCACACACAAATAAAGAAAAGATGTTATGTGGACATGTCTCCGGAAACGCTTAATTTCCATGATAGAGCTCATTTTAGTTTCGTCAGTATGTACTGTAGTTCCTCGATTCACCGCCAGTTTGCCCAATTGAAGGAAGGTAATGTTGACTTCGGTGCTTGTGTTGACATGCGACTCATTGCTCTACAGTACTAGCATCAAGCACATCAGTACGTAGCATCAACAGGTTAGTGTTCATCACGAACGTGGTTTTGCAGTCAGTGCAATGTTTACAAATGCGGAGTTGGCAGATGCCCATTTGATGTCTGGATTAGCACGGGGCAATATCCGTGGCGCGGTACGTTTGTATCGAGACAGATTTCCAGAACGAAGGCGTCCCGACAGGAAGACGTTCGAAGCAATTGATCGGCGTCTTAGGGAGCACGGAATATTCCAGCCTATGACTCGCGGCTGGGGAAGACCAAGAACGACGAGGACACCTGCAATGGACGAGGCAATTCTTCGTGCAGTTGACGATAACCCTAATGTCAGCGTCAGAGAAGTTGCTGCTGTGCAAGGTAACGTTGACCACGTCACTGTATGGAGAGTGCTACGGGAGACCCAGTTGTTTCCGTACCATGTACAGCGTGTGCAGGCACTATCAGCAGCTGATTGGCCTCCACGGGTACACTTCTGAGAATGGTTCATCCAACAATGTGTCAATCCTCATTTCAGTGCAAATGTTCTCTTTACAGATGAGGCTTCGTTCCAACGTGATCAAATTGTAAATTTTCACAATCAATATGTGTGGGCTGACGAGAATCCGCACGCAATTGTGCAATCACATCAACACAGATTTTCTGTGAACGTTTGGGCAGGCATTGTTGGTGATGTCTTCATTGGGCCCCATGTTCTTCCACCTACACTCAATGGAGCACGTTATCATGATTTCATACGGGATACTCTACCTGTGCTGCTAGAACATGGCCGGCCGAAGTGGCCGTGCGGTTAAAGGCGCTGCAGTCTGGAACCGCAAGACCGCTACGGTCGCAGGTTCGAATCCTGCCTCGGGCATGGATGTTTGTGATGTCCTTAGGTTAGTTAGGTTTAACTAGTTCTAAGTTCTAGGGGACTAATGACCTCAGCAGTTGAGTCCCATAGTGCTCAGAGCCATTTTTTTTGCTAGAACATGTGGCTTTACAAATACGACACAACATGTGGTTCATGCACAATGGAGCTCCTGCACATTTCAGTCGAAGTGTTCGTACGCTTCTCGACAACAGATTCGGTGACCGATGGATTGGTAGAGGCGGACCAGTTCCATGGTCTCCACACTCTCCTGACCTCAACCCTCTTGACTTTCATTTACGGGGGCATTTGAAAGCTCTTGTCTACGCAACCCCGGTACCAAATGTAGAGACTCTTCGTGCTTGTATTGTGGACGGCTGATACAATACGCCATTCTGCAGGGCTGCATCAGCGCATCAGGGATTCCACGCGACGGAGGGTGGATGCATGTATCCTCGCTAACGGAGGACATTTTGAACATTTCCTGTAGCAAAGTGTTTGAAGTCACGCTGGTAGGTTCTGTTGCTGTGTGTTTCCATTCCATGATTATTGTGATTTGAAGAGAAGTAATAAAATGAGCTCTAACATGGAAAGTAAGCGTTTCCGGACACATGTCCACATAACATATTTTCTTTCTTTGTGTGTGAGGAATATTTCCTGAAAGTTTGGTCGTACCTTTTTGTAACACCCTATATATCAGAAATCTTTCTGAAGCCACGGTTGGTATAAGATGGGATTAACGACTCAGTTATTTTCCAGCCTGATGGGGCAGAACCTCATTTTGCCTTTCATGTCTGTAATTACCTGACTGCAATTTCTTTTGGTAAAGAGTTTGTAAGTTACTTGGTTCTCATAGGCTTTGAGGCCCTCTTCCTCCAGACCTCAGCCTTAAAGATTTCTTTGTGTAGGGATTTAAAACATTTCTTTGCGTAGGGGCTCATCAAGACTAATATCTACCAGCCGAAGATTAACTGCGTTGAACAGTGTTTCGATCTGTGAAAATTATGCTAAGACTTGGAGGACAATCAAAACGAGATGTACTGAACTGAGGTTCTGTTGTGATACAAGTTGCAGCAATCACCACATGTGATTAATAAAGGTGCGTTTCCACACAAATGTATAGCGACTTTTTATTCATCCTGTATTACAAAATGAAACAGATCCATCTCGTCACAACAGCAGATAGCAGGTTGGGAAGGTGCAGCCGTTCCCACGGACGAGCCGGCGATGGCGGACACACGTGGGCTGGCCGCCCGCGGACAGCCGCCTCATTTGCGCGCATTCAGCTGTCAGCGGCTTCCTGTCTTGGCCGCATTGTGCGCCGGCGCGCCCTTAATGCACCTGGTGACGTCACGTCACGACGCGGCCGCGCTGTCTGGCAGCCGGCGTCGAGTGCTAAAATAAAAGCAGCGGCGGCCACGGGGGTGGAAAGGGAAGGGTAGGGTGTCACTCTCCCAGGCCGTTCGTTACCGTTTCATACAGCTCGCGTCACAGCGCCTACTTCTGTCAAAACAAGCGCCCCACGCAGGCGTTCTTCGCCTCAGTATTTGTACCCCTTCCTTCTTACGGTATGGTGCTCGAGGAGAGCACTTCACGCTTATGGACAATAGAACGATTCACTTGCCGAAGAGAGACATCTTGTAAATGGATAATGTTATCTGTCTTGGCCCTTTCAGTATTCCTGAGTTGTGTGCCTTGTACCGAAATGAGGTGCCAACCATGCGTCGTATTCTTACATTATCTGATCTTGAAGTAACCGGGCATCTATTGGTCGACATCAATATAAGGTGCGTTCACCCTCCTTTTTTATGATGGCTTGAACTCTGCTGGGCACACTGAACGAAGCTTCTGAATATCCTCAAGAGCCGAAACTATAGAAGGTAGTTATGTCTGACGTCGGGGTCGATCGACGTCGACATTGCAACTCATCCCAGAGGTACTATTGGGTTCAGGCTGGAACTTTTGGCAGGCCAGCACACTCCATCCACAAACCGTTATCTCACAGTGCTGCTATATGACAGCGTGCGTTGTTATGCTGATAAAACAATCATCATTGTCTCCAGACCATTCCCACGCTGTATACAATACACAGTGCTGTAAAATGTATTCATATCCTTCAGCATTTAATATTTTCTTAAGCATGATAAAGGGATTACCACCTAACCACAAAGAAACACCCCCACATGGAATACGAGGTGTGGCTAGAAAAAAACCGGACTAGTACTGGTGAAACAATAAAACGAATGCAATAAGGCTGAAAGTCGCGTGGCCTGTCACGTGACTCTCGCTCCGCCTACTGCTCGAGTTTCATCTGCCTCCTGCACTCAGTCTGCCCGTGGCGTCTGTTTTAAGTAGTTGACGTTTTGTCTGTGCGTCGGAAAATGTTGAGTGTACAGAAAGAACAGCGTGTTAACATCAAATTTTGTTTCAAACTAGGAAAATCTGCAAGTGAAACGTTTGTAATGTTACAACAAGTGTACGGCGATGATTGTTTATCGCGAACACAAGTGTCTGAGTGGTTTAAACGATTTAAAGATGGCCGCGAAGACACCAGTGATGACACTCGCACTGGCAGACCATTGTCAGCAAAAATTGATGCAAACATTGAAAAAATCGGTAAACTTGTTCGACAAGATCGCCGTTTAACAATCAGAGCAGTGTCTGAGTTAACAGGAGTTGACAAGGAAAGTGTTAGGCAGATTCTTCATGAAAGTTTCAACATGAACAAAGTGTGTTCAAAAATGGTTCCAAAGTGCCTCACAATTGAACAGAAGGAACGCCGAAGAATGATTTGTTCTGACATCCTGGAAAACATTGAAAGTGATCCCACCTTCTTACAAAATGTTATTACTTGCGATGAATCGTCGTTTTTTACTTACGATCCCGAAACTAAACGCCAATCGATGCATTGGAAAACTCCTGGTTCCCCACGACAAAAAAAAGCACGAATGTCAAAATCGAAATTCATGGCAATGATGATTATTTTTTTGACATCAAAGGGACTGTGCACATTGATTGAGTACCAGAGGGACAAACAGTGAATCAGCATTACTACATTAGCGTCCTGGCTACCCTACGTGAACGAGTACGGAGAAAACGGAACGATTTGTGGAGAAAAAAGTTATGGATCCTTCACCAAGACAATGCCCCAGCTCACAGTGCGTTGTCAGTGAAGACGTTTTTGGCAAAACACAACATTCCCATCTTAGATCATCCACCCTACTCACCTGATTTGGCCCCCTGTGACTTTTTTCTTTTCCCTAAAGTCAAGTCAGCTGTGAAAGGAACTAGATTTGAGACTGTTGAAGCAGTAAAAGAAAAAGCGACGGAAGTAATGTATGGACTTACCGAAAATGATCTGCAGCATTGCTATGAACAGTGGAAAATTCGTATGGAGCGGTGTAGAGACCGAGGAGGAGAGCACATTGAAGGAGATAACATGAAATTGTAAATAATTGTAAATAAATGTTTTTTCCAGCATCAGTCCGGTTTTTTTCTAGCCGCACCTCGTACTACCTCCTTCGTCCGTCACTATTGGCACTACACATGAAGGCAGATAAAGTTCCACAGGCATCCGCCAAACCCATATTCTTCCATCATATTGCCACAGGGTATGGCGTGATTCATCACTCCAAATCACTCTTTTTCTGTCATCCTCTTCCACTGGCATCGGTCTTTATACCATCTCAAGCGCCGCCTAGCTTTGCATACAGGAATCTGTGGCTTATGAGGAGCCTCTCAACCACTGTATCCCTTCCGCTCATGAGTGATTCCTTCCGCTGAAATGAAATGATCGTACGGCATTGTTGGCCGGGAGACCCCAAGCGGGGTGTTCGGCCGCCGGAATTGCAAGTCCTTTTTTGCTGACGCCTCTTCGCCGACTTGCGAGTCAATGATGAAAGACACACAACACCCAGTCATCTTCAGGCAGAGAAAATCCCTGACCCCGCCGGGAATCGAACCCGAGACCCCGTGCGCGGGAAGCGAGAACGCTACCGCAAGACCACGAGCCGCGGACATTACTTCCGCTGATTTCGTGCAACTATTTACAGCCACCCTGCGCAGTGATCCGTAGTATCTGTCCGCCAATACGTGAGGTTTGCCTGGTCCTGGTTTAGCTGTGGTTGTTCCTTCGCTTGACCACGTCACAGTCACGTCACCAACAGTCGACCTGGGTCGGTTTAGAAATATCTCTGATGAATTTAGTGATTAAAATTCTTCTGCGTATTATGCCGCGTCATTGCTAGAAACTAACAACAATAATAAACTAAATCCGACGTTTCGGCCGAATTGCAACGGCCTTCCTCAGGGGTTCCCTGTTAGTTTTTAGCAATGACGCGGCATAATACCCAGAAGAATTTTGATCACTATGACACCGCCAGTGGAAGCCTATGTTCTTATCTTTGATGAATTTGTTTGTCAATTGACGTCCAATACTTGTCTACGTTCGAAGTCACTGAAGAGCCCACCCTTGGCCGGCACGGTAGCTCAGCGTGCTCGGTCAGAGGGACTAAAGGAATCAATGATTACCTTGAACGGGTGTCTTGTGACGTTCAGTCAGGCCAAACGCAACGAACAATACCGAACAAAATGAAGGGAAAAAAGTCGGTAGCTACGCGGCCAGCGTGGCGGACTGCCAAGCGAAAGGGCCCGGGTTTGATTCCCGACCGGGTCGGAGATTTTCTCCGCTCGCAAACTAGGCGTTGGGTTGTCCTTATGTTTGTATCGTCATAATTGGCATACTCCCCGCCATGTTTTACACCGATAGGTTCGCCTCTCTTGAAATCTAGTGGTCAATTCCGCGTTACACGGGTGTGTCCGGATATTTTTGGCAGATGGTATATGTGTCATCAGCAATGTGGTTGTGCTATGCAGAGTCAGTTTCCAGACTCCAGACGCACAGCAGACGATTATAATAGTTACTTTATGAAGATAGCATATAACAAACGTGAAACTGGCATGAAGTTTACTACATGCTTGCAAATGAACTTCAGCGCAACAGCACAAAGTATGTAGGCGTAAGGGCGCCCATCATACAACAGTTTGTAGACGGCGCGAGGGGGGGGGGGCGATTTGTAAGTATCCATAAAACAGTTCCAGTTCCGACCATGTTAGAAACTTCAGCAGTCCCAGTCCCTCCTTTAAATCACATTCTTGCAACAAAAACACTTGACAACAACACTTTTTTTTTCTTTCCGTGAGAGCTAGGATGTCGTCGCCACCCCCACCCCCCAGCTTGGTGCCTGTCGCATATTCGGTTGCTGTTTTAATACATTTTGCATATGGGTTTATATCATGGGCATATAGTGAGGCTATTATCCAGGTATTGTTTCCTGTCCTTATCTCGACTGCTACCGTGTGCCTGGTACACAGCTGGGTTATTTTGGTGACTGTTACATTCATTGTGACAATTATGACCGCCATAGGTTCTGGCCTACCAGTTATAGCCATACTACCTTCGGGAATGCAGATCAACTTATTATTGAGTGAGTATGGTTCTTGTACAAGCGCAGTATCTGTTGTTTCTTCTGCCATAATTTTAGAAAGCTCCTAGCTCACAAGCTTCATGTGCCTCATGTGCAATTGTAATATCCTCATCTTGCCATTCTTGATGTTGTAACTACTCTTACTCAGTCTTAGCTAAAAATCTGTCACGGAGCTGTCGGAATGTAGGGCACTCTGGTCCTCCTCGTTTATTGCAAATTTTGTTCCGTTGTTAACACGGGATGCACCCTAGTGGAGAATCTGTTGATCTGTACTCTGCTTCTTTGTGGCCTTTATCCCCACATTTTGTGTTGTCTCCTTGCAGGATTTTGTTAAGTGGGCTAGACCGCAACATTTGAAGCACTTGGTGACTGTATCGAAGTCTTCCACACTCAATGCTAGATAATTTATGAATATTCTCTTTTGTTTCAGGAACAGCGTGCGCACCTTCGGTGTCACTTCTAAAACCAAGTTTGTCGTACTTCTTCCTTTGGGTGCTGTTCTGAAATTAATTTTCACGTGTTCCGAAAATTCCTCTGTAGATAAGAGGCCTTCCAAGTTTAATTTGTAGAGCTGGGATACCAGTTCGTCGTCAGTTAAGGTTGTTGGAACTCTGTGAATTAAGGTTGTTGGAACTCTGTGAATTACTACTAAAGGTCTCCGCTTTTTCGTTTCCTCACATTTTATACTCTGAATGGTTTCTGCTATCTCCAAAAACTTTTTGCAATCTTGTTGCGTCGCTGTCTCAACTATTACAACGGTTGGCGTTGTCCTTATTCCTTTTATTTTCAATTTTTCTTGTTTCGCATCGATTTCCTTCGTAAGTAGGACTTGTAGTGTCTGACTTGTAGTGCCGTCTGATTGTTCGCTGATAAAAAGTGTCGTTGCGTGTCTCTCTTTTGCTTCTTCTACACTCCAGGAAATTGAAATAAGAACACCGTGAATTCATTGTCCCAGGAAGGGGAAACTTTATTGACACATTCCTGGGGTCAGATACATCACATGATCACACTGACAGAACCACAGGCACATAGACACAGGCAACAGAGCATGCACAATGTCGGCACTAGTACAGTGTATATCCACCTTTCGCAGCAATGCAGGCTGCTATTCTCCCATGGAGACGATCGTAGAGATGCTGGATGTAGTCCTGTGGAACGGCTTGCCATGCCATTTCCACCTGGCGCCTCAGTTGGACCAGCGTTCGTGCTGGACGTGCAGACCGCGTGAGACGACGCTTCATCCAGTCCCAAACATGCTCAATGGGGGACAGATCCGGAGATCTTGCTGGCCAGGGTAGTTGACTTACACCTTCTAGAGCACGTTGGGTGGCACGGGATACATGCGGACGTGCATTGTCCTGTTGGAACAGCAAGTTCCCTTGCCGGTCTAGGAATGGTAGAACGATGGGTTCGATGACGGTTTGGATGTACCGTGCACTATTCAGTGTCCCCTCGACGATCACCAGTGGTGTACGGCCAGTGTAGGAGATCGCTCCCCACACCATGATGCCGGGTGTTGGCCCTGTGTGCCTCGGTCGTATGCAGTCCTGATTGTGGCGCTCACCTGCACGGCGCCAAACACGCATACGACCATCATTGGCACCAAGGCAGAAGCGACTCTCATCGCTGAAGACGACACGTCTCCATTCGTCCCTCCATTCACGCCTGTCGCGACACCACTGGAGGCGGGCTGCACGATGTTGGGGCGTGAGCGGAAGACGGCCTAACGGTGTGCGGGACCGTAGCCCAGCTTCATGGAGACGGTTGCGAATGGTCCTCGCCGATACCCCAGGAGCAACAGTGTCCCTAATTTGCTGGGAAGTGGCGGTGCGGTCCCCTACGGCACTGCGTAGGATTCTACGGTCTTGGCGTGCATCTGTGCGTCGCTGCGGTCCGGTCCCAGGTCCACGGGCACGTGCACCTTCCGCCGACCACTGGCGACAACATCGATGTACTGTGGAGACCTCACGCCCCACGTGTTGAGCAATTCGGCGGTACGTCCACCCGGCCTCCCGCATGCCCACTATACGCCCTCGCTCAAAGTCCGTCAACTGCACATACGGTTCACGTCCACGCTGTCGCGGCATGCTACCAGTGTTAAAGACTGCGATGGAGCTCCGTATACCACGGCAAACTGGCTGACACTGACGGCGGCGGTGATCAAATGCTGCGCAGCTAGCGCCATTCGACGGCCAACACCGCGGTTCCTGGTGTGTCCGCTGTGCCGTGCGTGTGATCATTGCTTGTACAGCCCTCTCGCAGTGTCCGGAGCAAGTATGGTGGGTCTGACACACCGGTGTCAATGTGTTCTTTTTTCCATTTCCAGGAGTGTATTTCCACAGCAATTTTGCGTTGTTTCCAGCTTCCAGTTGCGCTACAGTCGCGAAAGACTGCGGAAGGTTAGCCTTTTCAGTGTTGTGCAGCTTGCTGTTTTCCTCTTGGAGATTTATCAGTTCGTCTTCTAAGGCTTTGATTTTCTCTTTTGCATTAGGTACGCTTTTATTTAAGAGTTCTTCAACTTGTTGACGTAATCTTTCGTTTTCTTCTCTCAATATATCAATTTGACCTTCTAGCCTTGACTGACGGAGGACTTCCAAAGACTGTGAATCCTATATTGCATGTGTTGAAGTCAATACCTCTACCTGTTGTTTCAGTCTTATTTTATTGTGCTCAGTATCTCTACTTGTCCCTCGAGACTCGACTGAGTTAATACTAGCGACCATACTTTGCTCCTCACATTAGGGGAGACTGTACCTGAGACTCTTTTACTTTTAAGCTCGAGGGATAATTAATTTAGTATTTTCTCTACTGCGGCAATTTTTTCTGCTTTTGTCGTGCATCTCAAGGTATCACAGGTTGCCATCCTCTACCCTAAGATTTTTTCGGCGATGTATGGCGATACTTCTGGTCTACTCCGCCGATGTCTTACGGATTCTGCTGCAGCTTTTATGTGTTGTTTGCACTCTAACTGCGCTGTTTCTGAATATCACTTTCAGCCAGTAGCAATGTTTACCGCCAGAATTACGTAGTTGTAAATACAGCGAATCATCTGAGGGCAGCCAAACAGTCAGTTGGAGTGTTTCCCTCCAAAGCAGCTTTCGTCCTGCCTATAGTGGACTTCTACCAAGACACATCTTTCTGCATACAGCGAATTACCTGAATCCTGCGTATTGTCCAATGTAAATTTTTCCCGCCTTGATTACATCCGAATCCCTTCGACAAATCACATTCTTTCAACTATTCAGCCAGTGAATGTTATTTCTTCCATGATGACGTCACTGCACAAGCAGCGAATCGCCTCTCAACAAAACGTCAACCAATCGCACCATTTCCCAGCATTGTAACAACACACCGAATATAGCCAATCAGAGCACTATTTTCCCTCCAAAAAAAAGTAGAATTTACAGATATTTCCTAAAAAGTCTATTTCAGAGTATGTACATTAACGCACTGGTTTTGTAAAAACTTAGCAAGATTTTAATGAAAATATTAAGCCTAATTTATAGCAAAAATCACCAGGAAGACTATATTTGTTAGGTTTAACACGAAACACAGCTCTGAAACGTCACTCAATACAAAAGACATAAATTACTCTTCTAGGACCAACATACCACAGATTTTTGCAGGATTTTCATCTCAGGATACAGTACCTTCAGTTTAGGTTCATCCACACACTTTCAAAAAGAAAACATCAACAAAAAACCACTAAAACACGGCCACATGTGGAGAACACAAAAGCAGTGATGTTGCCATCGTCAGGGACAGCGGGAATGTGGCCTGATATGACAGACAAACTGTTAGCTTGGCAGTGCAGAAACGTACAGTTATGTCATGTACCATGAGTCAGCAGAGGAAGACAAATTGTTTGGTACGCTGTGCAAAATCGGACAGCCACGTCACGTATCTTCAGCCTGAGAATGGGATTGTCTGCAGCGAGACGAGTAAGCACACAGAAAGTACTACAAAATCGGAGCACCACGGACTGTCGGCTCGTCGACCATGTTTGTGACTTCCCTTGACGTGGCAGAAGAGAGAAGCGTGGCACTTAGTCGTCTAACCAAAAACAATGGAGACAAGAGTGGTGCCACTTGCACTTTTTAGACGAGTCCTCGTTCTGCGTACAGCTTCATGATAGACGTTGTCGCCGTCGAGTTCCCGATGTAAGGCCGGTATTACACTATCAAATTTCTTTGTCAAAGATTTGATCAAAGATGTGATCAAATATTCGTCAAATTTATTTGACAAAGATCTTTGACGTGGCGCTAAAAAGGGATATTACACGGTCATCATATTTTTCGTCAAAGTTCACGATGGCGGACAACAACTTGTTATTAACTGCAGCAGTTGAATGTACCACAATTGCATTGTGTGCATATGCGGAAGAGAAGTGGGGAAAAAAAAGGGAACGTACCTGGGTGAAGCCGTGGGTTTTACGACGACATGATAAAAGTATTCAACAACCCTTGTTATGAGAGCTTATAGTGGAGGGCGTCAAGTCGTACATTAATTACTTAAGAATGGATGAGCATGCATTTCAGTATGTGCTCAGTGAAGTGTATCCTCATATCACAAAGCACAATACTCACTCAAGAACTGCTATATCTGCAGAAGACGGACTCACTGTAACACTCAAGATTCCTTGCTACGGGAGAGGGTTAGGTTAGGTTAGGTTAGGTCAGGCCATTTCTCCAATCTTCTTAATCTATTTTTATATTCAGGGTGCCTTACGTTGTAAAGAGCCGCATCAGCTTCATACATCTCTATTGATTTTGTAGCAGTCGGAACACACCAATTGTATTTACCGGAAATGTTTATAAAAACACTACAGATAACAGAACGCTGCAGTGATGCTAGCGCTCCATGTGGTAACATGTCACATTGCGGGGAACAGAAGACAAGCGACTTCTTTGATCAAATCTACAGCGAGGCCCTAGATTTGATCAAATATTTGACGACATTTGACAAAGTTTCCTATTACACCATCAAATTTCTTTGACAATGATGTTTGACAAAGATACTGCACAAAGAAATTTGATAGTGTTATACTAGCCTAAGGAAGAACAAGCCAATCACTTTCACAGAGCATTTATTCACGTAACTATGACAACAAACAGACATCGATATTCAACAATATTTTGGGTGACTAGGTTTATCCCAAGGTACAATGTTTGTTCCCGAATGGTGATGCAGTTTTCCAAGACCACATGACCTCGCCGCTCGCATCGTCCAGGACTGGTTTTGTGAGCACAAGGACGAATTATCACATCTACCCTGACCACCACAGTCACCATATCTCAGTTTTATAGAGCACTTGTGGTCTGCTTTGGAGAGAAGCGTTCTTGATCGCTATCGATCTTCATCGTCGTTGCCTGATTTGCCACTATTTTGCAGGAGGAAAGGTATAAGATCCTCTTGAAAACAATATGCGGCCTATGTTCATCCATTCCCACACGGCTTGAAGTCCCACATTTTGTCATCATACCCACAGCTTCCCGATCTCAAAGACAGTGTTAATATTATCTATGTCTTCTGACTGTGTTTCATTAGTTGCTTGCTTTAAAGACAAATGCTGGTGCTTCAACATCGTCTTCTACTCTCTTTCTTGGTACTGTTCCTCCTGATCGGATGAATTATAAAAGGTATGTCTTTTTATGATGTAATATTTGATTTAAATTAAACAGTTGAGAATATTTACTTTAATCGTTTGTCATTTGATTCATTCCTTGTCCTGATCTGATTTTTAAAAATGTTTTTCATCAAATTATTCGGAGTAATTTTTCTACGTCGGTTAAGTGCATATTGCGCGATCATTTTTAGAACCTACTTAAGTGAGCTCCACTACGAAATCCGATTCCTTTTTAGAATATTACCTTATTACAATCTCAATACCGATAAAAAACTTACAATTATCTTTTCGTCGTCACGCATCATTGTGTTAAAGACGGGCTACAAACACAGGCTTCCCCGAATTTGACTGCTCCCGCTAACATTATAATCACCCTTCCTCACTTTTACTTATCAACTGTTGTTGTGGTCTTCAGTCCTGAGATTGGTTTGATGCAGCTCTCCATACTAATCTATCCTGTGCAAGCTTCTTCATCTCTCAGTACCTGCTGCAGCCTACATAATTCTGAATCTGCTTAGTGTATTCATCTCTTGGTCTCCCTCTACGATTTTTACCCTCCACGCTGCTTCTATTCAATACCTCTTCATTAGTTATGTGATCTACCCATCTAATCTTCAGCATTCTTCTGTAGCACCACATTTCGAAAGCTTCTATTCTCTTCTTGTCTAAACTATTTATCGTCCACGTTTCACTTCCATACATGGCTACACTCCATACAAATACTTTCAGAAACGACTTCCTGACACTTAAATCTATACTCGATGTTAACAAATTTCTCTTCTTCAGAAACGCTTTCCTTGCCATTACCAGTCTACATTTTATATCCTCTCTACTTCGACCATCATCAGTTATTTTTCTCCCCAAATAGCAAAACTCCTTTACTACTTTAAGTGACTCATTTCCTAATCTAATTCCCACAGCATCACCTGACTTAATTCGACTACATTCCATTATCCTCGTTTTCCTTTTGTTGATGTTCATCTTATACCCTCCTTTCAAGACACTGTCCATTCCGTTCAACTGCTCTTCCAAGTCCTTTGCTGTCCCTGACAGAATTACAATGTCATCGGCGAACCTCAAAGTTTTTATTTCTTCTCCATGGATTTTAATACCTACTCCGAACTTTTCTTTCGTTTCCTTTACTGCTTGCTCAATATACAGATTGAATAACATCGGGGAGAGGCAACAACCCTGTCTCACTCCCAACCAATGCTTCCCTTTCATGTCCCTCAACTCTTATAGCTGCCATTTGCTTTCTGTACAAATTGTAAATAGCCTTTCGCTCCCTGTATTTTACCCCTGCCTTATCAACTAATATTTAAAAAAAAGTTGTATAGAGAGCAAGAGTGATTGTAAGCTGTAACCTGTTTTGACTGGCAAAGGGTTTCCTATGCCGCATTAGGAATTGTAATGCGCTTGTTTTTCCATCATTTTTGTTCGCTCTTGATCCATAGATGGAGGCATCGAGAAGGACGAAGTTTGTCATATGGCTGCAATTCATCAACGCCATACGCGTATGCGCCCAGCACCTGGCGCTATGGTGTGCGGTGCCGCAGTAGACGCAACATGATCACTACACGTTCGCATAGACGGTAATTTGGAAGGCGGACGCTACAGTTCTGACGTATTCAGACCGCTGGCTGTGAGCTACTTTCGAGGTCTTCTTTCAGTAAGATAACTCAGGGAAGTATGCTGTCCACGTTATTGTAACCTATTAGGTTGATGCGTAAGTTCGTAGCGTTTTTGTTTTGCATGTCGGTATTCCGGTTGCTATGGGTATGTTTATCGTTTATCACTTTTTATTTGTAGTTCACTGTTTACTATTTGAGTTTACAGTTTGTCACTTGCAGATAGTGAATGGAGCCGTGGAAGCTAGAAAGTGATGTCTAAGTGGAGAAATCGGAACATTCCCAACATATTCTGTAAGTAGGCTGTTTAGGTTTTTTTATTGGTAACGCCACCTCTGTATAAAAATCACTGGCTGTGCTGTGTGCAGTCTGTGGCTGCTTTGCATTGTTGTAATACTCGCCATTGTAGTGTTAGGCAGCTGGCTGTGAACAGCGCGTAGCGTTGCGCAGTTGGAGGTGAGCCGCCAGCAGTGGTGGATGTGGGGAGAGAGATGGCGGAGTTTTATAATTTGTCATGAACGGCTATATATATTATGACTATTAAGGTAAATACATTGTTTGTTCTCTATGAATATCTTTCATTTGCTGACTATCCCTATCAGTAGTTAGTGCCTTCCGTGGTTTGAATCTTTTATTTAGCTGGCAGTAGTGGCGCTCGCTGTATTGCAGTAGTTCGAGTAATGAAGATTTTTGTGAGGTAAGTGATTTGTGAAAGGTATAGTTTAACGTTACTCAGGGCCATTCTTTTGCAGGGATCTTTGATAGTCAGATTGCGTTGCGCTAAAAATATTGTGTGTCAGTTTAAGCACAGTCATGTATAAATTGTTCTAAGGGGACGTTTCATAATTCTACTGTTTGAGTTCAATAGAGGGGTGCCAGCAGAAGAGTTAGCCGCAAACATTTTTGCCGTGTATGGGGATAGTGCCATTGGACAAAGCACGGGAAGAAACTGATTTTCTCGTTTTAAGGAGGATCGTTTTGACACTAGTGGCTCTCCACGTTCAGGAAGACCTTTGGGGTTTGACGACGATCGCTCACATCCATTAATCCACAATGATTCACGCCAGAGTACTCGAGGACTGGCAAATGTGATGAACTATATTTCTACAATCGTGCGACATTGGCATGCAATGGGGAGGGTTCAATAATCGGGTATACGGCTACCACATGCTCTAAGCCAAAATCACAAAAAATTTGCGGGTGGCCATATGTGCATCTTTGCTGTCTCGTCATCAGTTAGCTCGTGAGCAACATCGACCATTCCTATCATGTATCGTCACTGGTGACAAAAACTGGTGTCTTTACGTTAACATAAGGAAATGAAAGGAATGGTTAAGCCCAAAGAAAGCAGCAACTCCCTGTACAAAGACCTGCATGCATCTATAAGAAATAATATTATTCATCTGATGGAACAGCGACAGTGTGGTTCAAATGGTTCTGAGCACTATGGGACTTAACTTCTGAGGTCATCAGTCCCCTATAACTTAGAACTACGTAAACCTAACCAACCTAAGGACATCACACACATCCATGCCCGAGGCAGGATTCGAACCTGCGACCGTACCCGTCGCGCGGTTCCAGACTGAAGCGCCTAGAACCGCTCGAACACAGCGGCCGGAAAAAGTCCACAGATGACGCTATAAATCGAGTGCTTCAAATAGTTCAGAGCATAGGAAAGAAGTATTTCATTGCCATGTTCATACACATTCAAGGGGTCTTTGATAATATGTGGTGGCCTGCACTTTTTGCACGTCTTAGAGAGCTTCAGGTTCCAGCGTCACTATACCACAGCCTGAGAGATTACGTCCGGGATACAGTAACACAATGGCGTGCAGGAAACCGACAGGTAATGAAGAAGATAGCGAAAGGGTGTCCACAAGGCTCGATCTTGGGACCAGTGTTCTGGGACTTGACCATTGAAACTTTACTTAACCTCATGAAGGAAGACCGTGATGCACATGGTATAGTGGCACACGCAGACGATATTTTAGTAGTAGTATAAGCCAAATACAGAATCGAGATAGAAAACAGAGCCTTTAGCACCCTGTTGAAAAGGCATCATTGGTGCGAAACCAATAAACTTACCATAGCACCATGCAACACACAGTATATGCTGGTGAAAAGGAGTTTGAAACGAGGCCCTATAATACGTCTCATGAACAACAACATCGCCTCAGAGTGCAACTAGATGACCGACTTACATTCAGCAACCACGTAAGGATAACAACTGAGAAAGCAATCACAGTGATACATAAATTAGCAAAGATAAATACGTTTCAATACAGAACGCCTTTAGAAATGGTGTACTACGAATTGCTTCCTTGAGGAGTAACCATTACTGCTGACATTTGTTGTCAACAAGTGCGACGTCCTGCAGACACAGTCCAAAAACATCGACTACGAAGATTGGGTGCTACTCCACGATAACGCCTGCCCGCGTTTTACTCGACTGACAATAAACACTATACAGGAATTGGTTTGGGAAGTCATCCTGCGTCCTACTTATTCACTTGATCTTTTTCCCTCATATTTTCAATTTTCCGACTTCTATCGAACAATCTTCAAGAAATTTCCATTCCGGATGAACATGCTCTCCGAATATAGCCCGAAGGGCTCTTTGCCTCAAAACCACTTCGTTCCTACAGTCGGAGTATCGAAAAGTTACCCTAGCGTTGGCAGACTGTCGGTAATAGCGAAGGAGAATATACTATTGACGACAAAAGTCACTGTATGTGTATCAGTTTTGTTTATTAAAGTTATGAAAAAACGCAACGAATTTTTGCATGATCCCAACAGAACGATACGAAGGGTGTTCGACTGTTGTCATGGGCGGCCCAATCTCGAGATCACTGAGCCACTGATAACATCTGGTCGAGGGTTTCCGCTGGAACTTCAATGGCCAGCAGTCTAGTTACCTTATCGGGTTCTTGCAATAATGCATCATGTTTGTGACAGCTGGAACCGCGCCGTCGCTTGTTTTGTCTCACATAAAGGCGACTAGCTAGAGTCGCGTGTTGAAATGTACCGCCGGGCGCGGAGTGGTGTGTGAGAGGACAGGAATGCCGCCTCCTCCCCGTGTGGCCGGGATCCCGTTGATGTGGTCTAGCGGCAGGCTGCGACGCGTCACCGGCTGGCGGAAATACCAGCACGCGCTCAGCCAGCGCCCACAGACGCCGCCGCCTGCCGGCTGCCGCTGCCGCTGCCGCTGTCGGCACACGCACTGTACTGCGCTCGCGACGCGTCTCCCACTGTGCTCATGGCCCCCAAACACGCTGTTCCCGACTGCATGCTGATGAGATCGATTACAATTAAATAAAAGTATACCTGATGTCGTGTTTGAGGTAGTAAATATACTGCCTGACAAATTAAGGGAAGATTGTATGATTATATGATAGCGGAACAAACACTGGTAGCAGTTACTTCTGTAAAATATCTGGGACTATGCGTACGGAACGATTTGAAGCAGAATGATCATATAAAATTAATTGTTGGTAAGGCGGGTACCAAGTTGAGATTCATTGGGAGAGTCCTTAGAAAATGTAGTCCATAAACAAAAGAGGTGGCTTACAAAACACTCGTTCGACCTATACTTGAGTATTGTTCATCAGTGTGGGATCCGTACCAGATCGGGTTGACGGAGGAGATAGAGAAGATCCAAAGAAGAGCGGCGCGTTTCGTCACAGGGTTATTTGGTAAGCGTGACAGCGTTACGGAGATGTTTAGCAAACTCAAGTGGCAGACTCTGCAAGAGAGGCGATCTGCATCGCGGTGTAGCTTGTTGTCCAGGTTTCGAGAGGGTGCGTTTCTGGATGAGGTATCGAATATATTGCTTCCGCCTACTTATACCTCCCGAGGAGATCACGAATGTAAAATTAAAGAGATTCGAGCGCGCACGGAGGCTTTCCGGCAGTCGTTCTTCCCGCGAACCATACGCGACTGGAACAGGAAAGGGAGGTAATGACAGTGGCACGTAAAGTGCCCTCCGCCACACGCCGTTGGGTGGCTTGCGGAGTATAAAGGTAGATGTAGATGTAGATGAACCCAGAAGACGTAATTGGATGTCTGTATAACTTCATACAAGTACACACCACTGGTATGTATAAACTGACGGAAAAAATCGCAACACCAAAAAAGAATTATTGTAGAGTAATGAAATTTCAGGAATGATTTTTTATTGGTAACATACTTAAGTGGTCAACATTGCAAGGTCACAGGCTAATCTAAGCGCGAGATGAGCCATTGCAGATGTGAAACGCTGATACAGCAATAACAGGAGTAGCCGCCAGAACGTTGGATACAAGCATGCAAACGTGCATGCATTGTGTTATACAGGCGCCGGATGGAGTTGCGTGGGACGATTAGTGCTGGTTGGGAATGACGCTGGATTCGTCCGATGATGTCCCATATATGCTCCACTGGCGATAGGTCTGGTGATCGAGCAGGCCAAGGCGACATGTCAGCGCTCAGCAGAGCATGTTGGGTTACAACAGCGGTGTGTGCATGAGCGTCATCTTGTTGGAAAATACCACCTGGAATGAATGACAGCACAAAGCGAAAAAAGTGGTCCAACTAAAACATTCAACGTACTACACGAATATGTAACAAAAAATGGATTCAGGAAGAAAAAGTCCACAGACGACGCTATAAATCGAGTGCTTCAAATAGTTCAGAGCATAGGAAAGAAGTATTTCATTGCCATGTTCATACACATTCAAGGGGTCTTTGATAATATGTGGTGGCCTGCACTTTTTGCACGTCTTAGAGAGCTTCAGGTTCCAGCGTCACTATACCACAGCCTGAGAGATTACGGCCGGGATACAGTAACACAATGGCGTGCAGGAAACCGACAGGTAATGAAGAAGATAGCGAAAGGGTGTCCACAAGGCTCGATCTTGGGACCAGTGTTCTGGGACTTGACCATTGAAACTTTACTTAACCTCATGAAGGAAGACCGTGATGCACATGGTATAGTGGCACACGCAGACGATATTTTAGTAGTAGTATAAGCCAAATACAGAATCGAGATAGAAAACAGAGCCTTTAGCACCCTGTTGAAAAGGCATCATTGGTGCGAAACCAATAAACTTACCATAGCACCATGCAACACACAGTATATGCTGGTGAAAAGGAGTTTGAAACGAGGCCCTATAATACGTCTATTTTCGTTCTTTGTAGTTTTTTCGTTTGATCCTTATTTCGAGATATTTGGCCCGGTCACTATCAATGGACCACCCTGTATATCTGTGAGGCATTCAGATGCGACCGGATCGCGAAGTTGGAGTACACCGGAATATGAGGGCAGGCGTACTCAATGTCAAGGTTCCAGTCGAACACGTCTGACCACTGCAAGGGATCATCGCCCTACTGCGCACCAAAGCACATCGCAGATCCTTCAAATCTGTGCTGCCATCCGAGAACTATTAATGGACTCCCTGCAACTGCAACTTTCTGTGTCGTTCCACATTGCTGACCGGAGACTAGCAGCAGCCGTACTAGGGAATTACCGTCACATGCAAAGGCTGTTGTTAAAACTACAACACAAACGGCTGCGTTTGGAGTCATGCTGTGACCGTCAAAAGAACAGCTGATGAATAACATCGCCTTGTGTTCAGCGATGAGTTGTGGTTCCTCATTTATCCCGATGTTCATCGTCGTCGAATATGGTTGTTACCAAGGGCAGGGGTCTCATTCTTCTAATGCTTTGGAGAAGCGTAGCGGTATTGCTACAGATTGTGGCCGGTAGACAGAGCTCTGACGGCACAATGATACGTCACAGACATCCTGCATCCTCTGATTGATAGTATCGTGGTGACATTTTTCAACAGGACTGTGCTCACCCACATATGGCATTGTCCGTATGAACCGTATACAAATGTTTGTTCCACATACAACTCGAAACGCCATATCTATGTGCAGCAATCGCTCTTGGAAATCTGTTGATGAACGTATTCCGAAAAGCGTCATGTGAGTAATAAAGACATTCTTTGCCGTTGCAATCCAGTCAGCTCGAATGCCGAACTACTGATTATTGTAATAACGGTCGCTGTGGCCCGCCACGAAGTCCTCTCCGTGTTAACCTCTTCTTCTCAGAATAGCACTTGCAACTTGGGTGCTCAGTTAGTTGCTGCATGTATCACAATGCCTCTCTTCATCTACAATTTTTACCCTCTACAGCTCTGTCTGTTACCATAGAAGTCAATCCCTGATGTTTTAACAGATATCCTCCCATCCTGTTTCTTCTTCTTTTCAGTGTTTCCTATATGTTCGTTTCGTCGCTTATTCTGCCGAGTACCTCCTCGTCCTTTACCTTATCAGTCCACCTGATGTTCAACATTTTTCTCTAGCACCACATTTCAAACGCTTCGATTATGTTATTTATACTACTTATTACATACATTATTGAAATTAAAACGTTATCGAAAACCTTGGAATTCCTGGAACCGATATCTCGCAAGTATCAACGTCGACATCAGGCAAAAATGGTCGAGTTTCTCGGTTCCCGGAATGGATGAACTGTCTATATAGATAATTATGTTTGTACGAAACCCTCAGTGCGCGAGCTCCATTCGGACCAGGCCAATTTTTATCCTATTTGTAAAGATACTACTTGTTTATGCGTAGCACACTAGGTCCACATGCTCTGTAGCTGTTCCTCTTAAAAGTTTCCCTTCGAACTCGGTCTACGCTCGTTTTAAACGACGCCGCACACACATGAGGAATTTTTAACGTCCTCTGTTGCAACTGTAGCTGGTTCCAGTGCAACGCGTCCGAAACCAGTCTCACGAACGCCATTAATACTCTCTCGACTCTACTGCACTTCAATTCTCACCATTTCCCTGTTGCTCTGATTTTTACGTCGATATTAATTTTCCGGAGCATCGTACTGAAAAATAAAGTTTCACGTTCTGGCCCTAGATGAGCCATTCGGGCCCTATCGACCGCCGTTTCATCCTCTATGAACAGCGTCATTTGGTGCAGTATTGAGGGGCACGTGGTTAGAACTTCGCTGTCCCGGTCGTTTTCGGGTTTATTGAACTTGGAATCTCTACTAATCAGTCGAGTGGCTCCTCAGCGGGCCTACGAGGCTGAGTGCACCCTGTTCCAGACCTTCCACCGAGAAAAAAATCGCTAGCAATGCGGGGAACAGATCCTGTGTCCGCCGGATGGCAGCCAGCCACGGTGACCTTTTTTTTAAACATTTTATTAGTTACTGCTCGTTGCTTTTGGTCGTAGCGCACGTCACGTGATATCCGTTGACGTTCGTTGTTGATCCCTTAACTCAGTTTTTCCAGAGACCAGCCAGCTCTCTGACCGAACACGCTGACCTTCCGTGCCGGCGCAATATTGAAACTTCCTGGCAGATTACAACTGTGTGCCGACCGAGCAACTACGGAGGCAGGGGCGTCGTATTTACTTCACGTAACATATACATGTGCAGGAGCAGACATGGGAGAAAACTATCGCACTCCAAGCTGCCGACAAGAATAATATGCACAAGAATGGAAAAGAAAACTGAGTATCTGTTAGATTATGGTGAGTTTGACTTTATGAAATGTAAAGGCACCAGACAGGCAGTTCTGACTTGAGCTTGATAATGTAAGCAAGACTAAAGAAAAGCCAAGGAACACTCAAAGGATCTGTCGATGTTTAACAAGCGTTCGATTATGTGAAATGGTGCAAGTTGTCCGAAATTCTGAAAAAAAGAGTAACCTAAATGGGATGACAGGTGTATGCAATATGTACAGCAACCAAGAGGGAACGATAAGATTCGAAGTTCAAGAACAAAGTGCTTTGATTAAAAAGAGTGGAAGAGAGGGATGTAGTCTTTCACCCTTACTGTTCAATCTGTATGTCGAAAAAACAACGACGCAAAACAAAATTTCAAGAGAGGAACTAAAATATGGCCGCGCGGGGTAGCCGCATGGTCTTAGGCGTCTTGTCACAGTCCGGGCGCCTCCCCCCGTCGGAGGTTTGAGTCCTCCCTCGGGCATGGGTGTGCGTGTTGTTGTCCATAGCGTAAGTTAGTTTAAGTTAGGTTAAGTAGTGTGTAGGCTTAGCGACCGATGACCTCAGCAGTTAGGTCCCTTAAGAAATAACACACATTTGAACATTTTTGGGACTAAAATACAGGGTAAAAGGATATCAATGACAAGATTCACTGGTGAAATTGCTATCTTTAGTGAAAGTCAAGAAGAATTACAGGATCTGTTGAACGGAATGAACAGTCTGCTGAGTACAGAATATGGACTGAGAGTAAACTGGAAAAATATAAAAGTAATGATAAGTCGCAGAAATGAGAACAACAAGAAACTTACAAGGGAACCTCCCCATCGCACCCCCCCTCAGATTTAGTTATAAGTTGGCACAGTGGATAGGCTTTGAAAAACTGAACACAGATCAATCGAGAAAACAGGAAGAAGTTATGTGGAACCGTGAAAAAAATTAGTAAAATATACAAACTGAGTAGTCCATAGGCAACATAGGCAACATCAAGGAAAGTCAGAACTCAGCAGCGCCGTGGTCCCGTGGTTAGCGTGAGTAGCTGCAGCCCGAGAGGTCCTTGGTTCAAGTCTTCCCTCGGCTGAAAATTTTACTTGCTTTATTTTCGCAAAGTTATGATCTGTCCGTTCGTTCATTGACGTTTCTGTTCACTGCAATAAGTTTAGCGTCTGTGTTTTGCGACCGCACCGCAAAACCGTGCGATTAGTAGACGAAAGGACGTGCCTCTCCAATGGGAACCGAAAACATTTGATCGCAAGGTCATAGGTTAACCGATTCCTCCACGGGAAAACACGTCTGATACATGCTACACGACACTGGTGACGGCATGTGCGTCACATGACAGGAATATGTTGTCGACCCACCTAACTTGTACACTTAGCGAATGGGTAAAAAGATTCTTCTACCTTGCCCGATTTAGGTTTTCTTGTAGATGTGATAATCACTCCCAAAATAGTGATGAAAACGTAAGAGTTTGTCATATAAACTGAAAATAAAAAATTAAAATTTTCTCTCGACGGAAGACTTGAACCTAGGCCCTCTCGTTCCGTAGCTGCTCTCGCTGACCACGAGACCACGGAGCAGCTTGCCTTCCTGTGTCCCTGATGTTGCCTATCTGCGCATGGACTACTCAGTTTGTATATTTTACTAATTTTTTTCATAGTTCCACACAATTTCTTCCTGTTTTCTCGATTGATCTGTGTTCAGTTTTTCAAGGTCTATCCACTGTGCCAACTAAATCTGAGGGGGGTGCGATGGGGAGGTTCCCTTGTTAGTATCAAAATTCGTGGTCACGAAGTAGGCGAAGTTAAGGAATTCTATGGCCTGGGAAGTAAAATAACCCACGCTGGAAGCAAGGAGGACATAAAAAGCTGACTAGCACAGGCAAAGAGGACATTCTTGGCCAGGAGAAATCTACTGGTGGCAAACATAGGCCTTAATTTGAGGAATTTGGAGCACAGCATTATATGATAGTAAATTACTAACAGTGGAAAAACTTTAATTGGAAAAAACCGAAGCGTTTGGGTTGTGGTGCTACATAAGAATGTTGAAAATCGGGTATACTGATACGGTAAGGAACGAGGAGGAGTTTCTCTGGCGAATCGGCGACAAATGGAACATACAGAAAACACTGACAAGAAGAAGAGACAGGATGAGAGGTCATGCATTGAGGCATCAAAGATTAACCTCCATGTTACTAGAGGATAAAAACTGTAGAGGGAGACAGAGATTGAAATACATACAATGAATAATTGAGGACGTAGGTCGCAAGTGCTACTCTGAAATGAAGACGTTGGCACAGGAGAGAAATTCGTGGCGAGCCGCAGCAGACCAGTCAGAAGACTGATGACACAAAAAAAAATCTACATGTGCGTCATTTACACATATATAAAATATATGTGTTTCAAACAACAGAAATAAAGTTAATTAAATAAAAAGAATACTAAGTAAAGAAGCAATGAAAAATTGTCTCATACTGAGACACACCATCAAACAGGCCAATATCCCTGCTCAAGGTTATTTTCTCACTCCAAGGTCACCTCCGTACACGGTAAGTCCTATTTTCTACAAGGTTAAAACAATGCGTGTTGTTGAAGTACGGATTTTCGAATGCAATGGGTGCAACATATGAGACTCGCAGGCCGTGTTCAACCAGCACTTAGTACACTTCATTGTAATTTACTGGGCTGTCCATTTAGAACTCTGGCTATTGAAAAGTAACTACTCAAAAGCCAACCAACCGCCAGTATTGGGACAAGGCGAATTCTGAGCCACTCTGCATTGTTGCCAGATATAGCCAAGATGGCGGCGATGATGTCATCCAACATGGCGTTGTGTAGACTTGGCAACAGCAGATACCATCATCCAAGATGGCAGTCATGACGTCAGCTGATGACGCAAGTACCGTTATCCAAGATCGCGGCTTTTGGCAGGAAAGTGCCACGTCCCCTCCTCCAGAAAAAATGGCGGGAAGTTCAAATTCCAACAGTATAATGCATCACACCACTGTTATCTCCACAAAGCAAAGAAAATTGTGGGAAGATAGCTCACTTAGCCTACCTCAACTAACCTAAGTCACCAGACTGTAACATCTTCCTATGAACTGGCGCCAAGTTTGAATTTTGGCAGTAAACAAAACACAATTCGCATATCTCTACTAAGCTAAGAAAATGGCGCGAAAGAGCGAAAGAAAAAAACACATGGACTAACCTCAGTCACCCGACCGCCACCTCCTCCTAAGGATTCATGGGAAAAGGACTTGGACATAAGTCTTTATTTAAACAATTCCATGCAGTATGGTCATCCAGTGTGTTCACCATTAGGTCCGCACTCCAACTGACTTAGTACACAGCGTAACCACTAGAGGGCGCTCTCATCTGTGACCTAATCCAAGATGGCGACACCCAGTGTGTTCACCACAAGGTCCAGAGCCCAACTGACTTAGAACACATCGCCACTGCCAGAGGGTGCTACCGTGACATCAGGTGATGACGCAAGTATCGCTATCCAAGATGGCAGCAGACAGTGTGTTCAACAAGAGCTCCAGACTCCAACTGACTTCGTACACAGTACCGGCACCAGAGGGCGCTGTCACCCGTAAAGCCATCTGATGACGCGACTACCGTTATTTAAGATGGCGGCATACATTGTGTTCACCATGAAGCCTAGTTCATATTGACACCACCAGAGAGTGCTACTGTGGACTTGGAATGAATTTTCGCAAATGTTAACAACACGATCCTGCTTTCTATATCCCCTGGGTCAAGAGAGTTAACTGAGTTTAATATGATTGTTATTTCTCCAATCTACGAGTGTTGATTCCTACAGAGGAGATTTGCAGTCTCCAGAAACCTTATAATATGTGAACATAAAACATCAAAAATTCTTCAACAGGCCGACGTCAGCATACAGGTCGATAGTTCTGTGCGTCTACTGGACGACCCTTCTTGAAAATGAAAATGACCTGAACTTTATTCCAGTCATTAGGAACGCTTCGCACCCCCAGTGACCTACGGAAGACTTCTGCTGGAAGATGAGCAAGTTCTTTCTATTACTCTACGTAGAATCGTGTTGGTACCTCGTCAGGTCCATCTGTCTTTGCTCTGGTGAGTGATTTCAGCTCTTTTTCTGTCCCGGGAGCTCTTATTATTATATCTATCAATTTTAAATTCGTGCGACGATTTAAAGGTGGAATCATTTACGCTCTTCCTCGCGGAAAGGCTTGTGGCAAAATACGTTTAGTATTTCAGCCTTCTTTCTGTCATCCTCCGTTGCAATGCCATTACCGTCACAGAGCGTCTGTTCAGATGGCTGCGACCTGTTTACTGAGATAACTTCAGATCAAGTCTTCTTAGAGTTGCGTGTCAGGTCGGTAGATACAATTTTACTTTCAGACTCTTTAAGTGCGTCTTGTATTTTTCGAAATTGACTGACATAATTTTGGAGCTTGTTTACTGAAATTTTCTATTTTGGTATAAGGGACCAATAGTTTCCAGAGGGTCGTTACAGAGTAGTAATGTAATTATGATTCATTCATTTTGTTCTACTAATTTCCATAACAATAAATAAAAGCCTGTAATACTTCGTTACCAAATTTACAGCACAGAGTCATACGTCTACACTGAGATGTAAAAGTATTGTGACGTGGTTGCCGTCGCTACCGTAACAGAATCGTTATACCGCTCTTCCATTGTATTTAGTGTACCTATTCTCCAATTCGGCCAATTCTTCATAGTAAACCTAAGTATGTACTCTCGCTTGTTAATATTGATGTAAGCTAACACTACCGAAAAATCAGTCACGAGAAAGAACGCAGTAGTGTAGAAAGCAGGCCTGAGACTGAAGAGCAAAGGGGAAGTTACTGTTGTCAACAGCAAGTACCGTCAGTAAAGGCAACAATTCTGTTCCCTAACAAAAGGCAGAGCTTATACTGTGCACTGTTGAGCAGATATTTTAAGTGCAACAGAGATGCTGTAAGAAATCAAACAAAATGCAATTACTTGGTAATGAGCCACCAGAGCTCTCGACTTCCTCACTGGTTACCTTGTGTATACGTCTAAACTTTGATACAGATCCTTCTACTAGCCTATACATCCATTCTGACCGTATTAGTGTCAAGAATGTACTAGCTACCATCATAATCTCACCAAAGACTCAAGACAATTATTTGGTTTTCGAAATCACGCCAGGCAAATGCTGGCCTACTTCTTCTCAAGCCTTATCTACCAAAGCTAGTGATCGTTCACTAATAATCTTAAATTCAACAGAACGTTGACTAACATTTCTCATGAAGACTCTTTGTCATCGGATAATATCGACACCCAGTCAGTATACAGGGTGGTCCATTGATCGTGACCGGGCCAAATATCTCAAGAAATAAGCGTCAAACGAAAAAACTAGAAGGAACGAAACTTGTCTAGCTTGAAACGGGAAACCAGATGGTTCTATGGCTGGCCCGCTATATGGCGCTGCCATAGGTTAAACTTATATCAATTGCGGTTATTTAAATACGAACACCCATTTTTATTACATATTCGTGTAGTACGTAAAGAAATATGAATGCTTTAGCTGGAACACTTTTTTCGCTTTGTGATAGATGGCGCTGTAATAGTCACAAACATATGGCTTACAATTTCAGACGAACAGTTGGTAACAGGTAGGTTTTTAAATCATAATGCAGAACGTAAGTACGTTTGAACATTTTGTTTCGGTTGTTCAATTGTGATGCATGTACCTTTGTGAACTTATCATTTCTGAGAACGCATGCTGTTACAGCGTGATTACCTGTAAATACCACATTAATGCAATAAATGCTCGAAATGATGTCCGTCAACCTCAATGCATTTGGCAATACGTGTAACGACATTCCTCTCAACAGCGAGTAGTTCGCCCTCCGTAATGTTCACACATGCATTGACAATGCGCTGACGCGTGTAGTCAGGCGTTGTCGGTGGATCACGATAGCAAATATCCTTCATCTTTCCCCACAGAAAGAAATCCGGGGACATCAGATTCAGTTAATGTGCGGACCATGGTATTGTGCTTCGACGACAAATCCACCTGTCATGAAATATGCTATTCAATACCGCTTCAACCGCACGCGAGCTATGTGCCGGACATCCATCATGTTGGAAGTACATCGCCTTTCTGTCATGCAGTGATCTTGTAGTAACATCGGTAGAACATTACGTAGGAAATCAGCATACATTACACCATTTAGATTGCCAACGATAAAATAGGGGCCAATTATCCTTCCTCCCATAATGCCGCACCAAACATTAACCCGCCAAGGTCGCTTATGTTCCACTTGTCGCAGCCACTGTGGATTTTCCGTTGCCCAATAGTGCATATTATGCCGGTTTACGTTACCGCTGTTGGTGAATGACGCTCCGTCGCTAAATAGAACGCGTACAAAAAATCTGTCATCGTCCCGTAATTTCTCTTGTGCTCAGTGGCAGAAATGTACACGACGTTCAAAGTCATCGCCATGCAATTCCTGGAGTGTAGAAATATGGTACGGGTGCAATCGATGTTGCTGTAGCATTCTCAACAGCGAGGTTTTTGAGATTCCCGATTCTCGCGCAATTTTTCTGCTACTGATGTGCGGATTAGCCGTGACAGCAGGTAAAACACCTATTTGGGCATCATCAATTGTTGCAGGTCGTGGTTGACGTTTCACATGTGGCTGAACACTTCCTGTTTCCTTAAATAACGTAACTTTCCGGCGAACGGTCCGGACACTTGGATGATGTAGTCCAGGATGCCGAGCAGCATACATAGCACACGCCCGTTGGGCATTTTGATCACAATAGCCATACATCAACACGATATCGACCTTTTCCGAAATTGGTAAACGGTCCATTTTAACACGGGTAATGTATCACGAAGCAAATACCGTTCACACTGGAGGAATGTTACGTGATACCACGTTCTTATACCTTAGTGACTATTACAGCGCCATCTATCATAAAGCGAAAAAAGTGGTCCAACTAAAACATTCATATTTCTATACGTACTACACGAATATGAAATAAAAAATGGGGGTTCCTATTTTAAAAAACGCAGTTGATATCCGTTTGACCTATAGCAGCGCCATCTAGGGGGCCAACCATAGCGTTGTTTGTTACTCGTGGTTTCAGCGTACTACAACTATTTTCCATCGTTGCTCACCATAGTAGCATGCGAAAGGTCCTTCCAGCTTCAACGTTTTCGAGATGCTGGTTCCCAAGCGCCAAGCCACAACAATCTGTCCCTTGTCAAAGGCGCTTATGTCAGTGGTTTTGCTCATGTGCTGCTGTATCGTAGCTAAAATGATTCGCCATTCGTCTCTGTTCCGCTTATACGGAGTGTCCCAGGAGGAATGGTCAAAATTCAGGGATATAACAGGAACACTCGTTTGAAGCAAAAAATTTCGTATGGTTATAGGCCCTATTCCGAATGATTTCCGAGATAAAACACATCCAGTGTACGAGAGGCGTTCAATGAGTAATGCAACACATTTTCTCCTGTAAGCAGGTTGATTTTATTCAGGATTCAAAATCACCATATTGTTTCTCACTATTCTTAGATAAAACCTTATTTTTCAACATAATCTGCGTTGAATACGACGGCCTTACGCCACCTTGCTGGGAGGGTCTTTATGCTCGCATGGTACCACACTAAAAGTCGACTTGGGAGCCAACGTCTTGGTACATCAATAACCTCACAGTCATTCACATACTGCTGCCTCTGTAGTGCATCCTTCATTGGGCCAAACGGATGAATTTTGGAAGGTAGGAGATTCGGGCTATAGGGTAGATAAGGTAGAACAGTCCACGGAAGTCTCGTAGGCTCCTCCTGGGTGTGGAGACAAGTGTGAGGCCTTGCGTTGTCACGGAGAAAGAGAAGATCGTTTCTCGTCGATTACCTCGGATGAGAGTGTCTGCACGTTCTAACACTGCAGGTATCACAGCTGTGTGCAGCCGGCCAGCAAGTGGGAGATCTGACAAATTTGCGCGACCTTGTTTACGATTATGGCAGATGCTTGTTCCGAAGACTCACCGTGCCTTTGCTCACTGCAGATCTCCGCAAGCGCCTATGAATATCTGCGCTGCTATGGTTTTCCCGAAAAGGAACTCAGTGATCTCTCCTTGGAACGGCTACGTATAGAGCCGCATTCTTCATGAACTATATGGGCTGAAGCGGGAATATTCCGCAATGGCTCCACAGCAAATTTAGGATTTTTTAAAACGAAATTGGTCGAGAAAAATGGTATCTCTGGAACTGATAACTTTAGGCACAACTAGTTTGAATCGTACTTAACAAACAAAATGCAGGAAGTTGCGCTAAATAATTCAAACACTGTTAGAATCGTAGAACATTTTAGCGACTGGGGAGAAAGCACACAGAGATACCCACAGGTTTCAATTTCGGGTCTGCTCCTATTCCTACGGAGAAAGACGCCCGAGCAGAGAGATGGAAACCAACAAAGTGGGCTGGGCTAGCATAAGATGTCAAAGAGGTTGGTTGGCTAAGACAAGTATATTCACACACCAGTAGCCCAAACTCAAACGTGCATTACATGTATTCTACCTCGCATTGTTGTGACCAAGATAGATACGAAGCTCGTAGTACACGTTTATATGCCAACCAGCTCCGCAGATGACGAAGCGATTGATGAAATGTATGATGAGAGAAAAGAAATTATTCAGATAGTGAAGGGAGACGAAAATTTAATTCTGGAATTCGATAGTAGGAAAATGAAGAGAAGGAAACGTAGTAGGTGAATATGGAATGGGGGTAAGGAACGATAGAGGAAGCCACCTGGTAGAATTTTGCACAGAGCATAACTTAATCGTAACTAACACTCGGTTCAAGAATCATGAAAGAAGGTTGTATACATGGAAGAAGCCTGGAGATACTGAAAGGTTTCAGATAGTTTATATAATGGTACGACAGAGATTTAGGAACCAGGTTTTAAATTGTAATACATTTCCAGGGGCAGATGTGGACTCTGACCACAATCTATTGGTTATGAACTGTAGATTAAAACTGAAGAAACTGCAAAAAGGTGGGAATTTAAGGAGATGGGACCTGGATAAACTGACTAAACCAGAGGTTGTACAGAGTTTCAGGGAGAACATAAGGGAACAACTGACAGGAATGGGGGAAAGAAATACAGTAGAAGAAGAATGGGTAGCTTTGAGGGATGAAGTAGTGAAGGCAGCAGAGGATCAAGTAGGTGAAAAGACGAAGGCTAGTAGAAATCCTTGGGTAACAGAAGAAATATTGAATTTAATTGATGAAAGGAAAAAATATAAAAATGCAGCAAATGAAGCAGGCAAATAGGAATACAAACGTCTCAAAAATGAGATGGACAGAAGTGCAAAATGGCTAAGCAGGGATGGCTAGAGGACAAATGTAAGGATGTAGAGGCTTATTTCGCTAGGGGTAAGATAGATACTGCCTACAGGAAAATTAAAGAGACCTTTGGAGAAAAGAGAACCACTTGCATGAATATCAAGACCGCAGATGGAAACCCATTTCTAAGCAAAGAAGGGAAAGCAGAACAGTGGAAGGAGTATATAGAGGGTCTATACAAGGGCGATGTACTTGAGGGCAATATTATGGAAATGGAAGAGGATGTAGATGAAGATGAAATGGGAGATATGATACTGCGTGAAGAGTTTGACAGAGCACTGAAAGACCTAAGTGAAAACAAGGTCCCGGGAGTAGAAAACTTTCCATTAGAACTACTGACGGCCTTGGGAGAGCCAGTCCTGACAAAACTCTACCATCTGGTGAGCAAGATGTATGAGACAGGCGAAATACCCTCTGACTTCAAGAAGAATCTCATAAGTCCAATTCCAAAGAAAGCAGGTGTTGACAGATGTGGAAATTAGCGAACTATCGGTTTAATAAGCCACGGCTGCAAAATACTAACACGAATTCTTTACAGACGAATGGAAAAACTGGTAGAAGTCTACCTCGGGGAAGATCAGTTTGGATTCCGTAGAAATGTTGGAACACGTGAGGCAATATTGACCCTACGACTTATCTTAGAAAATACGTTAAGGAAAGGCAAACTTACGTTTCTAGCATCTGTAGACTTAGAGAAAGCTTTTGACAATGTTGACTGGAATACTCTCTTTCAAATTCTGCAGGTGGCAGGAGTAAAATTCAGGGAGCAAAGGGCTATTTACAATTTGTACAGGAACCAGGTGGCAGTTATAAGAGTCTAGGGGCATGAAAGGGAAGCAGTGGTTGGGAAGGGAGTGAGACAGGGTTGTAGCATCTCCCCGATGTTATTCAATCTATATATTGAGCAAGCAGTAAAGGAAACAAAAGAAAAATTCGGAGTTGGAATTAAAATCCATGGAGAAGAAATAAAAACATTGAGGTTCGCCGATGACATCGCAATTCTGTCAGAGACAGCAAAGGACTTGGAAGAGCGGTTGAACGGAATGGACAGTGTCTTGAAAGGATGATATAAGATGAACACCAACAAAACCAAAACGAGAATAATGGAATGTAGTCGAATTAAATCAGGTGATGCTGAGGGAATTGGATTAGGAAATGAGACGCTTAAAGTAGTAAATGAGTTTTGCTATTTGGGGAGCAAAATAACTGATGATGGTCGACGTAGAGAGGATATAAAATGTAGAATGAGAATGGCAAGGAAAGTGTTCCTGAAGAAGAGAAATTTGTTAACATCGAGTATATATTTGAGTGTCAGAAAGTCGTTTCTGAAAGTATTTGTATGGAATGTAGCCATGTATGGAAGTGAAACGTGGACGATAAATAGTTTAGACAAGAAGAGAATAGAAGCTTTCGAAATGTGGTGCTACAGAAGAATGCTGCAGATTAGATGGGCAGATCATATAACTAATGAGGAGCTATTGAATAGAAGTGGGGAGAAGAGAAATTTGTGGCACAACTTGACTAGAAGAAGGGATCGGTTGGTAGGACACATTCTGAGGCATCAAGGGATCACCAATTAAGTATTAGAGGGCAGCGTGGAGGGTAAAAATCGTAGAGGGAGACTAAGAGATGAATACACTAAACAGATTCAGATGGATGTAGATTGCAGTAGTTACTGGCAGATGAAGAAGTTTGCACAGGATAGAGTAGCATGGAGAGCTGCATCAAACCAGTCTCTGGACTGAAGAGCACAACAACAACAACCTCGGGAACCATTCGGAAGGGAGTAGGCGTTCATATGAAGTTTTTTGCTCCAAATGAGCATTCCTCTCGTATCGTTGAACATTGAACATTCCTTCTGGGTCGCCCTGAATAATTTCTAACCACGCCACGTGTCACGAGGCCACCAGGAGACATTCACTGAGTCATCAGTAGATGTTAGCTTCTGTGCAGAAAATTAGTTGTAATCTTTCACCCTCCCCTCACCACCCCATTTCATTATATATTTCAATAACATTATCGGTCGCAAGTTTCGTAAAAGCAGTCATAATTTATTTATTTTGGAGATAAAGCTAACACACAAATCAATGTGGGAAAGGAGTGTTGTGGGACTGTTACTACGCACTATACAAGGTGTTAGGAGTATAAGTGCAAATATTGTGATCACTGGTACTTTAATATGTACCCACATGAGTGTGTTAACTGTTTCTTTTCTGCGTCTAACTGTCTTCCCGCAAACACGTCACATAATGCACTACCTGATGTTTTCTGCACAGTCGTAACTGCATCATTAAGTGGACTTCGGCTGTCAGTACAGACTAACTAACTGTTTTGCTTCCATGCGTCCACACTTCAACACCTGACCTAGAGCCCAGAGGATTGCTCTTCCCTCATGTGCTAGAACTACTAACCAATGTGAAAACGTATTACTCCTAATAGCTACAATTATTAGTCTGAAGATGAAGTAAGTAGTGATGCAATGTTGTTAGTCCAGTCACCAAGAAAAACATCTGCACTTATACCCCTAAAACACTATGTACAAATAATCTAATGGATCACGTTGGAAGCTCCTTGAGGCTGTTCGTGGATAGTTTGTTGTAGATACGGAGGAGCCCGAACGCCAGAAAACTGTAGCGAAGTCAGGAAGATCTGTAGAGGATCGACATTTGGTGCAAGGATTGGCAACTGACACTTAACATAAACAAATGTAATTGCGCATTTGTAGGCGGAAGACCCATTTGCCGTTGTCGGACAACCACTGGAATTAGTCACATGAGTTAATTATCTGGGAGTAAGCGTACGGAGCAATTTAAAGTGGAGCGACTAAAAGATATTAATGACAGAACCTTCGTCCGACAGATATTTGAATATTACTCGTAAGTTTGGGACGCGTAGCAGAAGGGACTTATAGAGGAAATAGAGAACATCCAAAGAAGAATAGCGCGTGCTGTCACAGGTTCATTTAGTAAGTGCAAAAGCAGACATTACAAGTGAGGCACAGTGTGGTTCACTATCGAAATTCTGTGAGCGTACTTTCCTAGAAGGCAACTAATCTATTTCTGTCTCTTTTGTATATCTCGCGAGTAGACAATGAAGGTAAATTTAGAGAGATTCGAGGTCACATGGAGTCTTACCAACAGTCGTTCGCTTTGTGCACCATTCGTGCCTGAACAGGAAATGAGAGTGGTACACACAGTACCGTCCGCCGCATTCTGTAAGTTGACCTGTGGAGTATAGACGTAAATGCAAACGCTTAAAAGTTACTTGTTCCTAGTACCTTTATTACCTGCCAGGGTGGAATGTGTGTACCCCAAATGTCTGCGTGTAGTGCTACTCATGTGAAAGTGAGCGAAAGTTTTTAAATCTTTGCGAGTCGTGTAACTGAAGCAAGACGTGGACACCAGCCCAGTATTCACCTAGTGGTATGTGGAAAACCGCCTAATAACTACATCCAGGTTGCCCACCACACCAACCCTAATCACTGATCTGCCGAGCGGATTCCGTGCGTGGCCAGCACGCCTCCCCGTCCCAGAAGCTGCACTTTAACATGCACAGCTACCTGGGCTGTTTATAGTTCGGAGTGAATCGAGCACGTAATGACGTTGTTTTTTATTTGTAAATCATGAAAACTAAACCTATAACATTTCAAGTTTTCACTTGCGTTCTTCGCATAATACACCTATTACTACTGGCAGTGTCGTTCTGGATTATTCCACATGATTTTTTACAGGAGTTACATAATTATTCATCTTTATTTAATAACATACGATTCAGTCAACGAGATTTTGTTTGAACATGATTACAACATATATTAATAACTTTGTTTTGGAAATGGGTGTTCTGCAGCTAATTCTGTGGTATCTCCTATTACCGTGATAATTGGTACAACAGCGCGCCATGATGTTAGGCTCTGTGAGTTAAAACATTCAAAGTATCCAACAGATACCCCAAGTCACCTGATTTCCAGTTCTGCACTACAGAAAGATTCACTCATGGAGCATAACACTTAAACAGGCTGTCGTACCAATTATCATGATATTAGGGTTATCATAGAATAAAGCATCTTTAGCTTACTCTGAGTTTATTTCATTTTATTATCTATCTTTCTCTCATTTTGACTAGTTTTGGTTCGCAAGTCCATTTCCAAGCAATCACTCCTGCCATCAGCCAGTCTGATAAGCTGGAATCTGCTTTTTAATTATTATTGTTATTAACAGAACGTAAAACCTCACATTCTACAGTTCTACAGCATATGGATGGTCTTTCGCTAAAAGATGGCCAGCAAAAGTCAAATCTTTCTTCCTTAATCGTCAGCTTCATGAGACTGAAACTAAAACAGTGTCACACAGCAATAAGCCGCAGAATTTATCGTAAAACTGAAGAAATCTGATAGTGGATTATATGCTCGAAACAGGCCGAAAAGTTTTTCCAGTGACTCTTGAGAAACCCAGCATAATAAAATACAGTGGAAACCTTTTTCGTACAAAAGTAAATTCTGATTGTTTGTTGGGGTGGTTGTTGCTAGAAATACTACTGTTTTTCCAGATACCGCTTTTCCAATTTTTTAAAATTCTCAAACAGCGTAATAGCCCTCTTCAGGAACGGCAGAGCATTATCGTGTTTGCCTTTAACAGTTTTCTACGTTTTAATTTTTCTGTTCCTGTAGGTTATTAGTTTAAACCACCGGAAAATTACACAGTTGACATGGCAGAACATTGAAGTACTTGTTGATCGACTGCATACTTAACTGCTGCTGGAAGAATAAGGCTTAAGCAGCACTCTCATTTAATCGTAATGCCCTGGACTTGTAGCATTTTCTCGTAGGTTCTAAGCAATGTTCAGTTTTCTTCTCTTGTCAAAGTGATACAGCTTTACAACAGGCTCTTGTCAAAGTGATACAGCTTTACAACAGGCTCAATGGAGGCAATTGTAGGTGGAAAATTATTATCTTGAGCGACGTGTTTGTGAAGAATAAGGTGATCGGAAATTATTAGATGGTTTCTCAGATTCTTCAGAGTAAAACCTACATCAGGCATGAAATATAACTCCTTAACACAATCCTTGTGATTCATTTCAAATTTTTCGGGTATAAAATGAAGCCAATAAATGAAAATAGATATTAGAATGTAATATGATATGTAATTTAAATTTCTTACGTAAACTTAGGAAGACAGCAGTATTAAGCGAAGAGAACAGAAAGGAGAAAAAAGCTTGAATTACGATCGATCTTGCGAACGTTGCATTTGTAGTTCAACTTGCTACAAGAGTTTACACGTTGTAGATGCGCTGTAGCAGAACATACACCACCTTGTCAAGTAGTCTACAATGAGAAATGTTTATTTATTTCACATAGTCTAGCCGACTCACATGGAAATGTATCTTTCTTTCAACTCGATACAGCCATGTTTTGCATCTCTCTGCAGTCCTTTCGCCCTGAAGAATTCGGAAAAACCTGATACACCCTCTGCCCTCGAATAGCAGTTAATTGTGCAGGTCTGCGGCATTGTTCCTTACAGAAAAGTTGACACGTATTGTTAGGCTCTTAAAAAATTCAGGTTGCTCTGAGCACTGTGGGACTTAACTTCTGAGGTCATCAGTCCCCTAGAACTTAGAACTACTTAAACCTAACTAACCTAATGACATCACACACATCCATGCCCGAGGCAGGATTCGAGCTTGCGACCGTAGCAGTCGCGCTGTTCCGGACTGAAGCGCCTAGAACCGCTCGTTCACTCCGGTCGGCTGTTAGGCTCTTAAGCTAATATAAAATCAGTCTGTATGTTTCACACACTCCTATATACTGAGATAACCGGTAATTAGATCAATTATCTCGTTTACTCTCATGTACTACTTACGTCCAAAATGGCTGCATTATATCATGTGACGTGCAATGACCAGTGACAGTGCTCAGTTGTCGGCAATCCCAACACAAAACCTTGTCGCTACTTTCTTTATTCAGAGCTTTATTTTTGTGACGATATGACATCCGTACTGTCATTTGACAAACACAACATTTATTAATAAAATCAATGTTATGCCTTCTCACTTGTTTGACCTATTCCACCCATGTCCGTTCGTAATCCATTACATGGGGAAACATTTCTATACGTCTTTCTTGCATTCATGGCATCACATTTGCACCTAGCGACCAAAACTGGAACTATTTTTTTTCAACTTCAATCGGTTCCGCATTAACGCATTAGCATACCTACCAAGTTTCGCTGCCATACGATAAGTATTATTGTCCACAATGGACCTCTGTGGGTAGCTGCACGTTAATTACACTGAAGAGTCAAAGAAACTGGTACACCTGTCTACGAATCCTGCAGCGCTGTCCATAAATCTGTGGGAGTACGAGGGGTGGAGATCTGTTCTGAACAGCACGTTGCAAACCGTCCCATATGGGACCAATAATCTTCATGTCTGGTGAGTTCGGTGGCCATCGGAAGTGTTTAAACTGAGAAGAGTGTACGTGGAGCCACTCTGTAGCAATTCTGGACGTGTGGGATGTCGCATTGTCTGCCGGAATTGCCCAAGTCCGTCTGAATGCACAATGGATGTGAATGGATGCAGGTGATCAGACAGGATACTTACGTACGTGTCACCTGTCAGAGTCGTATCTAGACGTATCTGGGTCCCTTATAACTGCACAAGCCCCACACCATTACAGAGCCTCCACCAGCTTGATCAGTCCTCTGCTGACACGCAGGGTCCATCGATTCATGAGGTTGTCTTCATACTCGTACATGTCCATCCGCTAGATACATTTTGAACGAGATTCGTCCGACGAGGCAACATGTTTCCAGTCATCAACCGGCCTACGTCGGTGTTGACGGGCCCAGGCGAGGCGTAAAGCTTTGTGTCGTGCAGTCATCAAGGATACACGCGCGGACCTTCGGCTCCGAAAACCCATATCGATGATGTTTCGTTGAATGGTTCGCACGATGACACTTGTTGATGGCCCAGCGATGAAATCTGCAACAGTTAGCGGAATGGTTGCACTTCTGTCACGTTGAGCGTTTCTCTTCAGTCGTCGCTGGTCCCGTTCTTACAGGATCTTTTCCCAGCCTCAGCGATGTCGGAGATCTGATGTTTTACCGGATCCCCGATATTCACGGTATACTTGTAAAATGGCCGTACGGGAAAATCCCTTCATCACTACCTCGGAGATGCTGTGTCCCATCGCTCGTGCGCTGACTATTAAACCACGTTCCAACTCACTTAAATCTTGATAACCTTCCATTGTAGCAGCAGTAACCGATCTAACAACTGCACCACACACTGCTTTGCCGACCGCAGCGGCGTATTCTGCCTGTTTACATATCTCTGTATTTGAATACGCATGCCTATACCAGTTTCTTTGGTGCTTCAGTGTATAACCACCCACTAACTTCTAATAAAATTCTCCTTCAAAAGTCTTTCGTGAATCAGCGTTTCACAGCACAGTCGTATTCTGATCTCGCTTGGGTGTTCACGCCACGGCTGCCGTTGCGTTCCGCCATGAGAGGATGCACCTGGAACAGCAAAATCTCCGCTCTTACCGCCACGAGGAGGCGTGGAGCGTTGTGCGACCATAGTGAGGTCCACCCTGTGCCCCGGGCCATGCCTGGCACGTGGGCTAACCCTGTTTATCCCCTGGTGTGGATGGCCCAGGACACTGTCCACGACAGCAGCCCCCTGTATGCGGGACGGAGTGGCTGCTGCCGCTCTTAGCGGCATCCGTGGAATGAAGACAGCATCGAAACGGTCAGCCAGTATGGCAACGCATCTAGCAACCTCCAGAGAGGTGAGCCCGCTGGAAGAGGCAATGCAGGGAGACGTGGAGCAAAGCAGGGATGCAGTCTGGTGGACACAGTCAGGGCTGGCTCTGGTGTGCTGTCAATACGAGCATCGACCCAGTCTGAGGCAGAGGTCTGTGCTGGGCTTCGTGGATTCAGAGAACACAACACGCAAGGAGACTAGTGTTGTCAGCTGCGGTGCGTTTTTGGCTCCAATCTTTAAACGAAGTTTGCTGCTTGCGATCAGTGCAGTCTTGTAATGGAAACAATTGGGTCTTGGTTGGCCAAATTAAGTTACCAAGAGACCACAATATTCAATTGTGGTGAGGCCACTGAGGGCCTTGTGTAATAAAACTGGAAAATTTTATTTTATTGTTAGTGAGTTCAGTCAAGTTTTAATGTTTCCTTGATGGTGGTATTCGCCGTTTTTTTGTTCTCATTTATTGCGCCCAGAAGAGAAATACGTCGGGCTGGTGTATTTTATTGCTGATTTCTGCTCTCTTGTTAGTTGCTTGTTTAGTGTCAGGTAGTCTGTTGGCTTTGATTGAGTATATTATAGGCTTTGATATTGTGTGATATGACTGATTTTTGTTTGTTTTCTCGCTCTGCTTTCACTGTTATTGTATTTTGTACACCGTTTCTAACCCCCTTTTATAGAGTAGGCAAAAATTCAAAGGAGCAGATTATTGTATCAAGTGTTCTTTTGTGACAGACATTAAGATCTGCATTTCGGTAAATTAGGCATTGAATTCCTTATTTATGTTGTCTTGTGTATGTACTCGGAGTTGTTGAAATTGGTTAATAAACGTATTTAAATATTGTTAAGGGTTTACGCCCACAAAATCCACACGCATTTTCCACTCCCACTGTCCTCTACGCCACAAAAGTAACGGAGAAAAACATGTAGCCGTTTCTCATTATGCACACATTACTGTTTGCTTTCATTATTTGATTCAATTTTAATTAAAATGATGGATCTTTAACAATTTCCTATCACAAAATTTGCACATATATTGAGAGGCACCCACATGCCTAGCTCATACTGTGGCATCATGCAGTCAGACCTGCAAGATGAGTGGTCTGCCAAGCGAGTGGATTCATTCTTCTTTATCGAGTAACATGAACTCTAGTACTCACACTTAAGTTACAAGTTATCCTCCTATATGATTAACACGCAACGGAAACACGCATCTGACTATCAGTAATTTACAGAACTCTGACTGTACACTACGCACTGGCAATACCACATTTTCTTTTTGTCTTTTATTTAACGGCTTTTGTCAACACGTGGCCACCGCACTGAATATGAATGGCGCACACATTATAAATTCGGGACATTATGACAACATACAATTCGAAGGAAAAGTCCACCAATCTTTTTCTTTTCACTATCTTATTTATTCCGATAAATTCTCTAACCTAAACACACAAATTCTATAACCTACAACAATAACACATGAGAAATTCCGCCCAGTGGGCATGGCTTTACATTGGTGAATCTCTATATTATGGTCTCGTAATTATTTAACGCTACAGTGCACTTTCTGGATAGGATGGTGGATCTTTTATTATTTATCACACTTCGACTCTCACAATCATCATCACGAAACTATCCTCCAGACCGAGCAGTACAGAAGGAACAAGCATAACCCACTAATCTTTTGAAACTACCTTGCTACTCTCCCATGCAAACCACACATACCCAAATTACATGACATACATCACACTACAATATGAAATACAAAACACTAAATAGTCACAACACTATCACTTTCAGCTTTCCCACTTCAATTAATATTTATCCCAGTTTCACACGACACTGCCCCACTTTGTAATTCTACTTTGCTACTATGAACTCTGGAGATATATGCACGTCTTCCTGTGCAATGCAAGCCAAGTGGCGTTGCTGGATAGACGGCCCACTCACCTTGCTTCTCTCTCAGAGTTTGAATCTAGCGTCACACGGAATCATATCACGCAAAGTAATATTAAGAACATATTCATCCCACACGCGAGTCCTCAACTGATACCATGGACGAGTACTTCTCTTTATCCTTTGTCTCATACACAGATTGAGACTCACACAGTACTCACCACGTGGAAGTACTCGTCTCTAATTTCAAGTCCTGCACACGCCATTTCTTAAATATTTCAACTTATGGTACACACGCTATTTCTTAAATATTTCAACTTATTGTACACACGCTAGTAATTCAGCTTAACTTAAGCACACGGAAGTATTTCAACTTATTGCTACACGTGGTTTCATAGTGACCGTTGGTCACTTCCGAAGATTACTACAATCCCATTAATATTACCTGCCTGACATTTAATTCTCTCCACAAAAGTTCCTGAAATAGAGAAATTATTATTTCAAACTACTCTTAAATATTCCACATGCATACCATGTCTCCACTCTTTCGTCATTACGGAGCACAACTAAAACAGGTCTTAACAGCACAAGATCCAGCGGCAGAGTGCTGAAACATGGCCGTTCTCTAGGTTCTCTCACACCTCTGTCGAAGTGGGGGAGCACCTAGCTACCGTATTGGTCAGCCACATTTCAGGCGCTCAAAGCTCAGGTAAATTTCATCTCTTTGGTCCCACCAAAGGTGGCCAAAGGATCGACTCAAAGATGATGATATATTCACATTCACTATCTGCGGTTAGCAGACGACCATACATTCATTCATTTCACAGATCTCACCAAACTGGATGTAGGGATTTACTTTGTGGGAGTGCACATGTGATCAATTAAATAAATAAATTGTCATTCTTCCCCACACTGGTATCCGGCTTCGCTGTATTAATTGAAATTGAGTTATTTTACAAAAAAAATGTGTTGTTCTGACAAAAATAATGAAGTATGTTGTACCTATTTTCAATGTCGGGCGGTACTATACCCTTTCAATATCACTAATTGCTTTACTTTCATCCTCCATTTGCGTTGTTCTCACATTTCATATCAGTTACTGTTCAATGTGGACTCCCACACAACGCCACTTGCATGACTCTAACCCATGTGGCACAACGATTCAAAACTACCTTACTCCAGTAAAAGCCGCGTGCGTGCTCGAACGAAAAGCCTACATTGTCGAAACTGTAATACGCAGCTGTTTTCCGTTCGGATACCAGAGAATTTGGCATGGGCTAATAGTGCCCTTACAAGTATTTCAATAAATTTGTTGATTGTGAATTAAGTACGAGGGGCCTTCAATAAGTAACGCTACTCATTTTTTCTCCACCAATTTCAATGTGAAATTTGTTATGGGATATCGTGGATTATACCCGCTTCAGCATCCTATAGTTTCATGAAGTTCCGATAGGTGATCACGCTATAAGTATCGTTCAAAATGTTGTCTGTAACGAGAGTGCCTTCCAAGCAGAGATCTGTCATTGAGTTTCTTCTGGCGGAAAAACTAGAGCATCGCAGATATTCTCAGGCGCTTGCAGAATGGCTACGGAGACCTGGCAATGGACAAAAGCACGGTGAGTCGTTGGGCAAGGCGTCTGTCATCAACTCAACACGGGCACACAAACCTATCCGACCTCCTGCATGCCGCCTGGCCGCAAACAGCAGTGACTCCTGCAATGTTGGAACGTGAAGACAGTCTTATTGGAACTGATCGAGGGATCACCATCGGACACCCAGCTGCACAACTGGACGTCTCCGTTGGTAGTACTGACACACTCGTCCATCAGTTGCATTCCTCGCTGCCCAACAGCAGATCATAAAGAGCAACGCAGAACCGTCTGTCCGGAATTGCTTGCACGTTTCAAGACTGATAGCGACAATTGTTTGTCGAACATCGTCACAGGTGAAAAAACGGGTTCATCACCATTGCCATTTTGTTTGCAGTTCTAAGACCGCAAACAAAATGGCAATTCATGAAGTGACGCCACACCACCATTCCTCCGAACAAAGGTTCAAAGCCGCACCCTCAGCCGCTAAAATCATGGTGACAGACAATTAGGACTCTGAAGGGGTTATTCTGTTCGATATCTTCCCTTATGGTGTGACGATCAACTCGGAGATATGTTGTACTACCAGCACTTCGTCGTGTTTGTCGCCACAAAAATGCAAAGAAACTTCTCCTTCACCATGACAACGTAAGACCTCACACAAGTCTGCGCAACCGAGAGGAGCTCACAAAACTTCATTGGACCTTTCTGCCACATCTACCCTACAGCCCGGATCTCGCACCTCCCGATTTCCATGTGTTTAGCCCAAAGAAGTATGCACTCCAGGGGAAGTAGTACGTGGATGATGCAGCAAGACGTTGGCATCGTTGTCGACCAGTGGAGTGGTACCATGCGAGCATACAGGTCCTCCTAGAAATATGTCGCAAGGCAAGGTCGCATGGAAAGGAGGTTATGTTCAAAAATTGGGTTTTGTAGCGAAAGGAATGGGGAATAATATGGTGTACTGGAATCATGAATAAAACTAACTTGTTTTCGGAAAAAAAGGTGTTGCTTTACTTACAGAACGCCCCTCGTGTTACTTCTCAGCCAATGGATGCTTTACGACGACCTTATGTTTATACATGGAATAGTGACAGCTGCCGATGGTTTGCTGTTCCGGAAAAGTGTACCTCCACTGTCGTGCGCTCAAGGCTATATAACGACTGGAAAGCAAGCACAGCCATCTTTCAATCGTACCCGTTCCGTTGCAAAGTGGCAGAAAAAATTTCACGCGCCGATACTGGACAAACAGGTACAGCCAAACGCTTAGTGCGACCATCATTCGAAAGCGAGTAATCCAGCGAACTATTCCGACATCGAGACGCTAATCCAGCGCATTAGAAACACAGATTGAATGTGCTGCTATCCATTTCGACAGTTTAGAACCTTGTTTTCAGCTGTCTCCGGCGTTCTCGCCTCACCTCGCGTCGCAGGGGATTAAGCTGGAAGTACCTCCTTCGATGTGGCGGGCTGCTGCGGCGCCGAGGCGCGTCGGATTAATTTAGGAGCAGTTAAATGAATAAAATGGAGGCGGGACACGGCGGCGGCCATAAAGCTTGAGTCAACACGCGGCTATTTACTTTGGCCGCTATTTGCGGCGGGGATTCGAGCCGGCGCCGGCCTCGTTGCTGTGCGAGTTATGAAGCTGCAAATTGTCCCCTACCCTAGCCTGCCCTAACCCCGGCTATATCTGGCCCCCTAAGCCTTCGTCAACGGCGTACCGCCTAGCACCCGCACCGGCGCCCCCGAGGAATTCCTGAGGCCACTACCAGGAAACGCGGCTTTCGATATTTACTGGCGGTGGAGTTGCGAAGTTCCCTTCCGATAAAAAACCTTTCATTCATAAATGAGCTACACATATTTAATACGCTATTTACACTGAAAGTTAGCTGAGTTGCCTGTATAAAAGGGAATAAACATTGGTCACATTAACTTTCGTCACGATACTAGTGCTACATCAGTCTTCAGCTGACGAAATATTTTTGAAGCAAAGATACCTTGCAACAGCCGATCTACCTGAAGCAGGATGGTCTTTGGACAACAGACACACGAGCGTTGATACACAAAGGACGAGGCATCTAACGTTGACGCCGACGGAAAATCGAACCTCACGAGGCACAGTTAGGGATTGTAATAACCGACCGGCCAAAACCGATACCAGTGTTTTAGTTCTAAATAACTCGTATTTTTCAGTATTTGCTTCATCTCGGTTACAACAGATTTTTTTTTAAATTTTACTACGAACAGAATAAAAAACAGAAATATCAGTTAGCCACAGCAACAGTGTTAAAAAGTTTTTAAGTAAAGCTTTTTTAAAAGAGGAGTAATTTTTATTCGTAGAACGTGCGTTGGTTTCAAATATTGCGTTACTACAGAAAATGGGAAAAACGATCAGTATTATTTTAATAACAATGCCGACATAAACGAGCAACAAACACGTGGCGTAAGTTTTGGTACATCATTGCTGGGACTGTAATATCCTTTTAGCCGTTTGTTGTGGCTTGAGGTACGCTTGTAGTCTACTTGCCCTCATCTGGTCTGTACGGTAATTTCTCGCTGCCGTTGCCGGACATCAGTTGTAATGCAGACTCGTACAAATCCGAGTCTGGAGATATGTTTACGAAGTGACGTCTCAAGGAAGTAAAGAGCTTCATTTGACTCAAAAGATTAAAGATTTGTCTGCCATTTCTGTGAAGTAATAAAAGAGAATGGGAATTATGGTACCAGTAACAAATTAAAAACTTAACAACAATTCAAACATAGTATAGAACAAAAATAGAATGTAGCTGATCTGCTGCATGTGTCTACATAATATGCCTTTATCTATTGTCGACTTTGAAAACGGACAAATTAACACGAAAAATAGAGTTCTTCATTCCCAGTTTTCAATATTTATCACTGACTATTCGTAATGCCTAAATAGTGATATGATCCCCGATTAAAACATGATTATTGAGTAGAGTTTCAAAAAATTAGAATCAATATGAGAAATCTTGTATTTTTTTAGTAGCTTTCACCCACTTTTCACTTTTCGAGTAAAACAGCGGACGGTGGACGGACTAACTTTTCTTTTCTTTGCCTATTTAATTTAATATTTTGATTCTATGTTTCTTGAAACTGAGAGAGTCATAATTTTTCAATCCTTCTTCGATTTACACGATCATTACAGGAAATAAAAGGAATAAACACCTAAAATCGGTTGTTTCAGAAACCGGTTATTTTGAGTGGTTTTAACAGTCAGGTTAATTTGACGTGAAAAAAAAAGAACGATATCCCCGAAAACTCGTTATTTCAGCGATAACCGCTATCCTTAGGCACGGCGCCCACGTCACATGGAACTTGCTAATTAACGAGATTTGCACAGTTTGTTTATAAAAGTAGACGTGCCCAAAACACTCATTTCCCTCCTTGTCTGTATGTTAGTCGTGTTGCCGCGCGGGATTAGCCGAGCGGTCTGTGGTGCTGCAGTCATGGACTGTGCGGCTGGTCCCGGCGGACAGTAGTGTGTAAGCTTAGGGACTGATGACCTTAGCAGTTAAGTCCCATAAGATTTCACACACATTTTTTTTTGTTAGTCGTTTTGATCTGTATGTAGAATAATTAAATGAAAACTTTTATCTCTATGAACATTTTATTAGACAAAAAGAGAAGTTCCATGCCCCGTCGGTGAGGAGATCACTTTATAAGACTTCACAAAACTGGACGGACACACTCCTGAGAGAGAGCGCCTTTACATTTACGTAACATATAATATTGCAGAAAATATTTCTAGTAATGTAATAAGTCGCAAAACTTTTCAGAAAACGCAAAGATAAAAAATATGTTTATATTCGATACAGCAAGGCGGGAACCTGTTTCACATTGTATTGCAACCTCTACCAACTACACTAACCTGAACTTGTACAAAACAATGGCCTTCTGTTTTATGCTACGGTATTCTATAGGCTTTAATCGCCAATTACCTGACATTTAATAATAACAAATCCTACCAAGAACGACGCGTTTTTCATGAATCTTCATTGTGTCGTCACTTTAAAACGCCATAGGGACTTACTTTCATAACACGATAGTTATAACGCGAAAATAACTAAATGCGACAATTTTAACAAATATGGCCAAGGGGAGAGGATATAAAATTTAGAATGGTAATGGCAAGGAAATCGTTTCAGAAGAACCTAAATTTGTTAACATCGAATATTGATTAGAGTGTTCGGAACTCTTTTCTGAAAGTATTTGTGTGGAGTGTAGCTATGAATGGAAGGAAATGTGGACGACAAACAATTTAGGCGAGAAGAGAATAGAATCTTTTCAAATGTGATGCTTCAGAAGAATGCTGAAGATTATATGGGTAGATCAAGTAACTAATGAGGAGGTGCTAAATAGAATTGGGGAGAAAAGAAATTTGTGGCGCAACCCGAGTTGATACAACACATTCTGAGACATCAAGGAATCACGAGTTTAGTACTGGAGAGAAGTTTGGAGGGTAAAACTGCAGAAGGGAAGATCAACACAATAAGCACATTCATATGGATGTAAGTTTCAGCAATTATTCGGAGAGGAAGAGGCTAGCGTAGGATAGACTAGCATGAAGAGATGCATCAAACCAGTCTTTGGACTGGAGATCATAACAACAACAACAACAACTCAACTTGACGTTTCCTATTATAACACGAGAATAACTAAATACGATAATACTTTAATCACCAGTATGACGTTTCCTGTCATTTTGTTATAATAAGTCGTAGTAATAACGACGCATTTTCGAGAGATCTTCAATTCGCTGGTGCTAGAAACAGCATTTATTCGTAGGGTGTAAATCACAATACCAAATCTTCCAAAATATGGGCTCCAACTGGAAACGACAACTACAATCCAGCGTCTCGAAAGTTCTGCTTGTGACGTACAGAGCCTCCTTGAGTCTTATTGGTTCAGGCTTTCGTAGCATCATGCGGAAAAATCGCAGATATTATTTTGTGTTTCACGCGAGGTAATACCAGTTAGTGACGTCACAAAACTCGTACAGCACCAAGTCAGTGTTAGCTAACTCGTCCCGCGTGAGATAGGCTTAACGTCGATTTTTCCATGAAGTTGGTCAGTGAATGTCACATCAAATTATGTTACAGGAAACACTGGAAGAATTTAACTTCCATTTTTCGGTGATGTTGGTCAATGAGTGGGACATCAAATTCTGTTGCAGGAAACACTGGTAGAACACTTTGTGAGCTATTTTTCAATAACTGTGATATCTGTTAATTTTACTTTTATATAATTGGTATACACTCTAAGACAAAAAAAAAACGACGCACGACGAAGGAGTTATGCAAATTGGCCATAAATTGATATTCACAAAGATGTCAACAGAAAATCCGAAACTGTTAACTTCGACAGCCGATGGTTTAATGTGTGACGCTGCAGCGCAATTTCACCACGTAACTGGCAAGGACAGTAAACGAGGGATATATCGAAACCAGAGAATAAAGTCTTGGCGAATTTAATTGCGTGTACTCTGTTGTACCGGAACGATGTCTCGCACACAGGCTAGTGAACAATTCACGCAGACGTCAGCAGTTGAGAGAGGACGTGTAGTTGGGCTCAAAGCAACCGGTTGGAGTAATAGGAGAATCCCTATTCTAAGATGTTGGCAGCAATGGGTGAATGGCCGAGCACATCGTCAAGAAGGAAGTGGTCGACCGAGAGAGACGACAGAACGAGAGAACCGAGCTGTCGTCCCAGATTCATCATTATCATCGATCCTACGTGCAACTGGTGCTTCAGTTACCACAACGATCATTAGTAGGTGGTTCATAGAACGGGGGCTGAGCTCACGGCGCCTTTTACGACTAGTGCCGCCGGGATACAAACCTAACTGTCGCCCAGCATACGGCTCGATAACCAGAAGTGACGGCCTGGGTTGTCGGCTGGTTGGCTGGTTGGTTGATCTGTGGGAGGGGACGAAAGAGCAAGGTCATCTGTCCCATTGGGTCAGGGAAGAATGGAGAAGGAAGTCGGCCGTGCCTTTTCAAAGGAACTATCCCGGCATGTGTGGGTCGCCTTTTCATTCCGATGCAACACCTTTTGGGTATCATCTGCAGCACGCTTACAGCAAAGCGGTACATCAACGATATTCCATGTTCCTTCGTGGCAAAGCATTCTGGGCTTCTGTTTCAGCCCGCACAAGACAAGTGTTTCTACTGCTTGTCTTCGTGCCTGCCAAACCCTACCTTGCCCAGCAAGACAGCCGGATCTCTCCCCAGTTGAGTACGTTCGTAGCATTATGGGCAGCACTCACCAACCAGCTCGGCACCAGTTAGACAGAATTTGGCACGGTATCCCTCAGGAGGACATCCAACAAATCTTTCAATCAATGAAAAGCCGAATAACTGCATGCTTAAGAACCAGAGGAGGACCAACGCGTTCCAAAATTGCTCAATTTGTGAAGCTATCTCTCTTGAATAAATCATCCAAGTTTTCTGAAACTCCAATTACTTGCTTGTCTGTACATGTACATCACATCTACCAGTTTCGTACCATTCGGGCAATTTCTTCTTGGTGTGTCCTTTTATTCCCTAGAATTTATTTTGTTTTGATTTGTTACAATTCTAAATCACGTTTTAGGAATTCACATCCTGTATCACTCTGCACTCCATCATCATTAATATGTTCCTGCTGTTATTTACCACCGTAGCTGTTACAGTTTTATTAGTCAAAGCAAAAACTAACAGGCACTGTTAAGTCTACCTGCCAAATGCTATATCCGACCGACTGAACCTGACACACAACATAAGAGATATGTTCTCGTCTGCAATGGGTATTACTTTGTTAGAGCCTGAGGTAAGCTGACAAGAAGTTACGTAAAATGAAACTGTTACTATCTGCAACTATTCTTCCTCAGTTCTTATATGATCAAAAAAAAAATCATGAGAAAGAGACAGCGAAAATTTCATCCCAACAAAACTGTCTGTAGTAACTATTGCATTTGTTCTTCCCTTGGCTTTATATTTAGTACTAATGAAACAAGTGTGAAAATACTTACAGGGTGATGTTGAGAATTATAAATTTCCATATAGTACAGCACGAGTTCGTACTTGGAATACGGCTTCTAACCGTCTTTTGCTCACAGTTGTCTGAACTACATTTTTCACTAACTCGATATAGAGGTAATATAAAACATCAGTGTCAGTGGAACCGCAGAAGTTGTCACTGCACCTTTTTAGAACGTGTTGATCTGAAGAGATATAATGTTTAAGTTATGAATAAGCTTAAATGAGATTGTTTACCGCAAATGTGAAAACTTTCCCAACTGAACTAATTCTAATGATTATCCACACACAGTTTCCACTCTATTTACGAGCTTTCTAGGTATCCTTCCATATATAAGAGAGAACTCCGAAGACTCAAGATATACTTAGTCTGCCTCGGTAGCTGCGCGGTCAGCTACGAATTACTAATTGAAGGGGTCCTCCTTCGATTACTGGGGAGATTTTTTCCGCTCGGTAGCTGGGTGTTGTGTTGTGCTGTCCTCACGTTCGTAGTGTCTTAACTGATATTCCATTACAGAGATGGCTATATGGGCACGTTTCGAAAGCCAGTATATCACTTATATGTTACCGGGATTGTGAGAAATCCGGCATTCTATATAACGCTCAGGTAATGTATAGAATGCCTAAAATCGAACGTCAAAGTATGAAAAGAGTGATATACACCGTAAAGGCACTGTTTACTTTGCCGGATTGTCTGCTGGCAAACGTTCAGGTCTTTGTTTAATGGTTGGGAAGACAGCGTATAGTTGTATCATGTTCAACTATATCACCCCACGTACACAGCTACAGTAGTTCTCCAGTGTATAGAATCCGGCTGAAGTTTCACAGAAGCTCTCCCGTCATCCTTTCCCGTTGTTGTTGTATCACCATGTCGGAAGGGAGTGTAGTGTCAGGACAGTAATCACTATCAAGCCATGCTGACATGCAACGACGGTTCTGCGATGCATTATCTCAAATAATTACCAAAAGTTAGTCAAAGATGTGAAAAAGGCTAAGACGACTATGAAGAAGGAACCACAGGACTGTTGCCTTCTGAAACACTATAGTGTAGTGATTGTCAAGAAATAAACTAAGTTGAATTATCGTGTTGAAGAAGGTACGAATGCTATTCAATTTTACGTCGCAGGTTCCATGTTATTTGACACACCCCTCCATTTGGCTATTGGTCATGGGATGCTGAGTTGCACATTCACCTTTGTGAGTCTTGCCAGAAGAAGAAGAAAAAGTGTTAAAAAAGGTGTTGTGGTCAAGCCGATGGTTTTCTTGGAATTCAGTTCCCGTCGTCAGGTCAATCTCATCGACTTTTGGTCCTACCTGATATAGAGTACAAGCTTATAATGTTCTACCAAGATCCTCTTATTAACTTTATAGTTCTCAGGGCCCTGAAATCAAAGAGAGCGGAAGAAGTAGTCTACAGCCTCAACCTCATCGACATATTTATGTTGCTTGGTGCTCCAACGATTCTACAGTCCGATAACGGTTGAGAATTTGCAAACTGTTGTAAACAGCCTAAAGGAGTATTGGCCAACCCAGAAGATCGTCCATGGTAAGCCGCTCCACTCACGAAGTCAGAGAAGCGTCGAAAGAGCAAATCAGGCGGGACATTGAAAATATTCTGTGCAGTTGGATGCAAGATGAAAAAAATAGCTGCTCGAGTGATGGACTGCGGTTCGACCAATTTATGAAAAACAGAGGTTTTCATTCTGGGATTACCAGGTCACCACACGAAGCTCTCGGGCGCCTGCACGGTTCGCGCGGCTCCCCTCGACGGAGGTTCGAGTCCTCCCTCGGGCATGGGTGTGTGTGTTGTCCTTAGCGCAAGTCAGTTTAAGTCAAAGTAAGTAATGTGTAAGCCAAGGGACCGATGATCGCAGCAGTTTGGTCCCGTAGGAATTTACCACCACCACCGTACGAAGCTCTGTTCGGCTGCAAAGCTGAGTAGATCTGTCGACGTCGTCCCTTCCTAAGGAAGTTTTTCGAGACGCAGAGACTGAGAAAGTGCTGGGAAAAATAACAGAGAGCGTATCAGACAACACAACAGCAGAAAGAAATACGAAATGAATCAATGCGAGACACACAACTCCCTGCTGAAGGCATAGATGAGACTGCAGTCCATAATGGAAGAAACCAAAACAGTAATGAAGGCGTGGTTATCGAACCATCATCCATTTCCGTGGTTACCGAAAATCGTTCTTCTTCTGATATCTGTTGTCTCCGCTTAAAAGAAACCAGCCGTGCTAATAAATGTCTTAAGTGTAGCTGAAAAGCTCATGCTATCGGTGGACCTTCTCCTAAACACTATTACAGTGACGAAGTAGGAGGTTATGGGGTTAGTATTTCGCGCAGTGTTTCCTTCAGTATTCAGAAAGCTCTGTGTAAATTTCTGGCATTAAAATTACGGAACAACTGGTATATTTTGGTGTATATGACCAAATGGACGTACTGCACAGTCATCTACCTGCATTCTCAGTGTAGTATATGGTACTTGCAAAGTTGTGGATGGTTGACTTAGCAGTGATACAGAAACTAGGAAACATTCTGCCGTATCATTGGCCGACGTTGATATTACGAAATAACTGGTACACCTTGGTGTATATAACCGAATGAATTTACTGCACAGTCATCTATGTGCATTCTCAATCTAGTATATGGTAGTTGCAAAGTACTGGGGGGGGGGGGGGGGGTGATTTAACAATGATACAGAAATTGGGAAGCATTCTGCTGTGTAACTGGTTGGCAATGGATTTACGGAACAACTGGTAAAATTCCTAAACCGAATCACGCTGTCAACGGCGGTGTGTATTACAGTGCATCGTCTCGTATCAATGGTGTCTTCCCCATTCCCTCCGTGCTACTTGTCACTGTGGAGCATGGGATTAAATGTTAAGGTCATCACTTTCAGACGGTTGTTTGAAATCATTCCTCAACGCTGCAGACTCGTCTTATTTCCATATGCTGCAATGCCCTCCATAATTTTTTCACCAGTAAGATAACAGTGCTTCTTTTTATTTCTACTACCTCGTCCCTGTTGTGAGCAACACCTTCCGGCGTTGGTCAACACCAGAACAGTAATCATGTGCATGACTGCAAAATGAGGAAACAGTGCTCTTCGAAATAGAACGTCATCTTCTCATCACTGTGGAAGATGAGATTAACTGTATACGTCATCACCTTCGGATAGCTGTTTGGAAACGCTCTATAATGCCGCAATCTCGTCTAGTTTCTATATGTTGCGACGCCTTTCACATTTTTGTCAGTGAGAAACGTCGCCTCTGTGTTTCATTTCTGCCAAGCTGTATGTTGTGGGAGCAGCACAGTTTACACCATGCGATGTTTCTGTGAGAGCCAATGGATCGAAACGTGTTAATGTCGGTTTATCACCTGACACAAACCTCGAAGTCATGGTAGAGAAACGAAGTGTATGGCAGTGAACGAAGCTGTAGTCATACGCTGCTTAGATGTGTTAGAACTGAAAAACAATGTATTAAACTGCTTATAAATGAACAATACAGGAACAATCTCTTGTGATTGATAGTCTTTTGGAAATGGTCTTCCTACAGTACAGTCGACAAAACCTTACACAGGTCTGTGCAAGCGATTTCGAACACTGGCCACCTGCTCCAGTGGAGTGATGAGTGTATATGTAATATGCTCAATGTCAAGGCGCAGACGATATTTGATTTTCGATATATTAGATGAGAGAGATGCAGTAAAATCTTGTAGGAGGTTCCATTAAAATGAGTGGTATAACTGGTTAAAGTTTAGATGCAGATAGTTCTCTCAAAACTACACCAATTTTGCTCATAAAACTGTAGAAATCGGCTGTATCTGTTCTCGTGGGAAAATAACTGTTTTTATTATTATCGTTTTAATATGTTTAAAAATAGGTGTTACTAAAAGTAGTGCGCTATTTCATACTTCATAAACTCCAATTATAAAGTAGACACCACTTGAATTATAGTTCGTTGTGGAACCTAGAAATGATATTGTTTTTCCCGACATGCGAAAAGATTGCGTCAAAGAGACTGTGATGATCAAACTGCTTACAAAACCTTACAAAACTAGAACACAAGAATCTGCTACTATTGAGAATGATTCTCTGCTGGATGACAGAAACTTTATAGGCACGTCGGTTGAGGAAAATTATGGAGCAAAAACATCAAATTTAAGCATGCAGACGGTATTTGTTGTCGGTGTATCGTAAGAGAGACAGGTGCGGTAAAGTCTTATAGGGGGTTTGATTACCAGACGGCACTCACAGTTTGTTTCATAAACGCCAGTGTTATATAGTATCACATTGGTAAAACGGGATATTGCCATAGAGCACAAAACAGCAATTTCCTCTGAAATGATAGCTTCCTGTTGTTGAACATAAAATGATTATGTTTCTTCCGACATGTGAGCAAATGGTATGAATGTTTGTATTCTGTAATGCTATTTCACGTCTCTGAAGTGTTTGTAATACACACATGTGTGACAAGTTCCTTATGGACACTGTTCTGAGCGTGAGGGACTGCCTGAAACCATGTAATTTGTCCATCAAGCTGAAATAAATCGCTTAAGATAGTTTTTATTCTTCAGAGATTCAATTCTCACTTTTTCTTTACTCCAATTACGGTTTCAAAATAATGAGGAAATTCGGCAGTGATCGGTAGTTTTTGCAGAAAAACAGTGGAAGTTTCTTTACCGATATTACGCAGAGTGGACATGTGTAGGGGGTGTGTACCCCGACCTCTGCAGTTTGGTCATCTGTAGTAGGCGACAGTGTTGCAGTTTTTTTTTTCACTTTATTCGATGTCGCATAATAACGGAAGGTGGGGGGAGGAGATATGCGAATTGTATCCTGCAATCGAACGTAAAAGAATGACTGTATAAATACTTTTCTATATTGATAAGTCAGCCATCTTAAAAGAATGTAATGCCCTCATGCACAACAGTTTATAATTTTAACATAATGAATGTTCTCAAACTTTAGCGATTTTGTTCATAAAACTAAAAGAAAATGGACTGCGCCTATTTTCGTGGAAACAGAACATTTATTATCGTCGCGATTGTGTTTTCTTGTTTTTTAATAGGTGCTCGCTTGTAAGAGATGCGTTGACGTTAAATACAATTGTTACAGTGAAGTGTTTTCCTAGCAGAATGGCAGGCATTGTGGGTGGGCCTAGTGCGTGTGGTTGCTCGACGCAGCTGTGCTCCAACTAGGACATGGCGACGTGATCAATACCATTAATTTGCATATCAATTTGATATCAAAAGTGTCCTAGCATCGCCCTTACCCTACTACTGTACTGAGCTGTGAAAAAAGAACTGTAATCAAAAGAGCGAATGTTCTTAGCTCAAGCTGTGCAACAACGAAAGAATTTGAATAGCTATGTCGTTGTGTTCATGTGGTCACGATGTCAGTGTTCAAATCTCCCACATTCCCCATTTTTTTCACATATTTGTGAATTGTCCATCCGGTCACTGGTGTGTCTGTTCGCTGTATTCAAATTTGTCTCTTTGTCGTGGTGTAAGTCCGTTTGCAACAGCGAGGTTACATACCTCCTATTGGTTCTAAACAAATACTACATGTTATGACTCTTGAGTTCTGTTTTGGAAGTTTCGATTCCTGAATTCTTTTGTTGCAACACAGTTCACACCCATTTGTTTGCTGTTTTCATTTCTGTGAGAGGTCTATGCGGCATCTCGCCTTCTTTCACTATTCATCTCACTTACTTGCGACTGTAACATATTCTTATCACGACTCAATTTCTATAGCTAATGTATAGTATTACAGTTGCAAGGACTACAAGAGGAGAACAAACACATCAATGACCAGAAAGAAAGTTCATAATATTGCGAAGAAAATGGAATACGAAGGTGATTTGAACACTTTGCAGTCCAACTCCATCACCACACAACCACGAAGATGTAATTCTTGTAGTTCGCTCGATGTTGCACAACTTGAGCTTGGATCGTTCATTACTTCTATTTTGCTTCTTTTTTCGCAGTTCAGTACATCTTTTTCCAGTTTTCATGCTTGATCTGTGTTCAGTTTTTAATGGGTATCCACTGGATCATTTCACCACTAAATCTGAGGTAAGTGCGATGGGGAGTTTCCCTTGTAAGAAGTATGCCATTTCCATAGAGACCATGTATCTACTGCGTCTTTGTAGAATGTAAGAGGAGTCTATGTTCTGTTAAAATGGTTCCTGCCTAAACAGAGACGGACGCTATAAGACCTGGTATTAAAGGGAAACTGTAATTAAATGGGAATGAGAGAATGCTGTAGCCCTTCCCCAGTGGTATTTTGTCTTACACTGAGCAACCAGTAAAGAAAATCAAGGGAGAACTTAAGAACTAGAATGTAAATCCAGCGAAAATAAATAAAAACTTTTAGTTTTACCGATGACATTTAAATTCTGTTAGAGAACGTAAACGACTTGGAATGTTCTGCCGTAACCACAAGCGCCGGAACGAAGACGAAGAACACAAGACCAGAGAAGGCGGTGAAACGACGTCGGCCAATGGTGTGCCGATTAGGAGCGCGCCAAGACAGGAGCGACACCTGCAAGAAGTGAATATAAGCGCCGCTCCTGTCAGCCTCCGCCATTCGAGGGTTGGATTCCCTCACTTCCTCATCGAGGACTCGCACTGCCTGGGCTACTCTCAGGGTGTACCTTCGACGTGGAAGAGCCCCACTCGTGCTTGTCGCGTTGTTGCCCGTCTGCACGCCGTCACTGCTGCCCGCCGCCGCCGCCGCCGCCGCCGCCGCCGCCGCTTGGTCGCCGTCTGTCGGTGCTCGCCGCCGCCGCCGCCGCCGCCGCCGTCGTCTGTTCGCCGCCGCCCGGTGCTTGCCGCCGCCGCCGCCGCCGCCGCCGCCGCCGCCGCCGCCGCTTGGTCGCCGTCTGTCGGTGCTCGCCGCTTCCTCTTCTGCCGCCGCCGCCTGGTCGCCGCTTCTTCAGCCGCCGCCGCCGCTGTCGCCGTCTCTTGGTGCTCGCCGCTTCTTCTGCCGCCGTCTCTTGGTGCTCGCCGCTTCTTCTGCCGCCGTCTCTCGGTGTTCGCTGCCGCCTGCGATCATGGACGCCCCAACTACCACCATCATCTACACCTCTCCTTCACCTGCCCCCATTGTAACGTCATGGAGTGCTTCCTCTGGGATTCACCCGTCTCATGCACCTCCCCTACTCACAGTCTCCTCCCCATCCATCTCCTCTCCATCGATGTATCCCCACCTGTACGTCACTCCTGCTCCTACCCCTGTTACTGCCCCTGCTACTTCTCCCGCTACTGCCTCTGCCCCTGCTCCCAACCCCCCTCCCACTCCTGTCGCCCGCCGAGACGACTTCCCCCCTCTACCCCCTGCGACTACCGCTGCTTCCCCTACCGGAGTCTCCGCCCGCCGCGCCACAGTCGCCGCCACAGAGCGCCCTACCCTCTCATCCGGTGCCTCTGCCTCACAGGAGGGCCCTGCCTCCCACCACCTCCCCATCCATCCAGTCCCTCATCCCTCCTCCCAGGCAACACCCGCCAAAAAATCTTCCAAACGGCCCAGTGGCGACCTCTCCTCTACTCCTTCCTCCAAAAGGCCACTGCCTGCCCCGCCTCCCCCACCTCCCACTGACCCCACTATGGATACCACCCCACCTCCCTCCTCTCCAGCCCCCTCCCTGTATACCTTTGTCCTAGCAAACCCTGATCCGAAATTCCTGGATGCCCGCACCCTCACCCTTGAAATCCGGAAGTACATCCCCAGTGCACCCATCACCCAACTTATCCCTCGCAGAGACTCTGTTCTCATCAAGTCTCCCTCTCCATCCTTCCATACTGATCTCCTCCGGCGCCTTCCCCGCATCACCTTTGGGCCCCACGCATCCCTCACCCCATTCCTTACATCCTCCTCTCCTCGCCAACCCCAACCGCCACGTCGTCCGCCGACCCTCACTGCCGTCATCACAAAACTCAGCCCTGTGGTCACGGAGGCTGAGGTGTTGGCGGAACTGAATGCCCACCCCTCCCTGGAAATCCGCTCTGCCCGCCGTATTTACAACTCCTCTGGCCCTACTTTCCTCATGCGTATCTTTACAGAGTCCGCCTCCTCCATCGACCACCTCCTCACGCAGGGAGCCCTGATTTTCAACCGCCGCCACCCTGTTGACCCGTCCCGTTCCCCTCCTCAATCTTACCGCTGCCAGCGTTGTCTTCTGTACAATGACCACCTCACCCAGAACTGCAAGAACCCACCCACCTGCCCCCATTGTAAAGCCTCCCACTTCCTCAAACAGTGTCCCAACCTCGCCTCCCCCCCATCCTGCAACACCTGCAATGAACCTCACCCCACCTATTCCTCCAAATGCAAAGCCAAGCCCCCTCCCACTAACCCTGAACTCACTGTCCCCCTTCGCCCCATTGACCCACCTATCCACCCTAACAATTCCCTCCGCCCTCCCCCTACGGCAGAAGACATCATCCGGTTCCTCACCGTCGTCCTGCAGAACATCCACCCCTTCCAGCGCCCCCACACACTCCAGCAGATTTCCCTCGCTGCCCGCTCTGTTTTCCACTTAAACACCTACGCCACATACTCCCACAACCAGGCCCACTTTACCTTCACCCGTCTAGACACCCTCGTTTAAGCCCCTCTCCCCTTCCCGCACCCTTCCCGCACCCACTCTCATGGCTCGTCAACAGTATCGTCTCCTCTACCTCAACATTCGCTCCCTCCTTGCAAACAAATACCTCTTCATGCATACCCTCTCCCAGCACCAGGTTGACTCCTTCATCCTTAATGAAACCTTCCTCCAACCCCACCATGTGGTCCGCATCTCCCCTTATCTCCTTCACCGCACTGACAATCCCCTTCCCCTCGCTCGAGGCGGGGTTGCTATCGGCCACCTCCGGCATCTCCCTGTCCGGCCACAACCCCTCCTCAATGACCCCACCGAACACCTTCTCCTCAGCCTCTTTTTTCCCTCCCTCACCGTCACCTGTGCCACTATCTATATTCGCCCCGCAGCTCCTCTCCCCTTTGACTTCATTTCCCATGTTGACCGTACCTTCTCCACCTATGTGATCGCCGCTGACCTCAACATCCACAGCCGTGACCCTGCCACCCTTCGGCGGTGGCATCAGTTCCTTGCCACCCTCCATGGTGACCTTGTTCCTCTCCCACAGCACACCCGTCCTGAAAGTAACTCCACCCCCGATGTTATCCTCGCTTCCCCCAACCTCCTTGGTCGCATTGCCGTTGATGTCCTCGATCCCGTCGGTAGTGACCATCTCCCTGTCCTTCTCACCATCTCCTCTACCCGTCCTGCCACTGCAGCCACCCGCCCCCCTGCCCCTCCAAAGTCTGTCCATGACTACCACCGTGCCAATTGGGATGCCTACCGGGAATCCATTGCCTTACAGGTCGACAGCCACCCCCTCACTTTCCACCACCCTGATGACATCACCCATGCCTCTTCCTTCCTCCAGAAGACCATCACTGACGCTGTGGAGGCTCATGTCCCTACCAAACTCATCCACCCTCACCGCCCTACGCTTCCTCCGCAGGCCGTCCTTCTTCTGCGTGAATCCCGCAGGCTCTACCGCTCCTTCCTCCGCACTCGTGACCGGGATACTCTCACCCGCCACCGGCAATTACAGCGACATATCCGGAACCTCCTTACAGCAAAGAAACGCCGGGACTGGCGTCAGACATGCACGACTTCCATGTGTTTTAAGAATCACCAATTGTGTTTTTTAACTTTCTGGTGACTTTTTTAACTGTCCCCAATGAACGTCTACATATCAGTGTATTTTTACCTCCATTTTCTCCCCTTACTCTGTTTTATGTTCCCCCTTTTTACCTCCTTATGTATGTATTATTTTATTCTTGTTTTAATTGTCATATCACTCGGCTGAAGAGCGGCGGATTGTGCTGCTGACAGCCCTCCCCTGCCCGTATGGGGCAGGGGAATGAAATCACAATAAAGAAAAAAAAAAAAAAAAAAACAGCCTCCGCCGGACATTAGTGGACAGCATCAGCACAACCTAGCAGAGAGTGCTACGAGAACTGTCACTTGTGATCCTATCCATTGCTGGTTTGGACTTCGTCTATAACGAAGAATCTTACTGTTTGCATGTCGCCAATCGCTTGTGAATTTCGCTGTAAATAAAGTTAACTATTGTCAATTTCCTTTATTGAAATAAAAATGCTAATGCTATTTGCTTGAATTGTTGTATAGCATTCCGAGTACGCAGTATCCTTTAGGCACCCTACACGCAAAGAATGTGCAAGACCCAACGTTAAAATTTAGGGAAAATAAGAATTTAAATTTTTGAAATGTGGCGCTGCAGACCAATGCTGAAGATTAGACGGGTAGGTGGATTAACTAATGAAGAAGTACTCAATCGACATGTGGGAAAACATTATGGCAAACTTGACTAATAAAAGGGACCGGTTAATAGAACGCGTCTTAAGTCATCAAGAAATCGTCAATTTGGTGATGAAGGCAAGTGTGGATGCTAAAGATTTTAAAGGGAGAGGAAGCGATGAACACAGCAAGCAACTTCAACGGCCGTGGGTTATAGTAGTTACTCGGAAATGAAGAGGCTTGCGTAGGATAGCGTAGCGTAGAGAGCTGCATCAAAGCAGTCTATGGACTGAAGAGCATAACAATGACAACAACGAAATTGTTTTTGTGTGTGCGTCCTAAATCATAATATTTTGGTGAACTGCCCCTAGATACTTAATAAGTGTGACAGGATGCAGCAACGTATAGTTAACAATGTATCAAAAAAAAAGGTTCATGTATTTGTCCACATTTGAAGGAAACTGGCACTTATTTCGCCCAGCGTATGTTTTAATCACTTCGTTCTGAATCCCATCTAGAGTTGGCTAACGATGATACTTTCCTGTAAGTGCTGCTCACACAGAAGCTTTCAGGCAATGTAGCCATCACAGATATTTCAGGAATGGCCTAAGATATTGAAACATGTTTTCGCAAGTAACACTACGCAATAGGCTCTTAGTTTCACTGTGTCATTAATATTCGTAGTCTTCCTTACATTGCAAAATCAAAAAGACAATGTCGCAGTTGGTGAAAAAAGACATTTGTTTTTAACACTTAACATGCGCTTGACGTAATATTACTGCACTTCGGTTCAAAACGGTTCAAATGGCTCTAAGCACTATGGGACTTAACATCTGAGGTCATTAGTCCCCTAGACGTAGAACTTCTGAAACCTAACTAACCTCAGGACATCACGCAAATCCATGCCCGAGGTAGGATTCGAATCTGCGACTGTAGCACTGCACTTCGGGAAACGGGAATGTGCGCGGACGTAATATTACGACACATCAATTATGACGATTTTGACACACGAATTATGACGATTCTCTGCAGTGTCAAACGTATGTGTACCGTTCCCGTAAAAGTCTGCTAGGTGAGCAGGCTTCGTAGTTTTTGCTGAATGGTAGTAGCGGTATCACTGTAAGAATTCGTCGTTTTTGAAACCTTTGTTATCGTCTCGTCATTCGCAGGCGTTAGTTGACTTTCAAATTCTCTCTGTTTCGTGCGTTTATTGCTTTTTTATTGATTTTGTGTTCAAAATATTAATTGAAATGGAGAAACTTCTGGAGAAAATGATTTACAAAATACTTGACGAGTCTGGAATGATGAGAAAAATTTTTGATGAGTCAGATTACACGTTTATCGTATTATTTTCACAGATTGTATTGTTATGAAGGATTTGCCAGCAAGTAAACCAGGAAATCAATCCGTTCAATTATAATTCAAGTGAGTGTGATGTTGGACTGTGTTATCGCTGCATGTTTCAATATCTATCACGCTGTACACTATGAAAGCTAAATTTTGGTTTGTTAATGTGTTTTGCATGTCTCTTTATATGTAAATGGGCTGTAAAAGAAATTTAAACAGAAAGAACACTTGTTTGCTCACCGAGAAATGTTTTTGAGTATCAGAACTGCTTTCCAATTTTTTCTAATAACTACTAAATTGAAGCTTCATCTATGGATTCAGATTTAACGCCAACAATGTCAGAACATATACATTTAAAATATAAAATCCAATAAACCTAAAAATGTTTTGAAATGCCAATAATACATTCGCGCACACAAGTTATAACTTTGAAAAAACCACATATTTCAGCCAATCTACAGGTAATGGCAGCTACGTACAAGACCAGCACCGTAAGTGTTAATTCAATGCAACAAAATATGCCATTGATCACAGTGAAACATCCCCGCAAAACTCACAAGTCTGTGTACTATGAGACTGAAGTCATTAAACCTAATGCCGTTTCACTCTATTGCCACGTTAACATCAGATAAGATGGCTGAAATTGTGGTATTTGATCGAAAATATGTCACACTGCACACTTATTTTGGGGTAAGCATACATTGTAAACATTGTCAAGCATCGTATCGATGTATTAATCTTTTCATAATCTATCGTCTAGATAAAGAAAGTATTAGTTTTGTTTTTTAAAAAAAGGAAGAAAACTATCCAACGAGGTTACTGCAGTATCTCTATAGACGAACAAGTTACTAGACAGCCATATAGAATTATACACGTCCTTTTTAGACAACGTTACGTTGATGTGTTGAATTATTTACAGAGTCTTACTTTATTAATAATGTTGTCGTCCTGTGTGTATCAGCTGCTCGTTGGGTCGATGTCAGACTACAAATCTAGAAGTCTGGCGTTCGATTCCCAATCAATCCAAGAATTTTTTTCTTACTCATATCACCTTTCACTTCTAACAATCATTTGTTATTGTGAAAATGCTAAAATTCATTGTGGTCCAGAATCCACGTTAAACTGTAGATCGAGTCATTTTGGGAGACATGTGGAGTAAGTAATAAGTTGTCCGATCCTTTTGCAGTGTCTCAGAATGTCAACAGTAAATATCTCCATGATACGCATTATCTACGAGGGGTGTGCGATAAGTATCGCAAAACTTTTTTTTCTCAGCCAATTCCGGTTGCAAAAAATGTGAAATTTGTTGTGCCACATCGTGGGATACTCCCGCTTCAGCCCCTGTAGTTTCACAATGTTCCAACAGGTGGTGGTGCTATACGTAGCCTTCAAAGTGGCGTCTATAACGGAGGCAAAGAGCCGTCATTGTTTCTTTCGGCAGATATTCATAGGCGCTTGCAGAATGTCTACGGAGACCTGCCAGTAAACAAAACCACGGTGAGTCGTTAGGCGAGGTGTCTGTCATCATCGCAAGACGGGCACGGAAATTTGTCCGATCTCCAGCGTGCCGGTCGGCCGCACACAGCTGTCATTCCAGCACTCGTGAGGACACTCTCATTCTAGATCATCCATGGGTCACAATCAAACACCTCCCTGCTCAGCTGGACGTCTCTATTGATAGTGCTGACACGCTCATCCAACAGTTGGGGCTCTCAGGGGTATACACCCGCTGAGTTCCTTGCCGTCTATCAGAAGACTATGAAGAGCACGTTATGAGGATGATCGCGACAGTTTTTGTGGAACACAGTCACAGGCGATGAAACATGGGTTCATCACTTCGAAGCGCAAACGAAACGGCAATCCACGGAATGGCGCCACGCCACCTCTCCTCCGAAGTAAATGTTCATAGCTGCACTCTCAGCCGGTAAAGTCATGATGACGGTCTTCTGGGATTCTGAGGAAGTTATTCTTTTTGATGTCAGGAAACGACTTCAGCTTGTTCGCCGCCACAAAAATGCAAACAAACGTCTCCTTCTCCATGATAACGAAAGGCCTCACACAAGTCTGCGCTCCCCAGAGGAGCTCACAAAAGTTCGTTGGACTGCTTTTCCTTGTCCGCCATACAGCCCGGACCACGCACCTTTCGACTTCCATCCGGTCGGTGCGAAGGAGGATGTACTTCGCGGGAAGCAGTACGTGGATGATGCGGAGGTTATTGATGCAGCAAGACGTTGGCTCCGACGTTGCGGGCATACAGGTTCTCCCATTATGGTGGCGTAAGGCCGTCGCATTGAACGGAGCGTGTGTTGAAAAATAGGGCTTTTTATCCAAAAAAGTATTGCATGACTTACTGAATGGCCCTCGTTTGTTATACTTTCTGCTACTAGAGTTGAGCTTCTACGTAACGATGTCAGTAATGACCGATCCTGAGGAGAAACGTGTCGGTCTTCGTTGTATCTTCTCTATCTTGTCTATGATGTTCGATAATGTTCCTGTGTGCATGGCGTGCTCCCACCTCTCGCGATATGAAGATGAACATGATCGTTTTCGTGGTCCAGGTGTTGTGGTGTGGGTAGGCGTAATGCCGCATGGACGTACTGACCGATAACTCTGTGAACACGGTACGCTCTTTCCCTCTCGTCAGACCATATTGTTCCGGTGTTCTTGCGTTTTTGTGCCAAGCTAAATGTCTAGACGTGAACATTCTGTCTAAGATTTTTTCCTCTCTGATACATGAAGTCGCATTATTACTTCTTCCTTCAGTTCTTCTTTTATTGCATCGATCAAGACCACTGTTTCAATTTTAGATGTTTTGTTTCGTAAAATTCCTCAACCTGTGATTGGTTCCATTTTTTCAGTATGCCTATAGAGTCATAGCCTGCGGTTCTTCATATACTAATATGTGGTATACTTTTCAATTTTTTTATTTTCTCTTTGCAAGGGAACATTCCCAAATCTCAATAAACCATCTTGATGAAAATTGGCGAGTGCGTAGAGGGGACAAAATAATGAAATACGTAATTTTCTTCGCCAAGGCTTATCAATATACTGAAATATGCATGATACAAATCAGGATATTTAGAGAGTCACCAACGACGATTTGAAATCCTGCTCAGTTTTGTTTTATATTGTGTTCTCTGTCGTGTATATTATGTCAAGAAATTTCCTTCATTTTATTTGCATAGTGTAAGGAAACGTTATGTTTGACGAGATATCTGTATGGTGCGAAAAGTGGTAATTGACACTAAACAATAAAAAGTGTGCGACCACCTACATGAGTACTAAAAGGAATACATTAAATTTCAGTTACACGATAAATCATCCTACTCTAATGGCTGTCGATTTAACTAAGTACGTACGGATTACCATTACGAAAAGTTTAAATTGGAACGATCATATAGAAATTTTTGCCAGAAACATGGAGTTATAATAAGGGGAGTTGTTATGATGTCACAAGCTTGAAGGCGACGCCCACCATGTTACTATGCCCATACATTAGTTTCTGGTGAAAGTATTTTGATAGTAAATGCGAGCTCACATCATTTACAGGTTTACTAGTCGTTCTGATTATACCCTAAAGTGTAAAGGAATCACATTTCATTAGTAAGTTGACTCATTCAAGCGACATTTCCTGTTATGTACATGAATTTTAGTTGCGCTTGTTACTTTTGCTATACTGATTTTATATCTGTAATTTGATTTTAGATGTCGTATCAGTACAACTCGAAGCGCGTAGGTTGAACACTGTGTCAAGGAAATATTGCAAATACACTGAAGCGCCAAAGAAACTGGTATAGGTATTCGTATTCAAATACAAAGATATTTAAACAGGGAGAATATGGCGCTGCGGTCGGCTACGTCTATGCAAGACAACAAGTGTTTGGGGCAGTTGTTAGAACAGTTTCTGTCGCAACAATGGCAAATTACCAAGATTTAAGTGAGTCTGATCGTGTGTTATAGGCGGCGCACTAGCGATGGGCCCAGCATCTCCGAAGTAGCGATGAAGTGGGGATTTTTCCGTACGACCATTTCACGGGAGTACCGTGAATATCACGAATATGGTAAAACATCAAATCTCCGACATAGCTGCGGTCGGGAAATGATCCTGCAAGAACGAGACCCACAGCGACTGAACAGACTCGTTCAACGTGACACAAATGCATCCCTTCCGCAAATAACTGCTGATTTCAATGCTGGGCCAGCAAGGAGTGTCAGCGTGCGAACCATTTAACGTAGCACCATCGATATGGGCTTTCGGAGAAGAACAACCACTCGTGTATCCTTGATGACTGCACGACACTAAGCTTTACGTCTCGCTGGGGCCGTCAACACCGACATTGGACGATGACTGGATACATGTTGCTTCGTCGGACGAGTCTCGTTCCTAATTGTATCGAGCGGTTGGATGTGTGTGGGTATGGAGACAACTTCATGAATCCATGGATCCTGCATCTCAGCATGGAACCGTTCAAACTGGCGGAGGGTCTGTAATGGTGTGGGGCGTGTGTAGTTGAAGTGATACGGGACCCTTGATACGTCTAGATACGATTCTGGAAGGTGACACGTACTTAAGTATCCTGTCTGGTCACCTGTATGTCAATTGTGCATTACGATGGGCAATTCCAGCAGGACAATGTGACACCCCACACGTCCAGAATTTGCTACAGAGTGGTTCTCGGAACACTTTTCTGAGTTTAAACACTTCCACTGGCCACCAAACCCCCCAGACATGAACATTATTGAGCATATCTGTAATGCCTTGCAACGTGATGTTCAGGAGAGATCTCCACAGGCCTGCAGGATTCATGGTGACAGTTCACTCCAGCATTGCTTCAGACATTAGTCGAGTCCATGCTACCTCGTGTTGCGGCACTTCTGCGTGCTCGCGGGGCGCTATACGATATTAGGCAGGTGTACCAGTTTCTTTGGCTCTTCGGTGTATATACTCAGAGTTTTCGGGAAGAGGACACATGTGGAACATCAGTTTCGTCATTCCGTATTAAGGAAAATGATGGATTACAAAAGCAGATTTTCACATCATGTACTTCGTTTCTTGGTTATTCGACACGCGTAGCAAAAAGAAAGTTATATTAACAAAGCCATATGCGTCGTATTACTGGATCAAATATGGTAATAAGACCAGAAAATCGTTGGAAGATGCCTTCCTGACGCTGTGTTGTCACGAAAGCATTGTAATGTTTACTATTCAGAATAACTGTTTCGTGGACGCGACCGAAATTACGAACAAGAAGCAGATGTTAACACCAGGCTGTTAATGTCCAGGGCCTACTAACACCTCAAAGCCATATATAGCGAAAACATATAGCGCCACCTCTCCTTATTATACACCCATGGCCAGAACACTTAGAAGATGCAACAGATCTATGAAAGAGACTCTTGCCCGCCCTCTTTTGGAGTACTGCTTCTCCGTATCACATACAGGATCCTTAACAGATACGATTGAAGATTAACAGAGATCACAGAAAAAGTTGAAAGAAGGGCAGTTCGTTTTGCGAAATAAGGGAGAGTCACGGGAATGACACGAGAATTGGGGCGCCAAGCATTAAAGCAAAACGTTCTTCGTTGCGGCGAGATCTTTCCACGAAAATTCAACCAGCTGGTTTGTCCTCCGAAAGCGAAAGTATTTTGTTGACACCCACCTACACAGGGAGATATGACTATCGTAATAAGAGAAGAGAAACCAGAGCTCGGACGACAAGATTTAAAAGTTCGTTTTTACCACACCCAGTGGAACGGACTAACAACCGAGTAAAAAACCAGAGATATCAATTAGCCAGATCAGCAACGCTAAAAATTTTTAAAAAAGAGTAATTTCTATTCATGAAATTTATGTTGCTTTGGAATGTTGCGTTATTGTAGACAAAGGGAAAAGCTATCAGTGCTGCTCTAGTGACAACGCCGGCAGGATCGAGGAACAAGCGCACTTGGCATAATAATTGGTACAGTGTTGCTGAGACAATAATGTCACTGTTGCCACATGTCGTGGTTTAATGTAGGGCGTGTATGTGCAGAGTGCAAGGTTTGCCCCCACCTGGTCAATGTGGTAGTTTCTTGCTGTCGTCGTTGTGTTGCAGAACGGCACTAATCCATACAAAGTGCCATAGCAGTGAAGTACAATGCTTCATTTGGTTTGAAAGATTAAAAGTTTGTCTACCGTTTCTATGAAATAGTAAAAGAGCAAGGAAATTATGGTAACAATGATAAAGTAAAGATTTAACAACAATTCGTTCATAATACGAAGGGAATTCGGAAAGTAATGTCCGATTAGGCCGCAAAATGGAAACCACTCTGAAAATCTGACAAAGCTCTGTGCAGATGTGTTGGGCAGTGTGTCTAGTACGCCCATCGATCGCGTGAAGTCTCTCTTTTCAGTTCTGAGCGCATAGTGAGCGTGTAGAGATGCCTAAAACAACAGTGTCTCCCGCCAAGTATATGGATCTGCTGAGAGATTTCGTCTGAAGCTATGCAGCCCACATAACATAAATGTCATGCATTTCTCTCTGCAAGACAATTCTCAGTCATGTATGCAGCCCACATAACATAAATTTCATGCCTTTCTTTCTTGAAGACAATTCTCAGCCACTTTGTGCAGGGGCATGAAGACGCTCCTGCAGCGTTTGTGGTGGGAAGTGATTGATCACCAACAATACAGCCCTTAATAGGTTCCCTCCAACGTTCATCTCTGCTCACATGAAATGGTGGTTACGAAGACAACATTTTGGCACAAAACAACGAAAGACAGACCATTGTAGAGAATTGGCGGAAAGCACAGGTGGCTGCTTTCTGTGACGAGGGTACTGGAATGTCTGTTCAACGCCACGACAAATGTCTACACCGTCTATTTAGAGAATTAGCTGGGAGGTGTGGCTAACTGTTGCGAATAAAAAAAAAAGAAAAAAGAAAAAAAAGAAAAAAAATTTGCCCGCATCTCGTGGTCGTGCGGTAGCGTTCTCGCTTCCCACGCCCGGGTTCGATTCCCGGCGGGGTCAGGGATTTTCTCTGCCTCGTGATGGCTGGGTGTTGTGTGCTGTCCTTAGGTTAGTTAGGTTTAAGTAGTTCTAAGTTCTAGGGGACTTATGACCACAGCAGTTGAGTCCCATAGTGCTCAGAGCCATTTTAAAAAAAATTTATGTTCGCTGTGGTCTTGGTCTTCATTTCGCGACAGATCAGACTTCACTTTCAAAATAGCCCTCGCATAAAAAAGAAAACAGCTGATTTGCTGCCTGTGTCTACATGATATGCATTTATTTGCTTGTAGCCCTTGAAAATGGACAAATTAACCCGAAATATATTCTTCGACCTCAGTTTTCACACTTAAGTACTGACTATTCGGAGTGCCCAAATAGTGGTATGACCCTCGATTGCAACATGACCACGCGGCTGCTACGGTCGCAGGTTCGAATCCTGCCTCGTGCATGGATGTGTGTGATGTCCTTAGGTTGGTTAGGTTTACGTAGTTCTAAGTCTAGGGGACTCATGATCTCAGATGTTAAGTCCCATAGTGCTTAGAGCCATTTGTACCATTTTGAGCAGAGTTTCAAAAAATTAGAATCAATAGAATATTTCTGGTGGTTTTTTGTAGTATTCAACCAAACATCACTTTTTGGAGAAAAACAGCGAACAATGGATGGACTAAGATTTCTCTTATTTCCCTATTTAATTTAATATTTTGATTCTATGTGTCATGAAACTAAGTCAAAATTTTTTAGTCTTTGTTCGATTTCTACGTTTATAACAGGAGATAACAGAAAAAAACTGAAGATCAGTTATTTCAGAAACCGGTTATTTTGGGCGATTTTAACAGTCAGTCTAAAATGTCGTAGGGGAAAAAAACGATTTAACCGAAAATCGGTTGTTTCAGCAATAACCGCAGTCCCTTGTCTGAAGTTGGTTCGATGAACCCTCTGCCAAGCACTTAAATGTGACACACAAGGCATTTCCGTAAGCGTGTGCAAAAAATGTAACAGGATTTTGGGAATGCTCCACTGATCAGTTTGTAGGGAATCTGAAGTCCGAGAAGCAAGATGAAGGAGATATGGAAGTAAACTTGCCTACCGATTTGTCTAGTATTGCTGTTTTGCAGCTTATTTTCAAGTAACATGCGTACAAGTTTACACGTGCTGTGCTGCTTTTTTACATGTACATTCTTTACTTCCTTTAAGGAAACAAGGAAAACGAGTTTGGTTATTAGGAAGCCATGATTTGTTTACTTTACTTATCCATAAGATGGCTCTGCTGTATTCACATCGTCCTATGACAGAACATGCTATGAATCATCGACCGGTACAGTTTCCCAGAACTCACTGACATGCACGTTGCCTATAGCCAGGGAAGTACGTTGCAATGCTCTCCCTGCTAAAATGCTGTACAGGGAACGATTTCCTAACAGGCATCACCCGTCGAGTGTTCATTGTTCTCGATCGACAACTGCGGGAGACAGATTCGTTAGAAAGAAGACATGAGGGACCAGGCAACATGAGGCCCACTCGCAGATCCGATTTTGAGGAGGAGGTGCTGGAATGTGTTGAAGCGGGCCCCGCTACAAGCACTCGTCGTATTTCAGTGAAATGGGTGCTGACCATAATAGCGTGTGGTGAGTACTGCACGAACGACAATAGCACCCATATCATCCACAATGAGTCCATGCAATGCTTGTGAATGACTTTGCGTCAACGGTCGCATTGTGTCCAATAATGGTGTAATCGACCCGTCTTCCAGATTTCTCTGTTTACTGACGAGGCCTCATTTGATCGTGACGGTATTTCGAACAGCAGGAACAGGTATGTGTTGGATGAGAGAAACTCAAAAGTTGTAGTGGAGTCACACCATAAACGACCTTTTGCTGCGAATATCTGGGCCGGCAATGTAGCCGACAACCTCACTGGGCCACATCTTCTACCCGGCCGTCTGAAAGGCCACCTGTACTTGAGGTTCGTGGAGAACGTACCCTTTGGTGTTAGTGAGAGGATGTGGGTACAACATGACGGTGCACCGCCTCAGTTCAGTGTGGATGTCCGCAACAATCTCAATGCTGTATTTCCTGTCGCTGGATTGCAAGCGGAGGTCCTACTCCATGGCCTGCGCGGTCACCTGACCTGAATCCACTTGATTTTCCCTATGTGGATATCTAAAGTCGGAATTAGTTGCCAGAATTGCAGCTGCATGTGATGTGATTCGAAATACACCAGGGATTTTTTGAAAGACATCATGTTTACGCTAGTGACTGTTAAACTTTTTACACTCCTGGAAATTGAAATAAGAACACCGTGAATTCATTGTCCCAGGAAGGGGAAACTTTATTGACACATTCCTGGGGTCAGATACATCACATGATCACACTGACAGAACCACAGGCACATAGACACAGGCAACAGAGCATGCACAATGTTGGCACTAGTACAGTGTATATCCACCTTTCGCAGCAATGCAGGCTGCTATTCTCCCATGGAGACGATCGTAGAGATGCTGGATGTAGTCCTGTGGAACGGCTTGCCATGCCATTTCCACCTGGCGCCTCAGTTGGACCAGCGTTCGTGCTGGACGTGCAGACCGCGTGAGACGACGCTTCATCCAGTCCCAAACATGCTCAATGGGGGACAGATCCGGAGATCTTGCTGGCCAGGGTAGTTGACTTACACCTTCTAGAGCACGTTGGGTGGCACGGGATACATGCGGACGTGCATTGTCCTGTTGGAACAGCAAGTTCCCTTGCCGGTCTAGGAATGGTAGAACGATGGGTTCGATGACGGTTTGGATGTACCGTGCACTATTCAGTGTCCCCTCGACGATCACCAGTGGTGTACGGCCAGTGTAGGAGATCGCTCCCCACACCATGATGCCGGGTGTTGGCCCTGTGTGCCTCGGTCGTATGCAGTCCTGATTGTGGCGCTCACCTGCACGGCGCCAAACACGCATACGACCATCACTGGCACCAAGGCAGAAGCGACTCTCATCGCTGAAGACGACACGTCTCCATTCGTCCCTCCATTCACGCCTGTCGCGACACCACTGGAGGCGGGCTGCACGATGTTGGGGCGTGAGCGGAAGACGGCCTAACGGTGTGCGGGACCGTAGCCCAGCTTCATGGAGACGGTTGCGAATGGTCCTCGCCGATACCCCAGGAGCAACAGTGTCCCTAATTTGCTGGGAAGTGGCGGTGCGGTCCCCTACGGCACTGCGTAGGATCCTACGGTCTTGGCGTGCATCCGTGCGTCGCTGCGGTCCGGTCCCAGGTCGACGGGCACGTGCACCTTCCGCCGACCACTGGCGACAACATCGATGTACTTTGGAGACCTCACGCCCCACGTGTTGAGCAATTCGGCGGTACGTCCACCCGGCCTCCCGCATGCCCACTATACGCCCTCGCTCAAAGTCCGTCAACTGCACATACGGTTCACGTCCACGCTGTCGCGGCATGCTACCAGTGTTAAAGACTGCGATGGAGCTCCGTATACCACGGCAAACTGGCTGACACTGACGGCGGCGGTGCACAAATGCTGCGCAGCTAGCGCCATTCGACGGCTAACACCGCGGTTCCTGGTGTGTCCGCTGTGCCGTGCGTGTGATCATTGCTTGTACAGCCCTCTCGCAGTGTCCGGAGCAAGTATGGTGGGTCTGACACACCGGTGTCAATGTGTTCTTTTTTCCATTTCCAGGAGTGTATAAATGTGTCAGCATGTATCAAGTTGACGTGGCTTAAAACCAGAAGCATCTGCACTTGATGATAATGGCCTAAGGCCGAAATTGCAATAGTGGAAATAAAAAGTTTAACAGTCACTGGCGTAAAAAAAACGCTTAAAAATTTACATGACCGTGAATCCCAGTTTTGAAAAGTTAATTAACACTAGGGATATTTGTCTCTGTGCCAGAATCTTCTTCGTCGATCTCACGCTTGCATTGAGGTTGATAGCCGTCAGTTTCAGCACATTTTGTAAGATGCAGTACAAATATACGTTCATTGTGTTAGTGATGGTATTTCCAGTTACTGTAACAAATGTAAATAAAAAAGCACACTGTAATGTGATTTTATTCCTATTATCTTCTCAAGTTGGCTTCTCCGACATCAGATCCCTACCCCAAAATGTTCAGTGGAACATCGTCTGTGACATGTTAAATTTTTGCACGCTCTTACGGAAACAACCTATATGTAGGTAAGTTGTTGTTTGCTGCATTCGCTAGGGGCGAACGTCCCATGACACCCGTTCAAGTTCGTTGTTGATACACTGACTCAGCTTTTTTATTACAAAAGGCAGCTAAGGCTCCCCTCTAACCGAAAATGCTGAGCTAACGTGCCGGCGTCCGCTAAGCCATCGCGACGCAGTGGTCATTGCAAATATACGAACTACCCTAGCACGCGTCCCAGCAGACCGAAATTCTCCACACACTAGAAATGTTGTTCTCCTCGCCCGTTATCCTCATTATTCGCGCAATTTCGCCGGTTCCCGTAAGAGTTCGAGTCTGGTGTGTATCTGTACTGAGCAGATGGTTGGCCGTCTCTCCTGAATTTTGTATATGGTGTTTATTCTTTCAGACGTGTCCGAAAGCTATACAGGGTGTTACAAAAAGGTACGGCCAAACTTTCAGGAAACATTCCTCACACACAAAGAAAGAAAATATGTTATGTGGACCTGTGTCCGGAAACGCTTACTTTCTATGTTAGAGCTCATTTTATTACTTCTCTTCAAATCACATTAATCATGGAATGGAAACACACAGTAACAGAACGTACCAGCGTGACTTCAAACACTTTAGTTACAGGAAATGTTCAAAATGTCCTCCGTTAGCGAGGATACATGCATCCACCCTCCGTCGCATGGAATCCCTGATGCGCTGATGCAGCCCTGCAGAATGGCGTATTGTATCACATCCGTCCACAATACGAGCACGAAGAGTCTCTACATTTGGTACCGGGGTTGCGTAGACAAGAGCTTTCAAATGCCCCCATAAATGAAAGTCAAGAGGGTTGAGGTCAGGAGAGCGTGGAGGCCATGGAATTGGTCCGCCTCTACCAATCCATCGGTCACCGAATTTGTTGTTGAGAAGCGTACGAACACTTCGACTGAAATGTGCAGGAGCTCCATCGTGCATGAGCCACATGTTGTGTCGTACTTGTAAAGGCACATGCTCTAGCAGCACAGGTAGAGTATCCCGTATGAAATCATGGCGGTGAATCGAGGAAGTACAGTACATACTGGACACATGTCCACATAACATCTTTTCTTTATTTGTGTGTGAGGAATGTTTCCTGCAAGTTTGGCCGTACCTTTTTGTAACACCCTGTAATTAAGGCGAGTCGGCCAACCATTTCTTCAGTGCAGATCCACACTACGCTCGATCTCGTATGGGAATCGGTGAATCGGCGAAATTGCGCGAACAAAAAGCCGCGCGGGATTAGCCGAGTGGTCTTAGGCGCTGCATCCATGGGCTGTGCGGCTGGTCCCGGCGGAAGTTCGAGGCCTCCCTCGGGCATGGGTGTGTGTGTTTGTCCTTAGGACAATTTAGGTTAAGTAGTGTGTAAGCTTAGGGACTGATGACCTTATCAGTTAAGTCCCATAAGTTTTCACACACGCGAACAATGAGAATAACTGGTGAGGACCACTACGATAGTATTGAGTGGATAAGATAAGAATCGCCAGCCGTTGTGGCCGAGCGGTTCTAGGCACTTCAGTCCCGAACCGCGCTGCTGCTACGGTCGCAGGTTCGAATCCTGCCTCGGTCATGGATGTGTGTGATGTCCTTAGGTTAGTTAGGTTTAAGTAGTTCTAAGTCAAGGGGCAGATGACCTCAGATGTTAAGTCCCATAGTGCTTAGAGCCATTTGAAGATGCGTCTGGAGGTGTGCTAGGGTAGTCCGAGCAGTTGCAATGACCACTGTGTTTGGATGGCCCAGCGATCAGACCATCTGCACGGTAAGCAGGAGACCCAGGCTCGAGTCCCGGTGCGTTACAGATCTTCAACTTTCTCCATTGACGTAAATCAATGCCCACTTCGCGATGGAAGTCTGTAATTGCTTTGTGACTGAAGCGCTAATTTTAGAGTAGTTACATGTTGTTGTTGTTGCGGTCTTCAGTCCTGAGACTGGTTTAATGCAGCTCTCCATGCAGCTCTATCCTGTGCAAGCTTCATCTCCCAGTACTTACTGCAATCTACATCCTTCTGAATCTGCTTAGTGTATTCATTTCTTGGTCTCCCTCTATTATTTTTACCCTCCATACTGCCCTCCAATACGAAATTGGTGATCCCTTGATGCCTCAGAACATGTCCTACCAACCGATCCCTTCTTCTAGTCAAGTTGTGCACAAACTCCTCTTCTCCCCAATCCTATTCAATACCTCCTCATTAGTTATGTGATCTACCCATCTAATCTTCAGCATTCTTCTGTAGCACCACATTTCTAAAGCTTCTATTCTCTTCTTGTCCAAACTATTTATCGTCCATGTTTCACTTCCATACATGGCTACACTCCATACAAATCCTTTCAGAAACGACTTCCTGACACTCTATACTCGATGTTAACAAATTTCTCTTCTTCAGAAACGCTTTCCTTGCCATTGCCAGTCTACATTTTATAGCCTCTCTACTTCGACGGTCATCAGTTATTTTGCTCCCCAAATAGCAAAGCTCATTTACTACTTTAAGCGTCTCATTTCCTAATCTAATTCCCTCAGCATCACCCTACTTAATTCGACTACATTCCATGATCCTCGTTTTGCTTTTGTTGATGTTCATCTTATATCCTCCTTTCAAGACACTGTCCATTCTCCTTTGCTGTCTCTGACAGAATTACAATGTCATAGGCGAACCTCAAAGTTTTTATTTCTTCTCCGTGGATTTTAATACCTACTCCGAACTTTTCCTTTGTTTTCTTTACTGCTTGCTCAATTTATAGATTGAATAACATCGGGGAGAGGCTACAACACTGTCTCACTCTCTTCCCAACCACTGCTTCCCTTTCATGCCCCTCGACTCTTATAACTGCTATCTGGTTCCTGTACAAATTGTAAATAGCCTTTCGCTCCCTGTATTTTACCCCTGCCACCTTTAGAATTTGAAAGAGAGTATTCCAGTCAACAGTGTCAAAAGCGTTCTCTAAGTCTACAAATGCTAGAAAAGTAGGTTTGCCTTTCCTTAATCTTTCTTCTAAGATAAGGCTTAAGGTCAGTATTGCCTCACGTGTTCCAACATTTCTACAGAATCCAAACTGATCTTCCCCGAGGTCGACATCTACCAGCTTTTCCATTCGTCTGTAAAGAATTCGCGTTAGTATTTTGCAGCTGTGACTTATTAAACTGATAGTTCGGTAATTTTCACATCTGTCCACACCTGCTTTCTTTGGGATTGGAATTAGTATCTTCTTCTTGAAGTCTGAGGGTATTTCGCCTGTCTCATACATCTGCGTTAGTAGTGTGTGGATAAGATGAGAATCTGGGTCTGGTGGGAGGCGTGCTAGGGCAGTCCGAGCAGTGCAATGACCACTGTGTTTGGATGCCCCAGCGATCAGACCATCTGCACAGTAAGCAGGAGACCCAGTTTCGAGCCCCCATCCGGCACAAATCTTCAACTTTCTCCAGTGACGTAAATCAATGCCCACTTCGCAATGGAAGTCTGTAATTCCTTTGCGACTGAAGAGCTAATTTTAGAGAAGTTACGTAGACTTACATATAGATGATGTTGGGGGCGGGAGACTGTAGCAAACTCCGACATCCCTCAGAACCGAACCCCGGATCGGAACGTGCTGTAGCTGTGCCCACACTCCGGCCCCCTTGACAAAACTTCCTTGCGCGGCGGTGTCCGTGGGAGGGGCGGTCAGCCAGGTGTGACGGGCCATGGCCGGCTGCTGCCTCTACCTGCTACCTGCTACATGCCGCCATTGGTCGCGACGGGCCAATAGCACTGCGGCGCACCTGCCCGCAACGCGCTGCCGCACGCCGGTTCCCGCGCTGCTGCTAGCCACCCACTAGGCGCGCCATTTGCATAACGTCGTGTTTTGCTTCCTCCTCCTCCTCCTCCTCTCGGATCGGCGGAGGATTAGCGCGGCAGTTGCTGGTATTTCCCCACCCCCTTCCCCCCGGCCAGCCCTTCCCTCGGTGCCGGCTCCATCCCACTCCATCAAAGACTACATTACTATACGTAGCTGCACAACAACTCGTGTTTTGTGAACAGGCAATTCCGTATTCCTAGGTATCCGACGCTGTGTCTCATCGTGGACTACGATTCACGACACGCTCATACTGAGCATCTTCAAAAAAAATGGTTCAAATGGCTCTGAGCACTATGGGACTCAACTGCTGAGATCATTAGTCCCCTAGAACTTAGAACTAGTTAAACCTAACTAACCTAAGGACATCACAAACATCCATGCCCGAGGCAGGATTCGAACCTGCGACCGTAGCGGTCTTGCGGTTCCAGACTGCAACGCCTTTAACCGCACGGCCACTTCGGCCGGCGGAGCATCTTCACAGATACGTCACTGGCTCGAGGAATCTTAGATTACCAGTACGCAGCACGTTATATAGAGCAGCGAATGTAGTAGTATAGCGTGTTCCTCAAAGTAGCGTAATAGGATCTATGATTTCCTCAATATACATAAACGATTTATTAGACACGATCAGCAGCCCTATACATCTTCAGCTACATACATAATCCGCAAGCCACCGTACAGTGCTTCACTGAGGGTACACTCTACCAGTACTAGTTTCCTTTCCTGTCCCGCTCACAGATACAGCCTCCGTATGAGGCCTAATTTCTCGTATCTTACACGAGATGTTTGTTGGTCCCAGTACAATAGTACTACTGTCACTCTCAAATGCCAGCTCTCTAAATTTTCTCAAAAGTGTTTCTCGAAAAGAACGTCGCCTTCCCTGCAGGGATTCCCATTTGAGTCCCGAAGCATCTCCGTAACACTTACATATTGTTCGAACTTACATGTAACAAATACACACTACTGGCCATTAAAATTGCTACACCACAAACATGACGTGCTACAGACGCCAAATTTAACCGACAGAAAGAAGATGCTATGATATGCAAATGATTAGCTTTCAGAGCATTCACACAAGGTTGGCGCCGGTGGCGACACCTACAACGTGTTGCCATGAGAAAAGTTTCCAACCGATTTCTCATACACAAACAGCAGTTGACCGGCGTTGCCTGGTGAAACGTTGTTGTGATGCCTCGTGTAAGGAGGAGAAATGCGTACCATCACGTTTCCGACTTTCATAAAGGTCGGATTGTAGCCTATCGCGATTGCGGTTCATCGTATCGCGACATTGCTGCTCGCGTTGGTCGAGATCCAATGACTGTTAGCAGGATATGGAATTGGTGGGTTCAGGGGGGTTATACGGGACGCCGTGCTGGATCCCAAAGGCCTCATATCACTAGCAGTCGAGATGACAGGCATCTTATCCGCATGGCTGTAACGGATCGTGCAGCCACGTCTCGATCCCTGAGTCAACACATGGGGACGATTGCAAGACAACAACCATCTGCACGAACAGTTCGACGACGTTTGCAGCAGTATGTACTATCAGCTCGGAGACAATGGCTGCGGTTACCCTTGACGCTGCATCACAGACAGGGCGCCTGCGATGGTGTACTCAACGACGAACCTCGGTGCATGAATGGCAAAACATTTTTTCGGATGAATCCAGGTTCTGTTTACAGCATCATGATGGTCGCATCCGTGTTTGGCGACGTCGCGGTGAACGCACATTGGAAGCTTGTATTCGTCATCGCCATACTGGAGTATCACCCGGCGTGATGGTATGGGGTGCCATTGGTTGCACGTCTCGGTCACTTCTTGTTCGCATTAACGGCACTTTGAACAATGGACGTTACATTTCAGATGTGTTACGACCCGTGCCTCTACCCTTCATTCGATCCCTGCGAAACCCTACATTTCAGCAGGATAATGCACGACCGCATGTTGCAGGTCCTGTTCGACTGCTGCCCTGACCAGCACATTCTCCAGATCTCTCACCAATTGAAAACGTCTGGTCAATGGTGGCCGAGCAACTGGCTCGTCACAATGCGCCAGTCACTTCTCCTGATGAATTGTGGTATCGTGTTGAAGCTGCATGGGCAGCTTTACCTGTACACGCCATCCAAGCTCTGTTTGACTCAATGCCCAGGCGTATCAAGACCGTTATTTCGGCCAGAGGTGGCTGTTCTTTGTACTGATTTCTCAGGATCTATGCACCCAAATTACGTGAAAATGTAATCACATGTCAGATCTAGTATAATATATTTGTCCAATCAATACGCGTTTATCATTTGCATTTCTTCTTGGTGTAGCAATTTTAGTGGCCAGTAGTGTAGCAACCCGCCTCTGTACTGCTTCCTTGTCTTCCTTTAATCCGACCGGTAGTGGATCCCAAACACATGATCAGTACTCAAGAATAGGTCACACTAGCGTCCTACATGCGGTCTCCTTTACAGATGAATCACACTTTGCTAAAATTCTCGAAGTGGACCCCACGCCTGTACTACCACAGTCCTCACATTTCATGTCGCTTTGCAACTTTACGCCCAGATATTCAGACGAGGTGACAGTGTCAAGCACAACACTACTAATTCTGCTTCCGAATATTACGGGTTTGTTTTTCTTACTCATACGCATTTACATTTTTTCACATGCAGAACCAGCAGCCATTCATTATACCTACTAGAAATTTTGTGTGAGTCATCTTGTAACATCCTACAATCTCTCCTCTTCAACACCTTCCTGTGCAGCACAGCATCATTAGCAAACAACCGCAGTCTGGTGTCCACCCAGTCCGCCAGATCAATTACGTATAAAGAAAATAATAGCGGTCCTATCGCATTTCTCTGCGGCACTCTTGAAGATACCCTTGTCTCTGATGAAAACTTGCCGTCGAGGACAACGTACTCGGTTCTGTTAAGGATTATTACTTAAGAATTCTTCTAGCCACTCACATACCTGGCAACCTATTCTCTGTTTTCCTACGTGTCAACAGTCTGCAATGGGGCACCGTGTCAAATCCTTTTCGGATATCTACAAATATGGAAACTTCCTGCTGCCCTTCATCAACAGTTTGCGATACATCATGTGAGAAACGCAAACTGGGTTTCACACTTGGACGTAAGCTTTTCGGTCTGTAGATCGTCTATTATATTCGAATTCAGAATATCTCCTAGAATTCTGCAGCGAACTTCTGTTAGGAATATTGCCGTGTAACTTTTACGGTCCGTTCTTTTACCCTTCTTATATGGACGAGTCACCTGCGTTCTTTTTTTTCAGTTGCTTGGGACTTAGTGCTGGATGAGGAGCCAATGCCATTGAATACTCTTTGTAAAACCGAATCGGGATTCTTTCTACACCAGGTGACTTATTTGTTTTCAGCTCTTCCAGTTGTTTCTGAATGCCAGGGATACTTATTACTGTGTGGTCCGTACGGGACTCTGTGCGATGGTCAAACTATAAGACAGTTGCCAGATGATCCTGTTGAATACAGCATAATATCATCGTTGGACGATCGTAGCGAATAGCAGAAGGACTTCGACCAAATTTTCAGTTGGTGTAATGAATGACAGCTCTTATTAAATTTGGATAATGCATATAATAAAGAGAAGTAACTCTGTATTAGCTTGGGTGTGGAGGGGGGTGGGGAGTGAGTACTGAAAAACACAATTAGTCAACGACAACTGCCATTTATGAGTGCATAAATTGTATAATAAGCCTGTCGTACAAGAAGCAGCAATCAGTATGAGTATTTATTGATCTATCGAAAGCTTTTTACGTGGTGGATCAAAAGTTTCCGCTATCGAAGTTTGAAAGATATGCCATTCGAAATCTACCCAACAGTTAAATCAGTTCCTTCCCCGGTAATCGTAAACCAGCAGTCTGCTTCAAGCATGCTGTCAACCTTAAAACTATTTCTGAGCAGTTGTCAGAGTATAATCAAATTAAATATGGTTTACCTTAAGAATCAGTATTGGAACCACTTCTGTTCCTTATGTACGTTATCGGTCTAAGGTTAAACGTGGATGCTCATCTCATAATGATATTTGTGGAAGACATCATAGTACTATTAGGAGGGGAAAATAACGGAAAATATCAGCGATCATTATACACTTTCACAAAGCAACCAACTGGGTAAAGATAACCTGCTTTTAATAAATAGTAAAAAACCTTCACACTAAAGTGTCACAATGTCTGGACACGGATTTGTTCATCCCATTTCTCTCTGTCGACGATGAGCCGGTTGGTAACAGCATAAATTCAAATCTTTAGTATTATTATTCGAAAGTAATTTGTAATGAATTAGCCATACAGGTGTGTGAGAACAATAATAAGACTGATTTTTTATCTACCAAAGTTTTTATTCTTTTCAAACCACAATGTCTACCCCTTCAAAGCAGTTCCCTTCGGCATTTATGTACCGCTTCAGTCCTGCTTTCAACACTGGTGCGGTCTTTAACATGTCGGTCACATTCTTTCCAATGTTCTCCATAGTGCAGAAATGACGTCCTTTTAAGACATTTTTCAACCTCGGGAAAAGAAAATGTCACAGAGACTCAGATGATGTGAACATGGGGCTGTTGAAAACAGGAATGCCTTTTGAGAGGAAAAATTTCGTGATGGAATTAGCTGTGTGACATGGGACGTTGCTGCCCGGGGTAGCGTCTTGTCACGGTCCACGCGGCTCCCCCCGTAGGAGGTTCGAGTCCTCCCTCGGGCATGGATGACCGCAGCAGTCTGGTCCCATAAGACCTTACCACAAATTTCTAATTTCCATGAGGCGTTGTCATGATGCAAAATTCATTTGTCTCCAGTGTTCGGTCTCACACGAACACTCTTTTCCTGAACCTTTTAAGGACATCTTTGTAAATCAGTCGATTGACACTTTGTCCTGGAGGAACAAATTTCTTATGCACGATGCCATACCGTCAAAAAAGCAAATCAGCATTGTTTTGATCTTATATTCGCTCATTCTGGCTGTTTTCGGTCAAAGAGATGTCTCAGTGTGCCACTCCTCACTTTGCCGCTTTGTCTGAGGATCGTACTCAAAAGTCCAGGATCCATCAACTGTGACCACACGACTGAACCATTCATGGTCATTGGCAAACCTCTCAAGGAGATCATCACACATGTCTCTTTAACTGACCACCTGCTCAATTGTAAAGGTTTTCGACACCATTTAGGAACAAACCTATCGCACGTGCAAAAGTTTGGTCAAGATTTGATGTTCGGTGAAGGTGTTTAAGTCTGACAGGTCACCCACTATTCTCAATGTTAAACGTCGATATGATCTCACAAGAGCAAGCACACTTTCGACGTTTTCGTTGATTATTGAAGCTGAAGACGTGCCTGAGCGAGTTTCATCATCAACGTATTCTCGGCCTTTCACAAATGATTTGTGCCAGCGGAAAACTTGTGCTCTTGATTAGGAATGTTCCCCATAGGACTGTTTCAACTCTTCAAAGAGTACACACATAGATTCCTCAAGTTCAACAGAAAGCTTGATGGCATAACGTTGCTCTAAATTTAGTTATTCCATTTTCGTGACACACAACAAAAATACAGCTTCATTAATGGCGATCTCAAAATTCACGTGACGGCCGTACGGAACTGAAACTCGGACTGAGCATCTGGAAGGGATGAACCCATCGGTGTACACGAACTGGAGATCACGGCGTTGCCAGATAGCTCGCAGTGTTGCGAGTTTCATTACTTTTCTCACACATCTCGTGTATAGAAAAAGCGCCAAGGTGTCCTGCCGTAAAAAGGAAGGAAGATTGGGTTTAACGTCCCGTCGACATCGAGGTCATTAGAAACGCAGTAGAAGCTCGGATTGTGTCAAGGAAGGTAATCGGCCATGCCCTTTCAAAGAAACCATTCCGGCATTCGCCTGGAGCGACTTAGGGAAATTACGGGAATCCTAAATCTGGATGGCCGGAGGCGGGTTTGAACCGTAGTCTTCCCGAATTCCTATTGTAAGATCTGTTGCATGCTGTATACATTTTGTATCATAATTAATAGCAAAAACTGACACTGCCGAAATTACACGATAATAGAATCAAAAATGTTCTGACCAACATGGATCCGAAAATGAGCCGTTTGTGAGATGATTGCAAATGTATGGTTATCTACTTCAGTATGAAATATTGTCCTAGCTAGAACTAATATATTTCAAATGTCAAGTTTTCGATTGAGGAACCACCTAACTGGGCACAAATTTCGCCCATGACACGCGATAGCACTTCAGCCCGTTAAGATTTTTGCTCATTCGTACCTAATAAAGGTACATCGACAGATGTAAAGGTAATTTTCGGTGTACCCCAAGGAAGTGTGATAGGAGCGTTACTGTTTACAATATATACAAATGGTTTAGTAGAAAGCGTCGGATGCCCCAAAGCTTTTCGCAGATGATGCGGTTGTCTATCACGAAGTAGCAACGCCAGAAGATAGGAACGATTTGCAGAATGACCTCCAGAAAAGTGATGAACGGTGCAGGTTCTGGCAGTTGACCCTGAACGTAAATAAATGTAACATATTGCACATACATAAGAAAAGAAATCCACTATTGGATAGCTACACTATTGATGACAAACCGCTGCCGTATCTGCCGTAAAATATCTAGCAATAAATATCCGGAGCGACCTTCAGTGGAATGACCGTATAAAACAGTGGGAAAAGGAGATGCCAGATTCATAGAAATAATCTTAAGGAAATCTAGCTCATCCACGAAGTAAGTGGCTTATAAGGCTCTTGTTCGACCCATTCTTGAGTGTTGTTCATCTGTTTGGGATACCTATCAGGTAGAACTGATAGAAGAGAGAGAAGATTCAACGAAGAGCGACACGTTTCGTCACGGGATCATCTAATCGGCACGAGCGCGTTACGGAGAAGCTCAACAAACTCCATTAGGAGGCGTCACTAGAGATGGGTTGTGCATCATGGAGAGTTTACTACTGAAATTTCGAGAGAGTACTTTCCGGGAGGAGTCGGACAACATATTACTTCCCCCTACATACGTCTCGCGTAATGGCCATGAGGAGAAACTTCGAGAAATTAGAGTCAGTCATTCTTCCCACGCGCTATTCACGAGTGGAACGGGGTTGAAGCGCTCAGTTAGTGGTAGAAAAAGTGCCGTCCGCCACACACCATTAGATGTAGATATGTTACACGTGTTTTCCTTGCATTTGGTTGCAATACTGCACTTGTCTCTGCAGCAAGTTACGAATTCTGTCAGATGCCCGCAGAGCATCTAGCAAAGATTAAAAACACTGTACAGTTCACTGCATTGCACTGGTACTTCAACCACGTCAGTGGCAGTGTTGTGCACTTCACTTTTGAGAAAAATCTTGATTGACCCGCGCAAGGAAAACACGTCCAAGCAATCCTGGAAGATCTCGTCTTAATCAAACATTCAATGAGATACGTTGCTGCTATGGTGACTCATTAACATATTGAGCTACGTCCACTTGGAGCCTAATTAAATGGTGGCTTAACGGAATAGTTTACGCTTCAAAAACATTCGTACAAACTCGGACGTTATTTCATACTGAAGTCAGTGGCGGGTAGTAAGCGCACATTCGCCACTGTTTCGCAAACGGCTGCCTTGCACATCCATGTTTACTGCAACTATTTTGTTCCTACTATAGCATGCTTTCACGCTGCTCATTTTTCGCTGTTAAATGTGATACATCATGCACAGGCTAGTTTTTCTAACTGGGGAGAAACTTCAGGAAACGACAACAGAGAGGATAAGGAGCAAAAAAGGGTAATATGGCCGTAAAGTCGGAAACGCGTTCCAAGACAGGTACATATGAAGGTGGAGATAAAAGATCCTTGACAGTGTAGGTTTCAATGATTGAAAGCACAAGTGAGAACACGCCAGGCAAGTGGGATTGTTTGGTGTGTGCTATTGTTTTAGTGGTATGGTGGCAGTAAACCATCAGCAGCTGAGCTTCAGTGTGTGGGCGGGGACTATTGAGAACTGCCTCGTGGGACAAGCCATTTATATCTGCGCTTCCTGCACGGTCTTTTTACCCGGTTATTAGCAAAAAATGAAAACAACTGTTATAACTGAGATCAAACAAATAACGAAAAATATCTGTTATTCAGAACTAAAATAAGGTATTGGTTTTAACCGGTCGGTTTTCCCCATCTCTGTCTTGTTAGTGGTTGCGGGTTGTGGGTAGGGAGAATATGGTGTGCTGCGGATAGGGGTGGGGGAAGGGGATGGGAAGACGCACTGCAGCTAACATAAACCTGTGTTTTGAGCCTCCACTAGGTCCTGATAACCGTCTTCCTCTTCCGAACTGAACTGTGAAATGTAATCCCCAAGATGGGCCAGCAACCGCATCACCCCACATTTCGAAAAAATCACATTGAAAATAACGCAAGAAAATACAGCACAGCTCAGTGACAAATCAGATGCCAATGCAGTCAACATTGGCTAACACTACGCTGCAGAGCTGGCTTGGTAACCACTTCAGCAAATAGTCTCCCGACTACTGCCAATTGCCAGCGACCATAACTGCGGGTGTCTGCGCGCCAATTACAATTCTCACATGGTACATGCTAGTGCTCGAGCTCACTTCCGCATTTCCATGCGGAGGCATCTCGACAAAATCTATCCCGACCACACGTGAAAGGTAAGACTGCACTGCATTGCAGCAGAGAGGCGAGGCGCGATTTTCACAGCAGATTCAGCAACAAAACTGAAAACAAATGCCTTGATTATGTCAAGCCCAAAACAATTATCAGGCAAGAGAGTTTGCCTCGTGTGATTGTTGGAGACGAAGTTTTTTCATTAAAAAACCGTTACACGAGACCTTATCCTGGTACACAATTAGAGGACCAGTCTAAAAAAGTATATGATTTCCCGAACAAGTAGCTCCTCAATTGGCCTGACAAGAGCTGAATGCATCCCGCCTGCCAACAGCACTCCGCAGACCCGGTCGGTGACCAACCGTACAAAAAAAAAAAAAAGTTTAAGTGAAAGAGTACCACGGCACTTCTTTACATATGCGATTTCGAAAATGTGCGCCATCCTTCCCGGACGTACTCGTTCCACTTGCCTGGTGTCTTCTCACGTGTGCTTCCAATCGTTGCAATCTACACTGTGAAACCCTCAAGTGAGTGTGCTTCCCCTTCTACGCGTCGCCGCAGCAGGTCCGAGGATAGACAAAAGTATCATTCCGCCACGGGAGGGAGTAGGGGCATGAAGTTAACTTTCGCAAGCTCATTTTTCCATAAAGACTAACGGGTTGCACAGTACACAGTAAAGACGCCCATTAGGAAAAAAATCTAAAAACGTGATAATTGAAGAAAACTTGACAAGCAACGTCGCTAAAAAAGCACGCTATTGGCTGACTAGATTCGTCAGAGCTATGGTGACAGCATCGGATCTTATGCTTTAAAACTTTCGCAACATATTGTCCATCAGTGTCGGAAGTTGATTTACTCTGCATATGCTCTTCTCACTACCATGACGATCACCACACATCGGCATCTCAAATATAAAAGTATTATTCACAAACATGAACATAACTACACTGCGCCGATTGGGCCGATTACAAGTGTTATATTTATGTTTGTATTTAATACTTTTAGATTTGACACGCCGCTGTGTATTGATCTTCATGGTAGTGGGAAGTGCGTACGCAAGGTGAAGCGACTTGTAACGCTGATCGACAATATCTTGTAAAAATTTCAAAGCAAAAGATCCGATGATGACGGCATAGCTCTGTCGAAACCAGTCATCCAATGACATACTTTTTTTAGCCATCTTGGCTTGTAAGGTTTCTTCAGTTATCACTCATTGCAGACTGACAATATCAGGAATGTATAAAACCCTAAAAAGTTTTAAAATTTAAAAATTCAAACGGAATTAAAAAACGCCGGAATCAAATCGTAACAAGTTTTCGTAATAATATGTTATTTAATTATCATTCTCTCGAATGCGATGGTTACACAGAGTAGTACAATGGCTACAGAACAGATAAATCAAAAGTTATCTCATATAGCATGAGTCTGTAGGCTCATGAAGTCAAATACGTTTATCGTGGGATGTTTACCGGCGTGTGCCATATCATAGCCGATGAGGTCCGCGTGATTAGCAGTGCATCTTTCATAAAATAAACAACCGCCTGAACCAGATCACAGGCGTACAAGATATGATATATGATATGATATAATACAGGACATGATATAGTACTGGAGGGTGGTATGCCCGATTGGGTAGCTACGTAATCGCTTTGCGACAACTTTTTATTTCCTTTTCGACGCTGCCGAAGCTGTCGCATTCGCTCGGCACTCGACGTGAAGGAGACACTATCTGATTATTTTTCAGTTTTGAGTTTAAAATAGATTTTGAGTTATATTCCAGCGAATATTTTTATCGTCTTACTTTGAGTCCTAGTAACGCTCCGCAAACCCGTCAAATGACATCCGAATCAAATGTCCCAGCTAAATGAGTTCACATGCTCCACCAATTTATAACTTTACACAAAGCTTATTCGCAACAGTCACACACCTGGGCCTACACTGGTACCATGACGTCACTGGCAAAACAAGTACAGCGCGACAAACGCATACAGGCATGATCTATCCGTTGTAGGGTCAGCTACTCTTTACGCATTATTAGCAATTCAAGACTGATGGTATCTTGGCGGACAAGGAAGTTCAATCGACGAGCGAATGGACGTTTTCACGCCGAAATTGGATGACACAAAATTAAACTGTTGAATGCGCATTCTGAAACATGTTTCGCCATCTCTTGTAGAGTGAGGCGACAAAAGCCATGGGATAGCAATATGCACATATACAGATGACGATAGTACCGATTGCGCAAGGTATAAAGGGACAGGGCATTGGCGGAGCTGTCGTTTGTACTGATTCATATCAAAAGGTGTCCGACGTGATTGTGGCCGCAGGACAGGAATTAACAGACTTTGACCACAGAATGGTAGTTGGAGCTAGAAGCATGGGATATTCCATTTCTGAAATCGTTAGGAAATTCAATATTCAGAGATCCACAGTGTCAAGAGGGTACCGCGAATATCAGATTTCAGGCATTCCTTCTTAGCATGGACAGCGCAATGGCCGACGACCTTCACTTAACGACCGTGAGCAGCGGGGTTTTCGTAGAGTTGTCAGTGCTAACAATAAAAGCAACACTACATGAAATAACTGCAGAAATCAATGTGGGACGTACGACAAACGTATCTGTTAGGAGCCGGCTGCTGTGGCCGAGCGGTTCTAGGCGCTTCAGTCCGGAACCGCGCTGCTGCTACGGTCGCAGGTTCGAATCCTGCCTCGGGCATGGATTTAGGTTAGTTAGGTTTAAGTAGTTCTAAGTCTGGGGGACTGATGACCTCAGATGTTAAGCCCCATAATGCTTAGAGCCATTTGAACCGTTTGAACATTTTGTATCTGTTATGAAAGAGTGGCGAAATTTGGCGTTAATGGACTATGGCAGCAGACGACCGCCGCAAGTTCCTCTGCTATCACCATGACATCGCCTGCAGCGCCTCTCCTGGGCCGTGACCATATCTAATGGACCCTACACGACTAGAAAACCGTGGCCCAGACAGATGATTCAGTTGCTAATGGCTACTGGTAGGGTTCGAGTGTGGTGCAGACCCCACGAAACCGTGGACACAAGCTGTCAACAAGGTACTGTGCGAGCTAATGGTGGCTTCATAATGGTGTGGGCAGTGTTCACATGAAATGGAATAGGTCATCTGGTCAAGCTGAATCGATCGTTGACTGGAAATGGTTATTTTCGGCTACCTGGAGACAATTTCCAACAATTCATGGAAATCTTGTTCCCAAACAAAGATGGAATTTTTGTGGCCGACAGTGCGCCATGTCACCGGGCCGCAATTGCTCGTGATAGGTTTGAAGAACATTTTGAACATTTCGAGCGAATGATTTGGTCACCCAAATTACCCGAAATGACTCCCATCGAACATTTATGTGACTGAATCTAGAGGTCAGTTCGTACACAAAATCCTACATCGGCAACACTTTCGCAATTACGGACAGCTATAGAGGCAACGTGGGTCAGTATTTCTGCAGGGAACTTGTTGAGTCCATGCCACATCGTTTGGCTTCACAATGTCGGGCAAAAGGAGGCCCGATTTATTAGGAGGTATCCCATGACTTTTGTCACTTCAGCGAATGTTTCGAAAGCTTCTACTCTCTCTTGCTCTGTACCGTACACTGTCCTTTTTGTAGTTGATCTCAAACTGACATTATCAATAAAATTGTATGATATAATAAGTAGCTAAATATTTTGGATAAAAGTACATGAAAAACTTTATACATGCACGGATAAGTACAATGAAGAAAAAAAGAAAAATATAGTTTCCATTGTGCTGCGATGATAACGAAAGTACTAGTTGGGTTGTTGTCGTTGTGGTCTTCAGTCCTGAGACTGGTTTGATGCAGCTCTCCATGCTACTCTATCCTGTGCAAGCCTCTTCATCTCCCACTACCTACTGCAACCTACATCCTTCTGAATCTGCTTAGTGTATTGATCTCTTGGTCTCCCTCTACGATTTTTACCCTCCACGCTGCCCTCCAATGCTAAATTTGTGATCCCTTGATGCCTCAAAACATGTCCTACCAACCGATCCCTTCTTCTAGTCAAGTTGTGCCACAAACTTCTCTTCTCCCCAATCCTATTCAATACCTCCTCATTAGTTACGTGATCTACCCACCTTATCTTCAGCATTCTTCTGTAGCACCATATTTCGAAAGCTTCTATTCTCTTCTTGTCAAAACTGGTTATCGTCCATGTTTCACTTCCATACATGGCTACACTCCATATAAATACTTTCAGAAACGACTTCCTGACACTTAAATCTATACTAGATGTTAACAAATTTCTCTTCTTCAGAAACAATTTCCTTGCCATTGCCAGTCTACATTTTATATCCTCTCTACTTCGACCATCATCAGTTATTTTACTCCCTAAATACCAAAACTCCTTTACTACTTTAAGTGTCTCATTTCCTAATCTAATCCCCTCAGCATCACCCGATTTAATTTGACTACATTCCATTATCCTCGTTTTGCTTTTGTTGATGTTCATCTTATATCCTCCTTTCAAGACACTGTCCATTCCGTTCAACTGCTCTTCCAAGTCCTTTGCTGTCTCTGACAGAATTACAATGTCATCGGCGAACCTCAAAGTTTTTACTTCATCTCCATGAATTTTAATACCTACTCCGAATTTTTCTTTTGTTTCCTTTACTGCTTGCTCAATATACAGATTGAATAACATCGGGGAGAGGCTACAACCCTGTCTCACTCCTTTCCCAACCACTGCTTCCCTTTCATGCCCCTCGACTCTTATAACTGCCATCTGGTTTCTGTACAAATTGTAAATAGCCTTTCGCTCCTTGTATTTTATCCCTGCCACCTTCAGAATTTAGTATTCCAGTCAACATTGTCAAAAGCTTTCTCTAAGTCTACAAATGCTAGAAACGTAGGTTTGCCTTTTCTTAATCTTTCTTCTAAGATAAGTCGTACGGTTAGTATTGCCTCACGTGTTCCAACATTTCTACGGAATCCAAACTGATCTTCCCCGAGGTCCGCTTCTACCAGTTTTTCCATTCGTCTGTAAAGAATTCGCGTTAGTATTTTGCAGCTGTGACTTATTAAACTGATAGTTCGGTAATTTTCAGATCTGTCAACACCTGCTTTCTTTGGGATTGGAATTATTATATTCTTCTTGAAGTCTGTGGGTATTTCGCCTGTATCATACATCTTGCTCACCAGATGGTAGAGTTTTGTCATGACTGGCTCTCCCAAGGCCATCAGTAGTTCTAATGGAATGTTGTCTACTCCCGGGGCCTTGTTTCGACTCAGGTCTTTCAGTGCTCTGTCAAACTCTTCACGCAGTATCTTATCTCCCATTTCATCTTCATCTACATCCTCTTCCATTTCCATAATATTTTCCTCAAATACATCGCCCTTGTATAAACCCTCTATATACTCCTTCCACCTTTCTGTCTTCCATTCTTTGCTTAGAACTGGATTGCCATCTGAGCTCCTGATATTCATACAAGTGGTTCTCTTCTCTCCAAAGGTCTCTTTAATTTTCCTGTAGGCAGTATCTATCTTACCCCTAGTGAGACAAGCCTCTACATCCTTACATTTGTCCTCTAGCCATCCCTGCTTAGCCATTTTGCACTTCCTGTCGATCTCATTTTTGAGACGTTTGTATTCCTTTTTGCCTGCTTCATTTACTGCAAAGTTGGGTAGATTTAAAATTTTTGTGCTCAACAATATGGTAGGAAAAACAGACGTGTTTTGATTATTAAAACTAAACGTTTTGAGTCATTAAAAAGTACTGCCATGCTTTAGCACTAAGGGGAATTAGATTTTGACATGTTGGAAGTTTTAAAGTGCATGCATGAAAAGCTAAAGGTAGTTGTTTGGATTTAATAAAGTTCTAAAATATTTGCAGTGGACGCTGCGTCCAAGTCAAGAGTAAATTCAAGTTCTGTAGCGTAAGCTGGAAAAAAATTAGAATGCAGGGAAATGTAGAGCCAGCGTAAACTGCTTTCAAGAATATGTTTACCTAAATTTATATTACATTTTTTTCAGAAAATCTTTTCTTGCGATTACTAGTCCACCTTGTAATGTGTTCACCACCTTGTGGAGCAAATGTAATTTCGATGTATTGCTCATGCGCTGCCTGCGACAGAAAATATCTTTGCTGCAATAGAGTCGCAGGTCAGAGCAGTCTCTGCCGCAGTTGCAGTCGCTCGCTGCTGCAGAGCAGTTGTAGTCTGTCGCTGCTACAGCGCAGTTCATATCAATGTATTCATGTATTGTTAGGTAAATTTTATTATTTTTATTGGCATGCGCGTAGATAAGTCACTTGTCTGAGATGTTAATATGAATTTGTTTCAATCTTTTTGCGATTCGTTAGCATCAGTTGACCCAGATTTGTAATATCATTTTTTTCATATAATAGATTGCAGATCTTTATCAATAATGTAGAAGATTTTCAGAATAAAATTTTTACCAGTCAACAAAAAAGGAAGGAATAATTTTGCCATAAGTCTTTGCCAGTCCCGATCCATACATTTATTTAAATTTAAATATTTCAGAAATTTTCTGAGATCATAGTCATGTGTTCTTTAGTAATCAGACGACCAGCTGCGCAGCTATGTCAGTAAGCAAAGTCAGTTTTTCTAATAATTGAGATCTCAGACAAATGTTGTCCAGTATTAGTAGACAGGCCAACATTGCACTAAGCTGTGCCATTTACGAGCAGATATATAGACAGCGATATCCGGCGACTCCATCATGAGGTAAGAATTTTTCAGTTTATTTCTCACGAACAGATTCAGATTGATTTCACAAGGCCATGGCATAACGCTGCTTACGTCAAAATTTATAAGTTTTCATGAATTAGAATATAACAAAAAAATTATCATTTTTTTAAATTTTATACGGGAAGGCTAAAACCTTTTATGTCCTCTCTACTTCGGCCTTCATCATTTTTTTTATACTTCTTTAATAGAAACTTAAGAAGAATTTACTTGTCTGCAAATGTACACCAAAAGTGGTTTTATTACTTTTCACTTGAGTGGGATCCTGAAATCTTATCCCAAAAGATCCTGCCGTCTCCCCTGCGTAAAAGTTGTCACATACTCCACACGCAGTTTTGTGTGTGTGTAATTTCTCTGAGACTTTGGGGGAACTCGTTCCACAGTCTGGTATCCGACCCAAAAGACGATTATGAGATAGAGGCTGTTTGTGAATATACCTGCTGTGTTGTTCAGAGTGTTAGAGATGAAAATGAATAAGTAGGCCCGCAGAAACTGGGCAGACTGAAGCACAAACAACTCGTATGGAGATCTCTATGGTTAACCGCACGTAGGGTGAAAAGACGAACGTCACAAATCTATCGCACACAAGTGTTTATCACCATAAATGAGAAACTAAGATACTAACGATAGTGGGACTTTATTTTTGTGTTTTAGGGGATACCTAATCATCGTCATTTTCATCCCCATTGACGCGCAAGTCGCCGAAGTGGCGTCAAATTGAAAGACTTGCACCCGGCGAACGGTCTACCCGACGGGAGGCTCTAGTCACACGACATTTACATTTATCTACGTGCAATACCGCTGTATTGTAACGGTACATCGTTCAAAGATATGCAACGGTGTTCGACCATTGTGCATAATGCCTGCCCACATCAAAGAGCCTAGTCATGCTGATGACATTCATGAGCGTTACGTAGCGTGTAACATGTTCCCATCTCTCTCTCTCCACACTAACTAATGGTCAGAATCACTTGCCACAGTGAAGCGGGATTCGTCAGAGAACATCACTCTGTATAGCTGTGGCTGACCCTAACCAACATGCTCCCTACATCAACGAGCCCTTTCTCGATTATGGCGTGGTTGAAGTGGGTTGTATTTAACGGGCTTACAAGAATACAAACCACACTGGTTTAAACGTCACGAATTGGTTCTGGCAGAGACACGAGTACCAGTAGCTGTTGCAAGGTCTGCAGCGATCTGCCTAGGAGTGAAATGTCTCTCCTTTCCGGCACGAGGGCTACGTATCAATTATCGTGCAGTGTTGTGGTCCATCTACGTCCACCTGCATGCTTTCAGCGATCATTTCTAATAGCGGGATGGCACTTTTGGACACAGCCATTATTGTGGCCACAGTGGTGATACTTCGACTGGCTTTGAGCTGTCCAACTAGTCGTCCACGATCGTAAGCACTCAAGCGATGCCTTGCACACATTAACTCATTCCACCCTCTACATTTTCTTTCGTTACCATTGGTCGGGTGTTCCACAGCAGTTGTCGAGTGTTCTGTAGTTATTGGCAGTTGTTCTTTAGCAAGTGTTAGTTGTTCCTTTGCAGTTGTCAAGCAGAGTATTTGTACCAAGCTGTTGTCATTATGGTTCACTAAACCCAATCCAGATAATAAAAATAAAAAAAATAAAAGTGAAGGGAAATGTATATTCTGAATAAGAATAGATTATTTTCAAGACAAACGAAGTTTTACATTTAAAGTCCCGCCTACGACGAGGTCTTTAGAGACTGAGTAAAAAGCCCAAGTTCCGGTTGGGTCGTACGGCAAGAAAGGAAGAATGAAATGATTGTTGGTGTTAATAACGATCATCCTCCTTTACCTCCTCTGCATTACTGCAGATGGCGTGTCACTGAGCACATTTTTTCTGTGCATGCAGTACACTGTGTGGAATACGAAGGTTCTGTTATAGTTCACCAACCTGCTGTCTTCAAGTTGATGTCCCCAGCGCAGAAAACAGCACGCAGGTCGTAGGTTCTGTATCTTGAGGCTGAAACTGACTTTTAGCGAGGTTCTGTTCTGAAATAATGTATCACTTCTTTGGGATGCCACTCGCGTATTTTAATATAGCCACACGAGAAGACTACATGATTTTAATACAACACCTTCTGATACAGCAAAGTACATGATCAAACACAATGTTTACGAAAATGTATCTTTACACTATTTGTGCCACGTGTCTGTGCCTCATGACTACCGGAGTGAATCTTTTAATACTGAATACTGCCAAACACATCCTGCGACAGACAACATGACCGTACATCTCGACTGCCTAATCCAGAGTGACGAACAGGAACTTAAATAAAAATTGGAAACACATCCTACGACAGGCAACATGTCTGTTCTTCTCGACTGCCTAATCCAGAGTGACGAACAGCCCGAAACACTTCGCGCGCCATACCAGAAAAGGCGTGACCCGAACGCTTCCGAAGTGCTTCGTCTGCAATTTCGACAGACGTTTTGTTTTTGATTTAAATTGTTTTTAATAATTCTAAAGTGACAGATTGATAGTCAGCTGTTGAGAGATATTTATATTAAAAAGTGAAGTCATTCCAATGAGTAGTTTAACTAATAATAACAACTATACTTTAATGTTTTGACGCCCTTGCTCCGAACACAGCAGCCAATCACAGAGCAGTAGCATTATGCAGGCGGTCTTTCTCACGGGAATGGTACCGAATCTAACATCTGTCACAGATACCTCACACCACATTTCGCCATCTATATACTTCTTGCATCTCCACTGCTCTGGGAACAGCTTCTTGGAACCTAATATGATGGCTGACTAAGCCAGAAATATTACAGTCACGAAGGAACCAACCCTGCATCCTCAACTAACGATAAACTTCCTTCCTTCCTTTTTGCGTATTGAACACTGATGTTAGGGTAGCAGCAATAGCGGGGTCCGATGACGGAGGTAGCTCCGAACAAGTTTCTAATCGCGACAAGGCGCGGCGAGCACCACTTTGGCCGATATAAGTGGAAGCGAGGCTAGCTGCAGGGAGGACGCTCGTGTTTGCTGTGTAAACAGGATTTGCCGCCGCGGGATTAGAGTGACCACTAGGGAGCTGAGGCCCACCTCCGCCTCAGAAACGTATTTAGTATTCCGCGCGGCACAAAGGCTGACCCCGCCAACAAGGCCCGCTGCCGCAGGCGCCCGCCTCTCGCTACGGCCGCGGCTGCACGCCAAGTGAGCGACTCTGTATAAAGTGTTGCCTAAGCGGTATTTGGTTGGTTTGTGGGATTAAAGGGACCAGTAAGCGGTATTCATTGGCGCTTTTATGTTGTCTTTTACAAATTTATTCGAACTAACGTTACTAACGTCTAACCCTTTTCATGGTTCATGGTGCACAGATACAGTTGCAGGCAGCCCATCTAACGATTACCACTGGTAACAAGAATTTAATTTTCAATACTTTATGTAATTATTGATCGATTTTAAAAACTTAAAATACTGTGATAATCTACTCATTAAGAAAAGCAAATTTATGTCAAAAGTTTAAAACGTTAAGACAATTAGGGTTGGCTGGAGTAAAAGTTTGTATTTCTTTCTTTTACTAATTATTTAGTGCAGTCCGCCGCTGGTAGCAAAGTGGTCAGCGCGACGTTATACCTAACGGCCGGGGTTCGATTCCCGGCTGGCTCGGAGATTTTCTCCGCTCAGGGACTGGGTGTTATGTTGTCATTATCATCATCATTTCATCCCCATCGACACGCAAGTCGCCGAAGTGGCGTCAACTCGAAAGACTTGCACCAGGTGAACGGTCTACCCGACGGGAGGCGCTAGCCACACGGCATTTCCCAGTTAGTGCATAAGTTCGCGCCGGTTTTATTTTGTATGTTGATAATCCGGTTGCTACGGGTTTATTTATCGATTTTTATTCGTAGTCCACTGCTAACTATTTGAGTTTGCATATTGTCATTCTGTCGTTTGGAGCTGTGGACGCTAGAAAATGGACTGCAAAGTAGAGAAATAGGAGCTTGGTTAAAATTGCTCTGAGCACTATGAGACTTAAATCTGATGTCATCAGTCCCCTAGAAACTAACTAACCTAAGGATATTACACACATCCATGCCCGAGGCAGGATTCGAACGTGCGACCGTAGCGGTCGCGTGGTTCCAGACTGAAGCGCCTAGAACCACTCGGCCACATCGGCCGTCTGAGAAATAGGAGCATTTCCGACATATTCTTCTGTTTGAGTTCAGTAGAGGGGTGATAGCAGTGGAGGTAGACAGAAACATATGCACCGAGTATTGGGTAATATTATTAGACAGACCACAGCAAGAGAATAGTCTTCTCGTTTGAAGGCGGATCGTATTGACACTGGTGACGCTACACGTTGAGGAAGACCTTTGGGGTTTGATAAACGTTTAAACGCATTAATTCACAATGACGCACATCAGTGTACTCGAGAACTGACAAATGTGATGAACTGTGATCATTCAACCATCGTGCGACATTTGTATGCAATGGGGAAGGTTCAAAAATCGAGTGCATGGATACCGCACGTTCTAAAAAAAAAAAAAAAAAAAAAAAAAAAAAAAAAAAAAAAAAAAAAAAAAGTCAATGGGTGCCTCTCTACTTGCTCGTATCAATTGACTCGTGAACAACACCGATCATTCCTATCCTGTATCGTTACTGGTGACGAGAAGAGGTGTGTTTATGCTAACGTAAGTGAAAGAAATAAATCGTTGAGCCCAAACAAAGCAGCAACTCCCTGTACAAAGACCTGAGCGAATCCACAAAACATAATGTTACGCATCTGTTGGAACGACGATGGTGTAGTGTACTACGAATTGCTTCACCGACACGTAACCATCATTGCTAACATTTATTGTTAGTAACTGAGATGCCTTGCAGGCCCAATTCAATAACAACGACCAGAAGACTGCGTGAAGCGATGCTACTCGACGATAACGCCCGTTCGCATTCTGCTACACTGACAAAAAACACCACCTTATTCAACTGGTCTTGCGCCCTTATATTTTCACCTTTTCCGCTCTCTGTGGAACAGCCTGCAAGGAACTTCCTTTACGGATGAAAAAGCGCTCAGAACATGGCTCCATGAGTTCTTCGCCATAAAACCACGTGATTTCTACAGTAGCGGAATCGAAAAGTTACACAAGCGTTGCCAGAATAGCGAAGCATACATTATGGATAACTAAAGTCTCTGTTATGTATATCTGTTTTGTCTATTGAACTCAGCGAACGAACTTACGCAGCAGTATTATATCAGCTTTGCATGCAACACCTAGTTTGACGTCTTGGTAATATTGTGTAAAAGTTTCATTGTCATCCAGTTTCCTAAAAAATATTTCTGCGAATTCTTACCCCATGCTGTGGGGGGAGAGTACGTGGGCCATGGGTATGAGTACTCAGTGCGCACTTTTACTCCAAGTGCACAAAACAAAAAAGATTACAAATAAATATATGGGGAAAAATTGGGAACTCATTATTTTACAGCGAATGCAAAAAGTAAAGGTCGTAATTACTTGAGAGTAAGACCGAAAAAACGTTTATCAAGGAAAATGCGGTGCTGCGCTATTTCTTGTTCTTTTGTGAATCGGCTGACGTTCCCGGTGCCTTTGCCAGTTTTAAAACATTTTCTTAAGCTCTCTGAAAACGCAGTAGCTTTTGATGCTTGCCGTACTGAGCTCCTGTTTTCAACAAGGACAAGAGCTTGATGGTAGAGCAGCTGTGGTAACGGCTGTCGAGTTGACGTTCTCGGTCGGTCTCTGGAAAAAAAAACGGTAGTACGGAACACGTGTGTTTGAGAGGAAGGTACATTTGGGAAAACCACTACCCAACGAAACAAAAACTGCAGAAAAAACTAGTTGAAGTACTCTAAGGAGCATAATGAGGCCTATAAGGTAAATAAACATAATAAAAAACCTTGGATAACTAGAAGGAATTACACAAGTCAAACTACGGGTTATGGTACACAAGTTTACAAATAGTTCCTTGATGGGATTAAAAAACGTCCTGCGAATTTCTACCCTTTTAGACCTTCATACCTTTACCCCATTTCGTTATTTTCGTTTTCGGTGCACAACTAAAGTCGTGGAGATCAAGGAGGATACTGAAAGATTATAGCCGCCAGTTCAGGTATCGAGTTTACCAAATTTTTTTGCCGCGCGGGTTTAGCCGAGCTGTCTTAGGCGCTGCAGTCATGGACTGTGCGGCTGGTCCTCCCTCGGGCATGGGTGTGTGTTTGTCCTTAGGATAATTTAGGTTAAGTAGTGTGTAAGCTTAGCTTAGCAGTTAAGTCGCATAAGATTTCGCACACACGCAAACTTTTAAATAGATCTAGGTTCACCTAACACCCAACCAAAACAAAACTAATTTTACATAGAAAACATGTAAAAATGACTTACCGCATTTTCTCCAGTAGTAAGCGTCTAACTACCACGAGGTTCCAGAATTGAACTGAGGCGATGATGACGTGTGCTCTGCCTGATGGGATGTTTGTGAACTTCTGCTTTAGGGACCTGGAAACTTGCCTACACGTATATTTACCGCAACCCCCCCCCCCCCGCGCCTCCACCCACTACGATAAGAGACTGTGTATGAGTCTTGAGCCAGCATAACTCACGGCACGCTAACTACCCAGATTATATTCCTCCACTATTTGAGAATGAGAGCACTTAGCAACTACCAATGAACTTTAAAAACAATTTCAAACGTTTACGAAAGTTTTCATTGCTGGCCCCCCACCCCACATACACACACACACAAAATTATGAAACGAAGAAAAATTTATTGCTTACAGGACCTACATATAGCACTGAGTCTCCCTGCACATTTGTATCATTTCATTAAACACTGTACAGAAGAGCTGTACTTGAAATAACCGATTTGTAACAGTTCGTTGTACCAACTGCTGCTCAAATTGTTGCTGCAGATGCAAAATGGCTCTGAGCACTATGGGACTCAACTGCTGAGGTCATTAGTCCCCTAGAACTTAGAACTAGTTAAACCTAACTAACCTAAGGACATCACAAACATCCATGCCCGAGGCAGGATTCGAACCTGCGACCGTAGCGGTCTTGCGGTTCCAGACTGCAGCGCCTTTAACCGCACGGCCACTTCGGCCGGCCGCTGCAGATGCAGATAATGGACCAGAGCCATAAGCCGAACACGAATGTCTTCCCTCTCAATAGTTCCACGTGGCCTCCGTAGATCGGTATTCTTGCTACCGTACATTCTCGTGACTACCACTGCCAGCAATCATGTACAGTGGTTACATTCCTGCCAAGTCTTTCTGCAATATCGCAGAGGGAACGTTCAGCTTCTCGTAGCATTTTTACCCGAACTCGTTCAAACTCTGCGAGGTGGTGATAATTGCGTCTTTGTTGCCTCAAAGTTATTCTTGCCTAACATCGACTAGTCACGTTCAATCTCAAAATTAACTGACGCTTACTACCGTTACAGTGTGTGTTTAAAGCAAACCAGATTTGCATCCTCATAGTTAAGTGCCACTCTTATGCGACTGACTCGAAACTGGAATAGGCACCATATTTCAGATGTAGACACACTGCTACCAACTTTGGGGTATATCGGATAATTCCTTATTGGTGTTGCAATTTTCTTTCCAGAGGTGTCTTTACTGACCCGCGTGGAATACTCGAACTATAGTGTGTTCAGGAACCTACCTACGCATAATGCTGCCTGGCTGCTTACGCTCTCCATCGTGATAAAAATGCTAAGGGCGATGCTCTTAAGCTCACTATAACACCTGTCGACACTTTGGAGTATGAATGAGATATTCAACGCGTGTGAGAATGACGTGGTTGGGAGCTGGCGCAGGCGGAAAGACGTCACAGACGGTGGCGCCCCCGCGCTGTGCGGCAACCAGTCGCTCAGAGCCGCGGGGCGGGTTGCCGGCCTACAGGCGCCCCACGGCCAGGCCATGTTTTTGCGCCACGCGGCGCGATGAGATACAGCACAAACACGGCATTTGGCGGCACGAGCAGGGGCAGTGCCGGCCTCCATATGTATCGCGTCTACAGCGCTGACCGCCGGCCAGCACAGGCCGGACTTAGGTGCCGGCCGGCCGGCCGCTAGTGGACACAGGACTCGCTAATCGCCGCGCATTTGCGTACAGCCCTCTGAAGTGTCCAGCTCGTACTGTGCACACCAGCAGCAGTTCACAATTGACTGGAGCAGCGAATACGTGCCTCACGTACCACCTCACCATCTTCTAGTTTTATTTTCTTTCCGTTTGCTCTCACATATTTTCCACATTTACAACTATACGAGGAGTATATTTTTAATTATCATGGCTTCACGCAGTCTTCTGGTCGTTGTTATTAGATTGCGCCTGCAAGGCATCTCAGTTGCTGATAATAAATGTTAGCAATGATGGTGGAACGACGATGGTGTGGTGTACTACGAATCGCTTCACCGACGCGTGTCCAGCTTGACATAGCCAAGTCGTTTAAATATTTGGGCGTAACGCTACGCGTTATGAGGTGGAACGAGCAAGTGAAAATTGTGGAAGGGAAGGCAAATGGTCGACTGTGGTTTATTGGGAGAATTTTAGGAATGAGTGGTTCACCTGTAAAAGAGACCGCATATAGGATGCTGGTGCGACCTATTCTTGAGTACCGTTCGAGTTTCTAGGATCCGTAGAAGAAAAAAGAAAATTAAACTGTGAAGGCAAATGGTCGACTGTGGTTTATTGGGAGAATTTTAGGAATTAGTGGTTCACCTGTAAAAGAGACCGCATATAGGATGCTGGTGCGACCTATTCTTGAGTACTGTTCGAGTTTTTAGGATCCGTAGAAGAAAAAAGAAAATTAAACTGTGAAGGCAAATGGTCGACTGTGGTTTATTGGGAGAATTTTAGGAATTAGTGGTTCACCTGTAAAAGAGACCGCATATAGGATGCTGGTGCGACCTATTCTTGAGTACCGTTCGAGTTTCTAGGATCCGTAGAAGAAAAAAGAAAATTAAACTGTGAAGGCAAATGGTCGACTGTGGTTTATTGGGAGAATTTTAGGAATTAGTGGTTCACCTGTAAAAGAGACCGCATATAGGATGCTGGTGCGACCTATTCTTGAGTACTGTTCGAGTTTTTAGGATCCGTAGAAGAAAAAAGAAAATTAAACTGTGACTATAAAACTTGCTGATGATGTCAGTCCTGCTCTAAATATTCACCCTTCAATATGACACATTTTTCGCGGCGATAGCTATCTAGGCGGAGACTGTTGTTATAGAATTCTGCATTTTTGATTTTCAGGAAACGTTACTCCTCGAGAATCACCTTGTCATCTTTTTAGAAATTACTGCTAAGCAATTTGCGTACATCAGTCCATAGGCTTACACACTACTTAATCTAACTTAAACTAACTTACGCTAAAGATAACACATACACCATGCCCGAGGGAGGACTCGAACCTCCGACAGAGGGAACCGCACGAACCGAAATTTCCTGAAAATTATCTTTAGCCGTTAGCTCGGCAGCCCACATGCAATGGAAATATCTTAGACCTTGTAGCTACAAATAAGCCGAACTTTATCGACAATGTCAGTACAGAAACTTGGATTAGCGATCATCATGTCATTATAGCAACTATGATAACGTAAGTTAATAAATAAATCAAAAAGGCTAGGAGAGTGTTTCTGCTATATAGAGCAGATAAGCAGTTATTAACATATTACTTAGTGAATTGGCGTCACTTACTACCAGTAAGATGGACGTAGAGGAATTATGGGCAAACTTTAAGCAGATTGTAAATCGTGGCCTGTAGAGTTACGTGCCTAGTAAGTGGATAAAGGATGGAAAATCCCACCATGGTTTAATAACGAAATTCGTAAGATGCTACGGAAGCATAGGCTGCTGCTTTCTACGTTCTAAAGGGGATGCACAAACGACGACAAGCGAAGGTAGTTAGAGATTCGTGCGTCTGAGAAAAGATCTACGCGTGAAGCATGCAACAGCTACCACCGCCACACCTTAGCAAAAGATCTGGCAGAGAACCCAAGAAAATTCTGGTCGTATGTGAAATCGCTAAGCAGATCTAAGGCTTCAATTCAGTCCCTTGTTGACCAGTCTGGTGTGGCAGTTGAAGATAGGAAAACGAAAGCCGAAGTTCTAAATTTCACGTTCAAGAAATCGTTCACGTAGGAGAACCGTACAAACATACCGTCATTTGACCGTCGGACAGAATCCCGTATGGACAACATAGAAACAAGCGTACCTGGCGTAGAGAAGCGACTTAAAGATTTTTAAAACAAATGAGTCACCAGGTTCGGATGGAATTTCCAGTTCGTTTTGCAAAGAGTACTCTAAGGCATTGACCCCGTAGCTAACGTGCATTTATCGCTAATCTCTCGCCCAGCGAAAAGTCCCATGCGATTGTAAAAAAGCGCAGGTGACTCCAGCTTATAAGAAAGGTAAAAGAACGGGCCTGCAAAATTACAGACCAAATTCTGTTTGCTGCAGAATCCTTGGACACATTCTGAGTTCGAATACAATAAACTTTCTTGAGGCTAAGAAGCTTATGTCCACGAATCAGCATGGTTGTAGAAAGCATCGCTCGTTCGAAACTCAGCTTGCCCTTTTCTCGCATGATATACTGAGAACTATGGATGAAGGACAAGAGGCAGAGTCCATATTTCTAGATTTCCGGAAAGCATTTGACACGAGGACTTCTTAAATAATAGAGCCCAGTATGTTGTTCTCGTCAACGAGTGTTCATCAGAGACAAGAGTATCGTCAGGAGTGCCCCACGGAAGCGTGAAAGGACCGCTGTTATTCTCTATATACATAAATGATTTGACGCACACGGTGGGCAGCAATCTGCGGTTGCTTGCTGATGATGCCTTGGTGTACGGTAAGGTGTCGAAGTTAAGTGACTGTAGGAAGATACAAGATGACTTAGCCAAAATGAATGGGAGCTAGCCCTAAATCTGGAAAAATGTAAGTTAATGCGGATGAGTAGGACGAACAGATCTGTAATGTTCTGAAACAATACTACTAGTGTTCGGCTTGACATAGCCAAGTCTTTTAAATAAATGGGCCTAACGCTGCATTGTGATATGAGGTGGAACGAGCAAGTGAAAACTGTGGTAGGGAAGGCAAACTGTCGACTGTGGTTTATTGGGAGAACTTTAGGAAAGAGTGGTTCACCTGTAAAAGAGACCGCATATAGGATGCTGGTGCGACCTATTCTTGAGTACTGCTCGAGTTTTTGGGATCCGTAGCAGGTCGGACTGAAGCAAGACATCGAAGCAATTCAGAGGAGGGCTGCTAGACTTGTTACCGATAGGATCGAACAAAGCATACATGTTACGCAGATGCATCGGGAACTAAAATGGGAATCCCTGGAGGGAAGGCGGCGTTCTCTTCGAGAACACTATTGAGAAAATTTAGAGAACCGGCATTTGAAGCTTCTGCTACCACCAACATACATCGCGCGTAAGGACCACGAAGATAAGATACGAGAAATTATGGTTCATAAGGAGGTGTACAGAAAGTCGTTTTTCCCTCTCTCTATTTTCGAGTGGAACAGGAGGTGAAATGACAAGTAGTGGTACAGCGATCCTCCTCCACGCACCTTACAGTGGCTTGCAGAGTATCTGTGTAAATGTGGATGTAGATTTTACCCTTCCTGTGCCAACAGCGGATAGTATGCGGCAACAGAAACTGTAACCTCTCTATACAGAGTGGAGAGAAATTGTGTCACGAAATTTTAACCCTGGATATCTGCTGTCAGTATGAACCAAAATTACTGATGTTGTGTAGATCGACAATGCACAAGTTTTAAACTACGGAAACTTGGCTCCACGCCCTCCGTGGGATTGCCCTGTTGCCTGATGCTCTGGACAACGCATGACCGCGAATGCTTTGCCTGCCGGAAGTTGCGATGTATCCAAGGCGGCCCGCACGCTCGGTGGTGGTACAGCCTTCCACTCTCGGGGCGAATCCGTCGGGGTCCCGATACATCCATTGTAGTTTCATGGTAAGACGTACCGGGAACAAATCCGTCAACAGCTGTTAATTCGCGTACAGAAGTCTTTTACAAATCGTGTCGGCCTTGAAAAGGGCCTTTTTTGTAGCTAGGACGTTGTTTACTTAAAGCAGGTGCTCGAACTGGCGACCCTTTGACGCGATACAAGCTTGGTAATGTCGAACGGTGTTTTGCCGAACTCTTTCAAAGATTTCTGGCATTGTCCTGATGTGATTCGTTCCTAGATGGTTCGCGTCCGGATGGGTGAACTAGAACCTTGAAGAATCCCCATAGGAAAAAGTCCGGTGGCGTGAGGTCTGGCCATGTCCTACGAGCAGTCGAAGAGTTCATTTAAATATCCGCCCACAGCACGACAGTTATGTGCGGCGCCCCATCGTGCTGCAACCACATGCGTAGCTGTATGTCAAGGGGAACATTTTCCAGCAGGCCGGGTAGAGTTTCTTGCAAAAAAGGTAATTTTCCCCGGTAAGTCGAGAAGGTAGACGGACCGGCTCAATCAGATGGTCACCCACAGTGCCTGCCCAGATGTTGAGCGAAAATCGTCCCTGGTGTCCGTGGACGTACAAGACGTGAGAATTTCCCATTGCCCAGTAATGAACGTTTCGAGTGTTGTAAAGGCCATCCCGATGGAAGGTGCACTCGTCGGTAAATAACACAATGGAGGGAAAGTCGGGATCTCGTGTAACACTCGCACATACCACCGGAAAAGCCCTAGCCTGTGTACATTGTCCGCCACAGGCTTTAGGTCTTGGAGAGGGCGGAAACTATATGGATGTTGGCCATCATCCCTCAAAACCTCCCAGACTAATGGATGAATGACCCCCCCCCCCCCCCCCATGTGTCCAACCACTTGAGTATTTGTCGTAGGTGCTTCCTCGAAGCTCTCGAGAGCAGTCTCTTCAAATGCAGCAACCCGTCGTGTTCGAGGTCTTCCAGCAACACCATGATATCCCGCTAACGAGCCTGTTTCGGCAAGTCACCGATGAATTGCTGTAAACGTTTGCGGGTGTGGGTGGCGTCTTGCTGGGTACCGTTCCTCATACTACCGTTGAGCTTCATGCGCATTACCATCGGCTAGTCCATAAACAAAAACCATATCACGTTGTTCTTCAAACGAATACTGTTCCACCATGCTTACTGTATGACTAAATCGCAGGTGACGTGTGTGTGCTCCGAAGCGAAGCTTACGTGTGACGTGAGGTGGAGACAAACAGCAAGACCTATTCGGCATGTGTGTGTATCACGTTGGGGCAGTGACGGGGCTAGGGACGTGTGTATGTGTGAACCGACAACCATGGGACTGCCCGTCAACCGACGAACGGCAACAGGGCGATCCCAAGGCCAATCGGAGCGCGTGGCGCCAAGTTTACGTAGTTTAAAAATGGTGCGTTGTCGACTTACACAACATAGTAATTTTGGTTCCTACTGGCATCAGCTATCCAGGGTTAAAATTTTGTGACATAATTTTTCTTCGCCCTGTATATAAGCCCGAATTTAGCTAATTTTACCTCCGTGGTCATTATGCGACATATATGAAATTCTGAAGATATTAAGGACAAAATCGAGGGAGAGAAAGGTTATCTGTCATTTGTGGAGAAACCAGATTGGAGGTACAATAAAGGATGCCTGTTCAAAAAGAAGCCAGTAGGATATGGTTGTAGCATATTTCCTATATTATTCAATCTGAACATACGCGTAGAACAAACAGCAAAGAAAGCCGAGGTGAACGTTGGAAAAGGAATTAAAGTTAGAGGAAAAATTAAAACTGCAAGACTTGCTGATGGCATTGTAATTCTGTTGCAGACGGTACAGTACTTGGAAGATCTATGGAACGGAACACATAATGTATTGAAAAGGAGTTTCAAAGAGGAACAGCAACAATAATGGGATTTAGGCGATGCTGAAATGATCAAATTAGGAAATGAGACACTAGACGCAGAGGGTAAGTTGTGAAATTTGGACAGCAAAATAATTGACGATGCCAGAAGCATAGAGCATATGAAACACAGAGTGAATGTCAAGAAAAGCGTTTTTCAAAAAGAGAAATTTTTTAACATCGAATGTAAATTTAAGTGTTAGAGAGTTTTTTCTGAAGACGTTAGCCTGTGTTTAAAGTTTTTCTGAAGGTATTAGTCTGGTGTTTAATCTTTTGCGGAAGTGATATGTTGACGATAAACAATACAAATAACAACACATAATCCTAGCTCCTGAGAGGCGGTGTTAAGAAGAATGCTGATGCTACTTGAGCGCTAACTAACTGCATTTCTAAGATGACCAGATGGAGGGGAGGCGCCACCTTATCGACGGTGATGAGTGGGCAGCGTGACGGATTGCCGTCCTACGGGCCCGGGTTCGATTCTCGGCTGGGTCGGAGATTTTCTCCGCTCGTGGACTGGGTGTTGTGTTGTCTTCATCCCCATCCGGCGAGCAGGTCGCCCAATGTGGGTCGGAGATTTTCTCCGCTCGTGGACTGGGTGTTGTGTTGTCTTCATCCCCATCCGGCGAGCAGGTCGCCCAATGTGGCATCGAATGTCGTAAGACCTGCACCAAGGCGGCCGGACCTGCCCCGCAAGGGGCCTCCCCGCCAATAACGCCAAACACTCATTTCCATTTCCATTACCTTATCGACGAGGGATCCAGATCATGGTGGCGGTCCAGTCATGCCAAGGCTGCCAATCCGTCCGACGGCACCTCGTCGACGTCCTCCTCTAATTGCTCCCGATTTCATCAACGTCGTGAGGGGAGCATTCCTCTCGCATGCTTGCCTCCTCATCCACCCTCTTTACTATTCAGCTAGTGAGCTGTTAATTTCCATTTTCACTGCACATCATCTCCACGTGGTTAGAGATTTTGTCAACGTATCCAGTATGCAGTATATTTCCTGGCTGCAGATCAAGTCTTTCAAGTTGTTATATTTAAGCTTTCTCTTACTGTCCTGACAGTATCTGCGAGAACAGGGCATTCAAACAGTATATGCTTTGGGGTGTCTGGATCAGCCCCACAATCACAGCTTTCTGATTCCAATCTTCCTACCCTGTGAAGATACACGGGATATGGACATGTCCCGTAAGAAGATACACCATCCTTCTACTTGGCTGCAGATATTTTATTCTTAATCTTTCTCTCCACAGTGACAAAACGAACTGTTTACTTCAAGGACAGCTATGAGCCAGACGCCCTGTAGCGTGCATTCCACTGACCCCAAAACACCGCCATTTGCGACATCAGTGGTGTCAAGCGAGAGCTTAGCAGAGGGCAGAGTCGAGGTCTTTTGTGTTTTCTTTTGAAAGCTGGTTCCGCCTCGATGCCAGTGATTGCCGTGTGTTGGTTAGAAGGATGCCAGTTGAGGGTCAGCAACCAACGTGTCTGTGCGTAAGGCGCACTGGACCTACACCTGGAGCTATGGTCTGGGGTGCGATTTCGTATGACTGCAGGAACACTCTCGTGGTTACCTCACGAACCGTGACTGCAAATTGGTATATAAATGTGGAGATTCAACCTGTTGTCCTGCCATTCATGAACAGCATTCCACAGGGTACTTTCCAACAATATAACGCACGCCCACACATCGCTTTTGTAATCCAACATGCTCTACAAGGTGTCGACTTGTTGCCTTGGCCTGCTCGATCACCGGATCTGCCTCCAATGGAGCACATATGGAACAACTCCAGCGTCGTCCACTAACAGGATTAAGCGACCCTCTATTGACTGACCCAGTACAACGGGCATGGAACTCCATCCCACAAGCTGACAATCCGGTACCTGTACAACACAACACATGCGTGTCTGCATGCTTGCAGTCAACATTCTAGCGGATACAACGGTTATTAATGTACCAACATTTCATACTTCCAATGGCTTATCTCGCGCTTGCGTTGTTACAATGTCAATCACTTAAATGTGTTACGTAGACAAAAGTACTCCCGAAATTTCGTTACTTTACGAAAATTATTTTTTAGTGTGGCAATTTTTTGCGGAAGTGTATACATTATGAATCATATTAGACGATCTTATTTACTTTACAAGATTCCTTCTCCTAACAAAAAAGAGGACTTGTGTTTTCTGATGAATACACACCCAGAACTCTCCTCTACGTGAAGTCACCTAGCGCAAGAGCGTCTGGGAATTTCTTGGTTGCCTGGGGCCGCAACGGTGTGCAAATATATATAAAACATGATAATAAATATTATTATTGTTAATCGAATTAATTACAATATTATCAAATTTGATTTTTATAAAATTTTAAGTGAATGAAATATCTTTCAGTTTGAATTTACAAATCTTGTAAATTGTAAGTCAGTAGTAACGTGAACTTTCGTCGATTTCTGCGTTCTCTACCCCGTTGAGATTTACGCAATATAGTTACATGCTTCTTCTTCCGCCATAAGTACCTCTCATTTTTGACCGTGAATACAATACTGATTTTTATCGGACTTCCTTTTCAGATGCAGGCAGCTACAGTGACATGACGTTAGCATAATGCGCGGAAGAAAATAAAAACTGTCGTGGTTTTGCACTAATAAGAATCCTCACACTGCATATTCTCATAAAAATTATTATTCAGATATCACAAATTCTATTACACACCTCTCACAAAAAATACGTCTTCTCTCTAAGACGACTAAAGACCGAGTCTATTAAATAACTGACAAAAAAATTAAACGAAGTTTCCATCATTTATCATTCGCCTTCCGGCGTAACAATGTACATCTTTTCCGACGCTTACAGCGGTCGCGCTAATGTGTACTATCATTGGTTTTCAACTTTCGTCGTAGCGTGTTGGGGCTTTTCCTTATGTATCTATAGAATGGCCTACCTCCTTTTTTTTCCTTACACACCTTGGTATCCACAATATGTTTGTTTTCATGGAAATCGTTACAGAAAATCCAATAATGATTAACATATAATAGCTGCTGCGGAAGATGGTAATGCAAACAATATATCATGATTTAAAATTTCTGTGGCTACCATAAATAGATTCAGTCACATTTCATGATAGTTCCATGAAAAATAAACATTTCTTGGCTAACCTTGTCCAATCCGAAATTCCCCATAAGAACATCGTCCTCGATGGCGCGTTAAATCTTAATCTTTATTCTTTCCTTTTTTCAGAACAAACATGCGATACGTTTCAGGTGCTTCTGTGATTCGTACCCAGTGACATTTTTCGCAGTTCTTCTCTGGTCACTGACATATGACAATTTTGTAACGAAATGACGTCAGCTCTCTACACCGGCAGCCAGCAGTTAACGTTAACAGCGGCGCGAGCGGCCGGCCGCGGCCGGCGCGTTTTCATCGGGGGTCCGGCGCTGTGGCTGACTTGCGGGAGGCCAAACAAATCTGTTTATTGTGAAAATAACGCTGTTATCGCTGCTGATGGCCGCCGCTGCAGGTGATCGCCGCGCTTCTTTGCACCACCAGCTGTTTGCGCGGCTCTCCTTTAACGCGCTAATCACAACAGCCGCTGTCGCCAGTAGCTCTTTGCCGCCCCTGCCGTGTGTGAGAGTGACACTCCGTGCGTTATACACCACGGCTTATTAGTGGCGGACGTTACCTTAACATCAAGCAACTGGTTTCTTGGGCACGATTGACACTACTCGTGATTCTTCTACGCTAAAAAGATTCATTCCATTTTACTATACACAGGCTGACAATTGAACTATATGAAATAAAACCGTCATAACTTCTCAACGGTTTGCGTTAGGACGTTCAAACTGCACGATTGGCCGCGGGGCGTAATGGGAATTAGTATGCTCGTGTTGGTTTGTTTTAGTGACGAAGCCCACTTTCATTTTGATGGGTTCGTCAATAAGCAAAATTGACAGATATGGGGGACTGATAATATGCATTTCGCGATCGAGAAGTCTCCTGTGTCGTGTACAATGTCCAGTCACAAAATAATCGCTACGATATTCCTTGATGGCACGGTGACCACCGAACGGTACGTGAAGGTGTTGGAAGATGATTTTATTCCAATAATCCAACGTAGGGAACCCGTGGTCTAGGGGTAGCGTCTTTGATTTATAATCAAAACGTCCTCGGTCCCGGGTTCGATCCCTGCCACTGCCTAAATTTTGATAATTAATCAGCATTGGCGGCCGAAGACTTCCGGCATAAGAAGTCAGCCTCATTCTGCCAACGGCCTTGTCAAAGAGGGCGGAGGAGCGGATAGAGGTTCAGCGCACTCTCTTGTCCTAGGGGTGGGAAATTGCCCCTAAAGGCGGAAGAATCAGCAATGATCAACGACATGAGGATGCAGAAGGCAATGGAAACCACTGCATTAAAGACACGTAACGTGTATCTACAGGACATGTGGCCTGTTATTGAAGAAGTGTCATCATGATCTCTCCATTGGCAAAAGATTCCGGAATAGTTCCCCATTCGGATCTCCGGGAGGGGACTGCCAAGGGGGGGGTTACCATGAGAAAAAGATTGAATAATCAACGAAAGGATAACGTTCTACGAGTCGGGGCGTGGAATGTCAGAAGCTTGAACGTGGTACGGAAACTAGAAAATCTGAAAAGGGAAATGCAAAGGCTCAATCTAGATATAGTAGGGGTCAGTGAAGTGAAGTGGAAGGAAGACAAGGATTTCTGGTCAGATGAGTATCGGGTAATATCAACAGCAGCAGAAAAATGGTATAACAGGTGTAGGATTCGTTATGAATAGGAAGGTAGGGCAGAGGGGGTGTTACTGTGAACAGTTCAGTGACCGGGTTGTTCTAATCAGAATCGACAGCAGACCAACACCGACAACGATAGTTCAGGTATACATGCCGACGTCGCAAGCTGAAGATGAACAGATAGAGAAAGTGTATGAGGATATTGAAAGTGTAATGCAGTATGTAAAGGGGGACGAAAATCTAATAGTCATGGGCGACTGGAGTAGAAGGAGAAGAAGAAAAGACTACAGGAGAAGATGGGCTTGGGACAAGGAATGAAAGAGGAGAAAGACTAATTGAGTTCTGTAACAGGTTTCAGCTAGTAATAGCGAATACCCTGTTCAAGAATCACAAGAGGAGGAGGTATATTTGGAAAAGGCCGGGAGATACGGGAAGATTTCAATTAGATTACATCATGGTCAGAGAGAGATTCCGAAATCAGATACTGGATTGTAAGGCGTACCCAGGAGCAGATATAGACTCAGATCACAATACAGTAGTGATGAAGAGTAGGCTGAAGTTCAAGACATTAGTCAGGAAGAATCAATACGCAAAGAAGTGGGATACGGAAGTACTAAGGAATGACGAGATACGTTTGAAGTTCTCTAACGCTATAGATACAGTAGGCAGTACAGTTGACGAGGAATGGACATCTCTAAAAAGAGCCATCACAGAAGTTGGGAAGGAAAACATAGGTACAAAGAAGGTAGCTGCGAAGAAACCATGGGTAACAGAAGAAATACTTCAGTTGATTGATGAAAGGAGGAAGTACAAACATGTTCCGGGAAAATCAGGAATACAGAAGTACAAGTCGCTGAGGAATGAAATAAACAGGAAGTGCAGGGAAGCTAAGACGACATGGCTGCAGGAAAAATGTGAAGACATCGAAAAAGATATGATTGTCGGAAGGACAGACTCAGCATACAGGAAAGTCAAAACAACCTTTGGCGGCATTAAAAGCAACGGTGGTAACATTAAGAGTGCAACGGGAATTCCACTGTTAAATGCAGAGGAGAGAGCAGATAAGTGGAAAGAATACATTGAAAGCCTCTATGAGGGTGAAGATTTGTCTGATGTGATAGAAGAAGAAACAGGAGTCGATTTAGAAGAGATAGGGGACCCAGTATTAGAATCGGAATTTAAAAGAGGTTTGGAGGACTTACGGTCAAATAAGGCAGAAGGGATAGATAACATTCCATCAGAATTTCTAAAATCATTGGGGGAAGTGGCATCAAAACGACTATTCACGTTGGTGTGTAGAATATATGAGTCTGGCGACATACCATCTGACTTTCGGAAAAGCATCATCCACACAATTCCGAAGTCGGCAAGAGCTGACAAGTGCGAGAATTATCGCACAATCAGCTTAACAGCTCATGCATCGAAGCTGCTTACAAGAATAATATACAGAAGAATGGAAAAGAAAATTGAGAATGCGCTAGGTGACGATCAGTTTGGCTTTAGGAAAAGTAAAGGGACGAGAGAGGCAATTCTGACGTTACGGCTAATAATGGAAGCAAGGCTAAAGAAAAATCAAGACACTTTCATATGATTTGTCGACCTGGAAAAAGCATTCGACAATATAAAATGGTGCAAGCTGGTCGAGATTCTGAAAAAAGTAGGGGTAAGCTATAGGGAGAGACGGGTCATATACAATATGTACAACAACCAAGAGGGAATAATAAGAGTGGACGATCAAGAACGAAGTGCTCGTATTAAGAAGGCTGTAAGACAAGGCTGTAACCTTTCGCCCCTACCCTTCAATTTGTACATCGAGGAAGCAATGATGGAAATAAAAGAAAGGTTCAGGAGTGGAATTAAAATACAAGGTGAAAGGATATAAATGATACGATTCGCTGATGACATTGCTATCCTGAGTGAAAGTGAAGAAGAATTAAATGATCTGCTGAACGGAATGAACAGTCTAATGTGTACACAGTATGGTTTGAGAGTAAATCGGAGAAAGACGAAGGTAACGAGAAGTAGTAGAAATGAGAACAGCGAGGAACTTAACATCAGGATTGATGGTCACGAAGTCAATGAAGTTAAGGAATTCTGCTACCTAGACAGTAAAATAACCAATGACGGACGGAGCAAGGAGGACATCAAAAGCAGACTCGCTATGGCAAAAAAGGCATTTCTGGCCAAGAGAAGTCTACTAATATCAAATACCGGCCTTAATTTGAGGAAAAAATTTCTAAGGATGTACGTCTGGAGTACAGCATTGTATGGTAGTGAAACATGGACTGTGAGAAAACCGGAACAGAAGAGAATCGAAGCATTTGAGATGTGGTGCTATAGACGAATGTTGAAAATTAGGTGGACTGATAAGGTAAGGAATGAGGAGGTTCTATGCAGAATCGGTGAGGAAAGGAATATGTGGAAAACACTGATAAGGAGAAGGGACAGGATGATAGGACATCTGCTAAGACATGAGGGAATGACTTCCATGGTACTAGAGGGAGCTGTAGAGGGCAAAAACTGTAGAGGAAGACAGAGATTGGAATACGTCAAGCAAATAATTGAGGACGTAGGTTGCAAGTGCTACTCTGAGATGAAGAGGTTAGCACAGGAAAGGAATTCGTGGCGGGCCGCATCAAACCAGTCAGTAGACTGATTACCAAAAAAAAAAAAAAAATCCAAAGTGATCCTGATTTTGACAAGATGTGGTTCATGCAAGACAGAACTCGACCCCATCGAAGCAGGAGAGTGTGTGACGTCCTGGAGGAGCACTTTGGGAACCTTATTCTGTCTCTGGAGTATCTAGAGACCACTGGCATGGACCTCGATTGGCCGCCATATTCTGCGTAGCTAAACATAAGTGACTTCTTTCTGTGGGGCTACATTAAAGACACGGTGCACAGCAATAACCCGAAGACAACTGCTGAGTTGAAAACAGCCATTCAGGAGGTCATAGACAGCATCGATGTTCAGACACTTCAGCAGATCATGCAGAATTTCGCTTTCCTCTGCGCCACATCATCGCCAATGATGGCAGGCATATTGAACATGTTATAACCTAAATACGAATACCTGTAGTGACCAGAATGAGATTTTCACTCTGCAGCGGAGTGTGCGCTGATATGAAACTTCCTGGCAGATTAAAACTGTGTGCCGGACCGAGACTCGAACTCGGAACCTTTGCCTTTCGCGGGCAAGTGCTCTACCGACTGAGCTACCCAAGCACGACTCACGCCCCGTCCTCACAGCTTTACTTCTGCCAGTACCTCGTCTCCTACCTTCCTTTCTTTCAGGAGTGCTAGTTCTGCAAGGTTCAAAATGGCTCTGAGCACTATGGGACTTAACATCTGTGGTCATCAGTCCCCTAGAACTTAGAACTACTTAAACCTAACTAACATCACACACATCCATGCCCGAGGCAGGATTCGAACCTGCGACCGTAGCAGTCACTCGGTTCCGGACTGTCTGCAAGGTTCGCAGGAGAGCTTCTGTTAAGTTCGAGTCTCGGTCCGGCACACAGTTTTAATCTGCCAGGAAGTTTCACCTGTAGTGACGTTTACATGTTGAATAAATTGTGTGCAAGCTGTAGTTTGTAACTGATTTACGTTTTTTTTTTTAAATATATTTCAATAATTGTCACTCTGTAGCTGTGCATGTTCCAAAACGTCGCTCATAAAAACGGAATTTTCCGGTGTTCATAACTCGGGGTCTATTCCTGGTAATGTACGAAGCTCACCCAATTTATTATCGCGTAATCGGGACTGAGCTGAAACAAAATCGCGGTCATGTCACAAACTAATTAGATTCTTTGCTTACATATATAGTCGCTGTTTCTCCTTTCTTGTTTGGCGGGAAGAGTAGTTGTAAGACGGTCATACGAAGTTGTTTATAAAAGGTAGACACGTTTTGATTTTAGCTGGAGTTTTAGGCTCGTGTTAGTAGATTGAAATTTTTTTAACAAGCGGTTGTTTGAAGTATTTAAGAAAACAGAAGATGAAAGTATGAAAATGTATCATTTCGTAGTTAGGGATCCATTGGACTTTTACAATCCTGGGAAGTTTCAAATATCTTCGCACAGGAAAATGCGGAGACAAGTCACACTCCAAAGACAACAAAGACAGCATATAGGGTGTCCCAGAAATGTTGCTACCAACTTCTAGGGGAGGTAAGAATTGAGAATTGTATAGCAACCCAAGATCGCCAACGTCAGCGGTAAATGGTAGCAGAAGTCGAAGACAGAAACCAGAGGGAGTGATTCAATTGAAACATTTATTAGACGTAATGAGTACACGTGGTGAACCACATGAATACAGTTCTAATGTTACAAAAGACGCTCGAAGTTTGCACCATGAGACGGCACGCATGAATGATACCGACGGAGCGTTGACTGTCGAACACGCTCAAACACACCGCTAGTGTCTTTGATTCTAGCGGATGCCCAAACGATTCTTGCAACGAAATATATTTCAGTCTCCACAAGATCACGACAGATATGACAGATTTTATAGTTCTCCACAGAAGGAAATCAAAGCTTGATAAATACAGTGGGCGTTGGAGTCAGGGAACGAGTCCACCACATCCAGTCCTGCAGGGACGAACTGTTCAAATGCCTACAAACGGCCTGTACAAAAGGAATAACTCTTTTATTTTTCAAAATCCTTTGGGTTCTGGAATGGATCTCGTTCAAGAATCGCCTGTGCAGCTGTCACAATCAAAGAAACTCCTGGTGTGTGCGAGAGTGTCGAGCAGTCAGTGCTCAGTTGGTGTCAGGTATGTGTCACCTCTGATGGTGCACACTTCGAGCATCTATTGTAACATTAGAAATGTGTTAATGTCGTACGGCATGGGTACTCATTACGTCCGACAAAAGCTGAAAATGAATCATTATCTTGTTTCCTTTCCAATCTTCGACATCTACTGCCGCTTACGTTTGCGGTCATGTGTTGTTATGCAGTTGTCAGTCCTCATAATGTGCCGCACTTCCACTACAACTTTGTGGTAACATTTCTGGAACACCCTGTGTAAAATCAGATAAGTAGCAGATAATAATGATGCTGGGAGCCTCATCTGCGGGAAACCTGGCCAGCTGGTGCAAGAGTTTCTAGTTGATGCCACTTCACCAAGTTGTGTGTCGATGAGGATGAAATGATGATGAACATCCATTTCCCAAGCGGAGAAAATCTCTGATCGGACCGAGAATCGAAGCTGGATCCCTCTCATCACATTTCACCTCGCTGACCACACAGCTTCGGAGGTGGGCAAGTACCAGATAAAAAAAAATTGTTTAACATGAGAGTCTCAGCAGGATAGTAGTGAGAGCTCTGGACCGAAAATCGCTGAAGTCAGTACCTTTTGCTGTCAGTGTTCCAGTAATTTCAGTGATGTCAGCCCTTTTTGGTGTCAGCGTTCCAGGAGCCGTCGCTGTCAGCACATTCCATCGTCAGTTTTTTCGATGCTGAGGCGACTGTTCTTATGAGATTCAAGGTCACTGACCTCCCCTCCCTAGTTTTGCTCTCAGGCTATTGCGCAACATCGTCATCACGCTCCCATCAAATCGCCCCTGGATACACTGCCTTCGCGCAGTTTGTTCTCCGTTCAAGGTCTGTGGTCGGTAGTGAGAGAACCGTAATTAATTAGGCATACAGATCGTAAAATTTGTCAGCACAGGCCAAAGTGCAGATGTACTTGTCTGATGGGTAAATGCATTCATGCACGTAGAAAATGCTGATGTAACTTCCCTCCTTTTTCTTGCGGATCGTCTACGGCTGGCGCCACTGCTCTGCCCCCAGTCGCCGTCTTCGTCTATCTTGACTTTCCTGAACATTCATATTCCTTTCCTGCATTGCCTCCTCCACATCATTTTGTCAGTTGCGTCGTGGGTGACCCCTTTTCTTCCGCTGAGTTGGAGCCATCATGGTATTCTGTTTGGTATCCTATCTTCATTCACCCTAGTCACATGGCCACACCACATCAGCCGCTTTTGTTGGATGTCGTCACATATCTCCCTACCCATTTACATCCTTTGTCAGATTATGTCATTTCTTATCCTGTCCACGCTAGTACAGCTTGAGCTTCATCTTAAGTAAACCATCTCAGTGGCAAGAGTTACTTGTTATTTCATTTTTGCTAACGTCGCAGGCTTCCGCCCCATACAAAACTACACTCTGGACAACAGCGTTCTACATTCTCTTCTTCGTTTTTCTCCTTATCTTTTTGTTCCAAGAAACAGCTCATTATTTATTAATCCTACTAGTGACTTCATTATTTTATAGATCTTATAGATCTTACAATTATATTTTCCTCAAGACGTTTGAGTTTCATCTTTACTGCACTAATAATGGAAGCTGAAGAAACGAATTAAAATTTGTGCCCAGGCTAGAACTTGAACACAGGTCTCCTTGCTTACTAGGCAGGAATGCTAGTCGTTATTCCAACACTGCACTACAGCTAATACACTTGCACAGACAACCTTAGTCCAATGCCCTCCATAACAAAACTTCAATTCACATCTTCATCTTATTTTCCCTTTTTTAGATCGTCACTATTGCCGAGGCTCTTCAGCACTGGAATAGCACCCCAGCATTGGATGAAATGGGGAAATCCTGCTGTACCTCAGGCGTAGGTGATCTATAGATCCTATAATTAAATTTTCTCAAGACATTTCAGTCTCAGCTTTGTCTACAATAATGATGGAAGCTGAAGAAATGAATTAAACTTCTTCTCATAGCTAGGAACTTGAACCCATGTCTACAGGCTTACTTGGCAGAAATGCTAGCACTATAGCTAACATTGCTGCACGGACTATCCTAATGTGTTGAATTGAATTGGACTGAGTTGAAGTTTGTGCTATGGAGAGCATCGGACGAGTGTAGTGCATGCAGCAATGTTAGCTATACTTCTGTGGTTGTGTAATGGATAACATTCCTGCCTAGTTCGCAAGGAGACCCAGGATCAAGTTCTGGCCATAACACAATTTTAATTCATTTCTTCAGCTTCTTTCATTATTGTAGATTTCGTCATTGCTTGTGCTCTGTTTGTAAAATAATACACCAAGAGTTTTGCATTTTCCACACCTACGGCTACGTCTCCATCTACCTCCAAATTATTTACTTTTTCTGTTCCAACAGCCAAGTACTCACACTTCTTCATGTTTATTTTCAGGCCAGTCTTATTGTACTCTTTAACTTTTCTTGTCATAAAGCTCAGGTCATCTTCATCTTCTGCTAGTACAATGTGGTAAACTGCAGAATACAGGCTAAATATCTTGCTGTCGCTCCCATAACCAGGTCTGCAGGATTGCTCCCCGATATAGCTGAAAGAGGTCGGTGGCAGCCTACATCCCTGTCGTAGCCCGTTATTCACATCGAAATATCCTGTCCAGCTACTCCCAGTCCTTACTCTCTCTGGGTTATTTTAGTATAACTTCGTAACAGCGTTTAGCAATCTTTGTTCCAACCCTCTCTCTTTCAACTTATCCTACAGTTTGTTGATCGGTACATTATTGTATGCTTTGTCTAAGTCAATCAATGCAACGTGCGCCTCCAGTCCAACCATTGTTTGTTTTTCACGTATCAGTTTCATTGTAAAGATCTTCACTACCGATCTTCCAGCTCGGAATCGTGCTTGCTCTTCTTGCTGTTTGTGACTTGTTTTCTACCAGGTCTTTCAGTATCTTCGCCGGCCGGAGTGGCCGTGCGGTTCTAGGCGCTAAAGTCTGGAGCCGCGTGACCGCTACGGTCGCAGGTTCGAATCATGCCTCGGGCATGGATGTGTGTGATGTCCTTAGGTTAGTTAGGTTTAAGTAGTTCTAAGTTCTAGGGGACTGATGACCACAGCAGTTAAGTCCCATAGTGCTCAGAGCCATTTGAACCATTTTTTTTTCAGTACCTTCGAGTACAGTCCTTCAACGAAAGGGACCACTACCAATCCCCTATGACTATTTTATCATTATATAACGCTTTCTTATCCACCGATCTTATGTACCCTATTTTCCATTCCGATTGTTACATTCTTTCAAACGGCCTCCTTAGCATCTCAAAATTTCAGTGCAACAAATTCACCAGCTCTGGATGTATTGATCCATATCCTAGTGTCTTCTTCAGCTTGCAGCTCCTCACAGTCTGTTGAAAATCTTTATATCTAAACTCCACAATTCCTCATGTTGGATACTCACCTCAAATTTACCTAAAAATTTAGGACGATTTTTCTGGAATAAATCTTCAAAATACGTTGTCTATAGACCATGTTTAACATTATTATGATGTAACTTTTCACTAGTTTACACTCGCATTGACTTGATTATTCTCCATGCCTCAGCCCTATGAGCTCCACTAATCATCCTCTCTCTATCTTCACATCTTCCTTGCTACGTATTGTTTTTCCTTTTTAACACTTTTGTTTTCATTCTCTGTTTAGTGTCCTATATATACCTCAACTTTGGCTGTCATTCACATTCAGGAACGTCAAATAAGCATCTTTTTTTCCTTTTAAAGCCCTCTGCTATTTCTGCATGACACCAAATTGGTTTCATCTTCTTCTTATATTTTCCAAGTGCTCCTTTCGCTGCTTTATCTACGGCCTTCTTTATGTGCTCATATTCCTTTTCTACTATTCTCTCTGCATTCTCCAATTGTCCACCTCCAAAGAAGTGTGGTCAGTGAGAAGGAACGCGATGACAGGGACCTGGCTTCGATTCCCGGTCCGATCAGAGATTTTCTCCTCTTGGGAAATGGAGGTTGTGTTGTCTTGATCATCATTTCATCCTCATCGACACACAACTCGGTTAAGTGGCATCAACTAAAAACTCTTGCACCAGCTGGCCAGGTTTCCCGCAGATGAGGCTCCCAGCATCATTATTATCTGCTACTTATCTGATTTTATACAGGGTGTTCCAGAAATGCTACCACAAACTTGTAGTGGGGTGGGGCACATTATGAGGACTGACAACTGCATAACAACACATGACCGCAAACGTAAGCGGCAGTAGATGTCGAAGATGGGAAAGGAAACAAGAGAATGATTCATTTTCAACTTTTGTCGGACATAATGAGTACCCATGCCGTACGACATTAATACATTTCTAATGTTACAATAGATGCTCGAAGTGTGCACCATCAGAGGTGACACATACCTGACACCAACTGAGCACTGTCTACTCGACACGTTCGCACACACCAGGAGTTTCTTTGTTGTAACAGCTGCGCAGGCGATTCTTGCAACGAGATCCATTTCAGAATTCACAGAACTCGATGTGGTGGACTCGCTTCCATGGATCCAACGCTCACCGGATTTATCAAGCTTTGATTTCCTTCTATGGAGAGCTATAAAATCTGTCATGTATTGCGATCCTATGGAGTCTGAAATATATTTAGTTGCAAGAATCGTTTGGGCATCCGCTACAATGAAAGACATTCGCGGTATGTTTGAGCGTGTTCGACAATCAACGCTCCGTCGGTATCATTCATGCGTGCCGTCTCACGGTGCAAACTTCGAGCGTCTTTTGTAACATTAGAAATTAATGTGTACTCATTATGTCCAATAAATGTTTCAGATGAATCACTCTCTTTGGTTTTCTTTTCGATCTTCGAGTTCTGCTACCACATACCGCTGACGTTTGCTACTTACCGCTGACATTTGCTACATAATTCTCAATTCTTACGATGTGTCCTACCTTCCCTAGAAGTTGATCGCAACGTTTCTGAGACATCCTATATGCTGTCTTTGTTGTCTCTAGAGTGTGACTTGTCTCCGCATTTTCCCGTGCGAAGAAATCTGAAACTTCCCAGGATTGTAAAAGTTCAATGGATCCCTAACTACGAAATAATAAATGTTCATACTTTTAACTTCTGTTTTCTTAAACACTTCAATTCAAACAACCGCTTGTTAAAACTCTGTCCCGATTGCAAGAGCTTCGCACATTTTGCTAGTAGTGGCAAGTACTCAATTTCTCGCCAGAAGGGACTGGGTTCGGAGGGCCTGGAAATCCCTTAAGGTCGGCAGAAGGCTTTTGACGGTGTTTTGATAACAGGGAACGAGCAGCTGATGGGTGGCAGGCAGTTTTCATGGAAATAGTCCTCTTTCCGGAATTTTCTTACTCTGGACAGTTCCTCGCACTAATCCGCTTGCTATAGACACTGATACCACTGATCGCCACAGCTTTTCCTTGAGGGTGAAATTCGCCTTTCTATCCGCCCATCAAAGGGGAACCGCTTATGGTTGCTTCCCTCCAAAATTACAACTGTCCAAACCAACTAATACTCCCGTCCTCCCCACCTCCCTCCCCCTCGACACGATGGGGGCAGTGCTGACCTATGGAGAGAGGCTGTTCGAAAGCAGTACCAACCTCATGAATGACAATGATAACTTTTGCAAGGTTTGAGCGGGAAGTTTCTGTTGCTTTCCCTTGTTTTTACCTAGAAAAGGAAACATATTCGTTCGTCAGACACCAACATTCAGCGCCCCTCCAAGTGAAGCTTGGGAGTTGTTATGATTCTGGAAAGAACTTGCATTGGAGAGGGTTCACTTCCCAGCTCTAGTCTGGTGGTACTGCCTTTCTCTCACAGTACTCGAAGAATATAAGTTTCGCTTAGGCGTTAATGCAATCAATCTGCTGGTCAGTATGTAAGAGGTCCGAGCAGATGTAATTTCGATGTATTGCTCATGCCCTGCCTGCGATATGCAAGGTATAAGAAAATCTCTGACCAGAGAGCAGTGTTGACTGCAGTAGGAACTGTGTAGCTGTAGCAGTAAGTTGTTGCTAGTCTGGAGTCTGCTCTGGTCTGGTATGGTGTATCGTGTTGGCTGGCCCGGTCGCGGTGCAGCGATGTCGGAGCCTGAGTATTATTGTATAAGGTAAAAAGCAGCCTCGCGCATATGTAGTAATGTTATCTCAAGTCGCATGTAAATGTTTTAAAACTCTCCTAATAATAATCTTCCTCATAAAAAGTAACTTTTAACAACCATTCATTTCAGTTTAAAGAATTTACTAATTTCTCCCATCCATGATCATCCCGATTATTGCAATAGAAAAATCAGTTGCTTCCTTTCATAAATGACAGATAGGTCGGCCAGCATTGCACAGAGCTGTGCCGGAAAAATTTATTGTAAGAGCAGATATATCCGGCGACTTCATTGAAGTAAGAATTTTTCCTTTTTTTATTCAGAATGATCTTTCAGGGCCATGACGCAGCACTGCTGTCGTCCAAAAGTTACCAGGTTAAATTCACAGTGAATTATTGAAAAAACAGAAAATTTCCTAAACCTCTCAACAGTAAAAATTATAATTATGTCGTTCACATTCAGTGTAACGTCCCAATAAAAAAAATAAATTCATTAACCTGGTAACAATACAATGTAACTAACCTCTCAATTAAATTGTCACTCATTTATGACTTTTCAATAATTCACTGTGAATTTAACCTGGTAAATTTTGGACGACAGCAGTGCTGCGTCATGGCCCTGAAAGATCATTCTGAATAAAAAAAAAAAAGGAAAAATTCTTACCTCAATGAAGTCGCCGGATATATCTGCTCTTACAATAAACTTTTCCGGTACAGCTCTGTGCAATGCTGGCCGACCTATCTGTCATTTATGAAAGGAAGCAACTGATTTTTCTATTGCAATAATCGGGATGATCATGGGTGGGAGAAAATAGTAAATTCTTTAAATTGAAATGAATGGTTGTTAAAAGTTACTTTCTCTTTTACAGCAAGCTCCAGTTTTTGACAACGTCCCTGGTACTATGTCCGGTTTTATGTATGAATTTCAAGTTAAACAGCACGATACATTTAAAATCAAACATTATCCCATTCTGTATATCCACAGAGAACAAGTTAAGAAAGAACTGCAAGCTATGCTTGACCAAGGTATTATTGAACCGGCAGTTAGTCCGTACATAAACCCGCTCCATATGGTTAAGAAAAAGGATGGTTCACTTCGCCTCGTACTTGATTCGCGTCACATCAATGACATTATTATTAATGAAACAGATCGCCTACAGACACTAGAAGAACTTCTACAGAAATTTGATGGTACTGCTATTTATTCCACATTAGATTTGAAATCGGGATTTTGGCAAATTCAGCTCCATCCGAACTGCAGAAAGTACACAGCTTTTCTCTGTTTTGGTGACTGTTATCAATTTTGTAAATTACCGTTCGGTTTAACTATTTCTTCAGCAGCATTTATTCGCGGTTTGAATACTATACTTCCGACAGAATTAAAAGACAGAATCACAACGTATGTAGACGACATTCTTATTGCAGAAGCTAACTGGTCTGAACACAATCTGATTCTTGAACAACTGTTACGAACTTTTCGTGCACAAGGACTCACAGTTAATCTCAGTAAATCGCACTTTGGCAAAACTTCTATAAAATTTCTTGGACATGTAATTTCAGCAGAAGGCATTGCGCCTGACCCGGAAAAACTTCAAGCTTTACGTGACATTAATGTTCCTACGACGAAGAAACAACTACGCAGCTTTTTGGGTTTAATTAACTTTTTTCTTAATTTTATTCATTACTCTGCTTTAGACACCCCTAGATTATGTCAATTGACGGGTAAAAACACTATTTGGTCCTGGGATAGCCAAGCACATTCTGAATTTGTCAATCTGAAACAAGCTTTGTTGAATGCACCACTTTTATCACATCCAGATCATACTAGAAATTTTTCCATTGCCACCGACAGTTCTAACACCGCTTTAGGCGTACACATTTTTCAGGAAATTGAAGAAGATGGTTCTACAGTAATTAAAAACATCGCCTTTGCGAGACGCATTCTGTCACCTGCTGAACGCAATTATTCTGTCACAGAAATTGAAACATTATGTTGTATGGGCATTTACGAGATTCAGGTATTTTCTTTATGGAAGACATACGACCGTTTACACAGATCATAGAGCTATACAGTTTTTACTTTCCGCAAAATTTACACATGACAGATTAAGCAGATGGAAACTTTATTTACAGGAATTTAATTTTACAATTGTTCACATTCCCGGTACATAAAATATTGTAGCAGACGCACTATCCCGTTCTCTCAACAACAATCAGCAAGACATCGCAACCAACTTCTGCCAAGCAAATTTTAGCGTCATGTATACTCAACAAGTGGCATTTGAAAATTTCATTTCGTCGTCATTACGGGATATAGCACAAGAGCAGAGCAAAGACAACGTGTGGAAAGAAATTAAACAGCTTTGGCAAGACAAGAATAATGTTACCATCAGAAACCATTACACTGTACGCAATAACATTCTCTTTCGCCGCTCTCACCCTGACAGCAACAACTGGTTACTATGCATTCTTGACGAACTGGTTAACAAATTAATTTGGTATACTCATTTAAGTTACGCACATTACGGAGCCAGAAAATGTTTTCTTATACTGAGACAGAACTGTTCTTTTGCCAACATGGAGAAACATATTCGACGAGTTTTAGCGTCATGTAAAATCTGCCAGAAAGCTAAGTCAGACACGACCTCACATATTCCTCCGTTACATCCCATTGTACCTGTTAAATTGAGACACATGACCGCTGTAGACATTTTTGGTCCGATTCCGAGATCTAATAGAGGTTTTTGCTACATCTTTGTCGCTGTTGAACTCACTTCGAAATTTGTTACCTTCACTCCGTTACGCAAAGCTATTGCTAAATCTGTTTCGAAAGCATTTGTAAAACATTTTCTATTTCATGTAGGTCATGTATTGAAAGTAATTTCCGACAATGGACCACAGTTTCGATCTGCTATATGGACACGTATGTTACGAACAAGAAACATTTCTCCGACCTATATATCCAAGTATCACGCTTCTTCGAACCCTTGTGAACGACTAATGAAAGAAATTGGTAAACTATGTAGAATATACTGCCATAAAAAACATATTGATTGGGACACACACATACTCTCATTCCAGGATGTAATTAACTCCATACCAAATGAATCTACTATGCTATCTCCGACTGTTATACTGAAAAATGTTGAACCACCTAACAAAATTAAAGAATTAGTATCCTTTCCTACATCTCGTCGCCTGCGACACCATGAAATAATTGACATTGCGCTGAACAACATCAAACGTGCCGCAGAGCGCCGGAGAAGACAGCAAAAACAGGTTTGTACACGCCGTGACTTTCACATTGGACAGAAGATATTAGCACTCACACATTATTTATCCAACAGAGGAAAGAGTAGATGCAGTAAATTTGAGCTTTTATATGCAGGTGCATACAGAATTCGCAGCGTTCCTCACCCCAATGTAGTACACGTCGAAACTTTGACAAACAGAAAAAGTAAAGGCAATCACCATGTCTCCAATATTAAACCCTTTATTGAATGAACATACTTTGTGCTTTGTCGCACTGTAATGCCATCTGCAGATATTTATATGAACACTTACTGATGATTATCGTATTTTTTCCTGGCAAGTGCCCGGCAAGGTAAGGTTAGCAAGTCGCTTTTCTTGTCGTTACACATCAGACCGTGCACATTTTTCCAGATAAACTTACATATTTTATGACCACTTATGCAATTCTATGTATGTGACTACTTACTGATTATTATCATATTTTTTCTTGGCAAGTGCCCGGCAAGATAAGGTTAGCAGGTCGCTTTTCTTGTCGTTATATATCAGACCGTGCACATTTTCCATTTTTCGTGTATGTATGATTGTTTTCCTGTTTTGTTTGTACGCACTACGAAATCTTTAAGATATAACAAATACCAGTTGACTTTGACATTTTGCCTTATGATATCTCAACATCGTGACTATTATACATTTTTTACTACTACATTATGATACTCTGTGTACATGTTTGCACCTGAACACTCTCTATGTTTTTGACATAATACGTTTTCTGTCATGCTATGCTGTATGCTTAATTATATCACTAGAAACAAGTTTTTATTTAATGGGTATATGGTTTAAATGCAAGATATTAATCCATATTCATCATTTTCAGAAAGCAATGACGTGTAAAAGAAATAAATTAAACAAACCACAGTGGATTACTATGAAATGGGAATTTGACTTTCGGAATGAACGAAAGAAAATGGAATACCTTGTGATGAAGAGTAAATGGATCAGAATTAACAAGCATTAACAAGAATATACTATACACATCGTATGATAGCAGCCTTAACTAATTTTTTTTTCTTTCAGAATACGAGGCGATTGATGCAGGCTGACAGACAGAACTACACATCTTAGTTTTAGTGATGAAATATGTTAGAAATAAGAAACTCTATACTATGAATAGTTGTATGAGTAAATGGTAATATGAATAATGAATAATGAAGTGTCTTTTTTGCAGATGATAATGAATGATGATGAATGGTTATATGAAGAATATGCTAATATGAATAATGAGGTTTTTCTTTGCAGGTGATGATAGTAATGAAGTTATGGTAATATGAATAATCTCCAGAGTGAGATTTTCACTCTGCAGCGGAGTGTGCGCTGATATGAAACTTCCTGGAAGATTAAAACTGTGTGCCCGACCGAGACTCGAACTCGGGACCTTTGCCTTTCGCGGGCAAGTGCTCTACCATCTGAGCTACCGAAGCACGACTGACGCCCGATACCCACAGCCTTACTTCTGCCAGTACCTCGTCTCCTACCTTCCAAACTTTACAGAAGCTCTCCTACGAACCTTGCAGAACTAGCACTCCTGAAAGAAAGGATATTGCGGAGACATGGCTTAGCCACAGCCTGGGGGATGTTTCCAGAATGAGATTTTCACTCTGCAGCGGAGTGTGCGCTGATATGAAATGGGCTAACCCATGTCTCCGCAATATCCTTTCTTTCAGGAGTGCTAGTTCTGCAAGGTTCATAGGAGAGCTTCTGTGAAGTTTGGAAGGTAGGAGACGAGGTACTGGCAGAAGTAAAGCTGTGGGTAGCGGGCGTGAGTCGTGCTTCGGTAGCTCAGATGGTAGACACTTGCCCGCGAAAGGCAAAGGTCCCGAGTTCGAGTCTCGGTCGGGCACACAGTTTTAATCTGCCAGGAAGTTTAATATGAGTAATGAAGTTTTTCTTTGCAGATGAGGGTAATGATGAAGTTTTTATATTTACTGTTAGTTAAGAGATGCTATGTAGTTATTTAAGTATTTGTTGCAGTTCGTTTTGACAGTATGTCTTATATCGCATGGTATAATGGCTGAATGTTTTGGAAAGGACAGCTAGAGTACATACATATTGAGTACACGTTTCATTACCTGTTAATTCGAAGTTCACTACTTTTCAGCATAATATGCGTTTCTTCTTTCAGCTGAATAATCCATTTTGTATTTTTTCCAGGAGAAGCTATTCATGAAATTAATGTGCTATAAGCAGTTAGTTATTAAACCTGTTCTAGTACTTGCATTTTTTTTACCCATTTGTGTGTGTCATTCATGAATGTGATCACATATACTCTACTTGTTTCATAACCTTACTACAGCTGACTCATGACGAATGACGTTATTAATCGTTAATTGCAGCAATAAGTCAAAAGCAAATATTTTCATACCACAGCAATTAATTATCGATCCCAACGCAATGCATTGCTGGCAAAAAAAATGTATTACCATCCCAAATAATGCTACTAGTTTAAGAGATATTTATAGTGCTAAATATAATGCAGAAATGTCAGATGTATTGAATCCATTATATCTATGTATTATTGGACCATGGACCTTGAGTAATAGTTGCAGTGTGTTGCATTTTGGATGTGTCCTATGTCACTTGAATGATGAGTTCTGAGTAATACTGAATGATATTTTGTAATAATGCATAAATGCTATGCCAATAATTTCTGTAAACAATATTTTTGTTATACTCTATAAATGCTATGCCAATAATTAACTCTCATTTTGAATGATGACTTCTGAATAATACTGAATAATGTTTTATAAAACTATATGAATACTTTGTAACTGGCCAATGAATGCCACTGTTTCTTATATTTTAATTTGTCTTATGTCACTTACATGCTATTATATATGAAGACCAGTAGCTTGATGCTACACTCATTAACTCCTGTTTTGAATGATGACTTCTGAATAATGCATAAAATGGTTTGTAATTGGCCAATGAGTGCCAATGATTACTATAACTAGATGAATTATGTAAATGGTATGCCATTAATTAACTCTTGTTTTGAAAGATCACTTCTGAATAATGCATAAAAATGGTTTGTAACTGGCCAATGAGTGCCAATGATTACTATAACTTGATGAATTATGTTAATGCTATACCATTAATTAACTCTTGCTTTGAATGATGACTTCTGAACAATGCATAAATATGGTTTATAACTGGCCAATGAGTGCCAATATTTAGTGTAATCAGATGACTTATGAATAATGTTCTGTAATACTCCATACATAGTACAGAAATGTTTAGTAACTAGGCAATGAGTGCCAACAATTACTCAAATCGGTTGATAGACTAGTGTAATTCTCTATGATGACTAGCATAAGACTTAATGTCCTTCACCTTCTGACCTAATTACCAGAAATTACTGCAATATCCGTTTGTCCTGTCTATCCTCATGATCATGGAGCACTATATTTGGTTTTTGCATTAATTCTACGTTGGTGTACCTTACAAGAATGTGGTGTTGACACATCATGCTGTCCACCACCTTGAACGATGGAGATGTTATTATGGTCCCACTGTTTGGTGTACATAATGTACTACCAAAATGATAACATTGAATATTAATACAACATTTCATTGTCTTGGCTACACTGATTAATACTTCAGGGAAGAGAACTTCAGATTGTCTCACTTCGTGTTGTGCTTCTGTAGAAAGATATGGACTTTCAGTGCAGCTACGTGCAACCTACTGTGCTACAACCATGATGCAATCCTTCCCTTTCCTTTCCTAGTTCTTATAAAAAGGTAAAAAATATATACAGTGCGTGTGCACTTTATGTCATTTATTAATATGTTTTGTACTCATTGTGTATCCTAGTTCTTGTAAAATGGTAAAAAATATATACAGTGCGTGTGCACTTTATGTCATTTGTTAATATGTTTTGTACTCATCGCGCATACATTTTGTCATTGCTTGATATGTTCTGTACTCAGTGCATGTGCACTCAATTTCATTTCATGTTCTGCACTTATATATATATATATATATATATATATATATATATATATATATATATATATACTCTGTGACTGTAAATTTAGTTAATTAAGTAGATTTTAGAAAAATTTATTGCTCATGGAAAGTCCAATTGACCCACAATCGCTGCCAAATTCCCCCCCCCCCCCCCCAGTGGAGGGTTATGTAAGAGGTCCGAGCAGATGTAATTTCGATGTATTGCTCATGCCCTGCCTGCGATATGCAAGGTATAAGAAAATCTCTGACCAGAGAGCAGTGTTGACTGCATTAGGAACTGTGTAGCTGTAGCAGTAAGTTGTTGCTAGCCTGGAGTCTGCTCTGGTCTGGTATGGTGTATCGTGTTGGCTGGCCCGGTCGCGGTGCAGCGATGTCGGAGCCTGAGTATTATTGTATAAGGTAAAAAGCAGCCTCGCGCATATGTAGTAATGTTATCTCAAGTCGCATGTAAATGTTTTAAAACTCTCCTAATAATAATCTTCCTCATAAAAAGTAACTTTTAACAACCATTCATTTCAATTTAAAGAATTTACTAATTTATCCCATCCATGATCATCCCGATTATTGCAATAGAAAAATCAGTTGCTTCCTTTCATAAATGACAGATAGGTCGGCCAGCATTGCACAAAGCTGTGCCGGAAAAATTTATTGTAAGAGCAGATATATCCGGCGACTTCATTGAGGTAAGAATTTTTCCTTTTTTTACTCAGAATAATCTTTCAGGGCCATGACGCAGCACTGCTGTCGTCCAAAATTTACCAGGTTAAATTCACAGTGAATTATTGAAAAGTCATAAGTGAGCGACAATTTAATTGAGAGGATAGTTACATTGTTTTATTACCAGGTTACTGAATTCATTTTTAATTGGGACGTTACACTGAATGTGAACGACATAATTATAATTTTTACTGTTGAGAGGTTTAGGATTTTTTCTGTTTTGAGCTTACACTAAACGTGAATATTATTTATGTTAGTATTTTCTGTTTTGAGGTTACGCTAAATGTGAATGAATTTTCTGGGGAGATTAAATGAGAATGAATTTTGTGGGGAGGTTACACTGTGAAAGAATTTTGTCTTGAGGTTACACTAAATTAGAATCATATTCATATTATTATTTATTTTTTTATTTTGTGGGGAGGTTACAAGTATTATCTATGTAGAATATTTGTCTCATTTACCTTGCTTTTGCGAGCTACCCAGATGTTCGATTATTATTCATTTTTGCTTTCTGCAGTCTTTCGATTAATGACAATAATTTTATTTTAGATTGCAACAATCTTCTGAACATTGCTATTATTCATTGTCCATTGTTCACTTGATTACATTAAGTAGAAGTTTTGCATTCGCCATCTGATTTAAATTTTTAGATCCCCAATGTCGTAAACTTCCTTTTGGATAGGTGATTCTTAAATAATAAATATAACCAAGGGCGCTTCTACAGTGTTTGCTTCATTGTGACGAGTTTCCGTTTTGTGCATTGGCCATACACTATTTTGAAAGGTACAAGATATGCAGAGGCGTAAACGAGGTTTTTGTAGCAAGAGTACTTGGTTCACAACACACTGTGCCTCCATTTCGATCTCTTACAGGTCTGTTAACTATGTCACTAATGACGTCAATCGTGTTACGAGACCCACGAAATTTAGAAAATTGTGGTAAGGTCTTACGGGAGCAAACTGCTGAGGTCATCGGTCATTAAGCTTACCCACTACTTAATCTAACTTAAACTAACTTCGCTAAAGACAACACACACACCCATGCCCGAGGGAGGACTCGAACCTCCGAAGGGGGAAGCCGCGCGGACCCTGACAAGACGCCTTAAACCGCGCGACCACCCCACGCGGCCCGAGTCCCACGTTTTAACATTTTGCATAGTTTGCATTTAATTCCTGCAGGCACTAAATCAGCTAATTAAATATCCACTTTATTATTATAACGGGCAGCTAAATTTTCAATTTACTTCACTGGCAAAGACAGTACATAAATTAACTTATAGAGGGTGTTCGGAAATTTCAGTTACATACTTCTAGGGCTTGCAGAGGGGAGTGAGTACATAACATATTGAATAGGAACCCATGTCCGTAAACATACCGTTTCTGTTCTGCGGCGGTTTCATTTCAGATGTTTAACTCTCCCACTTCTTCAAGAGATACTGAACTAGACGTGACGCAGTACAATTATTAGGTAACAATTCGAGGGGAAACACAACGAAACTTCCATTTATCACTTAAACGCATTAGTTTGTATTAACACTTACATGTTATTTGTTTACATCAATCCAAAACAAAAAAAGAACCGAACGCACTGTACGTACAGAGTAATACTGATGCATTGCAAGAGCGGCTCGATGTGACGACCACCAACGTTGTGTAAGGGACATTGTACCTACGAAGCATGTTCTGGTACACACTCTCCATCCCATCTGCCGTCTCTTCAGTTTCCTGTGCAACGGCCAGAACTCGTGTCAGTAAATAGTCCTCCGTCACGTATATTAAACTTTGTAAGGTAGACGTTAAGTGACCTCAAGCGACCGTCTGACGTAGTTCACGTCATCCTGTCTATATTGTTACATATTAGGAGAAGCAACTCTCAGACTTTTCTCTCTCTCTCTCAGCAGACGTGTACGCTTTACACATACGAACCGAAACCGTCCTAGAAGCTGGATATCTATTCCTAATCAAAATATGATGTACTCACTCTCCCCTACAAGTTCTAGAAGTTTGTAACGGAAATTTCCGAACACCCTATATATATTCCTTGTGTTGTTGTTGTGGTCTCCAGTCCAGAGACTGGTTTGATGCAGCTCTCCATCCTACTCTATTCTTCATTTCCGAGTAACTACTGCATCCTACACCCTTCAGAATCTGCTTAGTATATTCATCTCTAGGTCTCCACCTACGACTTTTACCCTCCACGCTTCCCTCCAGTACTAAATTGGTGATCCCTTGAGCCTCAGAACATGTCTTACCAACTGATCCCTCCTTTTATTCCGGTTGTGCCCAAATTCCTCTTCTCCCCAATTCTATTCAGTACCTCCTCATTAGTTACGTGATCTACCCATCTAATCTGCAGCATTGTTCTGTAGCACCACATTTCCAAAGCTTCTATTCTCAAACTATTTATCGTCCATGTTTCGCTTCCATACGCGGTTACATTCCATACAAATACTTTCAGAAAAGGCTTCCTGACACTTAAGTCTATACTTGATGTTAACCAATTTCTCTTCTTCAGAAACGCTTTCCTTGCCATTTCCAGTCTACATTTCGTATCCTCTCTACTTCGACCATCATCAGTTATTTTGCTCGCCAGATAGCAAAACTCATCTACTGCTTTAAGTGTCCCGTTTCCTAATGTTATTCCCTCAGCATTACCTGATTTAATTCGACTACATTCCATTATCCTCGTTTTGCTTTTGTTGATGTTGATGTTACATCCTCGTTTCAAGACACTGTGCATTCCATTCAACTGCTTTTCCAGGTCCTTTGCTGTCTCTGACAGAATTAGAATGTCGTCGGCTAACTTCAAAGTTTTTATTTCTCCCCCCATGGATTTTAATTCCTACTCGAAATTTTCTTTTGTTTCCTTTACTGCTTGCTCAATGTATAGACTGAATAACATCTGGGACAGGCTACAACGCTGTCTCACTCCCTTCCCAACCACTGCTTCCCTTTCATGCTCCTTGACTCTTATAAGTGCCATCTGGTTCTGTACAAATTGTAGCCTTTCGCTCCCTGTATTTTAGCCCCCCACCCACCTTCAGAATTTGAAAGAGAATATTCCAGTCAGCATTCTCAAAAGCGTTCTCTAAGTCCTTAAATGCTAGAAACGTAGGTTTGTCTTTCCTTCATCTATCTTCTAAGATAAGTCGTAGGGTCAGAATGGCCTCGCGTGTTCCAAACTGATCTTCCCCAGTTTTTCCATTCGTCTGTAAAGAATTCGTGTTAGTATTTTGTAGCCATGACTTATTAAACTGATAGTTCGGTAATTTTCCTCACATAAAGATTAACAAAATATATTGAAAATGTTGTAAATACTTTTATAAAATTTTCAATTATGTTTCTATTCACATTAATTATAAGCAGTAATTCACAAAATATGACATTTACGTACAAGTAGATCTGCATGCAGTTACTGTCTAGAATGAAAACGTCGATACCAACTGATGTCAGAGAATTCATAAGGTTCATTAGGCTTGATTACATCACAGCGAGACATAGACACATATCCCGTTAGTGGACAACACCATTGGCAGCGTTTCGAAAACCGTTGTTGGCGTCCCAAACGTGCGGCTGACCACCGGAGGACAGTTTCCGTCAACAAGCAATGAGTGGAGCTCTTGCACTGATTGACACGACCACATGTTATGTATTATCAAATACTAAAACTTGATACACTTGAAAATGGGATTTTAAAATCTCTAAACCGGTCGTGGTTTAAATAAATATTAGTACAACTTGAGCGGATCTCTCTAAATTAATCATTATGCCTCTCAGTTGCAGGTGTCCTACGTAAAAAATCATTAGCCAGTGCGGATTTGTAGCAGCTCAGTAATGCACATTTCTACCTTTCACATTTTCATGATTTGTAAAGGTAGTTTCATTGGTTAAGAGAATTCTCTGAAGAAACAACATGCGGTCTTAATGTGGAGGACGACGGTTCAATCCCGCGTCCGGCCATCCTGATTTAGGTTTTCCGTGATTTCCCTAAATCACTCCAGGCAAATGCCGGGATGGTTCCTCTGAAGGGGCACGGCCGACTGCCTTCCCCATCCTTCCATAATCCGATGAGACCGATGACCACGCTGTCTGGTCTCCTTCCCAAAACAACCAAACCAATCTTCATGTGAATCATAAATGAGAGACAGAATTCCGTTTCTGCCCTCCCGCTCGTGAATTTACCGGTGAGGTGACGCACAATACGGATGATATCTGTTTGCGCGCAGAATGTAACAACACTGGACTGACTTATTTCAGAGGTATTCGCAATTTCTCTGGAGCTAACATGTGAATTACAATCAACGGTTACAGATGGTCTGTTTAGTTTGTTCTGCTCGTTGAAAGCCTTCTCCTTCCGTCTGAGTAGGATTCCAGTGCACCTGGAATAACAGTTTTCATATTTTTCAAGTACCATGAATTGTCATCCTTGTTAGACACCGTCCGTCAGGATACCTTTGTGCGTACAACTGAACTGCTTCTCTTCGCGTCCCTTTTATATTCCCCGTAACGAAGTAGCATACACAGATTCTCTTAGTTTGTGAAAGACATTTATTTTTGCGTGGCCGTCCGGTGTGGCCGTGCGGTTCTAGGCGCTTCAGTCTGGAACCACGTGACCGCTACGGTCGCAGGTTCGAATCCTGCCTCGGGCATGGATGTCTGTGATGTCCTTAGGTTAGTTAGTTTTAATTAGTTCTAAGTTCTAGGCGACTGATGACCTCAGAAGTTAAGTCGCATAGTGCTCAGAGCCATTTGAACCATTTATTTTTGCGTATTAAACGTCACTCGACAAATGTCTGTGCCCGTTTTATACCAATATCGTTATCCGCCGTGAGACATTGCATTATCTGGATGTGAAATCGCGCTCGTGTGCATAAGATGGCTATTGTTTTCGTGGTCAAAGCAGATGAATTCTAAATTCTAAATGTTTTAATTACTCAAAAAGCACTAACCGGATTTTGAAGAGAGAAACGCCATAGAATTTGTCTCGTTTAGAACTACGATACCACAAGGCGATCAAAAAGTTTCCGTTTGAGGTCGCTGCTGCAGCGTATAGGCAACGCAGCGCTACACCTGTGCGGGTATACGAACATCGACATGTAGGCAAGGGATTCATCTACATCTACATATATACTCCGCTAGCCACGAAGCGGAGTGTGGCGGAGGGCACAATTCGCGCCGAAGCCATATTTCCTCTCTCCCCCCCCCCCCCCCCCCACGCCTAAGTACGAGCTCTAATTTCCCTTATCTTTGAATCGTGATCATTGCACGATTTGTTAGTTGGTGGTAATAATATATGCTCTACATCCTCGGTGAAGATCGGATTTCGGAATTTAGTGAGCAGCCCCTTCCGTTTAGCGCGCCGTCTATCTGCAAGTGTGTCCAACTTCAAACTTTCTATGAGATTTGTAACGCTCTCGCGATGGCTAAATGTACCAGTCACGAATCTTGCTGCTCTTCTTATGACCTTCTCAATCTCTTGAATCAGACCCAACTGGTAAGTGTCCCATACAGACGAACAATACTCTTAAGACTGGACGAACTAACGTATTGTAAGCTATTTCCTTTCTTGAAGGCCTGCATCGCTTCAGGATTCTACCAATAAACCGCAATCTAGAGTTCGCCTTAGCCGTAATCTGATCATTCGATTTGAGATCATTTCGAATAGTCACACACAGATACTTGACGGATGTTACCGCTTCCAAAGACTGGAGATTTATTTTGTATTCGTACGTTAATGGGGGTTTTCACTTTGTTACACACAGTAGATTACACTTACTAATACTGAGAGACACCTGCCAGTCATTACACCACGCATTTATTTTCTGCAAATCCTCATTGATTTTTTCACAACTTTCGTGTGATACTACTTTCCTGTAGACTACCGCATCATCGGCAAACAGTCTAATGCCGCTGTCAATACCATCAACCAGATCGATTATGTAAATCGTAAAAAGCAGCGGACCTATTACGCCGCCCTGGGGCACAACTGAAGTTACGCTTGTTTCTGTTGAAGTCACCCTGTTCAGGGCTACATACTGCTCCCTGTCTGTTAGAAAACTTTCTATCCAACCGCATACGTCATCGGATATACTGTAAGCGCGCAATTTTTGGAGCAAGCGACAGTGCGGAACTGAGTTGAACGCCTTTCGAAAGACGAGAAATATGACATCAACCTGAGAGCCGGTATCTAGGGCTTGTTGGATATCATGCACAAACAGGGCCAGCTCTGTCTCGCACGACCGCTGTTTCCTAAAGCGGTGCTGGTTTCTGCAGATGAGTTTCTCAGAGTCCAGAAAGGTCATTATGGCTGAACACAAAATATGTTCCATGATTCTACAACAAATCGATGTCAGTGAAATTGACCGGTAATTATGTGCATCCATTTTTATAGATTGCTATGACCTTGGCCTTCTTCCAGTCCCGTGGAACTTTCCGCTGTTCAGATGGTCTCTGATAGATGATGGATAAGAATGGTGCTATATTTGTAGCGTAGTCAACATATAATCTTACGGGGATACCGTCTGGGCTAGATACCTTCCTGGCGTCTAAGGATCTTAACTGTTTTACATCCCAGATACACTAAACACTGTGTCAGCCATCCTTGCGTTTGTTCGATAACTGAAAGGGGGAATGGTGTTGCAGTCCTGTACCGTAAACGATTTTTTGAAAGCCAGATTTAGAATTACGGCCTTCTGTTTATCATCGTCAGTTACATTACCTGTACTGTCAGCAAGAGAAGGTATTGAATTATTTGTAGCGTTCATAGATTTTATGTATGACCAAAATTTTTTGGGGTTATTTTTAGAATCTACAGATAAAATATTGCTTTCAAGTTCGTTAAAAGAATATCTCATTGTCCTACTGACAGCTGCTTTCATTTCGCATAATTTCTGTTTGTCAGCGGGGCAGTGACTACGTTTAAAATGACTGCAAAATTCTCTGCTTTCTCAGCAACTTCCGGTTAGTGAGACATTCGTGTCTTTCCGACGTGCATGCGGCAATCACGGAAACATGAACTATGGCGACGTTATTACCAAATGTGTCCAAACAGGACCAACGTATTGTTATTCCTTTCTTGGTGCCGAAGGACAAACACTGGTAGACATCCATCGCAGAATGACGAATGTGTATGGGACAGCTTGTCTGTCGAAAACCACCGTCGTGGAATGGTGCGCCAAGTTCCGTGCTGGTCGGGTTTAGAAACAAGACGCCGGCCGATCTGGGTGGCCAGCCTTACCCATTAGGACACGTGGGAGCCGTTCGAGCACCCGCTCTATGCTGTTGATCTCTCCCCATACCATTATCACGCCTTTTGTCTCTTAAAAAAAAAGACCTTCAGTGACCGATGATTCCCGTCGGACGAGGATGTCAGCAGGCAGTTATGGACTTCCTCACACAACAGGATGTAGTGTTTTACCAAACGGTTATCTTCAACTTGGTGCGTCGGTGGGATGGTTGCCTCATTGCTCATGGTGGTTTCGCATGATTGGCTTACCGATTCTTGATTGTACGTCCTCCGAACGGTAACTTTTTGATCGCTTCTTACAGCAGTGGAAATTACCGTATTTGTATTTGAAAAAGCGAAGTTGATACCGATATCTGCCGCGCGGTATTATCTGAGCGGTCTAAGGCGCTGCAGTCATGGACTGTGCGGCCGGTCCCGATGGAGGTTCGAGTCCTCCCTCGGGCATGGGTGTGTGTGTTTGTCCTTGGGATAATTTATGTTAAGTAGTGTGTAAGCTTAGGGATTGATGACCTTAGCAGTTAAGTCCCATAAGATTTCACACACATTTGAACTTTTTTTTTTAAACCGATATCTCGGTAATTAGTATAGCTATGAAAAAAGTCTATACATCGTTTAGTGATGACTTTCTCACCGTTCATTTTTGTGGCAACAGAATCACTATATCTCAAACGGCTCTGGAAAAGCTGAGGTGAACAGAACAGCTGAATCCACGTGTAGACGGTGTTCCATTGATAGTGACCGGGCCAAATATCTCACGAAATAAGCATCAAACGAAAAAACTAAAATGAACGAAACTCGTCTAGTTTGAAGGGGGAAGCCAGCTGGCGCTATGATTCGCCCGCTAGATGGCGCTGCCATAGGTCAAACGGATATCAACTGCGTTTATTTTTTTAAATAGGAACCCCCATTTCTTATTACATATTCGTGTAGTACGTAAAGAAATATGAATGTTTTAGTTGCACCATTTATGGTGGTACGAGTGCAGTGCCTTGACAAAATGGCGACAAAGCAGTAAAAGATTTTTGTGTGTTGGGATATTGAAAGGTGGCTACACTGAGCCACAGCGCCAGAGATTGCGCCAAAGAGTTTTATTTAGCCGCCTCCACTGGCAGTTCTTGTCGAGAAGTCGTGGTGGAGAGTGCTTATCGAGACGTGGCAGTAGTGAGTCGGTGTTGAGATGTTGTAGTAGGGAGTGCTTGTTCCATGTTTTATGCAGTTTTGATGGGCTAGACAGCAGATGTTGCTGGAATGGAGATATTGTAATGATCAGAGTGCTTTTCGTCAATATATATGAAGGTAAAAAAATTCCCTTTTCTTTTTATTATTTCAATGTCTTAAATAATGCGTCATTACAGGTTCAGTCAACAAATCATCTGGCTTGTGTTCTTGTATTAGAGTGTAATTCTGGTTTCCTTACGCAATTATAGTATTTATATTTTTTTAATTGCTTCAGTATAAATGGTATTTAAAATTTCTTGTCTTATTGAAGAAGAACCGTGCCAGATGTGTACGTTGAATCACACTTCCACACACAGAACAGTTACACTTGTGCTTTGGTTTCGTACGTTTTATAGTTGCTGGGGACTTAATTAATTAATTGTGTTAACGAAAATTTTCTTTCATTCTTTGTTGTTATTCTATGCAGTCAGATTGCGTACTAAAACTAGTCAGGGCCAACCGTTTACGACACTTCGTAGCCGGACATCAGCTACTAAAAATTTAAAATTATTTGCATTATAAAAATAATTAAGCCCCCATGCACGGGGCGACCCTGCCAGGATTCGAACCTGGAATCTTCTGATTGTAAAAATATCAGACAGTAGTATTGTTGTAGTAATTTGTAGTTTAGTAATTGTAGTATATATTGCATGTGTAGATTTGGTAATTGTCATTCTTCTAATGGTATTTTTTTTTTTTTTGCAAAATTTAATTTTTGTTGTCTTGTCTATGGGTTTGACAATTTAGTGCAATTATTTCAATTGTTCGTTAATCGTGTTCGAAGGAAACATTTCGTGTGAATGGTATTGTTGGAGATAAAGTGTCATTGTGTGTAATTTTCGTACAGTGACGAGTTTTGTATGTTTTGTAAATGATTACGCGATCGATGAAAAAGGCAAAAATGTTGGATAGTCAGAATGACGAAATTGTTGACATGGCGAACTCGCCAACACAGGACAACAGTATGATAAATAATGAAGTTGAAAACAATTTAATAAGTCGGGAAAATAGTCCGGAAACAGTTCAAAATTTTTCACAATCGAAAAATTTTCAGAATACGTGGTTAACGACAGAAGAAATGGAGCAGTTGATGGGTGCTATATTAAATTTGGGAGCACGAATGGAAACACAGTTTAGATCTGAATTAAAAACACAGATGGGAACAATGGAAACACGGTTGGACTCACAAATAGGAACAATTAGAACTGAGACAGGAACAATGGAAACACGGTTAGACTCACTGGGATCACAGTTAGGATCTGAATTAAAAACAGAGATAGGAACAATTAAAACTGAGATGGGAGCAATGGAAACACGGTTAGACTCACGAATAGGGACATGTTTCAAAAATATGAAAGATGAGTTAAAGAAAGAAATCAGAGAAGAGGTACAACCGATTTTGAATGCTCACAATAATAGATTAATTTCGATAGAAATTAGACAAAAGGAACAGGATAGAGAACAGGAAGAAAGAGATCGCGTGATAGTATAAAAATTTTCAGAGTTAAATTTACAACGTGCACACGATAAGGAGGAAATATTTGAGAGAATCGAGGAATCCGTACCAAATGACAGAATAAATAATCTAACACAACAATATGAACAGTTAACTATTAAATGTGTCAATACTGAAACCCGAGTCGCGACACTTACAGAAGACGTAAATAAACAGAAAGAACAAATAGGTGATTTATCGGAAAGAGTTGAGGAGATTTCAGACAAATTGACAAGTCTTAGTTTAAATGGGGACAGAGATTCAGATGATACAGCACCATTGCCATTTGCAGAAACCGAAGAGTATCAGAACATAAATAAACATGTTGAAAATCAGGGAAAATTTAATGAACGCGTTAAAAGGGAAGTTGAGGCATTACGAAAGCAAGTCAAACAAATCGAAGGCGAAATTGTAGGAAAAGACAGTAGAAGAAATTTAGAATCACAGATAGCAGAGGGGTTTGAAGAAAGTAATTTATTTCATTTACGAGAAGCAACAAGAGAGCGCCAGGCGCGCGAACTTGACAATAATCGACATTGGGACAGGGACAGACGCGGTAGGTCTTTGTCGCCACGAGGAGAAAACTTTGACTATAAACACTTCTTAACTGTTCGGAAATTTAAGATCTTTCGCAATTCTAGGAATGACATACATCCATGTTCATGGTTAGATCAATTTATGTACGCACTTCCACGAAATTGGCCACTAAGTCACAAACTAGAAATTATGTGCGGCTATTAAAGTCCTCAGGGGATTCACTACACTAAGTGAATATGTGCCGTAGTGTGCATAGGGCCCCGAGCTGTAGTGGTGCTATTTCCCTTTTAGTTTTCTGCACCGCTGCCTACTCTTTTACTATTCTTTGCATCTGTCAAAACAACTCTTCGACTATCAATCTATCTACAGAATCGGTAAAGAATAACCGGATATGAGTATTTTACCTAAAAGTGATTTCGGAAATTACCATTTGGACTTACTGTACCTTCAGCAGCATTCATTCGTAGTTTAAACGAAATTTTACCTGTTTATCTTCGTGACAATATTACTTCATATGTTGACGATATTCTTATTGCTAAACGTTCTTGGAGTGAGCACTACAAAATTTTGGATTCATTATTACGTATTTTTGCAAGAGTTGCCATTATAGTGAACTTGGAAAAATCTGAATTTGATCGTTCTTAGGTGAAATTTCTCGGTCACATTATTTCTACAGAAGGTATTCTCCCTGATCCAGAGGAGCTAGACGCAATTCGTAATTATGCTGTTCCTACCACAAAACGTGATGTTCGTAGTTTCCTTGGTGTCTGTAATTTTCTTAGACGCTTTGTTAGATTGGATGATTTGGCCACACCTCGTTTACACATTTCAGTTATGCGCACTTTGGTCCCAGAAAATGCTTTCACAAATTGCGAGAAAATTGCTACTTCAGTAATATGGAAAAACGTATTCGAACTGTTCTTGCCAAATGCAAATTATGTCAACAGGCTAAGCCGCCAACTGTTTCTCACAGAGCACCGTTGTTTCCTATCATTCCAGCGAAATTAAAGGACATGGCTGCAGTCGATTTGTTCGGTCCAGTGGTTCGTTCTACTAATGGTTTTGCGTACATTTTCGTAGCATTGGAATTGACATCAAAATATGTGTGTTTTACACCTTTACGCAAAGCAACAGCTCGTTCAGTATCTAACGCTTTCATCAAACATTTTCTTAAAGAAGTTGGTCATGTTGATAAGGTTATATCAGATAATGGATCACAGTTTCGCTCTAAAATTTGGCTTCGTACTCTACGGCGTCGTAAGATTAAACCAATTTTTATTTCACTTTTTCACCCTCAATCTAACGCTTCAGAAAGATGGATGAAGGAAATCAATAAATTGTGCCGTCTTTATCGTCATCAGAATCACAGAACGTGGGATCAGTATCTTCATATTTTTCAAAACATTCTGAATGAACTTCCTAATGACTCAACTTCTTTACCGCCTCTATTGATATTAAAAAACAAAACACCGACTAATCGCATTTCTGAAATTGTTCCTTTTCCGCCTTCACGGAAACTGCGGCATTCTGAAGTTGTCAACCTGGCCTTACGAAATATTGCATCTGCGGCTGCTAGAAGAGAAAAATCAGCGAAGCGTCCTGGTCGTTTAAAAACTTTGTCAGTTGGTCAGAAGGTGTTAATTAAGTCTCATCGTTTGTCTCATAAAGGAAAAGGCTTATGTCGCAAATTTTTTCTGCTTTATAACGGTCCATATAGAATTCGCAAAATTATTCATGATAACACTGTTGAAGTAGAAACTCTTAAATCTCGGCGCTCTAAGGGAATACATCACATATCTAACGTTAAAATTTTTGTGGAATGACATACTTTTGAGAAACTAACAGCTACATGTAAACATCCAGAGAATACAAGGATACCGCGCTGTGTTTTGGCGGCGGCACATACTCAAAGCAACAGTCAGTCTGCGCGCCGCACAAGGCAGTCGTTGACCGTAAACAATCATTTCCTACGTCACGCGCCTACAGCTGATCGAGCGCTCAGTGCGAATACACTGACAGCCGTAAACAAATACACAGTCGAATTTCTCCGTTTAAATTCAGTATAAAGCTATAGTGACTTGATAAATTATGTTATTAACGTTCAGTATTTTTCAGGATACGGTGGTATAAAATATTTAAGAACTTCAGGTAAATTCTGTGCGTGTCCGACGTTAAGACGACTTGCTATCGAGAAAATTTCAGGAAGAATGTAATTTCGAAGAAGAAACTAATAAACTAAAAAGGTAACTATTAATTGAGTTTATTTTTCAGGTAACATAATTCCACTTAGGTACGTACTTTAGACGTAATTTGCTGCTCGCGATTACGTGATTTATACTTTGTGCTAATTTTATGTTCTATGAATTTACTTGTGAAGCGACGTGCTTGCGTACATTAACTGATTTTGACAATGATTGATTAATGAACAGGGTTGTTACTTATGTATATTATGCATCGCTTGGCTGCACTACTTTTTCACTGATGTCACTTTTTTTTATGTGCCTGCTGTGCTTATTTATTTAAATTATAATTGTCACCTGATTAATTGTGCTCATATGGTTATGTATGTAGGTTACACTTTGTGATTTATCTGCTTGCGCCTTCATGTTTACTTATTAAGATTACATATGAACACTTATTTGCTTATGCTGATATGATGCTAATGACCTGTTTATTATGTAAGATATATATTTGCTGCTTTGCGTGTGGATTGCATATTTATACATTTCTGTTTTGCTGTCATAACTACTCTTTAATTTGATATATAGAAATGCTGATATACTGTGTACGAACATGGAGTTTAGGTCACACTATGGTATTAATTATAGATTGTTTGCTTGGCAGAGCCTCGTTGTAGAAATTGTGCTGCATCCACTTGTTGACATTCTGTTCTCTACTGGTATATTTACTCGCTGTTGCATGTTTTGCTTACGCTCAGTGCCTTATATTTTTAAGATAAGAAAATGAACTGCTATAATTCGACGAACGACATTAGTGCAAGAAACTTCATAGAAGTCACATGAGCTGGAGGTTTTATGGAAGCTGTATAAATGTATGCTAATAGGAAGGAAGCTAACGAAATGACACACCAACACTAGGTTTAGACCATTGACAGTTACACTGCATTCTTCGTGAGCAATTGAAATAGTAAGTGACACTTGACACAAGAAATACTCCACATGTTTGCTTCTGAAGTGTTGCTTCTTGAAGTGGTGTACACACTGTGAAATATTATGATCATTCACACTCCGTAATCGTACTTAATTACTGAGAGTTATTCGAACTAAAGTCTGTTAGAGGTCATGTATGCATTTTTTTATTTTATGATGGACAAGGTAACCAAAATGTATTTTATAATTCATAATGAGTAGAAGATTTGGCTCAGGTGGACAACACAGAGGTTGTGTGTGGACATTGTGTCTTCGGATTGTATGGGATGATGAATTGAAGTTTGCACTAGGATTTTATCTGTCATTGTTCGAGGAGAATGACTAGAGGAAAGAGTTGTTATGGAAGTGAAATGATATTGATGATAAGATTTATATGTGTCGACGTAAGAGGTATTATTGAAGTATTGAGATTATCTGATGCTGATGATTATTGGAGTTTTGGTGGACAAGAGGTAAGGTAAATGATATTGATGATAAGATTTATATGTACCGACGTAAGAGGTATTATTGAAGTATTGAGATTATGTGATGCTGATGATTATTGGAGTTTTGGTGGATAAGAGGTAAAGTAAGTGAGGAGCATATTTTTTGTTGGTCTATATGGAACAAGGAGGATGAAGATAGCAGACTAAAACACTCAAGTGGAAAGAAGATTGTCTACACACACACTTTGTTAAATCAATAAGGAATATATACTTTTTTTTTTTTTTTTTGGAGAGAGGAAGTATTTGCATATCTTGGCTCACTGACAGTTGTTCAGCAACCGTACATTTGATTTGGCTTGGCAAACATTGGTCTTGACATGATGACTACGACGTTGACTAACTATTATTGAGTGTTACACACTGCTGCCATTATTATTTGATACACAAGTTAAACATCAAACTTTGACAGAATTGCATTTACACAGTTAACACTATTCAATTACACAGTAGTACTTAATGTGGATGAAAGATGAGTGAGTGTGTTTTGTGTGTTTTCCTTTCCTAATCCCAAATAATTGGTACCGACCTATCTCCTAAATATTATTTTACTTGTTTGTTGTGGCTTGCACTGACACCCATAAATATTATAGGTTTACTGATATTTGTGTATTTGTAATAGTTAATATGACAATTATCTGATATCATTTGTGTGTTTATTATAATTTGTATGTTTAGTGTAAGAGCATTGATAATAATTTTGTAAAAGCAATTGTGTGTGCATTCAAACTGTTGTTCACACCTGCACCTGTTCAACATTGATGTGTGACACTTAGAAATGTTTAATTTCTGCTGATGAACTGTGTGATTAGTGATAGTGAATATTATGGACTGTTACTTGCACTTTTTCAACATAATGGGTGCCACTTAGAAATGTTTAATTTCTGCTGATGAACTGTGTGATTAGTGATAGTGAATATTATGGACTGCTGTCTGCACTTGCTCAACATTGCTGGGTGCTACTGATGGAACTGCTTCTACTGACATAATGTCACTTGTTGGTGTCTGCACCTGTTGAACATTGCTGGGTGCCACTGATGGAACTGCTTCTACTGACATAATGTCACTTGTTGGTGTCTGTACCTGTTCAACATTACTGGATGCCACTGATGGAACTGCTTCTACTGAGATAATGTCACTTGTTGGTGTCTGTACCTGTTCAACATTACTGGGTGCCACTGATGGACTGCATCTATTGAGATAATGTCACTTGTTGGTGTCTGAACCTGTTCAACATTACTGGGTGCCACTGATGGAACTGCTTCTACTGACATAATGTCACTTGTTGGTGTCTGTACCTGTTCAACATTACTGGATGCCACTGATGGAACTGCTTCTACTGAGATAATGTCACTTGTTGGTGTCTGTACCTGTTCAACATTACTGGGTGCCACTGATGGACTGCATCTATTGAGATAATGTCACTTGTTGGTGTCTGAACCTGTTCAACATTACTGGGTGCCACTGATGGACTGCATCTATTGAAATAATGTCACTTGTTGGTGTCTGCACCTGTTCAACATTGCTGGGTGCCACTAATGGAACTGCTTCTGCTGAATGATGTCACTTGTTGGTGTCTGCACCTGTTCAACATTGCTGGGTGCCACTAATGGAACTGCTTCTGCTGAATGATGTCACTTGTTGGTGTCTGCACCTGTTCAACATTACTGGGTGCCACTGATGGACTGCTTCTACTGAAATGATGTCACTTGTTGGTGTCTGCACCTGTTCAATATTGCTGGGTGCCATTAATGGAACTACTTCTGCTGAATGATGTCACTTGTTGGTGTCTGCACCTGTTCAACATTGCTGGGTGCCACTGTTGGAACTGTTTCTACTGAAATGATGTTACTTCTTGGTATTTGCACCTGTTGACCATTGCTGGGTGCTACTGCTGGAACTATCAACTACTTGTTTTTTTTTTAATCATTGAAAGCATTTTATGTGAACATTTGTATAAACTGATTTTTTGTGTGTTGTGTAAACTAATATGTAAAGTCACATGTATGAAAGAATTTGTATTGCTTACTGTATTTGATATATTAGGTTATTGAAAGGTCAGTGCAAAGCCAAAATTTTATCTAATTATGTGATATTTACGTATTAACATTATTTTTTTTTTGTCTGTATTTTTGTGGACGAATTTGGTGGTATTTTCACCACCAATGCTGGCAAAAATACCATCAAATTCTAGCCTGTGGAGGAGGGGCATATGAAAGGTGGCTACACTGAGCCACAGCGCCAGAGATTGCGCCAAAGAGTTTTATTCAGCCGCCTCCACTGGCAGTTCTTGTCGAGAAGTCGTGGTGGAGAGTGCTTATCGAGACGTGGCAGTAGTGAGTCGGTGTTGAGATGTTGTAGTAGGGAGTGCTTGTTCCATGTTTTATGCAGTTTTGATGGGCTAGACAGCAGATGTTGCTAGAATGGAGATATTGTAATGATCAGAGTGCTTTTCGTCAGTATATATGAAGGTAAAAAAATTCCCTTTTCTTTTTTATTATTTCAGTGTCTTAAATAATGCGTCATTACAGGTTCAGTCAACAAATCATCTGGCTTGTGTTCTTGTATTAGAGTGTAATTCTGGTTTCCTTATGCAATTATAGTATTTATATTTTTTTTAATTGCTTCAGTATAAATGGTATTTAAAATTTCTTGTCTTATTGAAGAAGAACCGTGCCAGATGTGTACGTTGAATCACACTTCCACACACAGAACAGTTACACTTGTGCTTTGGTTTCGTACGTTTTATAGTTGCTGGGGACTTAATTAATTAATTGTGTTAACGAAAATTTTCTTTCATTCTTTGTTGTTATTCTATGCAGTCAGATTGCGTACTAAAACTAGTCAGGACCAACCGTTTACGACACTTCGTAGGCGGACATCAGCTACTAAAAATTTAAAATTATTTGCATTATAAAAATAATTAAGCCCCCATGCAATATGCTAGAAGTTTATCTTTTATAACAGTGCAGCGAGCGTTCGGAAGGAAGAACCGCCATGTAAACAGAGCACTGCGGTTTGGTATCGACAATTTAGTGACACTGGTTATCTCTGTAAACAGAAAAGTACCGGTCGACCACGTGTACCAGATACAACAGTGGAGACTGTGATGGAACGTTATGGCGTAGTCCAAAAAAAATCAAAGATTCGCGCAAGCCACTTGGATGAGTTTACCGTATCCCCCAGTCCCCAAACACCCGTATTCAAACCCAGCCGCGAAATCTGTAGCACCAGCTCGATCAGTCTGTTCGCGCAATGGATCCACGACCGAGAGATCTGGCGCAGCTGGCCGCGGCAATGGGGTCGGCACGGCCTCACATTCGGGACCTTTCAGAAACTGACACATTCTTCCTGTACCTCTCACAGCGCTCCGTACTGAAAACGTTGTCACTCAGACTTTTGACTGGTGGTCACATTAAGGTGTAACATTTTGGAAGATATGGAGTTTTGAAAACCAATGAACCATTTACAGAAGCCCACATTTTCTTTCCGATTCAATTCGCGCGTAGAACGAGGGAAAAATGACCGTCTGTATACCCCTGGCCGGCCGGAGTGGCCGAGCGGTTCTAGTCGCTACAGTCTGGAACCGCGCGACCGCTACGGTCGCAGGTTCGAATCCTGCCTCGGGCATGGATGTGTGTGATGTCCTTAGGTTAGTTGGGTTTAAGTAGTTCTAAGTTCTAGGGGGCTGATGACCTCAGAAGTTAAGTCCCATAGTGCTCAGAGCCATTTTTGTATACCCCTGTCCGCGTCCTAATCTCTCTTACGTTGTGTTCATGGTCCATACATGAGATAAATGATGATGGCATTACAACTGCGGTACTGTCATCCTCGAATACATGTTCTTTAACTTTGCTCAACACGGTTTGGCAAGATCTACCTCGTCTCCCCTCCGAGGATTCCAATTAAATTTCACCAAGCATTCCTCTTTCTCTTTTGTATGGGTGGTATCTATCTATTACAATTGCAGAATGTGGTGTCACACAATGTGGCACTACACAAAACTGGCGCTAATAGCATAGGCACATAGGGAACACACACGACACAGATCTGTAAGTCCAAGAAGTTGGTGATAAGTTGAGAAAACCGTCCCGAAACACATGTGCTACAAAACGCCACTGTTTCCTGCGCATGTACCTCGACATCGGTATGGGATATGATCACCATGCACATGTACACAGGCCGCACAACGGGTTGGCATGCTCTGGATGCACCAGTGCATGTCGGAGCTCCTGAAGTGTCCTAGGAGTGTGAAGACGTGCAGCGATACGTCGACTGAGAGCATCCCAGACGTGCTCGATGGGGTTTAGGTCTGGAGAACAGGCAGGCCACTCCATTCGCCTGATATCTTCTGTTTCAGGGTACTCCTCCACGATGGCAGCTCGGTGGGGCCGTGCGTTATCATCCATCAAGTGGAAAGTGGGACCCACTGCACCCCTGAAAAGGCGGACATACTAGTGCAAAATTACGTCCCGATACACTTGACCTGTTACAGTTCCTCTGTCAAAGACATGCAGGGGTGTAAGTGCACAAATCATAATCCCACCACACACCATCAAACCACGACCTCCATACAGGTCCCTTTCAGTGACATTAAGGGGTTGGTATCTGGTTCTTGGTTCACGCCAGACGAAAACCCGACGAGAATCACTGTTCAGTCTATACCTGAACCTGTCCGTGAACATAACCTGGGCCCACTGTTCCAATGACCATGTACTGTGTTCTTGACACCCAGCTTTACGGGCTCTCCTGTGACCAGGGGTCAGTGGAATGCACCTTGCAGGTCTCCGGGCGAATAAACCATGTCTGTTCAATCGTCTGTAGACTGTGTGTCTGGAGACAACTATTCCAGTGGCTGCGGTAAGGCCCCGAACAAGGTTACCTGCAGTACTCCGTGGCCGTCTGCGGGCACTAATGGTGAGATATCCGTCTTCTTGTGGTGTTGTACACTGTGGACGTCCCGTACTGTAGCGCCTGGACACGTTTCCTGTCTGCTGGAATCGTTGCCATAACCTTGGGATCACACTTTGTGGCACACGGAGGGCCCGTGCTACGACCTGCTGTGTTTGACCAGTCTCCAGTCGCCCTAGTATTCTACCCCTCATAACGCAATCAATATGTGTTCTATGAGCCGTTTTCAACACACAGTCACCATTAGCACGTCTGAAAACGTCTGCAAACTTACTCGCTGCACCGTACTCTGACATGCACCATCACACCTCTGCGTATGTGGACTGGTGCCAGCGCCACCGTGCGACGACCGCAGGTCGGATACACGGCATGCTCATACCCTGGCGTGATTTGCATGCTCATACCCTGGCGTGATTTAAACCCGCAAGCCGCCTACCAGAGCGTTGTTTCACCATGTATCAGCATTATCCTTAATTTGTGAGCATGAGTCTAGTCTGATGTCTTCTGTCGCTCCTACTTGACAAAGACTCCAAACACTGGAACAATGGTCTAGAATTTGTCGCACAAGCGTCTTGAACGCGATTTCTGTTGCAGATGCAGTTTCCGGAACGCTCACCACAAACGTAAGTCTTCTACTCGCCTTCCTTTATGCTGATTTTACGTCATCGCTTCTTAGTATTACCCCAAAATACTTTAAGCACAGCTGTAGAACCGACATCAGACAGATAGTCGTAACCAGCCAAGGCGTATGCAGTCCAAGCCACCAACGTAATTCTGCAGTTGGGTGCTGCAATAACGCTGGCGTAGAGCTCTGTAACGCGGCGTTCTACCGTAAGCGGCTGCCGGGGTTACTACATTCTGTGGCACCAAGCAACAACTCAACACGACTACTTCTGTCATAACATCCACAGCTGGAACGAGCACACACATTATGATTCAGCTGTCCCTACCGATATCGTTTTATGGTTCAAATGGCTCTGAGCACTATGGGACTCAACTGCTGAGGTCATTAGTCCCCTAGAACTTAGAACTAGTTAAACCTAACTAACCTAAGGACATCACACACATCCATGCCCGAGGCAGGATTCGAACCTGCGACCGTAGCGGTCTCGCGGTTCCAGACTGCAGCGCCAGAACCGCGCGGCCATATCGTTTTATACATTCAATAACGATCTAGCTGACCTCCAAAAACCACTTGCGAGATTTTAATATTCTCTCTCACGCTATATTCAAACTATTAATCCTACAGAAAAATTAAAAGGACCAGTTTCTAGGAAATTTAATGTAATAAAATTTTGAATTGGGATACATTTTCCCTGGAGGTCACAGCTTTCGACTTATTTAAGAAAATCGTATAGAAGTGACCTTCAAATGCACTCGCACCCTCTCACTCATCCCTCACCTGTCCAGATTCCTCGTACGTTGTTCGTGCCACTTTCTACTACCACTGAACAACATATTCCGACTACATGAACTATTCCCGGTATTCTATCTTTTTTATCTGTATTGACTGGGCTACGACGGCACCATCATAGTCAGACATTTCCTTAACATTATTAATTTAAACGTGCTAGTGAATGTAATGAAAGAAAAACGACTTTTGTAAATATTACGCTAAAACTAATTACGTTAACAATTCGATCTGAACTTAATGCTTACAAGCACAGTAGTTTCGTAGTCAGAATGCCTGACGAATACAACGGCGTAATTGTTTATTTTATGCTGTTAAAATTGTTGGGTAAAATTTACAGAAACGTCTATTTTACAATTTGTAAGTGCTCGACTAAGCCGGTGGCGAAGTAAGGCCAGTCAATGAAGGCAAAAAATGGCCGAATACGGGAAATAATTCGTGCAGTCGTAAATTTTCGTACAGTGGTAGTAGGAAGGAGTTCCATGAACAACACAATAAAAATCCTGACCGGCGGGGCGCTCATTATCGGAGTGGGGAGGGGGGGGGGGGTGCGTTGGAAGGTCACTGTTGTAAATTTTCTCGAGTAGCTAGAGAACTACGACCTCTGGCGAAAACGTGTCCCGCTACAAAATTTCACTAAAACTTCCTACAAAAATGTACTGTTCATTTTTTTCTGCAGCACTAATAGTTTGTGACGTAGCGAGAGAGAGAATAAGTAAATCTCGCGAGTGGTGATGAAGGGCGGATATAATATAGCATTTTCCATAAAATGGCATCGGTAAGGCAGCTGAATGATCCAGTATACATCCATTTCAGCCGGTAGTGGTATTCCGTCAGCGCCATCCATGGGACTGTCGTAGTCTCTAGGCTAGTAATCGGTCGGATTTGTTGCCTAGCAGCTACATCTTCATCGAGCATCGTCGTCAAATAGGAGGAAGCCATTAGCCTATGAACCGTCAACTAGACCTGATGGTTCTGGGATTGAAACTGGATCCGCCAAGGCGAGGCCTCACATTGGGTGCCATCTCCTGACACTCCAGCCAGCCTCTGTCAGTGCTAGGTTGAAGTTACGCCCCTGCCATTTCCCTTGCGTCCCGTGCTGTGTATGCCAGTCCAGCCGTCAGCCAGCTGTACTGTGGAGTGGAGACCTGTCCTGCGGCAGAAAGGCCGCCATGTCGCCGGCCGCTGTCAAAGCGGAAAACGCTTGCCGCTGCCGTTGCCGCACGACGCGCTGCCGCGGTCTAGTGGGAACCGGCCTTTAGTGTTGCCGCAGCATTCCGCTGCCCAGCCCACTAGCCACGGTCGGCTGCTGTCATCCACCTCCTGTATGGACGCATTGACTAATAAAGAAGCAGTGGAAAAATGCTCCTGCAAAGGTCAAAATGTTCCTCTTTAAAAACCGCTGACAGAAAAGCGGGAAACCAGCTGCCCTCAAACCCCATTCCGCCTCCCTCACAAAAAATCTTGGCATATGAACATACTTGCGCTCTTTTAATACAGAACATTCTAAATACTTGTACCCAGTCTCTCTTTGTAGTTAAGACTTCACACTCAATATCTGACTCTCACTCCAGAGTCTCTCCCATTGCCTCCTTTTTCTCCCATTGGCACTTTCTCTTATCTGTCTCTCCCACTGTCACTGTCTTCATTCCTTTCTCTCACTCTTCCTTACCTTCTTCTCTGCCACTTCCACTATCTCACTGTCCCACTGCTATCGTCTTTGTCCCATTTTTCCTCTCCCATTGCCACTCTTTCTTTCCTGCTTACAGTCTGCTGTCTTTCTCTTCAACCATCACTGCCGCGCACATATCCTTGGGGAGGATTTGGTCGGGGTTTTGACCCCTAGACCGAGAAACTTTCACACTTTGGTATGGGGTATAGTATAAATTGGGCGAATTTTTTAAAATATGGGTATAGAGCGAGGGGGGAAAATTGAGAAAAGTTAACCCTCCAAACCGGCGGCTGGCGGACTTGTCGGCTCCTCTCTTTCGCTGCCAATATACGCACTTGTTGCCTCTCTCCCATTTCCGCTGTCTCATCTCTCACTTAAAATGGCTTCTTCTGCCTTTCCCTCCTAGTGTCACTGCCTCCTATCTCTCATATACACTGCTCCCTGTATTTACAGTATGTGTCACTGCCACTGTCTCACTTACACTGTCTCCTTTTTTATTTCCCATTGCCACTGTCTCCATCATACCCCAGCAGCTCAAAATTTCTAGGGGTCCAACTTACATTTTCCCCTATAGCCATGTGTTTAAAATTTCTGTTCAAAATGCGCCCTGCCCTATACCTATGTGTTAAAGTTCGCCAGTCTGACGGGGTCCAAGCCCCCCCTTTTTTTTCATTTCTACTGTCTCCTCTACCTTTCGCTCCCACTGTTGCTATCTCCATTCATCTTTTTTTTTTATTTTTACTGCTACTGCCGCTCACTGATCATTGCTATTTCCTTTTTCTTCGACTCCCGCTGCTACTATCTTCATTCATCTCTCTTTCTTTTCACCGCCACATTCTCTCTCCCGCCACCACTGTCTTCTCTCTCTTTCTCTCCCGCTGGCAGCGACTCCTCGCTCCTCCTCCTTCACTGTTTCTCTGCTGCTCTCTTTCAGCACATAAAGTACTGTGGGATAGTTGCAATATTCCCGTTCTTCCGATAGGTTTACAAATGGTAAGTAATCCAAGGGCTTTCCAAAACACTTGTGATCAATAGAATCCGAGATACGACCCCCTGAAAAATCGCATTCATGCGTGCAGCTTTTCGGAACATACTGGTACTGTGCATTGCCTTGCACGGAATGATACTGCTGCGGACTAAGCAATCTTGACTCTGTACTAGTCGCAGTACTGGAGTCCCCAGCCCCGACACTTAGATGCGGCTCTGCAGCAACACTGCTGACTGTCACCTGTACTCTCCAATCAGGATGGTGGTCGTAGGACAGCTCACTACACTATACTATTTGACGTACTGAACATGGTCACCACTAACTTGCAATCACATGATATTGGATATTGTGACTCTGTTATTAGCATTATCATACATTTATCTGCATTTAACCCGTTGGGCTACAACCTGGAGTGGACTCGTGGTAAGAATGTTCAGCGACAAACAATAACGACGAGCTCACCTCGTGGTACTTCGTGCCGACCACGCGCAAACAAGACGAGCCTGACTCGTGGAATGTCATTCGGGACGAACGAAAACAAGAGTTGGACTCTTGTTTCAACAGATCTCGACGTTCTCTTACTTAAGTTACGTGTACTCCTTCGTTGCCTTCAAACGAGTCGGTTATAACTCCCTTAAAAAATAAAAAAACCATATACCGATAATATCAGTAAAAACATCTAACAGTGGTGACAGTAGTGGTAAGTATATCATCATTGCGGACAATGATTCGGTAGATCCTGGCGATAATGGTAATGTTGGCAGCAGTATTATGCGCTCTGTTAAAAATGTCCAAGAGGATTAATCACTGAAGATGACACCGATGATGAAGACAGTATCACTTATCAATCATCGAAGCAATGGACTTGGAATGAAGAAAATAACAAAACAAAAATCGGACAATATAAGCAGACTCCTGGCATATGAGCACCAGTTTTAAAGCGGTTAGATGGAAGTACAGGAGAGTCTGACATTCTTATATAATACTGGACAATGCGTTTTGGGATAATATTGTCACAGAAACGGATCGGTACGCAGAACGACGATGATCAACGAAAATACAAGAAAGAAAACTGAAATGACATGAATCCCTGTCAGTTGCAATGAATTTAAAATATACTTTGCATTATGCATAATAGTGGGTCACAAAAAAGCCGTATATTCCGATGCACGGATCAAAAAGATTCATCATACAAACATCGGTATGCAGGAAAACTATCCTTCTGAAAAGGTTTTTGCAAAATATTGAGTTTTAACATTTTGCAAATAGCGATATGGCTCAAAAGATGGAATACCCGTAAAGTCACACTTGTGATGAACTATTTTCATAAAAATTCAAAGAAGAATATGTAATGGAAGACAAAATTGCCATAGATGAATCGTTAATGAAATTTAAGGGACCCTTGACTTATAAACAATTTAGTCCTTCGAAGAGGGCGAGATTTTTGATAAAATATTATAAACTGTGTGGGTCAGCATTAAGCTATTGCTGTAATCCACACTAATATTATAAATGCGAAAGTAACTCTCTCTGTTACGCTTTCACCGCTGAACCGAGCTTCATAAAACTTGTATGGAAAGAGTCTGGACGCTAAGGAAGAACATAAGCTACTTTAGAAAGTGTGTAGTACAATGTATTTATTGACTGTAGAATATAACGTGAAATATGGAACAATAATTATTCTTTGAGAAAGCTATTTACTCTTTGACTTATGAACTTTATCATATTTGTGAAAATGCTTTTATTGTTTGATATGTTCTACATTATACGATTCAACATAATGAATACAATGTTTATCCAATCTTCTATGTGTTTAATCCGTACTTCCACACTAATTTCAGTCACAAACCCGCCTCATTTCAGCCGCTGGGCGGGACGCGTCTCGTGTTACTTCTTTTTTTGCGTTCAAATTTACGTGAACAGCTCGTGATCACGCGATTAGCGTTGCTGTTTTACGACCAAGGGTTCAACGGGCATAGTTCTCACCCTATTTGGTTATTTCTTCTGCTCGCGTCTGGATGTGTGCATTGTCCTCACCATTTTAACATCATCGACGTGCAAGTCACCGAAACGGCTTTAAGTAAAAACGTTTGCATTAAGCTCCCGAACATCCCAACCGGGGTCTCCCGGCCAATAAAGCCAAACGCACATATCATTTTATAGCGTGTTTAATCCATGCAAACCCATACTTCCATACTAGTATCATAAACACGAAAGTAACTCAGTCTCTTATGTTTTCACGACTAAACCGCTGAACCAATCTCCATGATGAAGAAGGCAGGCTATTTTACAAAGTGTGCAGTACAAGATATTTACTGATTTGAAGAATATTACGCAAATTTAGGAAAAATACTTATTCTTTGGAAAAGCTATTTACTTGTAACCTCCTTCATCCTAATCGGCCTACTGGATTGCGATATAATTGACCGTAATCGCGTATGCCTAATGAAATTTTACAGTGACTAAGGCTGTCGAAGGAAAATAATACCGGTTAGTAGGACGAAAGTGTACAATAGACCATTCTGAAGAATCTAATCTAAATAGTGATAATAATTTTGAAATGGGTCGAATGTAGTGCAGACGCATACGAACCACACGGGGGAAAAGGATATCACGTAATATTTTAGTTCAAAAAATACTGATAATGCAAAAAATACTGATTAGCAAAAAATGGATAATTAAACGATCGCCAGCCCACTAGGGCAATAGATATCCAGAATCTGAAGAAAAGTAATGGCAAAGAAAATTAAGCAAATAATCACTGGCGTGGTAACAGAAGGATGTCATGCTCTTCCACTAGGCAATTGTTCACGAGAAAATAAATGAATCAGAAAGCACTGAGATTGCAGTTGCTTAATCTGAAATGCTAAATTTTGATAGCAAAATTAAATGAAGTTGTTGACTAAATAAGTGACTGGCCGTAACTGAAGCTCTGTTACGTAAAAAATGACTTGCTGTAGCCTCAGCGTAACGTAATGCAAAATTTAGAAAAGGGCAAGTAATTTACTTTTGATTATTGAAAGATTGAACTGAATTTACTATAAGCAAATGATCAAGTGAATTTATTGACAACAGGGTACTTACCAAGCAAGAAGAAGTCACTCGCTAAGCTAAATATAGAATAAATGAAATTACGCACTCTTAATTAAAGTTGTATCTTTAGGTATTGGTTTTGCCATGGAAATTTTACGTTACTTTGAGTGAAGTTAATACTTAAAATTTCAAATTAGTTAAGCATCTGATATGCAATACAAGAATTAAAAGTTCCTCTGGCAGTAAAATTTAGACCAAAACTGGTCATTACGAAACAAACAAAATTGGCAATAAATAGTTAAGTAATTTTCATATTTTATGACACTCGTTGATTGCATGGAAAGGAAAAGGGACACTGTTTGGTAATTATGTCTGAGGACAATGACAACACAGGTGCCCTACAAGTTTTAACTGTTGCAGTTTATTATTCAGGTTAGACATTAAAGTTTGTGAAAAAAATCCCACCGGGTTATGCCTGAACAATATTGGTTATACATTGTCAGTTAACAGTCTTAGATGTTGTAGCTGTGCGGACGACGAAGAATGTAGTCGACGACAATTCTGAACTGCTAGTGTTGCTGGTGGTGGTTGAGAACTATGAGTCTTCTCCGGAGCCACGGATAATTCTGTGGCTTGGTTCCAAAAGGGCCGATGTAAGAATCTTAGTTTTAAGTTATAAGCTTCTGAATATTTTCTGTCATTTTCTGACAACTCTTAATATATGGGGCTATTTGTTACTATCATTATAATAAATCAGCTTAACTAAAGCTTATTTTTAAATAATAAATTTCTAGAATTTTCAACTTCAAAATTAAAGTACTTAAGAGGACATTCGCCCTTTTTAACATCATGAACTCTCTCAAATTATTTGACATTGGCTCTTTGGACATCAGAGTCAGATACACTGAATAACCAGAAACAGGTAGTTTTAAGGTAAATATTTCCTTGTACTCATTAATTAAATCACTTTATTTATTCCTCAAGAATTTAATAACTGTTAGCAACTGTTACATGTTCCAAAAAACATATTTTATCACCGTAAATCATGAAAACACTGGTCTCCTAATCAGGGGGAAAATTGTTTATTTACATTCCTTAATATAAGACAAATAATTTGCATACGCTATGGTTGATACTGTAAAAGCGGAGAAAAAAATATATCACTCGTTTCCGTCATCATCACCATCTTCATCCCCCCTTCGTAAGATATCTGTTTATCTCTTTCATCTGACTGTGTATTGGCTCTCAGGTGATTTATGAACTGCATGTGGAATGGACAACTGCTTACATTGATGTATGGAAGGAGATCCCTTAATTCCTTTAATTTCTTTTCTGAAATGGGTATGATTGCATCAGAAATAGCTGAGCAAGTTTTTGCATAGACAAGAGTCGAGTTTTCTTTTTGTTCAGATCTATCACCTTGAATGGTTCTTCTGAGGAGTAACTGTGTTTGTAGGAGACAATTCCTTGCATACTTGAATGATATTTGATCCATTTTATGTTGTTCCAAACACTAGGATTCCATTCTGTGTTAATTTTCCTGTACAGATAATGACTTCTCATCGAGTCTTTAAAGTTGTAGAAGTCCTTTTGTTCCTGCTCTATTGCAGTTATGTGCTAAGTAACATATTCTGACATAATTCTGTCTTAGTGTGCAAAGAAGGACTGTAAAGAAAGTACTTCCTGGAATATTTTCGCCTGCTTGCAGTTCCTTCAGGTATGTTCCGTAAACACTCCAAGTTTTTCTTTTCCTCAGTCATATGGTTAGCTTTGAACTGATTTTGAGCTTCTGGGGACAATTTGTAATATTCTATGAACATTTTCTCTCTCTCATTGTCATTTACTTTTCCTCCGCAATTTTTCCTGCACTTGCACGATGATTTCAGAACTTTAGCAGGTACAACTTTTCCTTTCGACGTCACAATTTCCTTTCCTGCAGCTTCCAATTCTTTCCTCCGATTTTTCTCCCATGATTTTTCGTTTCGCTTTCTTTTTCTGGATGAACCCTGTGGATCACATTTCTTCCTCCCCCTTCCACTGAGGTCGTGCGGTAGCGTTCTCGCTTCCCACGCACGGGTTCCCGGGTTCGATTCCCGGCGGGGTCAGGGATTTTCTCTGCCTCGTGATGGCTGGGTGTTGTGTGCTGTTCTTAGGTTAGTTAGGTTTAAGTAGTTCTAAGTTCTAGGGGACTTATGACCACAGCAGTTGAGTCCCATAGTGCTCAGAGCCATTTGAACCAGCCTTCCACTGAACTTTGTTGTTTTATTGCCTGGCTGTTATTGAATAGATCAATTTCTTCAATCCTTGAAGGTTTTCAATTATCTTTCCCGCAGCTATATTCCTTCTGTCATTGCTTTCATCACTACTTTCGCCACCACTTGGAACATATTCATCAGAATCTTCAAATACATCTTCATCAGAACTTGAAATCACGTCTGCCGATAATGACGAACACGCATTTCCTTCTGTACTGGTACTGGGATGATCTTAAAGAAAATAAAAATCAAATAAATTTAAGAGGCGTCTGATAATGTTTTACATTGGCATTAAGTAGAGATACCAGTCAATTTATGGTCTTGTGTTGGAAAAATCAGGGATAAATGCTCCTGATACCAGTTGATTTCAGTAAACTTACCTTCAATACAAAATGATGACTTCAGCTGTGATTTTTCAGGTGCAATTTGTTCCTCAAGCTCTTCCTTATCGCCTCTGTGAAACATGATGTTTGTGCCCACCAAGACTGTCTAGACTCCTCACTAACAAAGCGCCGAATGATTAGGGGAATTGTTAAGAGAACAACTCTTATTATTGTGTATTCCCACCCGATTTAAGTCCAATGCCACAGCACTGTGTCAATTGTTGAAACCATATGTCAACAATAAAGACCAATGTCGACATTGGCCCTTCTTACAACAAATGTAAAATAAGAGGGAGGGCCAGTGTCAAGATTGGCCCTTTTATGCTGATTAGAAACTTGATAAAACACTTTGGGGCTTACATCTTAAAACCTCAGTATCTCGCATCCTAAGAGGCTTAGACATTGGCCGTTTTAACTTTATGATGAGCACATTAAACTATATGGCGTACACCAATAAAACCAGTTTTGACAAATATGACATTGGACCTTTTAGAACCAAGCCAGAGAATCATGGGGCAGGCAACAGTTAGAACTGCATCTTCCTCCGCCTGTTCAGTCCTACCGTGCTCTCAGTACTCGCGGGTTAACGAAGTAGTGCGCCTACACTGGCGCGATAGTGGCTGCACACTGAGTCTGCGGGAGCGCCCAACAATCATTTCCGCACTCTTCCATGACTCAAGCCGGTGTGATTCCTCTCTGCTCGCAGCGCAACACACTCTCCATACGCAGAGATATATAGCGGTACAGCTTCTGCCATTTCGTCGTTGCTATGGAAACATTTAAATTAAGTCCCCTTGGGGTATTACTCAGCAATTTACAATATTTACATTATAATTACAACCAATTATATACATTCACAAGTAAATACGTTATTACATATTAAATTTAGTTTCTGAAATAAAGCTTAGATATTCAGTATTAGAAGTACAGTGCAAGTTACCAACGGATATTAAATGGCACAAATTTTGGATGGTGCAGAAGATATTCTATCTGCATTTTCTGTGTTACGTACTCTTTCACTTTTCAACTTAACCATTATTGTAAAACTGCTTTCATTGGTTGATACGTTCTACGTAATATGATTCAACGTAATCAATACTATGTTTGTTCATTTCTCAACGACTTTAGTCCATACTTCCATATTAATACCAGTATTATTAATTGCGAAAGTAACTCTGTTACATTTTCACGACAATACCGCTGAACCGATTCCGATGGTATTTGATAAGGAGACAGCTTGAGCCCTGAGGAAGACCACTGCCTGCCTTAGAAAGCTGTATCTTTTTGGGTATTAATAACATTTTTAAATATGGTATTCGTGAGTGGCATGCAGACGACGCTGGCACGATGGTCGTCGACTCTTAGTGTCTGTAGATTATTCCGTGGAAGTTAACATCGGGTAGCATTCATCTCACGCTAGGTGAGGAGAACCCTACGTCATAATGACGTAACGCTACGTCATCGTTACGTAAATAACCTAATTCGACTAAATGAGTACGTACATCGATCTTTGCAGTTGTACCGATAACGTCAAAGCTAAAAGTAAATACATGTGTACAAACCAAGTGGCAAGAGTTGTGTGATACGCTCATCCCAGCTGAATGAATTATTAAATGTAATCCCAACAATGTGCGAAGCTATTGTGTGTTTCATGAACATAATTAATGGCTGAGCGAAGGAGCCATAACGAAAGGAAAAAAAAGCATGTCATTCTTTTTAAATCCGATGAATCGTGCATGCATCGTGTGGACAGAAAAGTGAAGTAATTAATTATTAAGCTGCAATTCAAAGAATGTGGGATGTTATTGTGTGTTTCTTGAACCTAACGAATATCTGAATGAAGGACTCATAACCATAACGAAAGTTAAAAAAGTGTCTAGTCATTTTTTCAATCCGATTAATATTGAATAAATCATGTGGATAAAAACGTGAAATAGGGAGAAATTAAAGTGTTTCGTATTTTTATAAAATCCAATGAATAGTAGATAATTCATGTGGGCAGAAACATTAAACTGAGAAATTGAAGTGGTTCCGAAGATAATTCCGAATGTTTCTGGAATATTAAACCATCTAGCGCCATTTAATTTTGCCTTCATGTTGTAAATCAACTAAGAAAGATAACGAAATCTCTCAGACTATCTTCATGGATCTGCTCGAAAGCTTTTCCATCTACGTTAGAGCCCATGTTTAGAACGACGTACACGCTAGCAAAACCGGACAATAGGACAATGGAAGCACATAAACAAATAACAATGCAGATTCAAGACGCACACAACAGTCGATATATAGAGAATGCACACAACAGTCGATAGGACAACTCGTCAATCTCAAGATGACGCGTGCCTACGTCATTATGACGTAGGGCTCTCCTCACCTAGCGTGTATGAATGCTACCCGTGCAAATCCAATATCATCGTGTGCATGATTTATTATATTGAGTTCCCACATCACCTGGAATAACTGGAGAGTTTTTGTGGGGATGCAAAAATAAAATCCGACGATAAACCGGAGAACCATTTTAAAATTATTGCTATAAGCCTCGCAAACGTAAGTCTGGTTTAGCGCATAGTTCTAAGGAAGCTCAAGCTACGAAAGTTACTCGAATCCAACAAACCCCAGAGCAATCTCAAGTCCGCCGGAACTTGAATGCAGGCGGGCCCTAAGACGTACAGAGACATTAGAAAAATCACAAACCCGTCGCATTTTGGACGCTGAGCTTCGGGCGTCTCTTACAGCTTCCAAGACGCTTGAGCGCTCTCAACGTCAGCGTCACTTAACGCCTGTACGACAGAGTCGTACCTTTGAATGTAGTATGTGGGAGGCTTTTGGTGAGACTGGATTTGAATATGAAAATATCAATCAGACATTAATCATCTTAGGGGGACAGATCAAAAATGTAGGCACTATAGCGCGTGAAAATGCAAAGGAGGAATGTCACGTCCTATACTAGGCGAGCCAGAGAATCCCCTAAAACTCTACTTCTGTGCGAATGCAATGAATCAATGCATTTTTAAAATATTAGAAAATATAATTCATAGTTTCAGATTCGAGATACAGCAAAATAATAGAAACACATTTATTTTGCACCTACATATCGGTACTGCATACACTTTTTATGCATACGTCTACATCACTACATACACAAACATCTCGTAAAATCACTAGCTTACTTACCATCACAAAACTATTGATATGCGAGCGAAGCAGCGGGTAACAGCTAGTTTTAAAATACAGCCAGGAAACAAAAAAACCAATCTTCATTACAATGCATGTGAAACTGTTGTGATGGAGTTATCAAAGTCAGTGCTAAATAAAGGACACACGTTGTATATGGATAATTGGTATTCTTCAGCGAAAGTGTATGTAACTATACCTGAAACAAAAGTTGTCGGGACAGTACGTTTTAATAGAAAAATATGCTGGAAGGTTACGTTAAAGCAAACTTAAGAAAAGGGAAATGCATAATGAGAAGTTGCAACGGCATACTATTGTTGAAGTGGCAGGATAAAAAGGAAGGCCATATTATTTCTACAAAGCAAGAAAGTGTAGATATGAGTGAAAGCAACGGAAGTCAACGAAATCTTTCAAATCAAAATGGACTGTTGATTACAGTAGGAGAATGATTGGTATTGACTGCCAGGTTCAGTTATTAAAGGATTCCCTGTCATGAGGAACGTACTTGAAAGGATAATGAAAAATCCCTTTTTACGTATTGATACAGCACTTTTTAATTCATATATTCTATACAATAAAAACAATATGAAAAGAAACAGAATTACGCCTACTATAGACTTCAAACAGCAGAAGCATTAGTACAAAACATGTTATCGAATGAGAAACTGGGGTCACTTTCCAAAACATATTGATCCCGCGCCATTCAAAAATCATCCAACAAGAGCATGCAAAGCATGCACAAAAAAAAAGAGACGAAGAGGAATGACGTGGGAATGTGAAAACTGTCGAGTTGCGTTAGATGTACCTCACTGTTTCGAAAAATATCACACAGTTGAAGATTACAAGTTATCTGAGAGTATTCTCAAAATATCATTAATTTAAAATAGGTATTAATTTAGAAATTGTTACTAATACATTATCAACTTGCAGGTAATAAATCGTTGTTGCTCACTGATGAATGGATCATATTTACTTTCCAGACATCTTATTGGTTGTGTCAAACGTTGTTTATTGCACTGCAAAGTCACTTGAACGGGACCACCTGTCAAAAGCCTGAAAAACCATGTTTTGCATCGCCGAACGCTGCGCGACATGCAGGAAGAGAGTCAGTGAGCTTCTGGAAGTTGCCGAGGGGGGCGTGGGATCATGCCGACTCCAGTGCCGTGGTCAGCAGCGCTACGTTCCACGGTTGAGAATCCATGGGGTGAAGAGCCCGATGGAGGTGGTCCCAAAGATTCTCGATTGCTTTTGATCCGGGGGAGCTTGGTGGCCAGGAGAACCAAGCACAAATACTGCGAGCTGTGTGACAAGTGGTATTATACTGCTGGTAGGTGCTATCGTGCAGATGAATAAAAAAACTGCGTATGGGGGTGGACATGGTTCCCAAGCATTAATTCATGTTAATGTTGATCCATTATGCCTTCCAGAATGACGAGATCACCTGCGGGATGAGACAGAAACATTCCTCCAGTCTCGACCCGAAGATGTTGCAGGGTGTTTGCTTTCAGACGTTTCACGCCTTACATCTACATCTACATCCATACTCCGCAAGCCACCTGACGGTGTGTGGCGGAGGCTACTTTGAGTACCTCTGTCGGCTCTCCCTTCTATTCCAGTCTCGTATTGTTCGTGGAAAGAAAGATTGTCGGTATGCCTCTGTGTGGGCTCTAATCTCTCTGATTTTATCCTCATGGTCTCTTCGCGAGATATACATAGGAGGGAGCAATATACTGCTTGACTCCTCGGTGAAGATATGTTCTCGAAACTTCAACAAAAGCCCGTACCGAGCTACTGAGCATCTCTCCTGCAGAGTCTTCCACTGGAGTTTATCCATCATCTCCGTAACGCTTTCGCGATTACTAAATGATTCTGTAACGAAGCGCACTGCTCTCCGTTGGATCTTCTCTATCTCTTCTATCAACCCTATCTGGAACGGATCCCACACTGGCGAGCAATATTCAAGCAGTGGGCGAACACGTGTACTGTAACCTACTTCCTTTGTTTTCGGATTGCATTTCCTTAGGATTCTTCCAATGAATCTCAGTCTGGCATCTGCTTCACCGACGATCAACTTTATATGATCATTCCATTTTAAATCACTCCTAATGCCAACTCCCAAATAATTTATGGAATTAACTGCTTCCAGTTGCTGACCTGCTATATTGTAGCTAAATGATAAAGGATCTTTCATTCTATGTATTCGCGGCACATTAGACTTGTCAACATTGAGATTCAATTGCCATTCCCTGCACCATGCGTCAATTCGTTGCAGATCCTCCTGCATTTCAGTACAATTTTCCATTGTTAAAACCTCTCGATATCCTACAGCATCATCCGCAAAAAGCCTCAGTGAACTTCCGATGTTATCCACAAGGTCATTTATGTATATTGTGAATAGCAACGGTCCTACGACACTCCCCTGCGGCACATCTGAAATCACTCTTACTTCGGAAAACTTCTCTCCATTGAGAATGACATGCTGCGTTCTGTTATAAAGGAACTCTTCAATCCAATCACGCAATTGTTCTGATAGTCCATATGCTCTTACTTTGTTCACAAAACGATTGTGGGGAACTGTATCGAACGCCTTGCGGAAGTCAAGAAACACGGCATCTACCTGGGAACCCGTGTCTATGGCCCTCTAAGTCTCGTGGACGAATAGCGTGAGCTGGGTTTCACACGATCGTCTTTTTCGAAACCCATGCTGATTCCTACAGAGTAGATGTCTAGTCTCCAGAAAAGTCATTATACTCGAACATAATACGTGTTTCAAAATTCTACAACTGATCGACGTTAGAGATATAGGTCTATAGTTCTGCACATCTGTTCGACGTCCCTTCTTGAAAACGGGGATGACCTGTGCCTTACACTTCAAGAGTCATCTGTCCGATGGAGCATTAAACGTGACTCATCTGGAAAAGGGCCACATGTCGACACTCTGTGGAGGTCCAGTTGCGGTACTGATGAACAAATTCCAGCCTTCGCCGCCGATGAACAACAGCAACGTCCTAAAAAATGGCTCTGAGCACTATGGGACTTAACATCTGTGGTCATCAGTCCCCTAGAACTTAGAACTACTTAAACCTAACTAACCTAAGGACATCACACACATCCATGCCCGAGGCAGGATTCCAACCTGCGACCGTATCAGTCGCGCGGTTCCGGACTGAGCGCCTAGAACCGCTCGGTCACCGCGGCCGGCCAGCAACGTTCGCTGAACGGTCAGTGAGGAGACGCTGTTTGTAGTCCCTGGTCCCTCTGGGCGGTCAGTTGCTCACCAGTTGTAGGTCTATTCTCCAGTACATATTTCGGCAGCCGTCGTTCAACGCCGTCGTCTACGATGCGTCATGCACCAAAGCAGCGTCGGCGCCGGTTTTGGATAGAGTCGTTTTGCCGTGCACAGTATACAGGGTGATTCAAAAAGAATACCACAACTTTAAAAATGTGTATTTAATGAAAGAAACATAATATAACCTTCTGTTATACATCATTACAAAGAGTATTTAAAAAGGTTTTTTTTCACTCAAAAACAAGTTCAGAGATGTTCAATATGGCCCCCCTCCAGACACTCGAACAATATCAACCCGATACTCCAACTCGTTCCACACTCTCTGTAGCATATCAGGCGTAACAGTTTGGATAGCTGCTGTTATTTCTCGTTTCAAATCATCAATGGTGGCTGGGAGAGGTGGCCGAAACACCATATCCTTAACATACACCCATAATAAAAAATCGCAGGGGGTAAGATCAGGGCTTCTTGGAGGCCAGTGATGAAGTGCTCTGTCACGGGCTGCCTGGCGGCCGATCCATCGCCTCGGGTAGTTGACGTTCAGGTAGTTACGGACAGATAAGTGCCAATGTGGTGGCGCTCCATCCTGCTGAAATATGAATTGTTGTGCTTCTTGTTCGAGCTGAGGGAACAGCCAATTCTCTAACATCTCCAGATACTGTAGTTGCTTCATCACTAAACACAATCTTTGAAACGAAAGATTCATCTGTTTCCATTTGAGCAAGGATAAAATCACTGAAATCGATTCTTTTAATCTTATCAGCTGCAGACAGTGCTTGAACAAATTTCAGACGATAAGGTTTCATAACTAACCTTTTTCGTAGGACTCTCCATACAGTTGATTGTGGAATTTGCAGCTCTCTGCTAGCTCTGCGAGTCGATTTTCCTGGGCTGCGAACAAATGCTTGCTGGATGCGTGCTACATTTTCATCACTCGTTCTCGGCCGTCCAGAACTTTTCCCTTTGCACAAACACCCATTCTCTGTAAACTGTTTATACCAACGTTTAATACACCACCTATCAGGAGGTTTAACACCATACTTCGTTCGAAATGCACGCTGAACAACTGTCGTCGATTCACTTCTGCCGTACTCAATAACACAAAAACCTTTCTGTTGAGCGGTCGCCATCTTAGCATCAACTGACGCTGACGCCTAGTCAAGAGCGCCTCAAGCGAACAAATGTACAACTAAATGAAACTTTATAGCTCCCTTAATTCGCCGACAGATAGTGCTTAGCTCTGCCTTTTGTCGTTGCAGAGTTTTAAATTCCTAAAGTTGTGGTATTCTTTTTGAATCACACTGTACTTTAAGCATGGCGACACGCGAACAGTTTACAAACTTAGCAGTTTCGGAAATGGGTCCACCCCTTGCCCCTAGAGCCAATGATCGTGCCAATTTGGACGTCATGTAAATCGCTCCGGTTCCGTGATCCGACAACGACTGCGCTCTATTCCGCGTTCTCTCCGCCACGCTTTTAAAGTCCACTTCTACTGTTGCCACCTGACGTCTGTTGGTGGTTATTGGACGTTGACGTCTAACGTAGGCGGTGATCACGTCAGTGTGACTGGACCTTATATTTCACGATGATTTCCTTTCGTTGTGCCGAAATACCGGTATACATGTCATACGACCCGTACATATTGTGCAGGTTCGAGTACACACCTAAACAGCTCAATGGCTCGACGAGCTGTGGTGGTTCTTTTTTATGTATGTAGAGTTATTCTGGCTGCTTCACAACTGGAAAATTATGTACGTCAGTGACTCAGTTGTGACATTTCGCGCAGTTATTTTGCCCGACATGATGTTATTATACAAAGACACACCACCTACACGCAATATATTTCGTGTGTAACTGTGTGTTTTATAAAAGTTAAATTTTGAAAATAATTATTTACTAATGTGATAATGCAATGATAAGGAGATTATCGCAATTTCCGTAAAGTGGGGATAAAACAGAATCCAGGAAGTCACTTCACTCAAATATGTCTCAATATCGGAAAATCTATTTCCTTTCACTGTTTCAAAGGAAGAACTGCTAACCAAGAGAATCTACTTACATTTACATTTATTTTTATTTGTCAAAATTAGCAAATATTAAGATATTTATTTTTTATTTATTTATTTATTTAAACGTCAAGTTCCGTGGGACCAAAGTAAGGAGCAAATTTCCAAGGTGATGGAACGTGTCAGTACATGAAATTACAACATATAAGTAATAACAGATAAAAATAAATGTTTATGAACCCGAAAAAGTCAGTCCATAAGTTTAAGCAAACGCAATCAACAACACAATAAGAATCAGCTAAATTTTTCAAGGAACTCCTCGACAGAATAGAAGAAGTGACCCATGAGGAAAGACTTCAGTTTCGATTTGAAAGCACGTGGATTACTGCTAAGATTTTTGAATTCTAATGGTAGCTTATTGAAAATGGGTGCAGCAGTATACTGCACACCTTTCTGCACAGGAGTGAAGCAAGTCCGATCCAAATGCATGTTTGATTTCTGCCGATTATTAACCGAGTGAAAGCTGCTTATTCTTGGAAATAAGCTAATATTGTTAACAAGAAATGACAGTAAGGAATATATATATTGAGAGGCCAATGTCAAAATACCCAGACTCATGAACAAGGGTCGACAAGAGGTTCGTGCCCGAACCGCCCGTTTCTGAGCCAAAAATATCCTTTTAGAATGGGAAGAGTTACCGCAAAATATAATACCATACGACATAAGTGAATGAAAACAAGCAAAGTAGACTAATTTTCGTGTGGAACGCTCACTCACTTCAGATACCGACTCTGGGCCGTTATCATTTCGAACGATGGCGTTGACCTCTGCACCAATGTTCCCCTATAAAATTGGCATCAAGCATTTAAGTCATACACTTTATGAATATAGGATCTGTTACAGTAAAACATTAGCGAAACTTTAAGTCATATTTACTTATATTTAGGCTGAATATTACATGAAACACGTTTTCGTGTCTCGTCTATAGCGTCCCCATTGAAATAATAATAAAACACTGAAAAAATAGTATTTATAAAGAAGAGACATTTAAAAATTGAATTATATATATATATATATATATATATATATATATAATTTTTCTGTGTAAGTTTCGAATGCAAAGAAATATAACAAAATGATCTAAAGAGACGACAAGATACGCTCTTCTGTTAATTTTTAAGTCGTCTTCACTTCTTCTCTTGTCTTGGTTGCGTGTAGACGGACATCTTGCGAGTGCTGGCAAATGTAAGCATATTTGTACGAATTAAGCAGATAATATATTGATTTAATATCATTGTTCACTTTTAATTTGTAAGAGGTGATCCCAGTTTCATGTCCGCTTTCCTTGAATTAACCTGCGTTCAAGTAATTTACAGTTCAACAATCTCAGCGGCCGATGCAGCCAATGGCGCCATTACGTGGCGATATTAACTTATAAAAAATTAGCGGAAGCGAAAAACTCGCCCGCTATTAACATAATATTCATTTTTCTCCACAGCTGCACGAAGTTGCAGAAAATACGTAGCTTTAAGATTCTTATTTTCAGTACCGTAGCCGAGAACCAGAGTCAGGACTCCGACTACAATACAATGGTTAACGGAGGTAAGAAAAAATACTCTCGCGCGTGTGTGGGCCGTAATTGTAATTAACAACTACAGATTTTTTGCTTTAAAGTGAACTGACTAGCCGAGGAAATTAATATGAAAAGTTTGTTCCATTGTTCAACTTATTTGCGCATGTTTTAAGATTCAGCGAGTCTAACGTTCATTAACGTAACAAATAATTTAAGATTAATATTGTTAAAAAGGAGAACTTCACAAAAGCATTTAATCGTAAATCAAAATTGAATGAAATATCATTTTTATTAAGGCCCACCACGTAAGTCGGCAACAATCAAAATAAAAATAATAATATATTAAATTACGACGGCCGACGGACGCGAGACGCCACAAAATGGCTTCTTACACCTCCAGGAAACAAAAGGGTGAGGGCGATCCTTTTTCAAAAAATGGTGCAAATGGCTCTGAGCACTATGGGACTTAACATCTAAGGTCATCAGTCCTCTAGAACTTAGAACTACTTAAACCTAACTAACCTAAGGACATCACATACATCCATGCCCGAGGCAGGATTCGAACCTGCGACCGCAGCAGCAGCGCGGTTCCAGACTGAAGCGCCTAGAACCGATCTTCCACAGCGGCAGGCGATCCTGTTTGAAAAGGGAAAGATATTGCAATTACATTCGCAGATCATATTAATTGATTATGGAGTCTTTGTGATTTTTCTGCGATAATATTTATTTCGTTAAGACGCCAGTTTTGTTATATTTGCGAAGTTCTTCAATATTACTTTTTCACGTGGTGTGGCTTACCGCCACAGTGTGACCGACCATACTTACTACCGACCGATCAATCGGGAGACAGCGGTTGGGCGAATGGATTAAAGAGAGCTGCCATTAATTACACCAAGTGGAAATTATCTCCAGACCTTTCTGCAATACTTCCCTGTACACAATAGCGTCGCTAAAGAACAATCTTATACTGCTGTTCATCAGTAGTGAAGACCAACACTTATTCATCAAATCTGATTCATTTATGTATGATAAAACTAAAAGCAATCGATTTATTTATGTTGCATCACGTCTTCGTCTGTTACTGGCCGACGGTTCTAGTTGTTCAGCACAACTGACTGCACGGGAGATGTGGCAACAGACAGTTCGAAACCGCACTGTTGTAGCTCAAGGCACGCACTCCTCTCAGTCGAGCTATAATTTTTATTGTCAGGTGGAAGGAGAAACAAGTGGGAAACGTCTCACAGAGAAACATCGCCGCTTATACTCAAAGACAACAAAGGGAGACAGGACGACGCGAACTCGTGGCGCGCCCGAGGGAAGCGCACCAACTAGAAATGTCTGAATCGGCGTTATAGTCTCGCAACGTAAATAGGCGCTGCGTGGGCGGCAGCGGCGACTCACTGCGCGGCAGAAACGCGACCAGGTGCCGCCGCGGCGCAACTTTCTAAACTGATTTCGGCCGCGGATTCCGGCGGCTAACTTAGAAACGCGCTAATTGTGTACGCGCCAGGGTAAACAGCGCAGGTAGTGCGCAAACAAGCGCCGTGTTTGGCCGCGTGCGATTTGCGTCTGGCCGCGCGCAAAGGAGCGCGCCGGAAATGTGTGAAATAATCTAATTAGCGGCGGTGTTTGCGCTGGGGCTAATTACGCGGCCAAATGGAGCGGCGCGTGTTGTGACAGCGGCGCTGCAATAACAGCGGCCGGCTCTGCGCGCAATGGCCGCCGATTAGCGAGCGCCGCAGCCACGCAACCTAATTGGCAGCGCCCGCGGGCACGTGCGCCGACCCGGCCGCGGCCCTGCTCGGTCGCCTCCTCCAGCAACTCGTCAACCTTTGCGCTCTTCCCATCTGCGGATCCAGCAGCGAGGGGGATATGGAAAAGTGGACAAAGATCCCTGTTTCGAGTCCCGGTCGGACGCTCGGTTTCAGTCCGCCAGGAAGTTTCAGATCAACTCACACTTCCCTGCAGAGTACAGATTCATTCTTGCAGACTTTATCAATAGTAACGTCAGACTTTTCGCAGATGATGCAGTTATCAGTCAATAAATACTGTCTGAAAAACGTTACACAAATATTCAGTCCTGTCTTGATAAGATTTCGAAGAGGGGAGACGATTGGAAAGTTGCTTTAAATGTTCAGCAATGTAAAATGATAAGATTTCGAAGTGGGGAGACGATTGGAAAGTTGCTTTAAATGTTCAGCAATGTAAAACTCTGCACAACATAAACAAAAGAAAACGTACCCTACTGGCCATTAAAATTGCTACACCACGAAGATGACGCGCTACAGACGCGAAATTTACCCGACAGGAAGAAGATGCTGTCATATGCAAATGATTAGCTTTTCAGAGCATTCACACAAGGTTGGCGCCGGTGGCGACACATACAACGTGCTGACACGAGGAAAGTTTCCAACCGATTTCTCATACACAAACAGCAGTTGAACGGCGTTGCCTGGTGAAACGTCGTTCTGATGCCTCGTGTTAGGAGGAGAAATGCGTACCATCACGTTTCCGACTTTGATAAAGATCGGATTGTAGCCTATCGCGATTGCGGTTTATCGTATCGCGACATTGCTGCTCCCGTTGGTCGAGATGCAATGACTGTTAGCAGAATATGGAATCGGTGGGTTCGGGAGGGTAACACGGAACGCCGTGCTGGATCCCAACGGCCTCGTATCACAAGCAGTCGAGATGACAGGCATCTTATCCGCATGGCTGTAACAGATCGTGCAGCCACCTCTCGATCCCTGAGTCCACAGATGGGGACGTTTGCAAGACAACAACCATCTGCACGAACAGTTCGACGACGTTTGCAGCAGCATGGACTGTCATCTCGGAGACCATGGCTGCGGTTACCCTTGACGCTGCATCACAGACAGGAACGCCTGCGATGGTGTACTCAAAGACAAACCTGGGTGCACGAATGGCAAAACGTCATTTTTTCGGATGAGTCCAGGTTCTGTTTACAGCACCATGATGGTCGCATCCGTGTTTTGCGACAGCGCGGTGAACGCACATTGGAAGCGTGTATTCGTCACCGCCATAGTGGCGTATCACCCAGCGTGATGGTATGGGGTGCCATTGGTTACACGTCTTGGTCACCTCTAGTTCGCATTGACGGCACTTTCAACAGTGGACGTTACATTTCAGATGTGTTACGAAACGTGCCTCTACCCTTCATTCGATCCCTGCGAAATCCTACATTTCAGCAGGATAATGCACGACCGCATGTTGCAGGTCCTGTACGGGCCTTTCTGGATACAGAAAATGTTCGACTGCTGCCCTGGCCAGCACATTCTCCAGATCCCTCACCAATTGAAGACGTCTGGTCAATAGTGGCCGAGCAACTGGCTCGTCACAATACGCCAGTCACTACTCTTGATGAGCTGTGGTATCGTGTTGAACCAGCATGGGCAGCTGTACCTGTACAAGCCATCCAAGCTCTGTTTGACTCAATGCCCAGACGTATCAAGGCCGTTATTACGGCCAGAGATGGTTGTTCTGGGTACTGATTTCTCAGCATCAATGCACCCAAATTGCGTGTAAATATAATTACTTGTTAGTTCTATTATAATATATTTGTTCAATGAATACCCGTTTATCATCTGAATTTCTTCTTGGTGTAGCAGTTTTAATGGCCAATAGTGTAGTATTCTACACACATAAAAAAAAGTCTTGCATCATCCCGGTTCACAGAACTCCTGAAGACAGACGTTGACTGCGGATATTGTATCACAGGCACAATCCTTTGACTGTTCAGAGATTTCACTGAACCATCCCAAAGATGGAAACAACCATGATTGAGCAGCTCCTCTAAGACGGAGGGGTCCGACGGCCGATCAGTTCCAGTCATTCCACCAAGAAGGAGGAACACGGCTCGTGTTGTCTATAGCTCAACCATGCCTTGACGGTCAATACCGCGGTTCGATCGCGTTCGCATTATTACTCTGGGCCAGGAAGGGATCTCAACAAGGAAAGTGTTCAGGCGTCTCGGAATGAACCGAAGCGACGTTGTTCGGTCATGGAGGAGATACAGAGAGACAGGAACTGTCGATGACATGCCTCGCTCAGACCGCCCAAGGACTACTATTGCAGTGGATGACCGCAAACTACGGATTATTGCTCGGAGGAACCCTGACAACAACGCCACCATGTGCAGCCACAGGATGTCGTGTTACGACACAACCTGTGCACAATAGGCTGCATGATGCGCAACTTCATTACCATCGTCCATGGCGAAAACCATCTTCGCAACCACGACACCATGCAGCGCGGTACAGATGGGCCCAACAACATGCCGAATAGACCGCTCAGGATTGGCATCACGTTCTCTTTACCGATGTATGTTGCATATGCCTTCAACCAGTCAATCGTCAGAGCCGCGTTTGGAGGCAGCCCGGTCAGGCTGAACGCCTTAGACACACCGTCCAGCGAGTGCACCAAGGTGGAGTTTCCATGTTGGTTTTGGGTGCCATTATGGGGGAGAAGGAAGACAAGGATTTCTGGTCAGATGAGTATCAGGTAATATCAACAGCAGCAGAAAATGGTATAACAGGTGTAGGATTCGTTATGAATAAGAAGGTAGGGTAAAGGGTGTGTTACTGTGAACAGTTCAGTGACCGGGTTGTTCTAATCAGAATCGACAGCAGACCAACGCCGACAACGATAGTTCAGGTATACATGCCGACGTCGCAAGCTGAAGATGCACAGATAGAGAAAGTGTATGAGGATATTGAAAGGGTAATGCAGTATGTAAAGGGGGACAAAAATCTAATAGTCATGGGCGACTGGAGTAGAAGGAGTAGAAGAAAAGGTTACAGGAGAATATGGGCTTGGGACAAGGAATGAAAGAGGAGATAGATTAATTGAGTTCTGTAACAAGTTTCAGCTGGTAATAGCGAATACCCTGTTCAAGAATCACAAGAGGAGGAGGTATACTTGAAAGGCCGGGAGATACGGGAAGATTTCAATTAGATTACATCATGGTCAGACAGAGATTCCGAAATCAGATACTGGATTGTAAGGCGTACCCAGGAGCAGATATAGACTCAGATCACTATATAGTAGTGATGAAGAGTAGGCTGAAGTTCAAGACATTAGTCAGGAAGAATCAATACGCGAAGAAGTGGGATACGGAAGTACTAAGGAATGACGAGATACGTTTGAAGTTCTCTAACGCTATAGATACAGCAATAAGGAATAGCGCAGTAGGCAGTACAGTTGACGAGGAATGGACATCTCTAAAAAGGACCATCACAGAAGTTGGGAAGGAAAACATAGGTACAAAGAAGGTAGCTGCGAAGAAACCATGGGTAACAGAAGAAATACTTCAGTTGATTGATGAAAGGAGGAAGTACAAACATGTTCCGGGAAAATCAGGAATACAGAAGTACAAGTCGCTGAGGAATGAAATAAATAGGAAGTGCAGGAAAGCTAAGACGAAATGGCTGCAGGAAAAATGTGAAGACATCGAAAAAGATATGATTGTCGGAAGGACAGACTCAGCATACAGGAAAGTCAAAACAACCTTTGGTGACATTAAAAGCAACGGTGGTAACATTAAGAGTGCAACGGGAATTCCACTGTTAAATGCAGAGGAGAGAGCAGATAGGTGGAAAGAATACATTGAAAGCCTCTATGAGGGTGAAGATTTGTCTGATGTGATAGAAGAAGAAACAGGAGTCGATTTAGAAGAGATAGGGGATCCAGTGTTAGAATCGGAATTTAAAAGAGCTTTGGAGGACTTACGGTCAAATAAGGCAGAAGGGATAGATAACATTCCATCAGAATTTCTAAAATCATTGGGGGAAGTGGCAACAAAACGACTATTCACGTTGGTGTGTAGAATATATGAGTCTGACGACATACCATCTGACTTTCGGAAAAGCATCATCCACACAATTCCGAAGACGGCAAGAGCTGACAAGTGCGAGAATTATCGCACAATCAGCTTAACAGCTCATGCATCGAAGCTGCTTACAAGAATAATATACAGAAGAATGGAAAAGAAAATTGAGAATGCGCTAGGTGACGATCAGTTTGGCTTTAGGAAAAGTAAAGGGACGAGAGAGGCAATTCTGACGTTACGGCTAATAATGGAAGCAAGGCTAAATAAAAATCAAGACACTTTCATAGGATTTGCCAACCTGGAAAAAGCGTTTGACAATATAAAATGGTGCAAGCTGTTCGAGATTCTGAAAAAGTAGGGGTAAGCTATAGGGAGAGACGGGTCATATACAATATGTACAACAACCAAGAGGGAATAATAAGAGTGGACGATCAAGAACGAAGTGCTCGTATTAAGAAGGGTGTAAGACAAGGCTGTAGCCCTTCGCCCCTACTCTTCAATCTGTACATCGAGGAAGCAATGATGGAAATAAAAGAAAGGTTCAGGAGTGGAATTAAAATACAAGGTGAAAGGATATCAGTGATACGATTCGCTGATGACATTGGTATCTTGAATGAAAGTGAAGAAGAATTAAATGATCTGCTGAACGGAATGAACAGTCTAATGGGTACACAATATGGTTTGAGAGTAAATCGGAGAAAGACGAAGGTAATGAGAAGTAGTAGAAATGAGAACAGCGAGGAACTTAACATCAGGATTGATGGTCACGAAGTCAATGAAGTTAAGGAATTCTGCTACCTAGGCAGTAAAATAACCAATGTCGGACGGAGCAAGGAGGACATCAAAAGCAGACTCGCTATGGCAAAAAAGGCATTTCTGGCCAAGAGAAGTCTACTAATATCAAATACCGGCCTTAATTTGAGGAAGAAATTTCTGAGGGTGTACGTCTGGAGTACAGCATTGTATGGTAGTGAAACATGGACTGTGGGAAAACCGGAACAGAAGAGAATCGAAGCATTTGAGATGTGGTGCTATAGACGAATGTTGAAAATTAGGTGGACTGATAAGGTAAGGAATGATGAGGTTCTACGCAGAATCGGAGAGGAAAGGAATATGTGGAAAACACTGATAAGGAGAAGGGACAGGATGATAGGACATCTGCTAAGACATGAGGGAATGACTTCCATGGTACTAGAGGGAGCTGTAGAGGGCAAAAACTGTAGAGGAAGACAGAGATTGGAATACGTCAAGCAAATAATTGAGGACGTAGGTTGCAAGTGCTACTCTGAGATGAAGAGGTTAGCACGGGAAAGGAACTCGTGGCGGGCCGCATCAAAACAGTCAGTAGACTGATGACAAAAAAAAAAAAAAATATGGGGGGGCGACGTACGCCACTGGTGGTCATGGAAGGCACTGTAGGGGCTGCACGATACGTGAATGCCATCCTCCGACCAACAGTGCAACCATATCGGCAGCATATTGAAGAGGCATTCGTCTTCATGGACGACAATTCGCGCCCACATCGTGCACATCTTGTGAATGACTTCCTTCAGGATAACGACATCGCTAGACTAGAGTGGCCAGCATGTTCTCCAGACATGAACCCTGTCCAACACGCCTGGGATGGATTGAAAAGTGCTGTTTATGAACGACGTGACCCACCAACCACTCTGAGGGATCTACGCCGAATAGCCGTTGAGGAGTGGGACAATCTAGACCAGCAGTGCCTTGATGAACTTGTGGATAGTATGCCACAACGAATACAGGCATGCATCAATGCAAGAGGACATGCTACTGGGTATTCTGGGTATTGGAGGTACCGGTGTGTACAGCAGTCTGGACCACCACCTCTGAAGGTCTCGATGTATGATGGTAAACATCCAATGTGTGGTTTTCATGAGCAATGAAAAGGGCGGAAATGATATTTATTTGATCTCTATTCCAATTTTCTGGACAGGTTCCGGAATTATCGGAACCGAGGTGAAGCAAAACTGTTTTTTATATGTATATACTACAATATCAATGAATCACAGCTGAAATCGGTCAACTCATACTAATATCTGAATGTAACACATGGTATGGATACAAAGTGAAACAATCACGTAGAGTCGTTCGCAGATTTAGCAATGGAAAACTTTGGTTCTTCGATTGAATATTAGGCAAATGCAATCGAACTACAAAGCAGATTGCTTACAAAACACACGTGAGACCAGTCCTAGAATATTGCTCAACTAATCGCATCAACTAATAGGGAAAACGAAGCACGAATGGTCACAGGTTTGTCTGACCCATTGGAGAGTAACAGGCGGGATATGAATTCACTGAAGAGGTATGCGCCCAGTTTTAAGTAATTTGAGGATTGTATCTATGGTATGATGGACGCTATAAATCTTGAAATCTAGATAAGAATTTAAAATGGTGGGAAGACTGGCAAGTAGCTCTAAATGCTCTTGAATGTAAAACTGTGCACTTTATAATACGAGAATACGTAGCATCCTATATTTACGGTATCAACGAATCACAGTTAGAACAGCGCTGATACAACCGCCGGACAGTGTCACGGAGATGCTGAAACTGAGTGACAGACGCTTGAAGGTAGACGCAAACTATCGCGAGAGAGCCTACTTACTTTGTTACTGTGTTCCAAGAACCGGCTTTATATGGTATATACTACAAATCCCCTATGTATCGCTCCCGTGGGGATCGTCAGGACAAGATTACATTAATTACATAACTTACACAGGCATTTTAACAGTTTTTCCCTGACTCCAATCGTGAACGGAACGGGAAGAACACGTAACAACTGGTACAATGGCAAGTACCCTTTGCCATTCTTGTCGAAATGGTTTGCAGAGATGGATTTAGATGTAATGCTAATTTACAATAAAGTTATGTCTACCACTCAGGAATGATTACGTTACGTTTCCTTTGCATCATGTATTGTATTTTTATTGATTCGAGCCAGTTAAATTCGAGATTCTTAGACATTCCGAGAAATTCTATCATAATAGGTTATATATTAGATTCCACCCACATGGCTATGAAGTTTTTAGAGTAACGTACATAACAGCAGGTGGAGGAGATGAAGAAAGTAGTTAAGATTTACTGAAGTAGTCAAACGGTGACAGCTACCGGCTAGATATTTTGAGATTTATGGAACCTTTCCTGTTTTGGAAGTCTTTGAAGAAGAGCCCACTGCTTCCAGCAGTCGAGAAACAGCTGCACTATGTGATCAAAAGTATCCGGACCCACCCAAAAACATACTTTTTCATATTAGGTGCATTGTGCTTCCACCTACTGCCATGTACTCCACATCAGCAACCTGAGTAGTCATTAGACATTGTGAGAGAGCAGAATGGGGCACTCCGCAGAACTCACGGGCTTCGAACGTGGTAAGATGATTGGGTGTCACTTGTGTCATACGTCTGTATGCGAAATTTCCACACTCCTAAACATCCCTAGGTCCTCTGTTTCCGATGTGATAGTGAAGTGGAACGTGAAGGGACACGTAAAGCACGAAAGCGTACGGGCCGACCTCGTATATTGACTGACAGAAACCGCAGACAGATGAAAAGGCTCTTAATGTGTAATAGTCAGACATCTATCCAGATCATCACACAGGAATTCCAAATTGCATCAGGATCCACTGCAAGTACTATGACAGTTAGGCGGGAGGTGAGAAAACTTGGATTTCATGGTCGAACGGCTGCTCATAAACCACACGTCACACCGGTGAATGCCAAACGACTCCTCTCTTGGTGTAAGGATCGTAAAAATTGGCCGATTGAACAGAGTAAAAACGTTGTGTGGATTGACGAATCACGGTACACAATGTCGCGATCCGATGGCAGAGTGTGAGTATGGCGAATGCCCGGTGAACGTCATCTGCTAGCGTATGTAGTGCCAACAGCAAAATTCGGAGGCGGTGGTGTTATGGTGTAGTCATGTTTTTCATGAAGGGGGCTTGCACCTCTTGTTGTTTTGCGTGGCACTATCACAACACAGGACTACATTGATGTTTTAAGCACCTTCTTGCTTCCTACTGTTGAAGAGCAATTCGGGGATGGCGACTGCATCTTTCAACACTATCGAGCACCTGTTCATAATGCACAGCCTGTGGCGGAGTGGTTAAACGACAATAACATCGCTGTAATGGACTAGGCTGCAGAGAATTCGGACCTGAATCCTATAGAACACCTTTGGGATGTTTTGGAACGCCGGCTTCTGGCAGGCCTCACCGACTGACATCGATACCTCTCCTCAGTGCAGCACTCCGTGAAGAATGGGCTGCCATTCCCCAAGAAACCTTCCAGCACCTGATTGAACGTATACCTGCGATAGCGGAAGCTGTCATCAAGCTAAGGGTGGCCAACACCATACTGAATTCCAAGATTACCGATGGACGGCGCCAAGAACTTGTAAGTCACTTTCAGTCTGGTGTCCGGATACTTTTGATCACATAGTGTAAGTTCGCCTCTCGCCTCTCCGTCCTAGCGTCACATCTCTATAAACTCCTCACAGCCATTGATCACATCGCCAACCGAGGCCCGGGTGGTAACGTCACATTGCCTTAGTCCACCTCAGTTTTTCCACATGTGTTTCTCGTATGTTGTCCTCATTCAGAGACAACGCATCGCTGAGCGCTGTACAAAGGATTTAGGTGTTTCTCCTGTTCCTCTACATTTAGTCCTCCAATAGAAATGATCTAAATCAAGTACTTTCAACCTTTAGATACTCGCAGACTGGTGTGGATGGAAAACAGGAAGAACAATTACAGCTGTAGCTTGACATTCCTGTAATATCAGCAAATTTTGTAAAGAAAATTATTTATTCGAGGAATTACTTTTACATTAAATGGCCGTCGTCGACCCTACAGTTTCTACCACCAACACAACTGAAAACAACGGTGAAAAGTTGGTTCTGAAACAGATCACAGTTTATAAATGCAAAGAACCGTTGATGGATCGCGGCTCAGGTTGATTTGTTACTGTTGGCATGATTACAGATTTAATCTATGTACTTCCATTAAAGAATATTACTTTTTTCTTTAGGTTAAATGAACAACCGTTGGGGTGGCTGGTATATAGCGGAGCGTTGTGCAAAACTCGCTCGACTGAGCAGGATAAAATTTCGAAATAGTTAGTATGAATAATACGATTGAACTCGTCAGCGAGTGCAGGTTTTCCATATCGCCGGACCATTATTGGCCAATATGGATCATGACGTAAAATTTTAATCATGAAATTTAAAAACAGTTAATCTTCCAATCTGAGAATAACTACACGGACACTGTACTACAGGGATCAGTCTCACCGTAAACCGGTGTAGACATTAATTGTTATTTTCAGTTATAGTCCAAAAATCTCGATTAAATGTCTGAATAATAAATACGACAATCTCCTTGACCGAGTTTACCCACATTCTACTTCCATTATGAATCGATTCACAGTTATAATGTTTCATTTAGGGTTGGGCAAACGATGTTTGCGTTCGAGCGGGCTCGAGATTTCGCGATGCGTCACAGCGCTCATTAAAATATCGAGCCTGTTCGAACAACCACGTGACATTACACTCACGCGGTACGAGTGCAAGAGAAATGTAAAAGATTATGAGCTAGCCAAAACACAAGCTAAGGATCTACTCAAAAATTTGACAATGTCGTAAAACTCAGAAGGAAATAGCGTTAAATCTTACCACTGTACAAACTACTGTTGCATTTTAACAAAGTTGCAGTAAGAGTTCTCATACAGTACCGTTATTTATGGAAGTACAGTATAAACATTTATTCTGATTTTTAATTAAAATTAACGGACTAAGGCGAAAATGTAGTCTTTCAAAGACATTACTTTACTGAACCAACTACAAAGTTTTATTTGGTTATGACAGAATAATCTGTCTTGCGGGCCCCTACCACCACGGCACAGCGCGTCCCCAGGTTGCGGATAGGGGATACGGCCTTCAGATATGAAGGGTGGCTGCGAATACAAAAAATAAGCAGTCGCGGACAGCCGGTGGGGAGCAGGCGATGGCGTGATGAACCAGCCCTGTTTCTTCTTCTCTTCCTAGCAAATCTATTCATCAAGAATCAGCAACATTAATGGCCATGGGTCCCTTTGAAGTAAAATATTCCGGAGGTAAACTAGGTTCCCATTCGTATCTCCGGGAGGAGCCTACTTCGAAGAGATTCAGGCCGAAAGGAACTTTCAGGTTGAGAACATGGAACGTTAAAAGTTTGAACAGGCCAGGAACATTCCAGACATTATTAGACGAATTAGAATGATACGATGTAGACATTACAGCTATTCAAGAAACTCGGTGGCAGGGGGAGGGTAGCATAAAGAGGGGTAACTATACATTTTTCTATGGAGGTGCGGAAGCTCACAGTTTCGGAACAGGTTTCGCAATACAGGGAAAAGTGCTTCACGCAGTCAGAGATATAAGATTCATTAGTGACCGACTATCAGTTGGCCCGCATCTCGTGGTCGTGCGGTAGCGTTCTCGCTTCCCACGCCCGGGTTCCCGGGTTCGATTCCCGGCGGGGTCAGGGATTTTCTCTGCCTCGTGATGGCTGGGTGTTGTGTGATGTCCTTAGGTTAGTTAGGTTTAAGTAGTTCTAAGTTCTAGGGGACTGATGACCATAGCTGTTAAGTCCCATAGAGCTCAGAGCCATTTGAACCATTTGAATCGACTATCAGTTATAGTGTTGTCCGGCAGGTGGAATAGACTAGTATTAATTTATGTACACGCACCAACTGAGCACACTGAAGAGGTTGTTAAAGACGGCTTTTATGAAGAACTAGATCAACTGTGGGATGAGTTCTCCTCGTATGATACAAAATTAATCATAGGTGATTTTAATGCGAAGATAGGGAAGGAGGAAGCATTCCGGCCTACAATTGGGAAAGAAAGTTTGCATAACATTTCGAATGATAATGGCACAAGGGTGGTTAATTTTGCTGTTTCAAAAGACATGATTGTTGAGAGCACATATTTCAAAAGGAAGGACATTCATAAAGCAACTTGGGTCTCTCGTGATGGACACACCCGAAACCAAATTGATCGTGTTCTTGTAGATCGGAGATGGCACACTAGCATAGAAAATGTTAGGACTTTCAGGGGAGCAGACTGCGATTCTCATCATTTTCTTGTAGTTGCCAAAGTTCACCAACGGCTATCTACAGCAACATCAAGGTGTCACAATGCAGAACTTGTTAGGTTCGACACTGACAAGCTACATGATGAAAACTTTAGAAGAAGGTACATGATAGAAATTTCAAATAGGTTTGATGCTCTCAGGACACACGAAGATCAAGACGAGGATGTAAATAAACAGTGGATCACTGTGAGGAATAATATTAAAGAGGCAGCGAAGGTCACAATAGGTACAATTAAGAAGAACAGGAGGAAACCGTGGTTTGATGAGAAATGCAAGAAATTGGTAGAGGAAAGGAGAAAAGTGCGATTAGATTGGGATAGAATGGGAGACAGAAAACGAGAGGAGTTCTTGAACTTGAGAAGGGAAGTTGGTCGTAGGCTACGGGCAAAGAAGAGGGATTATTTGAACAATCAAGTTATAAAAATGGAAACAAACAGTAAAACAAAAAAACATTAGGGAACTTTACCTAGACATAAATGGGTATAGGAAGGGCTACAAGGCTAGGACAAATGCACTTCGAGGGGATGCTGTGGGAATACTGACAGACCCCAGGCCTATATTAAGTAAATGGAGGACGTATTTTGAGCATCTATTAAATGTACACCAGGAAACAGGAAATGAGCAGGCATACGAAATACATACAGCAGAACCCCAGATACCTGAGCCAACGTTAAAGGAAGTAAGAGATGCAATCAACAAATTGAAAAACCATAAAGCACCAGGATCAGATTGCATAACTGCAGAATTAGTAAAAAATGGGGGACAGAAATTGGTGGAAGTAGTTCACAAAGTGATAACTAAAGTATGGAACTCAGAGATGATACCTGAAGAGTGGCAGGAGTCGATTCTGATCCCAATTTTTAAGAAAGGTGACAAAATGGATTGTAGTAATTATAGAGGGATATCGCTATTACCAGTATGTTCCAAAATTTTCTCGAATATTCTGCTAAGCAGGCTTACACCATATGCAGATGAAATTGTGGGGGATTACCAAGCCGGCTTTCGGAGGAACAGATCAACTATAGACCAAATATTCATCCTGCGTCAAATTTTGGAAAAGAAATGGGAATACAATAAACCAGTTCATAATCTTTTCATAGATTTTACAAAAGCATATGATTCAGTATTGCAGTCAAAATTGCACCAAATTCTTTTGGAACTTGGAATACCAAAGAAGTGTGTTAGACTTATGGAAGCGAGCTTGAAAAACACAAAAGGTAGAGTACGCGTGGGGAAATTGGAGTCGGAAAAATTTGTAATAAAGAACGGACTTAAGCAGGGAGATGCCCTGTCTCCGCAACTTTTTAATTTAGTCCTAGAACATATTGTACGAATGGCAGCAGATAATTCAGAGGGTGTGGAATTAAATGGAAACATTAAGATATTAGGGTATGCAGATGATCTAAACATCATTAGCGATAGGAAAGAATCTGTAACAGCAAATGCGAATGCTTTAATCAAGGCTAGTGAAGATGTAGGTCTAAGGATAAGTGAAGACAAAACTAAATACCTGGTTACTACTAGAATGCCAACAGCAGTAGATCAGGAAATGTTAAGAGTTGGAGACATGCAGTTTGAAAAAGTGAACACATTTAAGTATCTAGGCGTGGACATCACTTCGAGAAATGAGATTGAATCCGAACTGAAGAAGAGATTACGGGCGGGAAATGCGTGCTACTTCTCACTGAATAGATTACTTTCATCACGGATATTGTCTAGGAATTTAAAGATTAGAATATACAAAACTGTTATTCTACCAGTTATGCTGTATGGGTGTGAGACTTGGTCTCTCACTGTGCAAAATGAAAAGCCGTTTCGAGTATTTGAAAACAAAATTTTGAGGAAAATTTTTGGAACAAAAAGGGATGACATTAGCGGAGAGTGGCGAAAACTGCATAACGAAGAGGTTCACGAACTCTATTCAAGCCCTGTCATAATCAGTATTATTAAATCACATAGGCTGCGATGGGCGGGTCACGTAGCTCGAATGGATGAGGGCAGGGCAGCGCGCAGAGTACTGGTAGGGCACCTAGAAGGAAAACGTCCTGTGGGGAGACCGAGGCGTAGATGGGAGGACAATGTGAAGGCTGATTTGAGGAGCCTAGGTATTGAAGATGAATGGAAGGAAATAGCTCAAGACAGGGACAGATGGCGAAAATACGTTGCTGCGGTAATGGACTCTCGAGTCCGGTACGACCAGTGAGTAAGTAAGTATGACAGAATAATGATTTCAAAAATGGTTCAAATGGCTCTGACCACTATGCGACTTAACTTCTGAGGTCATCAGTCGCCTAGAACTTAGAACTAATTAAACCTAACTAACCTCAGGACAACACACACATCCATGCCCGAGGCAGGATTCGAACCTGCGACCGTAACGGTCGCTCGGTTCCAGACTGTGGCGCCTAGAACCGCACGGCAATAATGATTTACCAAGCGGATGGCGAAATAGCGTTTCAGTCCCTGTTTACGAATTATAATAACAGATAAGAACATTACCAGATTTTAAACAGTTTGAAAACAAAATAAGAACATTCGGATGAAACAAGGAAGAAAATTAAACAAGAATTAAATGCCAATCAATTGAAATATATCGTAGTAAACTGACTGTACTTGCTATTGCTAGAATGAATTACAAGACCAGTCTTGGAGGTCGCAGTACTATCAGTCTTCACTAGATCGCAGAACGAACGAAATCTCGAGAAATGGACAGAATCAGGATTGTAATCTCATATTTATTTCTTATTTGTCGTTGTTAAATATGCCCTGCACACAAACGACATTTTAGCCCATGCTTCATAGTTATTTTTATTACTATGAGTAAGATCGTGTACTTAGTACCAACAACGATCATTACATCTCGGGCCAAACGAAAGATCGAATAGAACCCGAGATTTCCCAAACTGTGACATAAACTGACCGAACAGTTCGATTCGTGCTGAAACACAGCCCTAATTTCGTTCCCTCATAATACATGTACGTTAGATAACGAACAAACGACTGACAGACGACAGCATAAGGAGCGAAATATCACTGCCTCGCAGACAATAGGAACTATGGTGAACAGAAAACTCGTAACACAACATGATATACTATACTAGTCAATAAATGACTTCAACACAGCGAGTTCACTGGCTCTTCGTTTTAAATACGATGAAGCACAACTCCTCTCAGAGATAAACACGCTCTACCGTCCTTCAGATCACTGGTCAAATTACCTTATTTTACAAGTAAATAAATTTTGAAATATCTTTCAGACAAAAATTAAGGGCGAATGAGTTCTTTGACCGTTCTTGATCGTAATTAAGGTAATACTGCATCACCACGACTGGTTTAAGCAAAGTGACAGATATTATTAAATTCCTAACTTCCCTGTTCAAATGGCTCTGAGCACTATGGGACTCAACTGCTGAGGTTATTAGTCCCCTAGAACTTAGAACTAGTTAAACCTAACTAACCTAAGGACATCACAAACATCCATGCCCGAGGCAGGATTCGAACCTGCGACCGTAGCGGTCTTGCGGTTCCAGACTGCAGCGCCTTTAACCGCACGGCCACTTCGGCCGGCTAACTTCCCTGTATTAATTCCTTCTCTTCACTAGTGGCTGCTTTACCTGATATATTTCCTGTTGTTTTGCTGGGTCACTGATGAGCCACGGTTGGTAGAGAGGGTCAGGACAATGACTTGGTGTCCGGTCGGACGCCGTGGGAGTTTCGGCTTTGGTTGCAAAGAAGGAAGAGAGTGGTATGGGACGAAGCGTTCTTTGTGCCGGACTTCTGGGCGCCGTATTCTGGCATTATTTCGCTTACTGCGACCAACACAATAAGCGGTCTAGGCATACATTCACAGAAGTCGTATAACGTAGCACGACAAAAACCTGCACTCGCGCAGAACCAGTTTTTACAGGCGATGCCGTCCGGCCATAACATATTTCAGAGGAACTTTGTTTTGGTCCGACGAGTTGCCTTCTGAGAACGTTTCGTGTTTCAAGTCCTTTCTTCGAAGACGCTCTTGTCGAGTCTTCGAAGGAAGCACTTGAAATAAGAATTCGTGACATCCAGAAACTGATGCTTCCAACAAGCCAGTATCGATACTTTGAGTGTCTATACACGAGATGCATATGGGGCCTGAAGAAGGCATACTGAATTGCCGAAACTGCTTGTGAAAATAAAATAACTTCTCAAACTGAATGACTGGTGAACGATTTTCCTTGTTAAATATTTTTCTAATAGGTGTATCCTTATATAGACTGTGCACCACATGATTGTACTTCCTCTTCCATCTTCCCCTTGCACAGGTTGGACCAAAAATTCTTCGTAGCTTCCTCTCAATGGCACTCAGCATTCCAACATCTTTCGATGTTAATGGTCATATTTCCAAAGCGTATATAAGGACTAGTTTCACAAGTGTTTTATACGTTCTTGATTTGGTGAAACGATTTAAGAACCTTGAAAAAGAAGCATTTAAAACGAAATAGGCTATATTGGCTGCTATTAATCTCTTTTTGAATTCATAAGAAGTATCATTCGAGTGGGTTAATTAACTTGCTCACCTCTCTCGAAAGGATTAACACCCAATGTTATTGAGGATGACGCGTTTACTTGCTTGCTTTCTCAGCGGCCATACATTCTGTTTCCTACTGCGCTGCTGAAATGTGATGAATGTGTCCTCCATTGCCTTCCTATTCCTCGTGATTATGTTTATGTCATTAGCGTAACCTCGTATCTGCACTGATTTGGAGGAATCATTCACTCCCAGGCTGGAAACTCCTACTTGATGTATGACCTGTGGACCTGTAGTTATTATTCAATTTATTGTTCAATACACATCTCGTAGTTGTGGCCTCAGTGATGGCATAGGCTGTAGTGGAATCTGCTGTCATCAGTGGCAGACTCAAGGCTGACCGGAGATCGCTGTATCAGCCAGTAGCATAGGCAGGCAACTCGTGGTCTGGAGGGCTGCCCACAAGCCAATCAGTAGGCGCTTCCCATGTGGCTGATCCTCTACGAAGGAGGTGTGGCCACAGCGTGTGAGTATGTGAATCACACGCTGCCCTGAGAGCACTCTGTCCCTCTCAGTCCCTCATTCTCCCATCAGATGAACGGCGGTGTTGGGTGCCATGATGTCTGATGTCATGATATATGTTGATCCTGCCCCACTGGTATGGTAGGCCTTCTGGTTCATCTGATGTTGAAGTATCTGAGTAGCTTGGGCCCTGATCTGGAACATTGCTTGGAGACCCATGTACTACCAACAGTGGCAGCTTCAGTCCTAGAGTCTGGCATCAGTTATCCATAGTTACGGCACCAGTGCTGTTACAACAGGCAGCGAGAGTATGATCGGCACAGTGTGACATTACTGGAACAATCTTACATAAGATGTCGCAATACAATTATCAGAGGAATCTAGTGTTAACGACATGGGTGCGTCGATACCATTGGTCGACCCCTCCAATCTACCTGACTAGAGCACGTATTTATACTGAACCGAGGAGAGGCTTTGCTTTGCGACATCATTCGTAACGACTGAATCTAGTTTATCAGAAGTTGTCAGTGGTCTCAGCTTCTGCTACATTTGCTTAAAAGGTTTGTTTCAGTACTGTAACTTCTCCATCAGGTCCCCAAAAGGCGGTGTTGTGCCCTATCTAGTGCATCTTACTTAATGTTAAGAGCAATGTAGGCAGTTCGGAGTGTGCTTGTCTTACACTTTTGCACTGAGCTCACTCACACACTTACACAGAAGTGTCGATGTCGCACTCTTGGTGACTGGCTGTGTCGAAATGTTTACGCCTTGCAGATGCTTGTGTTGACACATCACCGTGTTGTAGCACTGCTGGGCCGTGGGAACTCCCATTCTCATACTGTCCTCTTGAAAAAAATTCGTTTCGAATTATAATTTTTCCCTTGTCTATTAGTTTCATATCTTACATGTTTACAGTTTCTTTTATTCTGAATGTTTGATTCGTTAAATCAACAATAAAGGTCTAACTACTGTAACATTATCTTCCTAGTCTGTATCTTAATATATTTTTTCTAGACTTTCTTACTTACAGCCGCGAATACACGAACGGTTGCTTCGTTGCCATGAGTGATTTTCGTAAACTCCACAAATCAGTGCTAGTATCAGGATAACATTAGTAGTTGATACACAAATCGTAATGATATTCTGTGTACGTTTCTCTTGACACTGCCGTACATGGTGTAGCACCACATGATTGTACTTCCTCTTCCATCTTCCCCTTGCACAGGTTGGACTAAAAATTTGCCCTTTTTCCGAAATAATTAATTTATCTATTGTTTGAAGAAAAGTGAGTTCCAACGTGCTGGTCAGAAAGGTTTCTCTGGCCAATACAACGCTGGTCGAGTGCTTGTAATTATAACGGTTCCTAAGGTGAAGTTACGTTCTGGCTATGTCACACTTGGTTCCATTAATCAATAATCCACTCTGTCGTAATTCTAATTTCGTCATACCTGTAAAAGTTTTATTATCACTGCAATTAACTACTTCCGTTTCTGGCGGGAACAGGGATTACATTTCAATCCGTTGAAAATCTGGATGTGGCATTGATATTACCCTCCTGCATTCTCGTGCTTCCATTTTCTCTAGGAATAGCTGGACTTCACACTATCGCTTGTCAGTTCGCATCACTTGAGCTGGACAAATGGTGACGAACTTCTTGTTACAGTTGCTGAGCTCTCCAATTGACTTAACAACGTGAGTATCCCTTTGTTCCGAAACTAGAAATATCTCGCGAGTTTGTACCTGTATCCATTCATTAATAAGTTTCCATTTCACTCGATATGGATGGATCGTAAAACACTGGTATCGCGTGTTTAAATCTGCTACTGGCAATTGTATCTTAATATCTAGCCTCATGCGTATCGACTGTAATTGTGGAAATGTGACAGAAAAATGCTATTTTACTGTTTGTTAGATGTAGACGTGTTGTAACCCCGTTGAAAATTTTTTTCTGCTTTCTATAATGTATAAATTGTTGTGGAGTTAACAGTATTGTACTTATCTATCCCTGTGGCAAGGTGAACTGCTTCCTATATCCTCTCGATTTCTATTCAGGCAACTCCAACTCCCAAGCTATTAGCTAGTTCTAATAGCAATCTATTTATTACTAGTCTCTCGTTTAGTGTACTCAAGTGATTTTGTATCCCCTTGAGACCTTTGTTTGGTGTACCGTAGTTTCTTTATGTACTGCTGTTGTTTGGTTATTATTTTATGTATTGTTTTAGTCATGTTCAATATTTCCTGTCCCATATTATCGTTCTGTGTCGTATGCCAACTTACGACGAGCGTTGAAAAAGTAACGCAACACATTTTTTTTTTCTCGGCTAATTTCAAATGCGGAATTTGCTGTTAGACATCCTAGAATATTCCCGCTTCAGCCCCTACAGCTTCGTGATATTTTGACAGATGGTGGCGCTGTTCGTAGCCTCCAAAATGGCTTCTGTAACGGAGGCGCGTTCCAAGCTGAGTGCTGTCACTGAGTTTCATCGGCGGGAAACGAGAGCATCGCAGACATTTAGAGACGTTTGCAGAATGTCTACGGAAACCAGGCAGTGAACAAAAGCAGGCGCCTGTCATCATCACAACAAGGTAACGCAAACTGCCCGATCTCCCGCGTGCCGGACGGCCGCGCACAGCTGTGACTCCAGTTGTGTTGGAACGTGCGGACACTCTCATTCGAGGTAACACACGCGTCACAATCAAACGTGTCGCTGCTCAGCTGGACTCTCTGTTGGTAGTGCTGACAAACTCATCCAAGAGTTGGGATACTCAAAGATCTTTGCTCGATGGATTCCTCGCCGCCCAGCAGAAGTCCAATTAGAGCTTCCATCTGTTTGGCCCAATGAAGGACACGCTCCGTCGGAAACAAAACGTGGATGATAGGAAGGCTACTGATGCAGCAAGACGTTGGCTCCGACGTCGATGAGCATAATTATACCATGGCGGCGTACATACCGTCCCAACCATGTGGCGTAAGACCGTAGCATTGTATGGAAATGAAGTGGAGAAATAGAGTTTTGTAGCCGAAAGAGTGGGGAATACTATGGTGTATTGGAATCCTGAATACCAACCTGCTTCAAGAAAAGAAATGTGGTGCATTACGATACGTGGCGCCGTTGGCGCCAGTCGCTTCTCTCTATTCATTTAAGTTCCCTGTGATCGAGTCTGTATCGCGTGGCCGCGGTTTTCCTCTTTCGTCGCTTTTCGGCTATTTAAGCGCACGACGCTGTGGGGAAAAGGCTGGTTTTGGTCGATTGGTTGGTTCTCCGGAGTGCAGTTGGTTGGCGGCGGTCGCTCTGTGCGCATGCTCTGCCTCCTTCTATCACGTGGGCAGTGGGGTTGAGGATGGAGACGTGCGTGCAGTCGGCGAGTGCGTACGGCATCTCGTGAGAGGGCAGTGGTCTCGTCTGTGGTGCTAAACGACGTGAGAGAATGTGAGAAGTTTATTATTAATGTGTTACTGTTACCAGAAGACGATAATCGTGGATTTGTATTGTTTCAATTGGCAACTCTTTTTCCTGATTAAGTTCTCGTTCGTCAGTGATGTAGTTGTAAGCAGAGGAAGGACAGAACGAATGGCATAGATATAAGCTTCGCTATTCGCAAACGGCCGGCCGTTGTGGCCGAGCGGTTTTAGGCGCTTCAGTCTGGAATCGCGCGACCGCTACGGTCGCAGGTTCCAATCCTGCCTCGGGCATGGATGTGTGTCCTGTCCTTAGGTTAGTTAGGTTTAAGTAGTTCTAAGTTCTAGGGTACTGATGACCTCAGAAGTTATGTCCTATAGTGCTCAGAGCCATTTGAATCATTTTTTTACCTCCCAGATGCTAAGTTTGAGCTTTAGTGACTACTTCGGTTCGTGAGAAGTACGTCTGGTTGTGGTGAGAATAATATTCCATTTTCTAAGACTTGACCATCATCGTCGACACTACCTAGAGGAAAGGAACTATCATAGATTCCCTCCCTTCTTCGGAGCAAGGCGTATTTCGAAAGAAAATGATATACACCATAGCAAACTAATCAAAATAATGTTAATAATGTTATCCTATACACTCTAACACGAAGTTATCCCATATAACCTAATACTCTGCTACTTAACCCTAGACCTAAGTTCATATGATACGTTGTGTGCGTTGTGTGTTCATTTGGTCCAATGCAGTACATCCTCTTTCTACAGTAATTCCTTGTGATAATGCATCAACGATACCGGGTTTTATCAGACTAAGTACATTCTCTTTCTGTGGCATTTGTGAATATACTTGAAGGTAAGGCGTCAACGATAATTTTAAAAGGTTTTATCCGACTAACATGGACCACAAAAGTTTTGGATGGCATTGGTTGGCTTGACATTTACCAGTGAAGTCATCTCCACTACCCAATATGATGCTTGAAACTTTTTCAAGAATTTCTTAGCTTTTAATCTTTGTAGTAGAAGGATTCGCTAGTTAGACCCATTGTCGTATTCCGTTTTGAGACAACTTATTTGTACCTTATCCATTGCATTCTTGACGCTCCAAAGCTTTCGTATGAGCACGTTTTACTTGTTGCCATTCCTCCTACAATGTTTTTGCAAATTGTTTCACGTGTTTAACTTGAATTCCTAACTTTGGTTGGATCATGTCAAAAGGTGACGGTATTTTTTACCCATGCACTTCCTTGTATGGTCAAAGACTCATTCCTGTGCGGACTTAAGAGCTGAACGTGCTCACCACATAACTTAAGTACGTATCCTTATCTGAGTGTTGGATGTTTGCGTAATGACTTAACATTTTTGCTATGGTACTGTGGAGTCACTCTGTATGTCCGTTTGCTTGTTGGTGAAAAGGACTGGTACACAATTTTTTAAACTTTTAACAGGCGACACAATTTTCTCATCATGTAAGACATGAAATTATTTCCTTAGTCTGTGACTATGGTTTACGATATACCAAATTTAAGCACCTAGTTGCTAACCACGGTTTGAACTACAGTACTCGTTTTTTGATCTGATATTGCTACCATTATTAGTTATTTCGAAAAATGGACAATCTTGGTTACTAAATATTTATTCCCTGCCAGACTTCTATTAAATAATTCTAATGCATCAGTTCCTACCATCTGAAATGGGTTTTCTGTTTCCGATAAACTTTGGAGTTGTATTCTCGGGTGGCTCAAATCTGTTCATTGAGGACATGGGGTGCAGTTTCTGACATATGTTCCGCATCACCACATCGTGTTTTCCACCAAAATCTTTTTGCAATTCGTCTGTCAGTCGCTGTTTTACCTCCATGTCCCGACAGTACATGGTCTTGTGATTGTTGTAACACTTTGTTTTGGGGTATTGCAGGAACTGTGACGTGTGGTTCACATTTTGTTCACCTGCACAGTAAATCTGTGTGCATTAGAAACTGTGCTGCTTGCTGTACAACTGGCATTCTTTGTCAGCTGCTTGCACCTCCTTCTGGTCTGTCAGACTCAACTCAGTTACTTGTAACACAGAGACACCTGTAACACACTAAGTGTGTCCACATTTGTGTGCTTAATTCCAGGCTTCTGAAATACTTCGCACTGAAACTCAATTAACTTCGGTATCCATCTTGTGAGTTGATTTGAAAGGTCTTTCAGTCCCAGTAACCTCTTCAAGGGTGTGTGATGTTAACCACTTTAAATTTACGACCATATAGCTAAGAGCAGAAATACGAAATACTGTTCATCAAAGTTAGTGTCTCTTTATCCACTGAACAATACATGCACTGAGCCCTATTCAGCTAACAAGACACATATACACTCCTGGAAATGGAAAAAAGAACACATTGACACCGGTGTGTCAGACCCACCATACTTGCTCCGGACACTGCGAGAGGGCTGTACAAGCAATGATCACACGCACGGCACAGCGGACACACCAGGAACCGCGGTGTTGGCCGTCGAATGGCGCTAGCTGCGCAGCATTTGTGCACCGCCGCCGTCAGTGTCAGCCAGTTTGCCGTGGCATACGGAGCTCCATCGCAGTCTTTAACACTGGTAGCATGCCGCGACAGCGTGGACGTGAACCGTATGTGCAGTTGACGGACTTTGAGCGAGGGCATATAGTGGGCATGCGGGAGGCCGGGTGGACGTACCGCCGAATTGCTCAACACGTGGGGCGTGAGGTCTCCACAGTACATCGATGTTGTCGCCAGTGGTCGGCGGAAGGTGCACGTGCCCGTCGACCTGGGACCGGACCGCAGCGACGCACGGATGCACGCCAAGACCGTAGGATCCTACGCAGTGCCGTATCGGACCGCACCGCCACTTCCCAGCAAATTAGGGACACTGTTGCTCCTGGGGTATCGGCGAGGACCATTCGCAACCGTCTCCATGAAGCTGGGCTACGGTCCCGCACACCGTTAGGCCGTCTTCCGCTCACGCCCCAACATCGTGCAGCCCGCCTCCAGTGGTGTCGCGACAGGCGTGAATGGAGGGACGAATGGAGACGTGTCGTCTTCAGCGATGAGAGTCGCTTCTGCCTTGGTGCCAATGATGGTCGTATGCGTGTTTGGCGCCGTGCAGGTGAGCGCCACAATCAGGACTGCATACGACCGAGGCACACAGGGCCAACACCCGGCATCATGGTGTGGGGAGCGATCTCCTACACTGGCCGTACACCACTGGTGATCGTCGAGGGGACACTGAATAGTGCACGGTACATCCAAACCGTCATCGAACCCATCGTTCTACCATTCCTAGACCGGCAAGGGAACTTGCTGTTCCAACAGGACAATGCACGTCCGCATGTATCCCGTGCCACCCAACGTGCTCTAGAAGGTGTAAGTCAACTACCCTGGCCAGCAAGATCTCCGGATCTGTCCCCCATTGAGCATGTTTGGGACTGGATGAAGCGTCGTCTCACGCGGTCTGCACGTCCAGCACGAACGCTGGTCCAACTGAGGCGCCAGGTGGAAATGGCATGGCAAGCCGTTCCACAGGACTACATCCAGCATCTCTACGATCGTCTCCATGGGAGAATAGCAGCCTGCATTGCTGCGAAAGGTGGATATACACTGTACTAGTGCCGACATTGTGCATGCTCTGTTGCCTGTATGTGCCTGTGGTTCTGTCAGTGTGATCATGTGATGTATCTGACCCCAGGAATGTGTCAATAAAGTTTCCCCTTCCTGGGACAATGAATTCACGGTGTTCTTATTTCAATTTCCAGGAGTGTATTACTGGATGCTTCTTTTTACATCTACGTTTTGTCTCAAAATCCGAGGCAGTATATTGCGTTGCACAACAGTATAAATTCTTTCGTAAAATCAGGAAAAACCAATATAGATCTTAACACCAGTATTTCCATTAAATTTGGAAATGCTATTTGACGTTCTGAGGTCCAGTAAAATGAAACATCTTTAGTAATCTAGTCAATGGTTGTGCAGTTTCTGCAAACCCTTTAACGAATTTTCGGTAATAATTCGCTAACCTAATAAGTGTTTGATTTGTTATTTGCAGACTTACCACATCACACACAGCTGAAACGAGATGTGGATCTGTCCTCACTCCCTTTGGCTGATAATATGCCAAGGTAATTAACCAGTGAGTATGCAAATACAATTTGTCAATGCTAAACATAAGACGAGCCATCCTTAAGCGAACGATTATTTCTTTTAGGTGTTTTACGTCTTCATATAAATGTTTAGCAATAACTTCAAAGTCCTCCAAATAGATTATGCATTTTTTTGGTTTCATAGTCTCGAGAACTCCATCTAACAAGTGCTGGAACGTTGCAGGTGCATGTTTTATACTAAAAGGCATACTGTGGTACTGGTAGTGACCGGACGGTGCTGCAAACGCTGTTTTTGGCTTATCTTCTGGGAACACTTCAATATGGTGGTAATTACTCCTTATATTCATTGTGGGAAACAATTTACATTGCCCCATTGTCATTATGGATACGCTTTGGTTACTGTATGTTCTTTTACTATCTGTAATCACAACAGAAACGATATTTTCTCGTTCTGTCAGGTGACTTTTTAGGTATGGCTACAACACTTGTTGAACAGGAAGTACACTTTACTCTGTTATGCCTTCTGCCAGTTGCTGATGTTGTGGGTGTGGGCGGCAATGGTCGTCTTGAACTACATAGATCTTCATACTGTACTAAAAATGACTCCTTTACTGCCGACTGTTACTGTTTAAATGACTGATTTTATTATACAATGCAGTGATAGACGGTAAATCATCGAGTAGAACAGAAGTGGTATCTGGCGTTCCGCAAGGTAGTGTCATAGGCTCTCTGCTGTTCCTGATTTACATGAATGATCTAGGTGATAATCTGAACAGCCCCCTTAGATTTTTTACAGATGACGCTGTAATTTACCGTCTAAAAAATCATCAAACGATCAATTCCAATTACAAAATTATCTAGAGAGACTTTCTGTATGATGCTAAAAGTGCCAATTGGCAATAAACAAAGGAAAGTGCGTGGTTATCCGCATGGGTAGCAAAAAAGGTCCGATAAATTTTGGGTATACGATAAATCGCACAAATATACGGGCTGTAAATTCGACTAAATACACTCCTGGAAATTGAAATAAGAACACCGTGAATTCATTGTCCCAGGAAGGGGAAACTTTATTGACACATTCCTGGGGTCAGATACATCACATGATCACACTGACAGAACCACAGGCACATACAGGCAACAGAGCATGCACAATGTCGGCACTAGTACAGTGTATATCCACCTTTCGCAGCAATGCAGGCTGCTATTCTCCCATGGAGACGATCGTAGAGATGCTGGATGTAGTCCTGTGGAACGGCTTGCCATGCCATTTCCACCTGGCGCCTCAGTTGGACCAGCGTTCGTGCTGGACGTGCAGACCGCGTGAGACGACGCTTCATCCAGTCCCAAACATGCTCAATGGGGGACAGATCCGGAGATCTTGCTGGCCAGGGTAGTTGACTTACACCTTCTAGAGCACGTTGGGTGGCACGGGATACATGCGGACGTGCATTGTCCTGTTGGAACAGCAAGTTCCCTTGCCGGTCTAGGAATGGTAGAACGATGGGTTCGATGACGGTTTGGATGTACCGTGCACTATTCAGTGTCCCCTCGACGATCACCAGTGGTGTACGGCCAGTGTAGGAGATCGCTCCCCACACCATGATGCCGGGTGTTGGCCCTGTGTGCCTCGGTCGTATGCAGTCCTGATTGTGGCGCTCACCTGCACGGCGCCAAACACGCATACGACCATCATTGGCACCAAGGCAGAAGCGACTCTCATCGCTGAAGACGACACGTCTCCATTCGTCCCTCCATTCACGCCTGTCGCGACACCACTGGAGGCGGGCTGCACGATGTTGGGGCGTGAGCGGAAGACGGCCTAACGGTGTGCGGGACCGAGCCCAGCTTCATGGAGACGGTTGCGAATGGTCCTCGCCGATACCCCAGGAGCAACAGTGTCCCTAATTTGCTGGGAAGTGGCGGTGCGGTCCCCTACGGCACTGCGTAGGATCCTACGGTCTTGGCATGCATCCGTGCGTCGCTGCGGTCCGGTCCCAGGTCGACGGGCACGTGCACCTTCCGCCGACCACTGGCGACAACATCGATGTACTGTGGAGACCTCACGCCCCACGTGTTGAGCAATTCGGCGGTACGTCCACCCGGCCTCCCGCATGCCCACTATATGCCCTCGCTCAAAGTCCGTCAACTGCACATACGGTTCACGTCCACGCTGTCGCGGCATGCTACCAGTGTTAAAGACTGCGATGGAGCTCCGTATGCCACGGCAAACTGGCTGACACTGACGGCGGCGGTGCACAAATGCTGCGCAGCTAGCGCCATTCGACGGCCAACACCGCGGTTCCTGGTGTGTCCGCTGTGCCGTGCGTGTGATCATTGCTTGTACAGCCCTCTCGCAGTGCCCGGAGCAAGTATGGTGGGTCTGACACACCGGTGTCAATGCGTTCTTTTTTCCATTTCCAGGAGTGTACCTAGGAATTACAGTTACGAGCAACTTAAATTGGAAGGACCACATAGATAATATTGTGGGGAAGGTGAAACAAAGGCTGCGCTTTGTTGGCAGAACACTTAGAAGATGCGACAAACCCACTAAAGAGACAGCCTACATTACACTTGTCGGTCCTCTGCTGGAATATTCCTGCGCAGTATGGGATCCTTACCAGGTGGGATTGACGGAGGACATCGAAAAAGTGCAAAGAAGGGCAGCTCGTTTCGTGTTATCGTGCAATAGGGGTAAGGGTGTCACCGATATGATAAGCGAGTGGGGTGGCAGTCACTGCAACAAAGACAGTTTTCTTTGCGGCGAGATCTATTTACGAAATTTCAATCACCAACTTTCTCTTCCGAATGCGAAAATGTTTTGTTGACACCCACCTACGTAGGGAAAAATGATCATCATAATAAAATAAGAGAAATCAGAGCTCGAAGGGAAATATTTAGGTGTTCCTTTTTCCCACGCGCCATTCGAGAGAGGAATGGTAGAGAAGTAGTATGAAAATGGTTCGATGAATCCTCTGTCAGGCACTTAAGAGTGAATTGGAGAGTAACCATGTAGATGTAGATGTAGATGTAAATGTAGATATACTGACAGTTTGCTTGACATTGTGTTTTCCCACGGTCCTATCGATGTCTTCTTCATTGAGTATTTCTAGTATAGCTATTGCTAATCCCTTTGGGAGACTCACTTTGTACATCCCAAAATTGTCCAGACTTATTGGCTCTATAGCCTGTCCACTTATATTCTTTATCTGTGTTATATTCCTTCATATAAAAAAATGCTTCTCGACCAGAATGTCATTATTTGATAGCAATTCTAAAACAAAGAAACACCGTCTGAACAAGCCTGGAAATGCCCAACGGTAGCAGTTCTACCAGAGATAAAACTTTCTGTGATACCTCGACGTCCACGGGAAGATAAGCATCTGGGGAGTTTGGTGGCCAGTGAAAGTGTTTAAACTCAGAGGAGTAATCCTGGAGCCACTCTATAGCAATTCTGGACGTGTGGGTTGTATTGTCCTGCTGGAATTGCTCAAGTCCGTCGGAATGCACAATGGACATGAATGGATGTAGGTGGTCAGACAGGATGCTTACATACGTGTCACCTGTCAAAATCGTATCTAGACGTATCAGGGGTCCCATATCACTCTAATATCACACACCTCACACCATCACAGAGCATCCACCAGTTTGACGATCCCCTGTTGACATGCAGGACCCATGAATTCATGAGGTTGTTTCCATACCCGTACACGTCCATCAGCTCGATACAATTAGAAACGAGACTCGTCCGACCAGGCAACATGTTACTAGTCATCAGTAATCCAATATCGGTGTTGACGGACCCAGGCGAGGCGTAAAGCTTTGTGTTATGCAGTCACCAAGGGTACACGAGTGGGCCTTCAGCTCCGAAAGTCCATACCTATGATGTTTCGTTTAATGGTTCGCGCGCTGACACTTGTTAATGGCCCAGCATTGAAACCTGCAGCAGTTTGTGGAAGGGTTGCACTTTTGTCACGCTGAGCGATTCTCTTCAGTCGTCGTTGGTCCCTTTCTAGCAGGATCTTTTTCCGGCCGCAGCGATGTCGGATAGCTGATGTTTTACCAGATTCCTGATATTCACGGTACAGTCGTGAAATGGTTGTACGGGGAAGTCCCCACATCATCGCTACCTCGGAGATGCTGTGTCCCATCGCTCATGCACCGACTGTAACACTACGTTCAATCTCACGTAAATCTTGATAACCCGCCATTGTAGCAGCAGTAACCGATCTAACAACTGCGCCAGACACTTGTTGTCTTATATAGGCGTTGCAAAGCTTCCTGTTTACATATCTCTGTATTTGAATACGCATGGCCTATACCAGTTTCTATTGTGCTTCAGTGTATTTAGAGCTTCCAATTGTCCATATGGGTACCGTGCTCCCTCTGGTAGCGCAAAGTGATTGTTGAAAGCAGCAGTCGTCGTTAGAAAGGAGACGGTGTTGATCCATGCTCGCGATCGGACATATTAAAAGTCAATGTGTCATGTACGATAAAATCGCTTTCAACCAGTCGTAATCATGCTTAAGGACATAATACTGAGATACTGAAGCTACATGTTCAGTACCCAATAATTGTATGAACAGTTAGATGAATAATATTGACTTTTGACTCCGTGTGTCGTGTCGTGGAGATCAGTTCGAGACATATGAGCAAGCAACTCCTTGATGCTTTGTTTGAAAGGTCAGTAAAGAGAAAGTTTACGTCAGATGATAATACACTATATGATCCAAAGTACCTGAACACCTATTAGTGGACATTAATATGTGGCGTATCCACCCTTCGCCTTTATGACGGCTTCAACTCTGCTGGGACACTTTATATAACATTATGTGATTGCCTTATAATTTTAAATCATTCACTAATCGAGCAGTCGCTCGGCAACAGCTACAGTTAGCAAATAATGTTGTGAAAATGTAAAAGGTGAACGACCTGTGACGTAACGTGTTTATTGTCCAAGAGCCGTCAGAGATGCACTGAGTTACTGACTTTGAAAACCGCGGCGCAAAAAACGGACAGAAGAAGAACACTTTCACACATTCTTTTGATGTACGAGATATTCTCGATGAACAGTTACTCAGTTACTCATTTTCTCTTCTCTCTTGTAACTTGTGTCGGACGCGCATGTCTTGCCGCCGAATTATTATTGTAAAAAATAATATTATTTTAGTGTAAAGTAAAAGTGCAATATTAAAAGTGCAATACTGCATAGCAGTAGATTTATTGTGCGACGTGTATGTGAAAACGTCAAAGGAATTATTTTCATTACGAGAAGTGCCAGTCAAAACGGCATCCATGTTAAATCCTTCATTGCAGTGTAAGTTCATCTATTAATTGCCAGAAATTCTGAGTTAAATGGAACTGGTGTATGGACTATTTATTTATTATAGAATCTATGTCTCACTCCTTCATGAAATTATTTAATTTTCTTTATGTTTCTGCAGAATAGAGAGTTCACAGTCACGAATTCTTTCGTCGAGATCGGACGGAAGTTGCATGCGACGAAATATTTTCTCCGCGCCATATTCTACTGGTAAATGCATGATAAACTACGGTCCCTTAGGAAATTCATGTTGAGCTATCCAAAAATAATTATATTTTGAATAGGCATTTACTCTCCTCTGCAATGCAACTTCGAATGATCAGACGATCCAACAAGAGACAGCCGCACACGGTCGGCGTTCGCAAATATATTTCCACCGCTGATTATAGCTATATGTTACAGCACAAAACTAAACATATTGTTATAACTTTCAGCAAGGTGTCGAAACAACTGTGGGGGAATGGTAGCCCCATCTTCCACAAAAGCCGAAATGAGACAAGGTAGTGACATTGAACTGTGGGGTCTGGAGCGAAGTCGATCTCATAGCTCATCTCAAAAGCGTTCCAGGTCGGGCCAGAACATTTCGGGAATGCTATAGTCCACAAACTATTGCATCAGAAGACAATCAATCCGTTCTATATGTTCCTCTACTGCACGCCGGACACCATGATGTAAAATCTATTCATATCTTCCGACACTTAACGTTTTTAAGTGCAATAAGGGTGAAATCTGGTTTTGCAGGACAGAGCGGATCAGGTTATGGTTGTGGAAAGGGGACAAAATCAGTTACTATCAGTTACACAAAACACACAAACTTTATTTTCCTAAAAACACTTAATCACACATGCCCTTAAAAGAATTCAAAACAATACGACTGAAAGCCCGAACACAAGTTATTACAATTGCTTTAAGGAATACATAGGGCTGAAGGCTTTAGTTACAAGATTCTACATAAAAACTCGGCTGAAGGCCACACACTGAACATAGAACAACTCACGCCTTAAGGCCTGGATTTGCGATAGAGCAAAATTCCCTTTTTTTTCTTTTAAAAAATTTAGTTCAAGAATCTTCAAACTTTTAAGTTAAGACGGCTGAAAGCCTTATTTTAAAATTAAAACAAACTAAACTGACAGGCGGCTGAAGACCTCGAATCGTATTCGAGACAAAAATCACTATCTAAAAACAACAGAACAACGGTGCTCAGAAGTTTTCCAAGGATCGACCTGAAGAGGTAACTCTAACATAAGTTTAGGTGAGACAGGCAGCCAAGCGTAATACTAAATAATCGGATGGCAACACGACCTAGGGATGGCTGAAGGACCAACCAACAACCTAATCAATTCCCTTCCAGCCGAGCAACGGCACGACAACGGAAAATGTCAGCGAGGACGAAGATACCAGCAGCGCTACGTCTTCAAATATTGGCGTCTAAAAACAGCCAAGGCACAATAACCACTCAAAAATATGAACAAACACCAGGGATTATCGAACTACAAGCCGTGCCGGACAGAATCATACGGCGAGGAAAAACACACTGCGGAACACTATGCTAATGACCTCACCGAGGAGACTTCCTCCAGTACGCAGCCAGCATTAAAGTTAACTGCTCAGTCGAAATCACACAAACTAGACACAGTTCCACGAAAAACTTCCACATGAACTCGAACAATGCCAAAAGCAATCACTGTGGAACAACCAGGACGAATGACAAATCGACACACACAGAGAACCCGTAGTGGTCGGCGACCAAATATATGTCGTCCGATGAGACGACCGACCGAACGGCCAACCAAGGTCGTCCCCGCTCAAGTCATGTGTCAACAACGGTCGGGCGAGTCTTGGCTATCCGGAACTCACTGCAGCTGCATCCTGATTCAACTCCATGTCCGTTCGGAACACGGCGATCCGGGCACACTGGCTCGGATCCAACCATGCAGAAGTAACACTTGCCTATAGGCCACCCGACATCTCTGCAGACCAAATACACGTCGCCCGATAAGACGGCCGACCGAACGACCAACCAACAGTCGTTCCCGCTCCAGTCTCCTTTGTAAGTAGGCTGTTCAGGTTTTTTTATTGGTAACGCCACCTCTGTATGAAAATCACTGGTTGTGCTGTGTGCAGTCTGTGGCTGCTTTGCATTGTTGTAATACTCGCCATTGTAGTGCTAGGCAGCTGGCTGTGAACAGCGCGTAGCGTTGCGCAGTTGGAGGTGAGCCGCCAGCAGTGGTGGATGTGGGGAGAGAGATGGCGGAGTTTCGTAATTTGTCATGAACTGCTATATATATATATATATGATGATATCAAGGTAAATACATTCTTTGTTCTCTATTAATATCTTTCATTTGCTAACTATCCCTATCAGTAGTTAGTGCCTTCCATAGTTTGAATCTTTTATTTAGCTGGCAGTAGTGGCGCTCGCTGTATTGCAGTAGCTTGAGCAGCGAAGATTTTTGTGAGGTAAGTGATTTGTGAAAGGTATAGTTTAATGTTAGTCAGGGCCATTCTTTTGTAGGGAATTTTGAAAGTCAGATTGCGTTGCGCTAACAAAATATTGTGTGTCAGTATAAGCACAGTCCTGTATATAATTGTTCAAAGGGGACGTTTCACCTTCCGTCGGACAGTGCATGTGTGTCGCCAGCGGTCGGTGAATACTGGCTGTCTGCACCCCACTGGCGCTCCGTCCCGACTCAACCCACAGCACACGACGAGCCGGAAATACTAGCGGTCGCTTCAAAGATAATACGACAGTGCTCTTATCGATACGCGCTGCAGCTGCCACTCACGGGCAGGCAAGCCAGAAACTTAGTGACGCCAGTAAATCGAATAAGAAACGAGGCGACATTTCCGTAAAGAGAAGCTGTCAAGCAAGAAACGGCGTGAACACTAGCCGCGCACGGCTCAAAGGGGATCACATCCTAAACACGTTACACCGTTACACCAACTCATCTGTACGTCATAGGTGTCACTCCACATGATGACAGATAACGTTTTGCAGTGAATAACAATAATAAAGAGCTGTGGTTGCAATCCCCAAAAAGTTGTTTGTAATGTTCTCCACGTATTCGCCAAAACCAAACCGTCCAACTGATTGCCATAGGATATAGCGTGATTCATCACTCAAAACACTCGTTTCCAGTCGTCGTCTGTCAAGTAGCGTCGCTAAGTATTTAACATAGGAAAGTGTTGCTTGTCAGAAGCTTCTCGAGCATTGTACCCCATTCTTTTCATCTCCCTGCGTACAGTCATTGTGCTAGCTAAACTCCTGGTAGCACTCTATTATCACGAGTGATTCCTTCTGTTGATATCATGCGATTTCTTACAACCAGCCTCCACAATGCCCGACGATCCCTGTCCGTCAGTACTTGAGGTCTTCGTTTAGCTGTGGTTGTTCCTTCTCGTTTACACTTCACAGTCACATCCACAACAGTTTTCTTAGGCAGCTTTATACGGGTTGAAATGTCCGCGATGGATCCGTTACTCAGGTGACATCCCGTAACAAGACCACGTTCGAAATTACTCAGCTCTCCCTACCGACCCATTCTGCTGTTGCTGCTGTACCACTGACAACACAATACTTTCCGCCTTCTTTTGTTGGGGTTGGGTTGTTTTGGGAAGGAGACCAGACAGCGAGGTCATCGGTCTCATCGGATTAGGAAAGGATGGGGAAGGAAGTCGGCCGTGCCCTTTCAGAGGAACCATCCCGGCATTTGTCTGGAGTGATTTAAGGAAATCACGGAAAACCTAAATCAGGATGGCCTTCTTTTGTACTGGCGGGTTCGTCTCTCGTGGCTTCTCGTGGTCAATTCCGCATTACAAAGGGATGTCCGGACACTTCTGATCAGGTACTGCATGTCGCCTCCTCATAGTGTCGTAGAGTCTACTACATTCTACATTCATCCGCGTCGCGACGATACTACGCGCCACTCTTGACACCCCCCTCCGCCACCCGTGAACCGGAGCTTGGTGCCACAAGACCATTGTGGATTGTACATCTCGGAATGAAAAGTACTTATTCACTGGAAAATTGTATCTATCGACAGTCACAAAATAAAAGTAGAAATAGCGCAATCGTTTACCTATATTTTACTGGTCGCAGTAGATGCGCGAAGCTCTGGTACAATCGTGCGAGTGATTTCGAAGTGTGTCCTTTCCCCTGCACAACAGGTAGTCATTAACCACAGTTGCGTCTCGTGGCACACCAAGAACGTGGGCATTAAAGACACCAATAAACTGCAGTGTACGTACACGAGACTGTATTTCGACAGGGCTGCTTATGTGGTCTTCGTATTCTGACCGCCCTGCTGTTTTAATTGTATGAATGCGAGGTGTCTATTTCTTCGAAAGAACAGACACCACGCAGATCCCGTAGCAGTAAATCACTATATGTAAATGGAAGGGGAACCAGTGCTGTCAGCTGCAACGGAACATTAAGCGGAATCAGTGGCGACGGGCGAAAATCTGCACTGGATGGGGATTCGAACCCGAGATCTCCTGCTTACTAGGCAGGTGCGGTAACCACTGCACCATCCAGAACACAGTGTTATCGCAACTGCACGGGCTGTGTCCGTACGCCTCACGGCCAATCCATACTCCTACTGAGCGCCACCTATCCACAGTCCCTGTCCTTACACTCCAGTTCGCTACGCAGAGATTCCCACTGGAGGTCAGACGTCTTTCGTGCATTCTAGAGAGCCTATATAGGGAGAGAGTGGCCATAGGTGAAGTTGCCCGTGATTGGTTGATTAGCTTTGGCAGGAAAATGGCGCCAAACGTCTCTAGCGCTTCCTATATTCGCCGTGCTTTTGAGTTGAATTGAAGTTCAGAGGACTTTTGGAAACGATTAAAAGGTATTTGAATTATTGAGAGACTTGTTATGCGTTGTGCATGCATGTTCGATTTAGTTGTGTATCGTTTTTAGTACGTAATTAGCGTTTGCGATCTTAAATACGAGTTGAAATAATGAAGCGTTTTGTGATGAAGTCGGTAGGCCTACATGTTTGAAGTAAACACGTTAGTAATTGTACAGTATTGTTTTTGACATCTGTAATTCGTTCTGCAGACGTTCGTAAACGATGCCAGGTTGTGCTGCATTTGGTTGTTCTAATAGAGGTGAAGGTGGATTTCGCATGTTAGCATTTCCACGCAGTGAAGAAAGACGAAAGCAGTGGGCAGTCGCAGTCAACGGGGCTGACATAAATCAAACACGAGCCTTCTGTAAACCAACCAAGAACTCTTATCTATGCGAAGTAAGTCGTTTTTGCTTTTTACTACAAATAAAACAACTTGCAATATACATAGTTAAATTTGAAAACAGACCTGTAAATTGGCTGTGTGAAAATTATTATAACACATTATTCTTATAAACAAAGGCATTTAACGAGTGATTTCACCATATTGTCCCGCGCTTTTGATTCGGTGTGTGTGTACTCCACTACTCCACTACTGGCCATTCGAAAGTCCCGCCCGCAGTTTGGCAGAAAAATGGCCGTCGTATCGTCCGGTTGGCCACTCTCTCCCTATACAGACTCTCTAGTGCATTCGCACTGAATAAAGTGGAACCTTTCCCCAGCCAGTCGTATCAGTTATATAAATGCGCCGTGTATGTTACTTCGAAAGAACAGACACCATGCAGACCCCGCAGCTGTGAAACACTGTATGTAAATGGAACGGGGATCATTGCTGTCAGCTGCAACGAGGCATTAAGTGGAATCAGTGGCGACGAGCGAAAATGTTTACCGGATCGGGATTCGAACCTGGAATCTCCAGCTTACTAGGCAGGTGCGGTAATCACTGCACCATCCGGAACACTGTGTTATCGGAACTGCACTGACTATCTAGGCCTGTCCATATTCCCACTGAGCACCACCTATCCGCTGTCTGGTCCGGTACACATTTTCGCTCGTCGCCACTGACTAGAAGCCCTACAAATGCGCGCAATGAATTCAGAATACTTCTTTAAGGATTTCACTCGATGTGACAGAGTTCACAATCACATCATCGACTGTCTACTTATGCGGGTTTATTAGAGTTGAAATGCCATTCATGGTTGTTTTTTTTTTTTTTTTTTTGCTCAGGTGACATCCAATAACTGTGGAGGTGCGGCACCAGACTTACGTCCCGGCCATTAGGCCCGGGCAGGAAGCGGGTTCTATCGGGCGCGTCTGCAGCGGCGCGTGCTGTCAGCCGCTGAGGGCTGAGGGCCGAGGGCTGGGCTCATATTGATCCTAGGCGGGCGCCCACAACCTCCAGCGACCTCTTCGGGAACCAGTGCTTGGCGCCCTTCATTGTCCCCACACTTTTCAGTTTCTCCGGTCTGCTGTACCAGCTCCTGACTCGCTAACAACGGAAGCACACAAACAACCGGCTACCAGACCGGCCATCTTTCGTTCGATTGCAGTATATATGTAGATGTAAGAAATGTTGGGCTGCTACGGTGCCCTTTTCAAGCGTTTTCTAAAAATAAAGGTTCGAAGATTTACGAGTCCGGTGTATATCACACGAGAGCCTCAGACGTCCAGCAGTGACATTAGCGCAACCGGCTAAGGTGGCAGACTGCGGCAGAGTGCCTACACTGCTTTCGAGCCATTTCATTTTTTAAAATCTTCCACAAAACTCTTATCACTAAAACAAATCGTGTTTCACCGGAAATGAACAAGAATCAATGCAGCGGCATCTTGCCTGCTCCAGTACATCTCATTACGACTTGAACGTGTAGCTATCGTGACGATAGACAGTGAATCTACTGTAATTTGAAGTAAACTACGAGTATTGAACTGATAGCAAGTAAACATTTTAGAGAGTCTAAAGTGCAATGCAAGTTGTCACAATATACCAAAAATCTTACAAAAATAAATAAATGGCTATCATTTCGAGTGCATTCCGACCTGCGCAATGTAGACAATTACAGATGTAGTACCATTTAGATTTCAGTGAATGGAGAGCACGAGGAACGTTGAAAATAACATGACGTTATTTCAGAACCACTACCTGTTAGGTACACTTTTTTTGGAAAAACACCTCCCATTTTGCATACCTGTTGAGCCACTTGGCAAGGGAACTGTCCAACCCGACATGTCGGAACCCACCCTAAAAATTTTTTAGTGAAAGAACACACCAAAACAAACACAATTTCAAAATTTTAGCTGCCGAGACACACAAAGCTAGTAATTTTTTAAAAAATGTTGAAATTTGCCAGTTTGGGCCAGGTGGCTGCCGTAGCTGTAGCAGATTGCGCATGCCCAACGCAGCAGGCCCGTCGCTCACCAGCAACAAAAGGGACATAATTTTAAAAAATAGTCTTGCGTTTTATTCCATTGATAAGTCGGCCTTAGTTGCATTCTCGTACGGGAAAAGTGTCATTACTGTAGTTATTTGCAAATCTGCTAGATTGCGCTATGTGTCAATTTGCCACCACAGTAAACGTCAGTTGTTGGAACAAGAACAACGGCACGTCTCAGTTGTGTTGGGACATTCACAGGAGTAACGTGTTGCGTGAATCAAGAATAGAGTCACGTTTTTAGTTATAGCAGTATTCCTACTTTCATTGTAGCAGTTTTCGAGGTCCGTGTCTCAGTCCTTGAATTAAGACTCTTTTCCCATTTATGAGGTAAGCATTTCATTGCGCCATTTTAAATTAGAGTCACATTTCGAGAATCTTTAAAGAATGTAACTTTGAAATCTGCAGCTATTATTATTGCCATAGGGATGAGTACTATAATTTTAATATTATTATTAGGTAGTTACCAGTGTTTTTTGCTTATTCATGCGCCTTACTTGCATGTCTAAAATCTGAATTTGCATACATGCACATTAATGTCATCTCGCTACTGTATTACACTGTCATGCAAAGCAGGTATCCATCGTCATTTGCTAAGTGGCGCTACACCACCACTACGTTCACATTGCGCCCAAGCTTTAACTGTCCGCCACTTACTGATGGAATGTCCATTTTTTAACCGTTTACGTTCTCACTTGGGTTTGTCCTCTGATTTATCGTCCGTTTTAGCAAATTACGCGCTGGCTGTCGACCTCGTTTTACTTTTGCATCCGCCAAAGCAATATGAGGAAGGCTTTTCAGTTTTTAGTTGTGGACCTCCGATTCTCTATGGCGGCTTTTTTTATCCCTTGTTCCACGTGCCTGTTTTTAGCTGTCTCCTATTATGTCAATTGGGACTGACGTATAGTCATTTTTTAACTCCTCTCTGTCTTCGTGTTCTATATTTTTGACTTGGGCGCTTATGACCCCAGTTGTTTTTGCGCTCTAAAGAAAAACAAAACAAAACCAAAATTAGGTATCGGATGCTTTGTACCGGCATGTACATGATCGGGAGTAGGGTGTGTGCATATCGTAATTCTGTTCATTTCACGTAGGAGGCGAGCGGGAACTTTTGGGATGTGAGGAGACCAACCGCTAACAATAGCGGAAGAGCAGCAGGTGGGGAGACATGCGGTCACTGGGAATTGCGGACAGAGTCCCGACCCCTGGCTGCCAGCTTTCCCTTTTGATGTTGGATTTCAGGGTCCAGAGACTATGACAGGCTGCTCAACTATTACGTCAGCCCCCATCTGCAGTCACCGCCGGGAATTGGCGGGAAGGAACGGTATTGATGCTTAGGTTGGTGGAATACGGAAGTGGAAGGCTAGACGAATTTCTTGTAAGGTACAGTAGTGGGACAAATTTTGTTGTAAGGCCATAATTGGCGAAAGCTCTGCTTGTCGTCGACGATTGGTCGAGTTCTGGCACAGCGGAGTGGTCGCTCTCTGGGCGCGGGGCGGAAAAGAATGGGGGAATTAGTTCCTGGCACCACAGGAGTCGGTCTCTTACTTTACCGCCCTTGGTGCAGAGTAATTTCATTAGCAGTTTGACTTGTCCGGCCACACAGACAAATTCTTTGCGACACTCGCGCTTCGATCGGCCTCCAAGGTACAGCCCATCTCCATCCAGTGGATGACCACGAGTAGCAGCCGTCTTCAGCACGCCAGCTTGCGCCGTAGTGTCGATAATATACGCAGCCCTGGCCTGTAGGATTTCATTTGTTTTTCCAGCTGCCCAGAGTCCGAATTGAGGTTTCTCAGAGACGGCATCGATCTCGTACATTTCACCTGTTCTCTTTGCTCCCCTTCTCATAGTAGAGAAACGCGCTAGATTACACGCAGTGTCTTTTGCACTAGGTTCTTGCCAACACGTGTATCAAATGAGGAGCATTTACATGTTTGGTTTAATTAACTTACATGATTGTTCCTCGTACAAATTCCTGATCAATTCTGTGTTTAATTTTAAAGAAAATAAATGTAACTGTAAATCTGTAGGACGGCATTTATCTGTTAAACAGTCATACTCACCAGAATCCTTTCCCATCATTATTTTTGGAGGGAAACTTCTATCAATTAATTTAATGAAAAAAAATGTGAGAGGCTAGCCACCCCACGCAGGATTTAAAATACTGGGTTACACACCTTGTGCAGATTCAATATAAACCCACTTGGATGTGATTTGCAACCAAAAAAGCAAGCCAAATCTAAAAGAAAACAGAATCCCCAGGACTGACAAAGTTTTGCAGAAATTCGAAATATAGCGCGTACTTCAATTCCAGATGCTTTTAATAAGTTCCACAACGAAACACTGTCCCGCAATCTGGCAGAAAATCCAAAGAGATTCTGGTCATACATAAAGCACACCAGTGAGATTTTGGTCATACATAAAGCACACCAGTGAGATTCTGGTCATACGTAAAGCACCCAAGTGGCAAGACGCAGTCAATACCTTCACTGCGCGATAACAACGGTGAAGTCACTGATGACAATGCCACTAAAGCAGAGTTATTAAAAACGGTTTTCCGAAACTCCTTCACCAAAGAAGACGAAGTAAATATTCCTGAATTCCAATCAAGAACAACTGCCAAGATGAGAAACATAGAAGTAGATATCCTCGGTGTAGCAAAGCAGCTTAAATCACTTAATAAAAGCAACGCCTCCGGCGTAAATTGTATACCAGTCAGGTTTCTTTCAGAGTATGCTGATACAATAGCTCCATATTTAACAATTATATACAACCGCTCGCTTACAGAAAGTTCCGTATCTAAAGACTAGAACATTGCTCAAATAGGGTTTTGGAACATATACTGTGTTCGAACATTATGAATTACCTCGAAGAAAACGATTTATTGACACATAGCACGGATTCAGAAAATATCGTTCTTACGAAACACTACTAGCTCTTTATACTCATGAAGTAATGAGAGCTATCGACAGGGGATGTCAAATTGATTCCATATTTTTAGATATCCCGAAGGATTTCAACGCCTTTCCTCACAAGCATCTAACCAAACTGCTTGCCTATGGAATATCGTCTCAGTTCGTAGTAATAGACGGAAAGTCACCGAGTAAAACAAATGTAATATCCGGCGTTCCCCAAGGAAGTGTTATAGTCTCTCTATTGTTCCTGATCTCTATTAACAACATAGGAGACAATCGAAGTAGCCCTATTAAACGGTTTGCAGATGATGCTGTCATTTACCGTCTTGTAAAGTCATCAAATGACCAAAATGAATTGCAAAATGATTTAGATAAGATATCCGTATGGTGCGAAAAGTGGCAATTGACCTGAATAAAGAAAAGTGTGAAGTAATTCACATGAATACTAAAAGAAATCCGCTAAATTTCGATTACGCGATAAATCACACAAATCTTAAGGCAGTAAATTCAGCTAAATGTACTTTGTGATTACAATTACAAATAACCTAAATTGGTACGATCACATAGATAATATTGTGGGTAGAGCAAACCAAAGACTGCGATTCACTGGCAGAACACTTAGAAGGTGCAACAGGTCTGCTAAGAAACTGCTTACTCCACGCTTGTCCGCCCTGTTTTGGAGTGTTGCTGTGCTGTATGGGATCCGCATCAGATGGGACTGACGTACGACAGCGAAGAATTTCAAAGAAGGGCGGCTCGTTTTGTACTATCGCGAAATGGGGGAGGTAGTGCCACAGACACGGTACGTTAATTGAAGTGGCAATCATTAAAACAAAGGCGTTTTTCGTTGCGACGGGATCTTCGCATGAAATTTCAATCACCAGTTTTCTCCTGCGATTGCAAAAACATTCTGTTGGCACCCACCTACATAGGGAGAAATGATTATCATGGTAGAATAAGAGAAAACAGGGCTCACACAGAAAAATTTAAGTGCTCGTTTTTCCCGCGCGACGTTCGAGATTGGAACGGCAGAAAGACAGCTTGAAGGTGGTTCATTGAACCCTGTGCCAGGCACTTTATTGTGAATAGCAGAGTAATCACGTAGATGTAGGTCGTGATTCTGCTTCCTGTCTTGCACATCAATTAAGGGTCCCACGATAGCAAACACACGGCTGGCAAACACACGGCTGGCAAACACACTGCTGGTTTACAAGTTTCATCAGCACCTTTGCATGACTCAGACTGTGATCCAGAGTAGGAATTTTCCTCAGAGAGTGAATATTCAGATACAGAAGACGTTCTGTCTCAAGCTGAGGGTAAAAATGCTTCCCTGTTTTACGATAGCCCCTCAGCTGTGGTTCTCACATCACGAGTCTCTGATGCCATGCCCATGTCTCCAGATACTGAGGGGGAAGGTGGGCGGTCTAGTTTTTTTTTTCACTAGCTCCATCTTCTCAATAGAGTGATCAAGAACACACATGGGGAAAAATATTTCGTCCCCAAAAAGCGCAGCAAAAAAAAAGATCTCTAAAAAAATCTGCTTGGAATAAAAAAACTTCAGAGCTCCAGCGAAACTCAGGCGAAGAGCATATCTCTTCCTCAAAGAACGAAAAAGTGTTTTCTGAAAGAAAAGTACTTCCAACTTGTACGTCAAAGTGTAGGTTCCACTGCAGTACTCAATTTTCCGAGAAAGAGCGAAAATTAATTTTCGATACTTACTCGGGTTTGGTGATTCGGAGAAACAACTTTCTTTCACAGCAGGTAAAGTTGGGCCAGTGCTTCCCAAGTATAGATACAGTAATGCAAATAATTATCGTCAAGTGAACCATGCATTTTATCTTTGTAATAAACATACCAAGCTATATGTCTGCAAACAGTTTTCATCGAAACACTTTGGGTATTAATGATAGGCCTATTCGTAAGGTTCCCAGCAAAAAAGCAAACCGGTCGCAGGTTCGAATCCTGCCTCGGGCATGGATGTGTGTGATGTCCTTAGGTTAGTTAGGTTTAAGTAGTTCTAAGTTCTAGGGGACTGATGACCTCAGATGTTGGGTCCCATAGTGCTCAGAGCCATTTTTTGAAAAAAGCAAACGGCTTCGCAGGCAGTAACAAGAGGGGAAAACATTGGCATCACAGAGAAGTCTACCCATTAATTAAATACTCCTTAATACAACACACAGATGCAATAGCAAGAGTGTAGAGCCATTATGCACGAGCTAAGATTAATCGTGACTATATTCCGGCGGATAAAAGTTTGGCAGATCTCCATCGAGACCACATAAAACTGCATGAAAATAAGGATCAACCAGCCACCAATTTTTAATAATGAGTTCAACATTTCATTCTTCGTACTGAAAGAAGAGTGTATAAAAATGCATCAGACAATGCATTACTAACAGCGAAGTTCCAGGAACATGAAAGAGAGAAGGTTTTAAGTCATCAAGCCAAAGATCATGATGAACATCAAATTAATAACAATGTCATCGTGTTTACCATCGATCTTCAGGCCGTAATGCTGTGTCCCATAGGTGAAATCTCTCTGTTTCACTACAAATCAAAGATTAATTATTATAACTTTACTGTTTGTCAGCTAGGCAGTGATATTGTCGAATGTTACGTTTGTAGTGAATGTGAGGGTCAGCGCGGTTCAAATGAGATAAGCACTTGCCTGTCGATAAGTGCAGTGGACAAAATGAAAATAAATACATTAGCCGGCCTTAGAGGCCGTGCGGTTCTGGGCGCTTCAGTCTGGAACCGGGCGACCGCTGCGGTCGCGGGTTCGAGTGCTGCCTCGGGCGTGGATGTGTGTGATGTCCTTAGGTTAGTTAGGTTTAATTAGTTCTGAGTTCTAGGCGACTGATGACCTCAGAGGTTAAGTCGCATAGTGCTCAGAGCCATTTGCACCATTTTTAAATACATTATTTTATTATTCACACATGTCATAAAGACACTAAAAGTAAACAGAGTAACACTAAAATTCTGGATCTATTGATACACGCAGAATAAAGGCGATGCCGTTCATTCGGTACAAGAAAAACAAATTAAAAATCAAAGAAAACGACTCAGTGGAGAAAAGAATTGTGATAAGGTTCTGAAAGATAAGGAAGATTTCCAGAATCAAAATTTTAAGACTTAATAAATCAAAATCTTATTGATTCAGCTTTAAGCACTCTTATCATCAGTCTGATTTATCTGAAATTCAAATCACAACTAGAAATAAAAGAAAGCTTGTCCCATTATCTGAAGCGTATTCGAAACCATTTCCTTTGAGTGAACGGAAGAAACAAGATTGTTTGTCCGTAACTGCTTCCAAGTGTACTCTGCAAACTTACACAGCTTTTTTCTCTAATTTGTAACATTGACAACATGAAGAGAAGACTGTACTGTTGCCCACATACAAACTGTTTCAAACAATGTTCCATTTTGTGAAAGTTCTTTATAATGCAGAATAATTAATTTATTTTAATATAAAAATAATTGAAAAAATACGTGTACTATTCGGAAAATAAGTTCCGACTGGTTGCGAAATAGAAACCGCTGTGAAAATCTGTTGCAGCTATGCACAGATGTGTTGGGCAGAGTCTCTAGTATGCCCATCGATCGCATCACGTCGCTGTTTTCAGCCCTGAATGCACAGTGAGCGCGTAAAGAATCTCTAGAATGTAGTATGAGGGCCTGGTGAGAGATTTCGACTGACGTCATGCAGCCCACATAACACAACTGTCGTGCAGTTCCTTCTTCATGACAATTCTCGGCCGCACACTGGAGGGGCATCGAAGATGCTACTCTGTGAAGGTACTGTGCGCAATGCTTGAGAGTATCTCCCACTTCCGTTCTAGAGCCAGTGTACCCTATACATGACACTGGTTCATAGTCTTATTATCTGAACACACAGTAGCAAATTTTGGCCATTGCTCCGGTAAATGATACCTCAGACACTACTGTCGAACACACAGTTGTCTGCTGAGGGTATGTACAGATGATGCGAACAGACTGCTAGTCCCATATTATCGTGTGGTAATTTTATGCAGCATTACTGTAAAACAACATAATCAATTTTAATGCCAGTTATTTTATACAGGATGTTCCAAAATGATCTTTACAAATTTGATCATGTACAGTCTTCGACATAAAAACTGACCGCCGGCACAGAGACAAAGTCCGAGTCGGTCACTTAAGGCGTCCAATAAAACTGACCGCCCCTGACAACTCTAAGTCCGGCAATCTGCACAATCTGGCAACACTGTAAGATGCGGAAGTGTTAGGAGGAAGTGTTGTCTACTTACGCGGTGTTTTCGGACTGTGTGAGCCCGTGGTCTAGTGGTAATCGTCGTGCATTCTAACCTTATAGTCGCCTCTTCGCGTCCACCTGTTTTGTTTTTTTTTAATACATTTCCGCCCTCGTCTAAAGTTATGAGTGTGATTGAACATCGAAGATAATTCGCTTGACATTCTACCCACCAGCAATAACAAGTATTCCAGAAACAATTCCGCAGGACAGCTCGTGGCTGCGTCGCGATCATAAAACAGCTTACGCTCGAGCGTTTCCTCGCGTTGCAGCGGCTACCGTCCACCGGCCAGACGCCATCCGCCGCCTGAAATCCTGCGCCGCCCATGTGAACGCGGCGCGACTCTGTCAGTGTATGTATGAACTGTCATTTTAGAATTTGAAGTTCTAGTTATCATCTTGCAGTTAAGCATTGCATTTTGCATACTTGAAAATCATGAAGTATGGTTAACCATTGTAAAATTGAGTCGCAAGTTGAAAAAGGTGTAACATCTGCAACACAACGTTTACATTTGGTATAACAGAGCGGTGAATGTAGTGGAGGCAACTAGAAAGATTTGAACTGTGTGTGGAGCGAGTGCTTTTGGGAAAAATACGCCAGAAAAAGATATTCTTGTTTCAACAAAGATCGTTCTGGCATGAATGATTTTCCACATTAAGGAAGTCTCGACTACTGATATATGTGATAGATTACGATTTTACCATCATGCGACATTTGAATTCAACAGGCAAAGTTCAGAAGTCTGGCGTAGGAGTACTGCATGCTCTAATTCGAAACAACAAAAATCATGGAGTGACTATTATTAAACGTCATCAGGTCGCTCATTGAGCATTCGTATGCAGTACTGTTATTAGTGATGTGTTATGATGCCTTTATCGTTAAACATCCTAAGAAGAAATGAAAAGCTGAGCCCCACCAAAAGACGTAAACTCGATCTAAGAGTAGTGTGAACATAATATTTTACATCTGATAGCTGCGAAAGTTCTGCCCCAAGGGGTGTGTGCAACACAGCTGGAATTTGTTGCCAACAACTGAGACACCTTTCAGTCGCAGTGTAAGAAAATCGAGCAACAAAACTACATCACCTGTGCTATTGCATGATAACGCACTCTGTTGATTTGAGAAACAAAACTATCCAGAAGATTGATGGGAAAGTCGTCTCTCAGGCACTTGTATTCATAGGCACTTGTCCCTCTCGTCATATATTCGTAAAATTTTGCCTTTCCCGCTCTTGATCGACCAACCGTCAAGGCAAGTCATTTCTAGACGAAAATACTCTTAAAACTACACTGGTTAAAACCTAACTAACCTAAGGACATCACACACATCCATGCCCGAGGCAGGGTTCTAACCTGCGACCGTAGTGGTCGCGCGGTTCCAGACTGTAGCGAAGCATTAAGTGTCTGCAAGACGATTGAGTCTATTTTAACACGAATTAGTAGGATGTTACCGACTTTTGACTTCGAAAAGATCTGTATTTACTTCACTTCCTGTATCATTCACAAGTTTTATGAAAATGTGGCATTTCATAGATAAAATTATGTATTCGCAACGACAACAAATATGTCGGCAGAAACAAAAGTGGCAATATGTAATTGGCAGTACCGTAAGGTTTTCGCTCTGACACTAAGGGTTGCTGAAAGTAGCACGACGAATTTTGCTCGAGCGTTGTCTTACGATTCCCTTATTGAGTTTGTAACTTCCTGCTTGTAGCTCTGCTACAAAAGAACTAAAAATCTGACTTAAAAAAAATGGTTCAAATGGCTGTGAGCACTATGAGACTTAGCTTCTAAGGTCATCAGTACCCGAGAACTTAGAACTACGTAAACCTAACTAACCTAAGGACATCACACACATCCATTCCCGATTCAGGACTCGAACCTGCGACCGTAGCGGTCGCGCGGTTCCTGACTGTAGCGCCTAGATCCGCTCGGCCACCAAGGTCGGCCCTGGCTTTCAGCGAGTCTCGAAAGGCGAACGAAAGCAACTTGCACCTGGTAGCCAAGAATGTTACCTGGGAACTGGTTTTTTCCTAAAGTGGGAAGATATCCTTTTGAGGTTGAATTGTTGGCAAATGTCAGTCAGACGTGTGCCGTTGGCCTAATCGTTTCGGTGTGTTGAATTTGTACCAATGATTTTTCTACAGGTTTTTTCTGTCCCAAATAGAGAGTTAAAGTCTCCCATTAGTATTTTCACGTCATCTTGGTGAATTTTGCTCATAGTATTTTGAGTGTGTTCCAGAATTTTTCGACATTTTCAGTGTTTTTCTTAATTTTAGATGTTGGTGGGGGCATGTGCATTGATGAGTGTGTATTTATTACTGGGGCTCTGAATGAGCATACTCATAAGCCGGTTGTTGATGAACAGGCGGCGGTGGCCGAGCTGTTCTAGGCGCTACGGTGGCTGGTTCGAATCCTGCCTCGGGCGTGGAAGTGTGTGATGTCCTTAGGTTAGTTAGGTTTAAGTAGTTCTAAGTTCTAGGGGACTGATGTAAGATGTTAAGTCTCATAGTGCTCAGAGCCATTTGAACCATCTGATTGTTGTTGGGTGTGATTTCCTCGACAGAGTTGATGATAGATCTGTGTTCGAGCCCCCCACCCCCATGAACCATGGACCTTGCCGTTGGTGGGGAGGCTTGCGTGCCTCAGCGATACAGATAGCCGTACCTTAGGTGCAACCACAACGGAGGGTTATCTGTTGAGAGGCCAGACAAACGTGTGCTTCCTGAAGAGGGGCAGCAGCCTTTTCAGTAGTTGCAGGGGCAACAGTCTGGATGATTGACTGATCTGGCCTTGTAACACTAACAAAAACGGCCTTGCTGTGCTGGTACTGCGAACGGCTGAAAGCAAGGGGAAACTACGGCCGTAATTTTTCCCGAGGGCATGCAGCTTTACTGTATGATTAAATGATGATGGCGTCCTCTTGGGTAAAATATTCCGGAGGTAAAATAGTCCCCCATTCGGATCTCCGGGCGGGGACTACTCAAGAGGATGTTGTTATCAGCGGAAAGAAAACTGGCGTTCTACGGATCGGAGCGTGGAATGTCAGATCCCTTAATCGGGCAGGTAGGTTAGAAAATTTAAAAATGGAAATGGATAGGTTAAAGTTAGATATAGTGAGAATTAGTGAAGTTCGGTGGCAGGAGGAACAAGACTTTTGGTCAGGTGACTACAGGGTTATAAACACAAAATCAAATAGGGGTAATGCAGGAGTAGGTTTAATAATGAATAGGAAAATAGAAGTGCGGGTAAGCAACTACAAACAGCATAACGAACGTATTATTGTGGCCAAGACAGATACGAAGCCCACGCCTACTACAGTAGTACAAGTTTATATGCCAACTAGCTCTCCAGATGACGAAGAAATTGAAGAAATGTATGATGAAATAAAAGAAATTATTCAGATAGTGAAGTGTGACGAAAATTTAATAGTCATGGGTGACTGGAATTCGGTAGTAGGAAAAGGGAGAGAAGTAAACATAGTAGGTGAATATGGACTGGGGCTAAGAAATGACAGAGGAAGCCGCCTGGTAGAATTTTGCACAGAGCACAACTTAATCATAGCTAACACTTGGTTCAAGAATCATAAAAGAAGGCTGTATACATGGAAGAATCCTGGAGATACTAAAAGGTATCAGATAGATTATATAATGGTAAGACAGAGATTTAGGAACCAGGTTTTAAATTGTAAGACATTTCCAGGGGCAGATGTGGACTCTGACCACAATCTATTGGTTATGACCTGTAGATTAAAACTGAAGAAACTGCAAAAAGGTGGGAATTTAAGGAGATGGGACCTGGATAAACTGAAAGAACCAGAGGTTGTACATAGTTGCAGGGAGAGCATAAGGGAACAATTGACAAGAATGGGGGAAAGAAATACAGTAGAAGAAGCATGGGTAGCTTTGAGGGATGAAGTAGTGAAGGCAGCAGAGGATCAAGTAGGTTAAAAGACGAGGGCTAGTAGAAATCCTTGGGTAACAGAAGAAATATTGAATTTAATTGATGAAAGGAGAAAATATAAAAATGCAGTAAATGAAGCAGGCAAAAAGGAATACAAACGTCTCAAAAATTAGATCGACAGGAAGTGCAAAATGGCTAAGCAGGGATGGCTAGAGGACAAATGTAAGGGTGTAGAGGCTTATCTCACTACGGGTAAGATAGATACTGCCTACAGGAAAATTAAAGAAACCTTTGGAGATAAGAGAACCACTTGCATGAACATCAAGAGCTCAGATGGAAACCCAGTTCTAAGCAAAGAAGGGAAAGCAGAAAGGTGGAAGGAGCGATGTACTTGAGGACAATATTATAGAAATGGAAGAGGATGTAGATGAAGATGAAATGGGAGATATGATACTGCGTGAAGAGTTTGACAGAGCACTGAAAGACCTGAGTCGAAAAAAGGCTCCCGGAGTAGACAACATTCCATTGGAAATACTGACGAAAAACTCTACCATCTGGTGAGTTATGTATTTTCCGTCACCCTTTTCACTGTTATAAGTTATTTTCTACAAGGAATGCACGTCATTGGAGGCGGCAACTGTAATTTATTTTACATTAACTACTACTTCAATTTTGTTCTACAATTTAAAGGAATATATGGGCGCAAACATGAAATACATGAGAATAACGCAGCTGCTCAGTGACAGGTATGGGGGAAGCATTGTGGCGAGGCCTCGGATCTTCGACCCCTGCCCTCCTTGCCTCCGCCTACCTGGTGCTGAAAGCCTTCTCAAACTTTAAAAAAAAAATAGTAGATCAGTGATCAGCACGTCTGTCTACTAACCAGGAGGTCACAAATTTTCATCTGCTATCGTTGGTGTATTTCAACGCGCTGTGTCAGTGTGAACGTCGGTCCTTCGATATTTAAGATGCAATTGCTTTTTGAGGCAACAGAGGAGATTTGCGAACATTTGTCTTGCCATCAATGTAACGGGACTTCAACGGCATCCAACCCTTAGTCTTTGCTTTGTGCCGGTGCCAAGTAACTCATTGCAGAAATAATGTAATACCCGCACGATGATCTCTGTAGTCACGCTGTATCATTAGCAGCTCGCGAATGGTGTACTATGTTCGTAAAATTGTATTAATCAAGCTGAGGCCAAATAAAGAGAAGCAACGACGCCACAACACTATCTTTACTTAGGTAGGTAGTCAGTGCTAAATTATGTGCGCCACCATTAACGTTACTGTAAGCAGTTTGACAGCATAACACCACAACTACTGACAACCTGAACCATTATCATCACGCAGTTGTAGCTCGCAGTGATTACAAGTTGCTGACGTTTGTCAAGAATGGCGGAAAGCGCCTCTGAAGTTCCATTTGCATTACGACTAGGACGTAGAGAATCCTAAATAACAGTAATAGGTCACCCAGCGAAGAGAAGAGTACATGTATTGTCTCAAGTTCTTGCCGTTTGATATTAATGCAGTTCCCGATGGTTTCACACTAACGGGTTCTTTTGGCTATCGGAATACTCATATTGGAATTATGAAAGTGTAATTGCTAGAACGCTCAACTAATTTAATAACACCTCATTCTGTATTGAATACGACTCGGAAAGCGGTGTTAATTTGGCGTTTCCATCCATCTTCTGACGTCTTACTGAATAAAGTGTGAAGCGCACGCACAGTTGTGTTGCCTGCCGCATGGATTTTGTGAAGCGTTGTGGCAGCTGGCAGTCATTGCTGAATACAGACATGTGCAAATATCCTCACTGCTTTAGGGGAACTCGTCTTTGTTGCATTTTTCCATAGCGTAATTAGCACAATAACCTAAGGTTTATTCTACTGAAGAACTTGATGCCCACAAGTCCTTAAATAAGAATCACCTAGCGAGAGTAATGCATGAAAGGAAACAGACTGTTGGACCAAATAATGGACAGCTCCCTGTTTTTGGGTTTCCGATAGCGCCTTCGATAAGAATCTGGTGTCATATTATGCTTCAGAACCCTAAACTACTTATTTTTTTACTTCATAGTAAGAACAAAAGTTATGATATGAGAAGAGGTAATGACTTAAATGCTTCTCAGGAACTTTAGTTTTTCGTGTTTATTTTCTCACTTCATACTAAAACAAGGGCGTTAATATGAGAAGAGGAAATGAAATATACGTTTCCAAGACATAATATTTACTTGTGTGCTACTACTGCATACATGAAAGCCCTGCAATTAATTTTTGTATGTTGCATAAATTTTGATATCACCTCACATTCCTTTGTGAAAAGGTTCCTATTTTCTTGGGATTCAAATAGAGTAGACATTTCATCACTGGTTGATATTCTGATGACTAATGACATGATACCCGTTGCAATTGCTCCATGGCACCTATGAGGAGAGTCTCACGTTGGTTACTATAAGAACACGCAGGCAGTGATATCCGCTCACTGCAGTCAGAGCCAAGGTGATTTCTTTCTGTTTATGGCGAAGAGTCTGCTGCAGTGTCCACGCTCAGCCACCGTAAACAAAGTGCGGCGGCATTGGGTACTGCTAATCGCTGTACTTGTCGCGAACCTCGACAACAGTAGCGCACTGTCTGTGCTAACGATACTATGGAGTTAATACATCTTACTTAACGTAATACGCAGGACGTGGGTTGGGTAAAAATTCAGTTTGTAATTTCCCATCGCATTAAAATACTTTACAGTCATATCTGATGCAATATTTATTGTTGGTTGTCTCTCTCATGTTAGTAGTATTGATTCAGATTGTGCGTGAACACAAAACACACACACACACACACACACACACACACACACACACACACACACACACACACACGCACGCACGCACAAACAGTCATTGATTCCAGTGAGGGTGACAACTATTGTGTGTTGAACAACACATGCACCAGTCAATCCCTCAGTTGGTGTCGAGTGGATGAGATTTTTCAATTAACTTGCATTGCAAGAATTGTACGGAGGAGACTGAAAGTAAATGGTCTTTTATGCTAAAGAGCTGCGACAAAGCAAAGCTTGACCAATTATCAGATAATTGTCCACATGGGTTTTGTGGACGAGTATACTTTTAGTAACCAACCCACCAACGACCATTACGTAAGATTTCTCGCAGGCATAGGGGCACTGATTTCATTAAGTTGTCGATAGTGTAGCGTGCCTCCCCCCATGAACCATGGACCTTGCCGTTGGTGGGGAGGCTTGCGTGCCTCAACGATACAGATAGCCGTACCGTAGGTGCAACCACAACGGAGGGGTATCTGTTGAGAAGCCAGAAAAACGTGTGCTTCCTGAAGAGAGGCAGCAGCCTTTTCAGTAGTTGCAGGGGCAACAGTCTGGATGATTGACTTATCTGGCCTTGTAACACTAACCAAAACGGCCTTGCTGTTGTGGTACTGCGAACGGCTGAAAGCAAGGAGAAACTAAAGCCGTAATTTTTCCCGAGGGAATGCAGCTTTACTGTATGGTTAAATGGTGATGGCGTCCTCTTGGGTAAAATATTTCGGAGGTAAAATAGCCCCCATTCGGATCTCCGGGCGGGGACTACTCAAGAGGACGTCGTTATCAGGAGAAAGAAAACTGGCGTTCTACGGATCGGGGCGTGGAATGTCAGATCCCTTAATCGGGCAGGTAGGTTAGAAAATTTAAAACGGGAAATGGATAGGTTAAAGTTAGATATAGTGAGAATTAGTGAAGTTCGGTGGCAGGAGGAACAAGACTTCTGGTCAGGTGACTACAGGGTTATAAATACAAAATCAAATAGGGGTAATGCAGGAGTAGGTTTAATAATGAATAAAAAAAATAGGAGTGCTGGTAAGCTACTACAAACAGCATAGTGAACGTATTATAGTGGCCAAGATAGACACGAAGCCCATGCCTACTACAGTAGTACAAGTTTATATGCCAACTAGCTCTGAAGATGACGAAGAAATTGAAGAAATGTATGATGAGATAAAATAAATTATTCAGCTAGTGAAGGGTGACGAAAATTTAATAGTCATGGGTGACTGGAATTCGACAGTAGGAAAAGGGAGAGAAGGAAACATAGTAGGTGAATATGGATTGGGGCTAAGAAATGAAAGAGGAGGCCGTCTGGTAGAATTTAGCACAGAGCATAACTTAATCATAGCTAACACTTGGTTCAAGAATCATAAAAGAAGGTTGTATACATGGAAGAATCCTGGAGATACTAAAAGGTATCAGATAGATTATATAATGGTAAGACAGAGATTTAGGAACCAGGTTTTAAATTGTAGGACATTTCCAGGGGCAGATGTGGACTCTGACCACAATCTATTGGTTATAAACTGTCGATTAAAACTGAAGAAATTGCAAAAAGGTGGGAATTTAAGGAGATGGGACCTGGATAAACTGAAAGAACCAGAGGTTGTACAGAGTTTCAGGGAGAGCATAAGTGAGAGCATAAGGGAACAATTGACAGGAATGGGGGAAAGAAACACAGTGGAAGACGAATGGGTAGCTCTAAGGGATGAAGTAGTGAAGGCAGCAGAGGATCAAGTAGGTAAAAAGACGAGGGCTAGTAGTAACCCTTGGGTAACAGAAGAAATATTGAATTTAATTGATGAAAGGAGAAAATGTAAAAATGCAGTAAATGAAGCAGGCAAAAGGAATACAAACGTCTCAAAAATGAGATCGACAGGAAGTGCAAAATGGCTAAGCAGGGTTGGCTAGAGGACAAATGTAAGGATGTAGAGGCTTATCTCACTAGGGGTAAGATAAATACTGTCTACAGGAAAATTAAAGACACCTTTGGAAAAAGGGAGCCACTTGCATGAATAACAAGAGCTCAGATGGAAACCCAGTTCTTAGCAAAGAGGGGAAAGCAGAAAGGTGGAAGGAGTATATAGAGGGTCTATACAAGGGCGATGTACTTGAGGACAATATTATGGAAATGGAAGAGGATGTAGATGAAGATGAAATGGGAGATACGATACTGCGTGAAGAGTTTGACAGAGCACTGAAAGACCTGAGTCGAAACAAGGCCCCGGGAGTAGACAACATTCCATTAGAACTACTGACGGCCTTGGGTGAGCCAGTCCTGACAAAACTCTACCATCTGGCGAGCAAGATGTACGAGACAGAAGAATATTCAAGAATAATATAATAATTCCAATCCCAAAGAAAGCAGGTGTTGACAGATGCGAAAATTACCGAACTATCAGTTTAATTAGTCACAGCTGAAAATACTAACGCGAATTATTTACAGACGAATGGGAAAACTGGTAGAAGCCGACCTCAGGGAAGATCAGTTTGGATTCCGTAGAAATATTGGAACACGTGAGACAATTTTGACCTTACAACTTATCTTAGAAGAAAGATTAAGCAAAGGCAAACCTACGTTTCTAGCATTTGTAGACTTAGAGAAAGCTTTTGACAATTTTGACTGGAATACTCTCTTTCAAAGTCTGAAGGTGGCAGGGGCAAAATACAGGGAGCGAAAGTCTATTTACAATCTGTACAGAAAGCAGATGGCCGTTATAAGAGTCGAGGGGCATGAAAGGGAAGCAGTGGTTGGGAAAGGAGTGAGACAGGGTTGTAGCCTCTCCCCGATGTTATTCAATCTGTATATTGAGCAAGCAGTAAAGGAAACAAAAGAAAAATTTGGAGTAGGTATTAAAATCCAGGGAGAAGAAATAAAAACTTTGAGGTTCGCCGATGAAATTGTAATTCTGTCTTAGACAGCAAAGGATTTGGAAGAGCAGTTGAATGGAATGGATAGTGTCTTGAAAGGAGGGTATAAGATGAACATCAACAAAAGCAAAACGAGTATAATGGAATGTAGTCGAATTAAGTCGGGTGATACTGCGGAATTAGATAAGGAAATGAGACACTTAAAGTAGTAAAGGAGTTTTGCTATTTGGGGGGCAAAATAATCGATGATGGTCGAAGTAGAGAGGATATAAAATGTAGACTGGCAATGGCAAGGAAAGCGTTTCTGAAGAAGAGAAATTTGTTAACATCGAGTATTGATTTAAGTGTCAGGAAGTCGTTTCTGAAAGTATTTGCATGGAGTGTAACCATGTATGGAAGTGAAACATGCACGATAAATAGTTTGGACAAGAAGAGAATTGAAACTTTCGTAATGTGGTACTACAGACGAATGCTGAAGATTAGAAGGGTAGATCACGTAACTAATGAGGAGGTATTGAATAGGATTGGGGAGAAGAGAAGTTTGTGGCACAACTTGACTAGAAGAAGGTATCGGTTGGTAGGACATGTCCTGAGGCATCAGGGGATCACAAATTTAGCATTGGAGGGCAGCGTGGAGGGTAAATATCGTAGAGGGAGACCAAGAGATGAATACACTAAGCAGATTCAGAAGGATGTAGATTGCAGTAGGTACTGGGAGATGAAGGAGCTTGCACAGGATAGATTAGCATGGAGAGCTGCATCAAACCAGTCTCAGGACTGAAGACCACAACTAACTAACTAGTGTAGCGTGATGATTTACTTCCCACCATACGTTTTCTATATTCGTGCAAAGGTCGCTTGCATTTGTAGGTCCACATGGCAATAACCTTGTTACTTCTGCCCACATATTTTTTATCTGGCTGATGTTCGGTGATCGTGGAACAAACGGCAACAGCTTTATCCTCTCTTGGCCCTGAAACCAATCTCGCACTGCTCTGCTACGATGGATGGGGCTCTGCTCCTGTAAATAAACTGTTATCTCGTTAGTTCATATTTTTACATTTAAATAACGTGTTTGTAATAAGCACATTGGATTATTATTTTCCACAGTGTTTAAGAATTCAGGCCCTGTCATAGATAAGTGATCTAGATTCAACAGTCAGATTAAGAATGTGATTTACCCAGCCTATCATATGATGAGAGTCGTAGTCAGATATCCACATTAAGACTGACTGGCTGAATCCGATTAGAACGATCTGGTATCGAAATGGAATTACAGAAATCGTATAATTTGAACGACTGTATTGCAACAATGCTGCGCACATAAATTCCTATGATGGAGTAACAGGTAGCAACTGTCTAAGATAAAGTGAGAAATATGTCTACTAGCAGCAAAGTAACGTAATTATGTGATGGAAATACTGAATCTAACAATACACATCTATTTCAGTGGTTCGAAGATACACCATATCGGATTTGCTGATGACATAATGACAATAATAATAATAATTAAATTCCCGTGTGGCCGATAGGGGAAACCCTCCCCCATATGGGTGGTACCGAGGAAATCAAATACTTGGGGTGAACCAAATACTATCACAATCCTGAACGGCTACTAAATCGGTTGAACCCAAAATCCAGACACGTCTGAGTGAAAATCACCGCTACTCTGGTCACCGTCTGTTAGCTCAATGAGCTCGGCTGAAAATATTTGGTTGCAAAGGCTTCAACACCCTATGGTCCTTTCCGGTCCTGGAATCACCCAGGCCAAACCAATGAGACACAAACAAACATGAACTATGCAAGCAAAGGTAACTTTACCCCAGGTGGTACACAACCTGGCCACCGATAGGCGGCAGTTGGATTTTCGCACTCTGGAGAGTCCAGGTTAGCACGGCAGAGAATATCGAAGATCTCTGGTAAATTTCCCTACAAGCAGAAAACATGCATTTGAAAATTAAACATCGATACATTGATCCAAACACGAAAACTAAATAATCTCACATAAGAAATCGACCGACAAAAAATTCTCGTCCTTGCTCTTCAAGATGGTTTAAAATGGGCTCTGAGCACTATGGGACTTAACATCTTAGGTCATCAGTCCCCTAGAACTTAGAACTACTTAAACCTAACTAACCTAAGGACATCACACACTTCCACGCCCGAGGCAGGATTCGAACCAGCCACCGTAGCGCCTAGAACAGCTCGGCCACCGCCGCCTGTTCATCAACAACCGGCTTATGAGTATGCTCATTCAGAGCCCCAGTAATAAATACACTCTCATCAATGCACATGCCCCCACCAACATCTAAAATTAAGAAAAACACTGAAAATGTCGAAAAATTCTCGAACACACTCAAAATACTATGAGCAAAATTCACCAAGATGACGTGAAAATACTAATGGAAGACTTTAACTCTCCATTTGGGACAGAAAAAACCTGTAGAAAAATCATTGGTACAAATTCAACACACCGAAACGATTAGGCCAACGGCACACGTCTGACTGACATTTGCCAACAATTCAACCTCAAAAGGATATCTTCCCACTTTAGGAAAAAACCAGTTCCCAGGTAACATTCTTGGCTACCAGGTGCAAGTTGCTTTCGTTCGCCTTTCGAGACTCGCTGAAAGCCAGGGCCGACCTTGGTGGCCGAGCGGTTCTAGGCGCTACAGTCAGGAACCGCGCGACCGCTACGGTCGCAGGTTCGAGTCCTGAATCGGGAATGGATGTGTGTGTTGTCCTTAGGTTAGTTAGTTTTACGTAGTTCTAAGTTCTCGGGTACTGACGACCTTAGAAGCTAAGTCTCATAGTGCTCACAGCCATTTGAACCATTTTTTTTTAAGTCAGATTTTTAGTTCTTTCGTAGCAGAGCTACAAGCAGGAAGTTACAAACTCAATAAGGGAATCGTAAGACAACGCTCGAGCAAAATTCGTCGTGCTACTTTCATCAACCCTTAGTGTCAGAGCGAAAACCTTACGGTACTGCCAATTACATAATGCCACTTTTGTTTCTGCCGACATATTTGTTGTCGTTGCGAATACATAATTTTATCTATGAAATGCCACATTTTCATAAAACTTGCGAATGATACAGGAAGTGAAGTAAATACAGATCTTTTCGAAGTCAAAAGCCGATAACATCCTACTAATTCGTGTTAAAATAGGCTCAATCGTCTTGCAGACACTTAATGCTTCGCTACAGTCTGGAACCGCGCGACCACTACGGTCGCAGGTTAGAACCCTGCCTCGGGCATGGATGAGTGTGATGTCCTTAGGTTAGTTAGGTTTTAACCAGTGTAGTTTTAAGAGTATTTTCGTCTAGAAATGAATTGCCTTGACGGTTGATCGATCAAGAGCGGGAAAGGCAAAATTTTACGAATATATGACGAGAGGGACAAGTGCTTGAGAGAGGACTTCCCTATGAATACAAGTGCCTGAGAGACGACTTTCCCATCAATCTTCTGGATAGTTTTGTTTCTCAAATCAACAGAGTGCGTTATCATGCAATAGCACAGGTGATGTAGTTTTGTTGCTCGATTTTCTTACACTGCGACTGAAAGGTGTCTCAGTTGTTGGCAACAAATTCCAGCTGTGTTGCACACACCCCTTGGGGCAGAACTTTCGCAGCTATCAGATGTAAAATATTATGTTCACACTACTCTTAGATCGAGTTTACGTCTTTTGGTGGGGCTCAGCTTTTCATTTCTTCTTAGGATGTTTAACGATAAAGGAATCATAACACATCACTAATAACAGTACTGCATACGAATGCTCAATGAGCGACCTGATGTCGTTCAATAATAGTCACTCCATGATTTTTGTTGTTTCGAATTAGAGCATGCAGTACTCCTACGCCAGACTTCTGAACTTTGCCTGTTGAATTCAAATGTCGCATGATGGTAAAATCGTAATCTATCACATATATCAGTAGTCGAGACTTCCTTAATGTGGAAAATCATTCATGCCAGAACGATCTTTGTTGAAACAAGAATATCTTTTTCTGGCGTATTTTTCCCAAAATCACTCGCTCCACACACAGTTCAAATCTTTCTAGTTGCCTCCACTACATTCACCGCTCTGTTATACCAAAAGTAAACGTTGTGTTGCAGATGTTACACCTTTTTCCACTTGCGACTCAATTTTACAATGGTTAACCATAGTTCATGATTTTCAAGTATGCAAAATGCAATGCTTAACTGCAAGATGATAACTAGAACTTCAAATTCTAAAATGACAGTTCATACATACACTGACAGAGTCGCGCCGCGTTCACATGGGCGGCGCCGGATTTCAGGCGGCGGATGGCGTCTGGCCGGTGGCCGGTAGCCGCTGCAGCGCGAGGAAACGCTCGAGCGTAAGCTGTTTTATGATCGCGACGCAGCCACGAGCTGTCCTGCGGAATTGTTTCTGGAATACTTGTTATTGCTGGTGGGTAGAATGTCAAGCGAATTATCTTCGATGTTCAATCACACTCATAACTTTAGACGAGGGCGGAAATGTATTTAAAAAAAAGCAGTTGGACGCGGAAGTAGACAACAATTCCTCCTAACACTTCCTCATCTTACAGTGTTGCCAGATTGTGCAGATTGCCGGACTTAGGAGTTGTCAGGGGCGGCCAGTTTTATTGGCCACCTTAAGTGACCGACTCGGACTTAGTCTCTGTGGCGGCCGGCCGGCGGTAAGTTTTTATGTCTAAGACTGTACATTTCAGAAATGGACATAGGTAGAAACGTGCAGTTTGCGGCATAATTTTCATACACATCTAAAGCTTTCTTTTTTTTTTTCAGGTTAGTTACTGACGAAAATCGCCACGCCTCGGCGGATAGCACAGCGTATGGAAAGGTTCATAAAGACCATATCTGTATTCAGGTCGAGTGTAAAATCCGGACACGTTACAAGAGCACATCACTATCACGTCCGACCATCAGACAGTGCTACAAGAGGTTCCACGAATCCGGAAGTGTCATAAAGACGATGAGTTCTGGGCGCCCGAGAACGGATGATGCAGATGTGGAAAGGGTGCAACAGGCATTTATCCCAATCCCAGCCAAATCAATAGGTTAAGCATCTCTATAGTTACAGCTACTACCAACAACGGTGGCAAAGAAATAAAGTAAAATCATAAGGACTGCTGCAGCTGTTTTATTTTGTCACTATAGTAAACGGCCGTCGTTCCAGAGACCTCCTGCCAAAAGGATGGACATACAAAAACTTCTTGTTCATATGTTGTTTTCACTTAAGGTTTCCTTTCAGTTTTTTGTCTTTAGCTTTCTGTTTATAAAGTCAAAGGCTTTTGTGAAGTCTGTAAGTACTACATAAAACTTTTCTCTCTCTTTAAGTACTTCCAATATGTTCTTTTGCAGGAGTTCTATTTCGGTCAAGGTTGATCTTAGTTTCCTGATCCCATTTAGCGTATCGGTAGGTGTTCGTCTATTGTTTGCTTTATTCTTTCGGTTATTGTTTTGTGAATATTTTGAAACGTAAGTTTTCTAGCGCTGCGTCTCTGCATTTGCTAGGGTCGTTAGTGTCTCCTTTCCTTTTATATAGCACTTTCATTATTGATAGTCTCCACTTTTCTGGAATGGAGGCTGTTGCTACGCACTGTTTTGTCCACATTGGCGTTAGTATTTGGGCTGTGTCTTTTAAATATTCGCTATACAGTCTGTCGGTCAAGGTTGATCTTAGTTTCCTGATCCCATTTAGCGTATCGGTAGGTGTTCGTCTATTGTTTGCTTTATTCTTTCGGTTATTGTTTTGTGAATATTTTGAAACGTAAGTTTTCTAGCGCTGCGTCTCTGCATTTGCTAGGGTCGTTAGTGTCTCCTTTCCTTTTATATAGCACTTTCATTATTGATAGTCTCCACTTTTCTGGAATGGAGGCTGTTGCTACGCACTGTTTTGTCCACATTGGCGTTAGTATTTGGGCTGTGTCTTTTAAATATTCGCTATACAGTCTGTCAGCGCCTGCAGATTTATTGTTCTTGGTGCTGTTAATAGCACCTTTGAACCCTTCTGTAGCCAACGGGACTCATTCCGTAGCTGCTTGTGGCAGTGTTTACTCTCTGGTATGCCTCTTAGTCTCTTCTTGTACAGTATCTTTCCAAAGTGCGTCTTCCATTCTTTCATAGGGTTGTAATGTGTTTCTGCTCGTTTTCTGGGACATAGCGTAGTATACGGGTTTCTTGTGTCTTGCTCCATTAGTTTCTTTCCTTATCTTTCCCAGAATGTTCTCTTCTTTTCTTTTAGAGTTTTCTTATAGATATATCGTTTTTCGATGTAAATTCTGAGGAGTGCAGGGTTCTCTGCGCATCGTTTTAGTTGGTGTAGGCCTCCAAGTACATCATTTCTTAGCCTGTAACAACCCGTGTCGAACCATTTTTTGCTCTTCTTTTGTTCCTGGGATTGCCGGCTTGTCGTAGGTGTTCTCCTAATGTTTCTGTTGCTTTCTCTAGCCTCGTGCTGTCTATTAGCATTTCATTATGTTTTATATTGTCTGATTTTTCTTACAGTTTTCCGATATCTGTTGTTCCCGTAGGTGCTTGTTCCTCTCTTTCTTATGTTTTTAGCCACTTTCCTTGGGTATGTATTTCCAGAAAGATACGTTTCCGATGTGGTGTGTGGTTTGCGGCCCAGAGAGGGGTTATATTGCCTCTGGTTGGTCCTCTTACGAATGCAGTATCTAGTGTGCCTCTGCCCTTGTGGGAAATATATGTAGATCTGTTGGGATTGTTTGATAGGATAAAGACTTCTTCCGGCAACTTTTCCATTATTATTTATGCTTTGTAGTTTTGTATATCCATTGTGAAGTTTAAGTCTCTGGCAATAATTAGTCGTTTATCATGTTTACTCTGAGTGATCAGCTGACATATTTCATCTGTTATATCAATCGTTGTTTTGTTCGGTTGGAAGTACGCTGATATTATTTAATGTGTTTCGTTTCTGTAAGGAGTGTATGTTCCTGTTTGATAGTTGCAGTTATTGGTTTAGTTCAGGTTTCATCAGGATAGTTATTCCTGCCACGGGTTTTTCTCTGTCGCCTTGATTTGCTTGTAGATAAGTGCCAGTTTTCGGATAAAAATGTTACTGTTACGATTGCTATGTCATATCCCTATAGCAAAGTCAATTGCAAATGCTTTGCGCTTTGGCCTGTCATACAGTTGAACTGTACGCAGCAGTTGCACCTTATAAGCATGAAGCTTCAGTCTCTTGCGTAACACCCTGCACACCGTTGTTGGTGGTAACTGTAACTATGGAGACGCTTAACGTACTGATTTGGCTGGGATTGGGATAAATGCCTGTTGCACCCTTTCCACATCTGCATCATCCGTTCTCGGGCGCCCAGAACTCATCGTCTTTATGGCACTTCCGGATTCGTGGAACCTCTTGTAGCACTGTCTGATGGTCGGACGTGATGGTGGTGTGCTCCTGTAACGTGTCCGGATGTTACACTCGACCATCATGCAGATATGGTCTTTATGAACCTTTCCATACGCTGTGCTATCCGCCGAGGCGTGGCAATTTTCGTCAGTAACTAATCTGAAAAAAAAGAAAGCTTTAGGTGTGTATGAAAATAATGCCGCAAACTGCACGTTTCTACCTATCCCCACTTCTGAAATGTACATGATTAAATTTGTAAAGATCATTTTGGAACATCCTGTATAAAATAACTGGCATTAAAATTGATTATGTTGCTTTTGCAGTAATGCTGTACAAAATTACCACATGATAATATTGCCTCAACAAAATAAAATCATAAGGACGGCTGTAGGTGTCTTATTTTGTCACCAAAGTAATCGACCGTCGTCCCAGAGACCTCCTGCCAAAAGGTTGTTGTTGTTGTGGTCTTCAGTCCTGAGACTGGTTTGATGCAGCTCTCCATGCTACTCTATCCTGTGCAAGCTTCTTCATCTCCCAGTACCTACTGCAACCTACATCCTTCTGAATCTGCTTAGTGTATTCATCTCTTGGTCTCCCCCTACGATTTTTACCCTCCACGCTGCCCTCCAGTACTAAATTGGTGATCCCTTGATGCCTCAGAACATGTCCTACCAACCGATCCCTTCTTCTGGTCAAGTTGTGCCACAAACTCCTCTTCTCCCCAATCCTATTCAGTACCTCCTCATTAGTTATGTGATCCACCCATCTAATCTTCAGCATTCTTCTGTAGCACCACATTTCGAAAGCTTCTATTCTCTTCTTGTCCAAACTATTTACCGTCCATGTTTCACTTCCATACATAGCTACACTCCATACAAATACTTTCAGAAATGACTTCCTGACACTTAAATCTATACTCGATGTTAACAAATTTCTCTTCTTCAGAAACGCTTTCCTTGCCATTGCCAGTCTACATTTTATATCCTCTCTACTTCGACCATCATCGGTTATTTTGCTCCCCAAATAGCAAAACTCCTTTACTACTTTAAGTGTCTCATTTCCTAATCTAATACCCTCAACATCACCCGACTTAATTCGACTACATTCCATTATCCTCGTTTTGCTTTTGTTGATGTTCATCTTATATCCTCCTTTCAAGACACCATCCATTCCGTTCAACTGCTCTTCCAAATCCTTTGCTGTCTCCGACAGAATTACAATGTCATCGGCGAACCTCAAAGTTTTTATTTCTTCTCCATGGATTTTAATACCTACTCCGAATTTTTCTTTTGTTTCCTTTACTGCCTGCTCAATATACAGATTGAATAACATCGGGGAGAGGCTACAACCCTGTCTTACTCCCTTCCCAACCGCTGCTTCCCTTTCATGTCCCTCGACTCTTATAACTGCCATCTGGTTTCTGTACAAATTGTAAATAGCCTTTCGCTCCCTGTATTTTACCCCTGCCACCTTTAGAATTTGAAAGAGAGTATTCCAGTCAACATTGTCAAAAGCTTTCTCTAAGTCTACAACTGCTAGAAACGTAGGTTTGCCTTTCCTTAATCTTTCTTCTAAGGTAAGTCGTAAGGTCAGTATTGCCTCACGTGTTCCAGTATTTCTACGGAATCCAAACTGATCTTCCCCGAGGCCAGCTTCTACTAGATTTTCCATTCGTCTGTAAAGAATTCGTGTTAGTATTTTGCTGCTGTGGCTTATTAAACTGATTGTCCGGTAATTTTCACATCTGTCAACACCTGCTTTCTTTGGGATTGGAATTATTATATTGTTCTTGAAGTCTGAGGGTATTTCACCTGTATCATACATCTTGCTCACCAGATGGTAGAGTTTTGTCAGGACTGGCTCTCCCAAGGCCGTCAGTAGTTCCAATGGAATGTTGTCTACTCCGGGGGCCTTGTTTCGACTCAGGTCTTTCAGTGCTCTGTCAAACTCTTCACGCAGTATCGTATCTCCCATTTGATCTTCATCTACATCCTCTTCCATTTCCATTATATTGTCCTCAAGTACATCGCCCTTGTATAAACCCTCTATATACTCCTTCCACCTTTCTGCCTTCCCTTCTTTGCTTAGAACTGGGTTGCCATCTGAGCTCTTGATATTCATACAAGTGGTTCTCTTCTCTCCAAAGGTCTCTTTAATTTTCCTGTAGGCAGTATCTATCTTACCCCTAGTGAGACAAGCCTCTACATCCTTACATTTGTCCTCTAGCCATCCCTGCTTAGCCATTTTGCACTTCCTGTCGATCTCATTTTTGAGACGTTTGTATTCCTTTTTGCCTGCTTCATTTACTGCATTTTTATATTTTCTCCTTTCATCAATTAAATTCAATATTTCTTCTGTTACCCAAGGATTTCTACTAGCCCTCGTCTTTTTACCTATTTGATCCTCTGCTGCCTTCACTACTTCATCCCTCAAAGCTACCCATTCCTCTTCTACTGTATTTCTTTCCCCCATTCCTGTCAATTGTTCCCTAATGCTCTCCCTGAAACTCTGTACAACATCTGGTTCTTTCAGTTTATCCAGGTCCCATCTCCTTAAATTGTTGGACATACAAAAACTTGGTGTTCATATGTTGTTTTCACTTAAGATTGCCTCAAGAAAATAAAACAAAATCGTAAGGACGGCTGTAGGTGCTTTATTTTGTGACATATGAAAACGAATCAGAGCTGCAATACTGCAACGGAACGAAATAAGAATCTCAGATAGCTTCTCCTTGCCACAGCTGGTACTCCAAACAAACGGATCACTTCAAAAAAATGGCTCTGAGCACTATGGGACTTAACATCTGTGGTCATCAGTCCCCTAGAACTTAGAACTACTTAAACCTAACTAACCTAAGGACATTACACACATCCATGCCCAAGGCAGGATTCGAACCTGCGACCGTAGCGGTCACGCGGTTCCAGACTGAAGCGCCTAGAACCGCACGGCCACACCGGCCGGCCGGAGTACTTCACGCAGACCCACTGCGTCCTTTGTTATTTATGCTTGCAGCGGAAGAAATTGTAAGAATACCCCAAATGGAATACATCTCATAATGAAAACTCTAACGACGCTATGTAATGAAAGCGATTGGAGTGTCCAGAACAACACGATCCAGACTCGTATATCTGCTGGAGAGGGAATCTTTCTTCATTGAAGATCTACGGACAAACCTGATGTTACCCCGCACCATTACTTCGGAATGCCCACTAAAAACATTGAAGGAAAAAAGAGAAGACATACCTCCAGAATTTTACAGCACAGGTACCACGATTGAACGATCATGGACAAAGGAAAACTTTGAGAAGAGACACGTGACCACCAGGACGGCAGTCCATGTTTCCACCACCTTATTTGCCACAGCACGTATCATGAACCAAACGCAATGAGTGGGTATCAACTGTGCCACTGAATACTCAGTCGCTACCATATGGAACTTTGTACTAAAAGGACACTGTCAATAAGTGACAATGCAAATAACAATATATAATATTTATAATTTCATGTACTATTACAATTGTATTTTGAACTTGTATGGCTATTTGGTATTATTAACCTATTATTAACTGAGATTCTGAGTCACATCGAGGACGACCCAGACTATCTAAAACGTATGATGTTCACGAACGAAGCTTGCTTTGATGTGTCCTAGAAGGTAAACCGACACAGTGTGGAGATCTGGGCCGGGTATGGGAGAAACTGGAAAATCGCTGAGATATCTTGCTTGCTACAGATGTCGCACACATTGAAGTCTTGTTAAGCGGCTACTAGAACATTAGGTGTGTGTGAAGATATCCCACAAAACGCACCTTCCTACCTGTCCGTGTTTCTGAAATATACGTGATCGTAGTTGTAGTATCATTTTTGAACAGCCTGTAGTTTCCCCAGTTAATGTCATTTTTGTAATTTTACTTCTAATTTGTGGAACCCACTCGCCTCCATAGTTGCAGCCGATTGATCAATGGTGCAGGGACTGGCAGCTGACACTGAAGGTAAATAAATGTAACATACTGTGCGTGCATGGGAGAAGACATGCATCCCTGTACAATTACAGTATTGATGACAAATTGCTCGAAACAGTTAAGTACCGTGAAATATCAAGGAGTAACCATCGGGAGCGACCGTAAGTGGAATTACCTCTTGAAACAAATAGTAGGAAAAACAGTTCCTAGACTAAGATTCATAAGAAGGATGTTCAAGAAAAGTAACTCATCCACGAAGGAAGTGGCTTACAAAATACTTGTTCGACCGATTCTTGAGTACTGTTCATCAGTCTGCTATCCTTACCAGACGGAACTAATAGCACAGATAGAGAAAATCCAACGAAGAGCAGTACGTCACAGCGTCGTTTAGTCGGCGCGAGGGCGTTACAGAGATGCTCTACAACATCCAGTGGCAGACGCTACAAGAGAGGCGTCGTGCATTACCGAGTGGTGTAGTACTGGTATTCCGAGAGATTACGTCCAGGAAGAATCGGACAGCATGTTGTGTCGTCCCACATACTTCTCGCGAAATGACCACAACGAGAAATTTCGAGATATTACGGTTAAGACAGACGTTTACTAACAATCATTCTTCGCACGCGCCATTCGCGAATGGAACAGTAATGATACCAGAAGTACTCTCCGTCACACACTGCCAGGTGGTTGCGGAGTACCGGTGTAGATGAACAGTCATCGGGTCAAGCTGCATTGACCTGAGTCGTACCCTACCGGGAATGGCTTGCCCGTCTTCAATTCTTGGCACAGCCTGCGATGTTTCCTAAGCGTAGTGGCTTCTAACCTTTCTGCGATCGTTATCCCTGGGCGTAATTGGGCGTAATCAGATGTTAGCAGTCATCATGTCAAGCTGCATTGACCCGAGTCGTACCCTACCGGGAATGGCTTGCCCGTCTTCAATTCTTGAAACAGCCTGCGATGTTTCCTAAGCCTAGTGCCTTCTAACCTTTCTGCAATCGTTATCCCTGGGCGTAATTGGGCGTAATCAGATGTTAGTGGTCATCGGGTCAAGCTGCATTGACCTGAGTCGTACCCTACCGGGAATGGCTTGCCAGTCTTCAATTCTTGGAACAGCCTGCGATGTTTCCTAAGCGTAGTGGCTTCTAACATTTCTGCGATCGTTATCCCTGGGCGTAATTGAGCGTAATCAGATGTTAGCGGTCATCGCGTCAAGCTGCGTTGACACGAGTCGTACCCTACCGGGAATGGCTTGCCCGTCTTCAATTCTTGGAACAGCCTGTGATGTTTCCGAAGCATAGTGGCTTCTAACCTTTCTGCGATCGTTATCCCTGGGCGTAATTGGGCATAATCAGATGTTAGCTAGTACCTCCCCCCCCCCCCTGGTCTCCCAACATCATCATTAGCACTTAACTGAACTTTACAATAAAAGATTGTTTTTCTTTTGTTTTTGTTTAACATGGCTGCATGGTCAGCGACCATTTACAAAGTAAAATTAACAGCAATAGCAGCCATCGGTTGCAAAAAAAAATGTTCTTGCTATGAGTTCGTTCATTAGAAATAAAACTCTCAAATTGACCTATAACATAATTATTAAATTATAGAAAGAAAAGTTTTTTAATTACAAGTAGTGGCTAGTACTACAAAAGAGAAACAGTTCTTACATGTCACGTATTAAACTAAAAATCAAGCGATAAAACTTCAGTCACAACATTTGCAAAACAGAATACATAAAAGACAAGCCACTATGGGCTGCTCACATGAGTCGAGCTACTGTAGCATCAGACTGAGGCGCTCGCATTAGCAACTGCGGGCAAGTGAACATTACACCAAGAGTGCCCAGTCTGATGCTACCGTAGCTCGACTCACGTGAGCAGCCCATAGTGGCTTGTCTCTTATATATTCTGTTTTACAAATGTTGTGACTGAAGCTTTATCGCTTGATTTTTAGTTTAAAACGTGACAGGTACTACTAGCCAGCACTTACAATTAAAAAAAATTTTCTTTCCTGTAATTTTGTAAATAAGTTATAGGCCAATTTGAGAGCTTGATTTCTGATGAAGGCACTCATAGCAGTGCTGTTACCTGGGTAAAAAGGATCTTTTTTGCGAGCGAGGGCTGCTATTTCTGTTAATTTTCTTTGAACACGTTCATTTTTAAAATGACGGAAGATAAATTATGTATAGTTTTCATAGATTTTATGAAACCACGAACTAGAAAATCAACGTGACAATTGCAATTGCTTATTTTTAACAACCTTTTTCCGTAGTATGATGAAGCAATTCTCAGTGCTTCGTGATTGCTATTACTATTTCTCACAAAAGAAAGCTAACACGCTTCCTCTGCGCCATTCCTCTCCCTAACGACACTTGCTTCACCTACACCCTGCGCCTCCATTTAAAATCAACGAAATTAAAATTATTGCACAATACTTAAGTCTACCGTTTATAATTCACTTTACTGATGGACGCCTGACTTCTGAACTTTCAGAAATTGGAAGACTTCAGGCTACTAGTGCTTTGTGTCTTACCACTGCCACTAATAACAACGGCGTCACCGGCAGCAACAACAAAAACAATAATGGTACAGTGTAGGCCCTACAGAAGTGTAGCAACCATTACACAGTTTCTGTTGTGTTGTGTTGTGCTATCAATTAGTTCGTTTATTATTGTGAAGCGCTTAATGAAGCAACTTCTGGTCTATTAAGGAACTACATACTACTTGGAGGAGGCATTTTCAAGAGATATTTAAACATATGTGATATGTATGTCTCAAACTCACTGTCATAAAATGCGTGGTATATACACTATGTGATCAAAAGTATCCGGACACCCCCAAAACCAAACGTTTTTCATATTAGGTGCATTGTGCTGGCACCTACCAGGTACTCCATATCAGCGACGTCAGTAATCATGAGACATCGTGAGATAGCAGAATGGGGCGCTCCGCGAAACTCATGAACTTCGAACGTGGTCAAGTTATTGGTTTCGCCGGCCGTTGTGGCCGAGCGGTTCTAGGCGCTTCAGTCTAGAACCGCGCGACCTCTACGGTCGCAGGTTTGAAACCTACCTCGGGCATGGATGTGTGTGATGTCCTTAGGTTTAAGTAGTTCTAAGTTCTAGGGGACTGATGACCTCAGATGTTAAGTCCCATAGTGCTCAGAGCCATTTGAACCATTTTTTGGGTGTTACTTGTGTCATACTTTTGTATGCGAGATTTCTACACTCCTAAACATCCCTAGGTCCACTGTTTCCGATGTGATAGTGAAGTGGAAACGTGAAGCGACACGTACAGCACAAAAGCGTACAGTCCGACCTCGTCTGTTGACTGACAGAGACCGCCGACAGTTGAAGAGTGTCGTAATGCGTAATGGTTCAAATGGGTCTGAGCACTATGGGACTTAACTTCTGAGATCATCAGTCCCCTAGAACTTAGAACTACTTAAACCTAACTAACCTAAGGATATCACACACATCCATGCCCGACCGTACAGGTCACGCGGTTCCAAACTGTAGCGCCTAGAAGCGCACGGCCATCCTGGCCGGCTGCGTAATGCGTAATCTATCCAGACCATGACACAGAAATTCCAAACTGCATCAGGATGCACTGCAAGTGTTATGACAGTTAGGCGGGAGGTGAGAAAACTCGGATTTCATGGTCGAGAGGCTGCTCGTAAGTCACACATCACGCTGGTAAATGCCAAGGCGTAAGGCGCGTAACCACTTGACGATTGAACAGTGGAAAACATTTTGTGGAGTGACGAATCACAGTACACAATGTGGCGATCCGATGGCGGGGTGTGGGTATGGCGAATGCCCGATGAACGTCATCTGCCAGCGTGTGTAGTGCCAACAGTAAAATTCGGAGGCGGTCGTGTTACGGTGTGGTCGTGTTTTTCCTGGTGGGCGGGGGGGTGGGGGGGGGGGGGGTGGGGGGTAGGGGGCTTGCTCCCCTTGTTGTTTTGCGTGGCACTACCACAGCACAGGCCTACATTGATGTTTTAAGTACCTTCTTGCTTCCCACTGTTGAAGAGCAATTCGGGGATGGCGATTGCATCCTTCAGCACGATCGAGCACCTGTTCATAGTGCACGGCCTGTGGTGGAGTGGTTACACGACAATAACATTGCTGTAATGAACTGGACTGCACAGAGTCCTGGCCTGAATCCTATAGAACACCTTTGGGATGTCTTGGAACGCCGACTTCGTGGCAAGTCTCACCGACCGACACCGATACCTCTCCTCATACAGCACTCCGTAAAGAATGGGCTGCCATTCCCGAAGAAACCTTCCAGCCCCTGATTGAACGTATGTCTACGAGAGTGGAAGCTGTCATCAAGCCTAAGTGTGGGCCCACACCATATTGAATTCCAGCATTACCGATGGAGGGCACCACGAAATTGTATGTCATTTTCAACCAGGTGTCCAGATACTTTCGGTCACATAGTGCAGTATAAAATGAGTGTGTACTGGATGGGCTATGTGAGAAAGACGTTGTTCACATATTTGTTTCACAAACTGTAACCCACACCACATTGTGTCATGCATTAATGCTACTATTTGAGAGAAAAGTAATTATTAGTAACTTTCGTAATCAGTATTACATGCAACAATTTTTCTTCTTTAAGACCAGCAGCAAATATCTGCTAATAACATGGTTATTAGAAGCACCAAGTAGCTGCTTAAAATAAGTAATCTCTATTCGGGACAGACTGTTTCGCTTTTATCGCCACTGACTAGTACGTCTCGATTGATGTGACGTCCATATTATGATGTTAGTGAACTGTCTTATAACTGTCACTGTTTTAATAAGACAGTAAGTCATGTAAATAGGTTGGAAATAAAGTATCAATTGCGGTGTGACAGTAGCTTGACAGTTCCACTGTTACGACGCTATATTTTCACATATGTAAACATGTAGCGTCCTAAGAGTGGAACTGTCAAACTACTGTCACACCGTAATTAATATTTTATTTGCAACATATTTACATCTTATTAAAGCAGTGACAGTTATAAGACAGTTCACTAACAACGTAATGAGAACGTCACATCAATCTAGACGTACTAGACAATGGCGATAAAGGCCGAAACAGTCTGTCATGAATAAAGGTTCCTTATTATAAGCAGCTGTTTGGTGCATCAATTGTAACAATCAGTATTACAGTCTAACGAAATAGTAATAACAGCGCGTTATTTTAAAAACAATTTAGTTTCATGACTGAAATATAATTAAGCCCTCAGAACATTTCACTCCTGATGAGGTAATTACCCCAAGCTGAGGACCACTGCTTCAGTGGGAGGACTGCAACGATATGGACTTAGCCTCGTTAGGCCTTACCGAGGAGCGACTTGAACGAGAAGCCGCCGCTTCATAGTCTGGAAAGTTGACAACGGCTGAGAGAGCTGTGTGCTGACCCCATGGCCCTCCATACCACACCCGCTTGAGGCCGTACGATAGAGGATGATACGGTGCCAAATCATGATAGCGTCATCCTCTAGGCCTCATGGTGGCATATATATATATATATATATATATATATATATATATATATATATATATATATATATATATATGTGTGTGTGTGTGTGTGTGTGTGTGTGTGTGAACCAAAATACAGTTGCCATCCGAGGACTGGTGTATGTTACCGATCCAATTTTTCCTCCTCGATACAGATGGCTGTCGGCAATCTCTTGTTCTCAAGCCGCTAAGTACTGGTATGTCGACTGGCTGAAGTATGTAGTCACCCTCCACTGGCAGGTTAAGAACTACTGGAGAGATCTTCCCTGCTGGGCGCGGACTTAATCCCTGCAGATGGATGGCAGTCTTCCACACCGCCAAGTACTCGCGGCGGCCAATTTGAAAGCCGAGGAGGCGTGTTGGCCCACCTGTGCTCCATTAATAGTGGCTACCGACAAAGGGAGTGGGGCGACGTCACGACACCCTGAGCACAGCTCCGCCTCCATCACCCTGCACCCACGCTGCCTGCATAGCTCAGAAGAGCACCCTCGCCACGTAAAGCTGCCCTTCCCGTGGCACCGCGACCTCAAGAAGTGTCCTCGTTTCTCATGATGAGGACCACCGGATGAAATAACATTCCATTCTTGTAGAGTAGAATGAAGAAGATCGTCCACATGAAAGACTCGAAAGTTCTACATACTAAATAAGGCACAACGCGGCGCGTATAAAAGATCGGACCTGCAAAATTACAGATCGATAACCATAACATCAGTTTGCTGCAGAATTCTTGGACATATAGTCAGTTCGAATATATAAAATTTCCCTGAGACGGAAAAGCTTAGATCCTCAAGTCAGCACGGATTTAGACAGTATTGCTCATCGGAAACTCAGCTTGCCCTTTTCTCAGCCGGCCGGAATGGCTGTGCGGTTCTAGGCGCTACAGTCTGGAACCGAGCGACCGCTACGGTCGCAGGTTCGAATCCTGCCTCGGGCATGGATGTGTGTGATGTCCTTAGGTTAGTTAGGTTTAAGTAGTTCTAAGTTCTAGGGGACTGACGTCCTCAGAAGTTAAGTCCCATAGTGCTCAGAGCCATTTGAACCATTTTTGAACCCTTTTCTCACGTGATATCCTGCGAACCATGGACGAAAGGCAGCAGGGAGATTTCGTACTTAGGATTTCCGGAAACCGTTTGACACGACACTCCACTGCACCCTGTTAACTAAAATACGAGAGTATGGAACAGGTTTCCAGATAGGTGAGTGGCTCGAAGACTTCTGCAGAACTCGTCATAGAACGCAGTACGTTGTCCTCGACGGCGAGTGTTCGTCTTAGACGAGGATATCGTCAGGAGTGCCCCAGGCAAGTGTAATAGGACCGCTCTATGTACTCTATATATACAAATGATCTGACGGACAGGGTGTACAACAACTTGCGGCTGTTTTGCTGGTGACTCTGTGGTGTATGGGAAGGTGTCATCGCTAAGTGACAGTAGAGGACACAAGATGGCTTAGACAAAACAAAAGTTGGTGTGCTGAATGGCGGTTTGCTCTGAATGTATTACACTACTGGCCATTAAAATTGCTACACCAAGAAGAAATGCAGATGATAAACGGGTATTCATTGGACAAATATATTATACTACAACCGACATGTGATTACATTTTCACGCAATTTGGGTGCATAGATTCTGAGAAATCAGTACCCAGAACAACCAACTCTGGCCGTAATAACGGCCTTGATACGCCTGGTCATTGAGTAAAACAGAGCCTGGATGGCGTGTACAGGTACAGCTGCCCATGCAGCTTCAACACGATACCACAGTTTATCAAGAGTAGTGACTGGCGTATTGTGACGAGTCAGTTGCTCGGCCACCATTGACCAGACGTTATCAATTGGTGAGAGATCCGGAGAATGTGCTGGCCAGGGCAGCAGTCGAACATTTTCTGTATCCAGAAAGGCCCGTACAGTACCTGTAACATGCGGTCGTGCATTATCCTGCTGAAATGTAGGGTTTCCCAGGGATCGAATGAAGGGTAATGCCACGGGTCGTAACATATGGAATGTAACGTCCATTGTTCAAAGTGCCGTCAGTGCGAACAAGAGGTGACCGAGACGTGTAACCAATGGCACCCCATACCATCACGCCGGGTGATGCGCCAGTATGGTGATGACGAATACACGCTTGCAATGTGGGTTCACCGCAGTGTCACCAAACATGGATGCTACCATCATGATGCTGTAAACAGAACCTGGATTCATCCGAAAAAATGACGTTTTGCCATTCGTGCACCCAGGTTCGTCGTTGAGTACACCATCGCAGGCGCTCCTGTCTGTGAAGCAGCGTCAAGGGTAACCGTAGCCATGGTCTCCGAACTGATAGTCCCTGCTGCTGCAAACGTCGTCGAACTGTTCGTGCAGATGGTTGTTCTCTTGCAAACGTCCCCATCTGTTGACTCAGGGATCGAGACGCGGCTGCACGATCCGTTACAGCCATGCACATAAGATGCCTGTCATCTCGACTGCTAGTGATACGAGGTCATTGGGATCCAGCACTGTGTTCCGTATTACCCTCCTGAACCCACCGATTCTATATTCTGCTAACAGTCATTGGATCTCGACCAACGCGAGCAGCAATGTCGCGATACGATAAACCGCAATCGGTGTAGTCTACAATCCGACCTTTATCAAAGTCGAAAACGTGATGGTACGCATTTCTCCTCCTTACACGAGGTATCACAACAACGTTTCAACAAGGAACGCCGGTCAAATGCTGTTTGTGTATGCGAAATCGGTTGGTAACTTTCCTCATGTCAGCACGTTGTAGGTGTCGCCACCGCTGCCAACTTTGTGTGAATGCTCTGAAGAGCTAATCATTTGCATATCACAGCATCTTCTTCCTGTCAGTTAAATTTCGCGTCTGTAGCACGTCATCTTCGTGGTGTAGCAATTTTAATGGCCAGTAGTGTAGAATGTAAGTTAATGCAGATGGGAAGTAATGTTAGAATTCAGCAGTAGTCGTGGGCTGCTTGATTAAATATCTAGGTGTAGCGTTGCAAAAAGATGTGAAATGGAACGAGCCCGTAAGGATGGTAATGAAGAAGGCGAATGGTCGACTTCGATTTATTGAGATAATTTTTAGGGAAGTGTGGTTCATCTGTAAAGTAGACCACGTATAGAACACAAGTGCGACCCATCGTTGAGTACCGTTCGAGTGTTTGAGACCAGCTCCAGGTCGGATTAAAGGAACGGATCGAAGCAATTCAGAGGCGCGCTGCTAGATGTGTTGCCTGCGGGTTCCATCAAACGCGAGTATTACGGAGATGCTTCGTGAACTCAAATGACAATCCCTGGAGGGAGACGACGTTCTTTTCGCGGAACTCTGTTGAGAAAACTTGGCGAAGCGGTACTTGAAGATGAATGGAGAACGATTTACTGCCGCCAACGGACATTTCGCGTAAGGACAACAAAGATAAGATAAGAGAAATTAGGGCTCGTACGGAAGCATATAGAAATTGTTTTTCCCTCGTTCTTCTTGCGAGAAGAACAGGAAATGATAGACTAGTAGTAGTACAAGGTACCCTCCACCACGTACCACACGGTGACTTGCGGAAAATGTATGTAGAACAAGTGGCTTAAATTTGTTACCGTATGTGACCCTGCATCGTCAACTAAATCGCCGTAACATTTATGAACTCTAACGTTTATTCTCTCGTGTTACCTGTTGTGGTCACATGCCACAGCACAGTGGCTACACCGTTTAGCTCGTGTGGTAAGCTCACTCCCCCCTCCCTCACCCATCTCAGAAAGCAACAGATATAGATGGCGTAGAATTGGTAACAGGTGGACATGTGACCCTCCGTCGCTGACGAAAGTCATGGCACAGAAGTGGTGTGCCCAAGTCGCTTGTATGGAATCATCACAGTAAAATGGATCAAAGTGGAGACGGGACACAGTGGCAGAGTATAAATATCATTTTAAGGCGGGCCCTTGACTACGTCGTGAATGAAGACGACTGATTTGTTGATGAACGTGAACTGTCAAGCTTGTCTGCAAAGAATAGCGTACCACTCACTCAGGGGCGATTCTAGAAGTTGGTCAAGGGGGGGGGGGGGGCGCTAATTGGGGGGGGGGGCTATTAGGGGAGTGGAATATCACCTAACAAAAGGAGAGTTGGGGTCCTCCGCCGACAAATTGGTAAAATTTGGTGTTGCTTAAAGTAGTTTTTGGTAACTGTTTTGGAGTTCAACGTAAAAGAAACTTATTTTCACATGGGAGATTTTATAAATTACATAAACCATGAAGCAGGTCGACTTACAACAAATAAGTTTTCATTAATTTTCTGGATACAGAAAGTGACATGAATGTAGAAACTTGAACTAGACATGAATATAAAAAAAATCTGTAACAAAATTCACTGTATATTTCCGTCTTCTGCCCAATTTGTCATGCTCATTCGCCTCTGTTTCTTTTTACTGAATATGTCAACGAGATTTTCAATGTCCATATCTCTTTCTTTATGGATATTTGCAAGAGCCAATCTATTTAGTCTCACCTGCCCCATTGTGTTACGCAAATAAGTCTTTATTCGTCTCAAAGTAGAGAAGCTTCGTTCAGGAGTGCTTGTGGTGACAGGAATAGTCCCAAATATTTGGAGTAAAACATATACATTTGGGAAAAACTGCTTGTCACAGTTTTTTAATGCTTCAGTTACTGTTTCAGGTCTTTTACTTTCATCAACCCACTTTTTCTTCCATAGTTTCAGTTCTCCTTTCATTAAAAGCGAAGAACTCTCCAAAAACTGTTCATATTTCTCGGATGCCTGGATCACTTCATCCTCACTGTATTTTAAACGGTATGCAGGAATAAGTCCTTCAAGTGGTAATATGGTGCGAAAATCTTGAGGAAATCTTGTTTCTAGCTCGGCAATAAAACGATCCACAACTGGTAAAAATACTGTTCGCCTGAAGTATTCCTCGGCATTTGAAGCAGGAACGTTGTCTCTTTTGGTTTGTCTTGAAATAGTTCTTGGCATTGCTATTACACTTCCAATATCTTCTGCCAGTTTAACAGCGTCTTCAAAAATACTTCCGAATTCTATTTCCGAATTCGTCCTTATATTGTTGAACACCTCAAGCACATCATTGACATGATTTAAGGCAGTTGTTAAATCCATTTTAGAACTTTGGAGCTGTTCGCTTAGTCTTAGAGTTAAAGAGAAGCAATATGCTACAGTTGCTAAAGCTACTACGAAGTCTCCTCTTCGGACAGCAGAACTAAACATCCAAGCTTTACTAGCCGTTTCTGCGTTGGTTTCACGACTACTTGAGAGTTCGTCAAGCAAGGTCACGACCGGGACAAATAGCTCCTTGAAAGTAATAAGGGTATCGTGTCTTTCCACCCATCTTGTTGGACACATTGCCTTCAACTTTGTTTTCTTTGACTCTGTGAACGGTAGTCGTAATATAACTTCCTCTAGGGAACTTTTTCTGTTTGCAGAGGCAGACAAGAATACTGAAACTGATCCTACAATTGCCATCCTATTTCTAACTACTGGAGTATCACAAGACTTAGAAATGCGCAAGTTCAAAGAGTGGCTAAAACAGTGGGTATAAATAGCCAACGATTGTTTACTTAAAATAAGAGCTTGAACTCCTTTAAATCTCCCAGCCATGTCTGAGCCGCCATCATAGCCCTGTCCACAAAGATATTGATAGCTCAGCCCCAGTGTCTTGAGTTCTTCATCGATGGCTTCTGCAGTCGAAGTGCCAGTAGCTGATTTAAGCTCAGTAAAACCCAAAAAGTCTTCTTTGGTAACAAAGGTCTCTATGTCAATGTACCTAACACAAAATGTCGTCTGTTCCTTAGTGGTGACATCATTTGTTTCATCACATATAATGCTAAAAAATTTAGCCTTTTTCACATCCCTCGATATTGAGGAGCGAAGGGCGTCACCAATGCAATGTATGACTTCGTTTTGGTCTGTGTTACTTATCATAGAACTGTTTCGGCCATATGTCCTGAAATGATGTTTTAAATCTTCATCTCCATCATCCATACGAAAAGCCAAAAGACTCTGAAACACTCCATGTTTTCCCTCTAGAAGACCAGCAGTTTTTGCTTCTTTTATCTGAGGAATTAAACCATGATCACGATGTCCTCGTAAAGGTAGGTTATTTCTAGCACACAGGACTATAGTCTTTATAATAGGCCTCAAGCGTTTCCGGTTTTCTTCAATAACTGAAGATTTCTTGGTATCGAGGACAACGGCAATACTTTTTTTACTTGATTCCATACACTTGGTGAACTCTATAGCCTTCTCCATGGAAAATTTGTGATATTTTGTGTTTTCATGATGACGAAGGTCTTCGTAGCCTTCATGTATTTAACCAATGGTTCTTTTACCAGTGTTTTCAACGCCTATAAAAATAAATTAAAAATGTCTTAGGTAAAGAATTAAGTAAAGAAAAAATAGCACAAACACGAAACCTTGCAAGCACTCTAAATGTTAGCAACATAGAAATTTTTGCTGAGAAAGCAAGCCTGAAAACTATTTGAATAATTATGTTTTTGTATCTGAAGTGTTTCCATTTAAAAACTACACCTCCAAGTTATTTACGTTTTTTACCAAGTCAGTTAAAGGTTTCAGTTATTTAGAATAATCGAAAGCTGTAATAAGTACCTGGGAGCCGATTCCGGCACCTGAAGGAGAAAACAGAACACATGCAGTACAAAATCCACCACGTAACATTTTACTGTATGAAAGCCAGTTGTACTGGCTCATCCACTCATGCTTAAATCTTCGGTTTTGCTTCCCTTCTAATTGAGTTGGAAAAGAAAAGTTTGCAGGAGGCTTCCAAGTATTCTTTAAAAACTTAAGCTTCTCATCATCACGTAAGGAGCCTTTAACAGCTCTTCCTATGTCATATGGGTCATAATATGTTTCAGTCCTTTCTGATCTTTCTTCCTGTGAATTAAATATGCTTTAAATGTCAGTATTACGTACAAGTGGCTCAACACAAAAGTATAGCGTTATTTACACATATAAAAACTTAAATTTATTATGACCACTAAAAAGTCACCATTAGTCTTCCAAAACATTAACATCATATCCCTCGGTGTTGCTCCCTCCCCCTACAAACATTCGTATGGGCGCCCTCGGTAAACAGTATTGATTGGTTGGTTGACTTGGGGAAGGAGACCAGACATCGAGGTCATCGGTCTCATCGGATTAGGGAAGGACGGGGAAGGAAGTCGGCCGTGCCCTTTGAAAGGAACCATCCCGGCATTTGCCTGGAGCGATTTAGGGAAATCACAGAAAACCTAAATCAGGATGGCCGGACGCGGAATTGAACCGTCGTCCTCCCGAATGCGAGTCCAGTGTCTAACCACTGCGCCACCTCGCTCGGTATAAACAGTATTGAAATGGTCTTGTGTATTGACATGCTCATTATCGCCAAATTAAGTTAGGTGTCATATTCACCTTCCCGTTACGATGAAGGTACTAACTCCAGCAATTCCGTACAGTAATGACAAGGAAAAAAGACACAGAACAGTGAACCAGTACAGAGTAAGAAAGCAGACAACAATGGCTTCTTCAGACAGTGTTTCAGCTACCTAATGTTACCGGCAGCCCGGAACAAGTGACTGCCATCACCTGACTTTTACCAATTCAGGACTGTCAAGATACAGTTTACACACTGTAACTCTTATTTGTTCGTGAAAGTGGTCTGTGAACGGTATTTATGAGTCCAAAGATACATAAAATCTAAATTTCTCTTAATTTAGTGGCCTTTGCCTGGAAGTTTTGTTTCAAATGTTCCTACAGAAAGGCTTCAAAATTTAGCACGACATTAGCGATCTATGTCAGTGAAGGTCGTTGGTTGGTTCCGCCCTGTGCCATCAGTCGCTCACAGTCATATTAATTACAACAAAACCAGGAAAGTTTCCGCATCACATTATTTACTGCAGCTTTCTTCTAGTAGTCTGAAAAGCTTTTAGAAACTTCAGAAATGCTCTCGCATGTTTGTAGACTATTTCTGAAAGTTGGTAGATCTTGTTGAGAAAGAAAGCTTTGAATAATTTGTAAGGTGACAGAATAAATGAAGGTCAATTTAGCACCTTACATAAGAGCTTTATACATCGTAACGGGAAGGTGAATTTGACACCTAACTTAATTTGGCGATAATGAGCACATTTGCCTGTAAGTATGTAATGCAAAAGGGATGACACTCAATCGACGGTATTAATACACCGATCATGTAATGCATGTCTATGAGCAGAAGGTGAGACAAGCAGCGAGGAAAAACGTTTTGATTTGGAAGCAATTATAAGGAGAGGAGAAGGCCACACCACAGGGGGTACCACGGAAAGCACTTTGGGCGCGTCCCAAGGCGGGTCAACGACCTACCGACCAGGTGACGCAGACCCTGTTGGTCGAAAAAAGCCGTTTCACGGAGAATGAAAGAACCCAGGTGGGGAGACAGTTCGGCTACGAGAAAGACAAGACGGAAATTTTTGAGGACTCTTCTTTGACCAGGCGTCAAGTGCAGAACGGAGAGCATAACGCTCTGTACGACGCAGAGGAGAAATTTGTGTGAACACTGCGTTCACAGCGGCTGACGTCCAGCTAGGAATTAGCTCCAACAGCGGAGAAACGAACCAGACAGTTAGTTAATTGGAATGAGATTTTCACTCTGTAGCGGAGTGTGCGCTGATATGAAACTTCCTGGCAGATTAAAACTGTGTGCCCGACCGAGACTCGAACTCAGGACCTTCGCCTTTCGCGGGCAAGTGCTCAACCATCTGAGCTACCGAAGCACGACTCACGCCCCGTACTCACAGCTTTACTTCTGCCAGTATCTCGTCTCCTACCTTCCAAACTTTACAGAAGCTCTCCTGCGAGCCATGCAGAACTAGCGCTCCTGAAGGAAAGGATATTGCGGAGACATGGCTTAGCCACAGCCTGGGGGATGTTTCCAGAATGGGATTTTCACTCTGCAGCGGAGTGGGTGCTGATATGAAACATCCTGGCAGATTAAAACTGTGTGCCCGACCGAGACTCGAACTCGGGACCTTTGCCTTTCGCGGGCAAGTGCTCTACAAACTGAGCTACCGAGGCACGACTCACGCCCGGTACTCACAGCTTTACTTCTGCCAATATCTCGTCTCCTACCTTCCAAACTTTACAGAAGCTCTCCTGCGAACCATGCAGAACTAGCACTCCTGAAGGAAAGGATATTGCGGAGACATGGCTTAGCCACAGCCTGGGGGATGTTTCCAGAATGAGATTTTCACTATGCAGCGGAGTGTGCGCTCATATGAAACTTCCTGGCAGATTAAAACTGTGTGCCCTACCGAGACTCGAACTCAGGACCTTCGCCTTTCGCGGGCAAGTGCTCAACCATCTGAGCTACCGAAGCACGACTCACGCCCCGTACTCACAGCTTTACTTCTGCCAGTATCTCGTCTCCTACCTTCCAAACTTTACAGAAGCTCTCCTGCGAGCCATGCAGAACTAGCGCTCCTGAAGGAAAGGATATTGCGGAGACATGGCTTAGCCACAGCCTGGGGGATGTTTCCAGAATGGGATTTTCACTCTGCAGCGGAGTGGGTGCTGATATGAAACATCCTGGCAGATTAAAACTGTGTGCCCGACCGAGACTCGAACTCGGGACCTTTGCCTTTCGCGGGCAAGTGCTCTACAAACTGAGCTACCGAGGCACGACTCACGCCCGGTACTCACAGCTTTACTTCTGCCAGTACCTCGTCTCCTACCTTCCAAACTTTACAGAAGCTCTCCTGCGAACCATGCAGAACTAGCACTCCTGAAGGAAAGGATATTGCGGAGACATGGCTTAGCCACAGCCTGGGGGATGTTTCCAGAATGAGATTTTCACTATGCAGCGGAGTGTGCGCTCATATGAAACTTCCTGGCAGATTAAAACTGTGTGCCCTACCGAGACTCTAACTCGGGACCTTTGCCTTTCGCGGGCTAAGCCATGTCTCTGCAATATCCTTTCTTTCAGGAGTGCTAGTTCTGCATGGTTCGCAGGAGAGCTTCTGTAAAGTTTGGAGGGTAGGAGACGAGATACTGGCAGAAGTAAAGCTATGAGTACGGGGCGTAAGTCGTGCTTCAAAAAAATGGTTCAAATGGCTCTGAGCACTATGGGACTCAACTGCTGAGGTCATTAGTCCCCTAGAACTTAGAACTAGTTAAACCTAACTAACCTAAGGACATCACAAACATCCATGCCCGAGGCAGGATTCGAACCTGCGACCGTAGCGGTCTTGCGGTTCCAGACTGCAGCGCCTTTAACCGCACGGCCACTAGTCGTGCTTCGGTAGCTCAGATGGTAGAGCACTTGCCCGCGAAAGGCGAAGGTCCCGAGTTCGAGTCTCGGTCGGGCACACAGTTTTAATCTGCCAGGAAGTTTCAGTTAGTTAATTGTTCTTGAGAGAGCTGAGAGGGCATTATAATATCCACGCTGCTCCAGCCATGCGCGTGTATATTGCCATATTCCAAGACTACGGATGAGTATTTAATTTCTCGCATAACGAGAAACATAGGGAAAAATTCAGCAAAGGTTTAATAAGCTTTTATAGGAATTTCAGAGGCCGAGAGCGGCCATGCATATGATAGCTCAACACAGCAAAGGTAAATCCCGCGTGCAGAGGCGTAAACTTGTTGGTTCAGCAGCTTGTGTCCACTGTAAACTCGAGCGACCTTGGGTAATCTTTTGCTCAACTTGTCACAAAACTAACCATCCTCCGTAGACTTGATTGTCATCCTAAATAGAACCGAACTTTGAAACGGAATCGGATGATTTATCGTAGTACTAACCAACATCATAATGTAATTGTAAGAATAATTTTGTAAAGAAACTTCTAGTTAAAATTTAATATTGTTGTGTTTAGGATTAGTTAAATTTCAGAGGAGAAGATGCATCATTTTCATAACTGTCTTAACATTGTCACATTGTAAACTGTGTAAAAGCGTGTATATCTCTGAAAAGTTTGCAACATTAAACAAATGTCATTACAGCATACACAGTTGTGTCCTCAGTCATAGAATAAACAACCACCATCTCACATCTTACAAATTTTGTCGATATTATTAATACGAAAAATACGCATGGCCAGCTTTAGTAAAAAAAATACAACAATAAAGTGTTATTTTTCAGTACAAAATAATTAAATAATGCTGGTTTGTGCAGAAAATATTTTACCTCCTTATAGACGAATGGCATCTTTAAAAATTGACATCACTTTTGATGTTTTCAAGCAGTCGTATTCCTATCATTAGTTATCGATTAAGCATAATAGCGCTAATCCTACATAATTAAACTAATAACTACTAGTAAAAAATTTCAGTAACATGAAGGAAGTGTTATTTAAAATTAAGAAGATATGTCTCTTACCAATTGTTTTGTGTTGTCGGAATAGTAGTCTCTAGATGCACATGCCTGTGACGGTTCCAGTTCTATAGCGCAAGCTTCAGATTCCTTACGAGAGTTTTTGGCCCTACGTTCAGGTTTGCCAAAATAATCCGTTAGCTTGCGATTCATTGCAGCAAAGTCTTTAAACGCTCACTCCAATCTCTAATACACTATTATTTCAGAAAAAAATTGACACTTCGCGACGTATGACTCGGTCACACTACTCAGTTACACACTTCAGTAATATCAATAATCGTACTCGGAAAACAAGTGTTCGCTGACAGCACGTGGAAGCGTTGGAAGGACAATTGACTGTTTTTAACAATCGATTGGTCAGTCGATTGTTTTTTCGTGGAGTCGGTTTCTTCACTCGGTTGCAGCCGTTATATGAATTTTACACTCAGTTTCCGGGTTTGAGTTATTTTATTTACTTTCTCTTTCGGACTTTTCGGTTATCATATCAATTTTTGGTTGGTTTTTTAAAATTTAATATCGGAGGCTGCACTTTAAATTTATGTATATATAAATGAAACATCACCTTTTAACACGTTTCTGAAATATCTATGATGAAAGTTGTAAAGATTGTTTTGGAACACCCTGTATTTTCCTTACTCCTTTATCGAGATAATGACAAGCCGCCAGCAATCGGCGATCGTATACACCGCGACGTTGCCACGCTCGCCAGACAACTGAATAATTTAAATATCATTTGCCTTCTACTCATTGAGCTGTATTAAAACAGTCTTAATTTACGTTCATATTTCTTACTACAAACGCGTACAATGTTTCAACATGAACGTCCCTATAATGCGCTTTCACAAATTCCTATAACACTCGTGTGTAGTTTATACGAGGGGCGTTCAGAAAGTAAGCTCCGATCGGTCGCGAAATGGAAACGACTATGAAAATCCGATAAAGCTTTGCACAGATGTGTTGGGTAGTGTCTCTAGTATAACCCCAGTTAGCATCACGTCGCTCTTCTCATTTCTGAGCTCGCAGTGAGTGCGTAAAGATGTCTAGAAAATAGTGTCTGCCGCCAAGTACGAGGGCCTGGTGAGAAATTTCGCCTGAAGCTATGCAGCTAACATTACATAACTGTCGTGCTGTTTCTTCTTCAAGACAATTCTCAGCCACATTCTGCAGGGGCAATGAAGATGCTCCTGCATCGTTTTCAAATGGAAATGTGAGATTACCCACAATACAGTTCGCAATTGTCTCCCCCTGAGTTTCATCTCTGGTCACATGAACCGCTGTCTTTGAGACAACATTTTGACACAGACAACGAGATGTAGGCCAGCGTGGAGAATTGGCGGAAAGCACTGGCGGCTGCCTTCTATGATGAGGCTATTGAAAAGTTGGTACAACGCTATGACAAAAGTCTAAGTCAGAACGGCGACTACGTAGAGAAGTAGCTGAAAGGTGTAGCTAATTGTTACAAGTAAAACATTTCTGATGTTCACTGTGGTTTCAATTTGGCAATCAATCGGAGCTTACTTTCTGAACAGGCCTCGTATCTACTGGTCGGTAGGTAGCGCGCACCCGCTGGGGGGGGGGGGGGAGGGGGGGCTATAGCTTGCCACCGCCTCTGCACTCACTCATGTAATATGATCTAAGACTAGTGTTCGTATAGAGATCCTGACTGACAGCAACTAGAGGCAAGTGTCGCGTTTGTCAATGACTATTGCTTTCAAACCCAACAAGAATCTCTCATGTCAGCGAGTGTACTTCCATCTCAACCAGTTTCCGAGCGGACATTGCTAAGGGAACTGCATGCAGTGAACATTTGGAATGGTACGCCTCACAGAATTCCATTGGTCGCAGTGACACACAGAGCTGGTCGTCTTCAATGGGCGAAACAACACACAATATGGACAGGAGCTGAATTGTGGTATCGTTCAGTCCGACGAGTCGAATTTTGTGTCTTTTTAAATGGTGAAAGATATCGAGCAGAACAGAAAAAAAGTTTGAGGAGGGAGAGTAAAACAGGCATTTGTTGTTGTGGTCTTCAGTCCTGAGACTGGTTTGATGCAGCTCTCTATGCTACTCTATCCTGTGCAAGTTTCTTCATCTCCCAGTACCTGCCGCAACCTACATCCTTCTGAATCTGCTTAATGTATTCATCTCTTGGTCTCCCTCTACGATTTTTACCCTCCACGCTAACCTCCAGTACCAAATTGGTGATCCCTTGGTGCCTCAGAAAATGTCCTACCAACCGATCCCTTCTTCTAGACAAGTTGTGCCACAAACTCCTCTTCTCCCCAATCCTATTCAATACCTCCTCATTAGTTACGCGATCTACCCATCTAATCTTCAGCATTCTTCTGTAGTATCACACTTCGAAAGCATCTATTCTCTTCTTGTGCAAACTATTTATCGTCCATGTTTCACTTCCATACATGGCTACACTCCATACAAATAGTTTCACAAACGACTTCCTGACACTTAAATCTATACTCGATGTTAACAAATTTCTCTTCTTCAGAAACGCTTTCCTTGCCATTGCCAGTCTACATTTTATATCCTACCTACTTCGACCATCATTAGTTATTTTGCTCCCCAAATAGCAAAACTCCTTTACTACTTTAAGTGTCTCATTTCCTAATCTAATTCCCTCAGCATCACCCGACTTAATTCGACTACATTCCATTATCCTCGTTTTGCTTTTGTTTATGTTCATCTTATATGCTCCGTTCAAGACACTGTCCATTCCGTTCAACTGCTCTTCCTAGTTCTTTGCTGTCTCTGACAGAATAACAATGTCATCGGCGAACCTCAAAGTTTTTATTTCTTATCCATGGATTTTAATTCCTACGCCGACTTTTTCCTTTGTTTTCTTTACTGCTTGCTCAGTATACAGATTGAATAACATCGGGGATAGGCTACAACCCTGTCTCACTCCCTTCCTAAGCACTGCTTCCCTTTTATGTCCCTCGACTCTTATAACTGCCATCTGCTCTCTGTACAGATTGTAAATAGACTTTCGCTCCCTGTATTTTGCCCCTGCCACCTTCAGACTTTGAAAGAGAGTATTCCAGTCAAAATTGTCAAAAGCTTTCTCTAAGTCTACAAATTCTAGAAACGTAGGTTTGCCTTTGCTTAATCTTTCTTCTAAGATAAGTTGTAAGGTCAAAATTGTCTCACGTGTTCCAATATTTCTACGGAATCCAAACTGATCTTCCCTGAGGTCGGCTTCTACCAGTTTTCCCATTCGTCTGTAAATAATTCGCGTTAGTATTTTCAGCTGTGACTAATTAAACTGATAGTTCGGTAATTTTCACGTCTGTCAACACCTGCTTTCTTTGGGATTGGAATTATTATATTCTTCTTGAAGTCTGAGGGTATTTCGCCTGTCTCATACATCTTGCTCATCAGATGGTAGAGTTTTGTCAGGACTGGCTCTCCCAGGGCTATCAGTAATTCTAATGGAATGTTGTCTACTCCCAGGGCCTTGTTTCGACTTAGGTCTTTCAGTGCTCTGTCAAACTCTGCACACAGTATCATATCTCCCATTTCATCTTCATCTACATCACCTTCCATTTCCATAATATTGTCCTCAAGTATACATCGCCCTTTTATAGACCCCCTATATACTCCTTCCACCTTTCTGCTTTCCCTTCTTTGCTTAGAACTGGGTTTCCATCTGAGCTCTTGATATTCATACAAGTGGCTCTCATTTCTCCAAAGGTCTCTTTAATTTTCCTGTAGACGGTATTTATCTTACCCCTAGTGAGATAAGCCTCTACATCCTTACATTTGTCCTCTAGCCATCCCTGCTTAGCCATCTTGCACTTCCTGTCAATATCATTTTTGAGACGTTTGTATTCCTTTTTGCCTGCTTCATTTACTGCATTTTTATATTTTCTCCTTTCATCAATTAAATTCAATATTTCTTCTGTTACCCAAGGGTTTCTATTAGCCCTCGTCTTTTTACCTACTTGATCCTCTGCTGCCTTCACTACTTCATCCCTCAAAGCTACCCATTCTTCTTCTACTGTATTTCTTTCCCCCATTCTTGTCAGTTGTTCCCTTATGATCTCCCTGAAACTCTGTACAACCTCTGGTTTAGTCAGTTTATCCAGGTCCCATCTCCTTAAATTCCCACCTTTTCGCAGTTTCTTCAATTTTAATCTACAGTTCATAACCAATAGATCGTGATCAGAGTCCACATCTGCTCCTGGAAATGTCTTACTATTTAAAACCTGGTTCCTAAATCTCTGTCTTACCATTATATAATCTAACTGATACCTTCTAGTATCTCCAGACTTTACTGTTGTCAAAAGCAAGTACCATGAGTGAATGGAACAAGATTCTTTCTAAACAGGATGCACAGGAATTCATCTTCATTATTCACCAACCGCACACTATTAATCATTATTATCTTCAGTATAGATCTTATATATACTGATAGTCAAATGAAAACGACAGTAGTGGGGCAACGGTGGCGTCGCTACCCTCTGCATTATTGCCAGATTTACTCAACATGGTGGATCCAAGATGATGGTCATAGATATGACAACGTCACACTGTCATCAAGGCAGAAAATTCAGACTTTGGCGGAAAATAGGTCAATTAGGCTACCCCCACTAACCAAACTTGACCCCCTCTCCTCCCCTTTCCCTCCCCCCTCCCCTCCCCCATTTGGAAATTGGCAGGAAAAGGACTGTTTGTGCTGGGCCGCTGGACAGGACAAATGTAAGTCTTTATTTTGTATGCATTGTGGTATATCATTTATTTAAACAATTTGGGTCATAGAATGAGATTTTCACTCTGCAGCGGAGTGTGCGCTGATATGAAACTTCCTGGCAGATTAAAATTGTGTGCCGGACTGAGACTCGAACTCGGGACCTTTTCCTTTCGCGGGCAAGTGCTCTACCAACTGAGCTACCCAAGCACGACTCACGCCCCGTCCTCACAACTTTAATTCTGCCAGTACCTCGTCTCCTACCTTCCAAACTTTACAGAAGCTCTCCTGCGAACCTTGCAGGACTAGCACTCCTCAAATAAAGGATAATGCGGAGACATGGCTTAGCCACAGCCTGGGGGATATTTCGAGAATGAGATTTTCATTCTGAAGCGGAGTGTGCGCTGACATGAAACTTCCTGGCAGATTAATCCGCCAGGAAGTTTCAATTTGAGTCATCATTGATCGAGCATTAGACAGTAGCTCCATCCAGTATGTTCACCTTGATGTCTGGAGTCCAGCTGACCTAGTTCACAACACCACTGCCAAAAGGCGCTGTTCGCCCACCCCCATTCCCTCCGATGACGTAATCCAAGATGGCGGCCTGGGGAAAAATGGCGGGAAATTCGCTCAGTATGTGTCTGGCTACTGGACTGGGGTACAGACATAATTGTTTACCGTGTACTACGTGTTCAATAATTCATATGTCTGTGTTGGAGAAGAACGAGTTTAACAGGTATATTAGCTGTAATCATGCCGCTAAGGACTGTGTCCATAGGCCGGCCGGGGTGGCCGAGCGGTTCTAGGCGCTACAGTCTGGGCATAGACGTGTGTGATGTCTTTAGGTTAGTTAGGTTTAAGTAGTTCTAAGTTCTAGGGGACTGATGACCACAGAAGTTAAGTCTCATAGTGCTCAGAGCCATATGAACCATTTTGAAGTGTGTCCATAGCCATTTGCATGATGCTTGGAAAGCGATGATTTTTGCTGAATGTATTGAAAAGACGAATACATTTCATCAAATAATGAAGATGCAGCAGGATGGGGTTAAGTTACACTTCGCAACTCATGCTGATAAATGCATGTGCTGTAACTGTAGGCCATTTGATAAAAGTCCAGTCAGTCTTCTGAAGCGCAAGAAGCAAGACGTTCACCCACTCCGGGGCAAGCACGCATGTTCACAACTGAGGGAATACTGATGACGAGCATAGACTAATATGCAGAATATTGTCACATACATATCTTGAAGATGTGACAGGAGACTAAGAGAGAAAGAGCTTTGCAGATGACGTAAGAATATTTTAAAAAATTGCGACCTGATTACACGTTGTATTCCGAGGAACACCACCAGCACACTTGAACGCGGACTCTAAAAAATAGCGGCATGCTTGCGAAACCTCCCTGAGACACTTTACGCGCTTTTGTGGGAAACACCACATCCCTCCCTTGTCCTTGAGCACGAGCTGCTTCAGAAGTTATTAAGACTGGAACAAAAAAAACCTTTTTTTGTAATCAGTTGATGTTGGATCAAAATAAATAAATCCAATTGAATATGCCTTTCAATACACTCTCAAAAAGATCGCTGCTCATTAGTTTGGTTCAATTTTGCGGAGTATACCGCCAAACTCGAACACAGCCTCTAAAATCGTGGCACACTTGCGAAACCTCCCAGCTTTCTTCCCTGAGGCACTTCGCGCATACAAGTAAGAAATAGATCCCGAAACCGATGTTAGCTGCATTGTCCGATTTTACACGCCCAAGGCCGATATCTGGAAGTCAAAATAAATATCTCTGTTGCTCTTAACAGGACGCTCAATACTTTTTGAGTTTTAGCTGCTTGTTTGAAGGCGTTTTAGCTGCTTATTTGAAGGCACTCCCAGACACAGAAAAAAATTCTGAGTCTTACAGCTGCCGTGGTGTTGATCACTTTTCTGAAACGCCGAGTAGGCTTAGTTTATATTTGCTGCTGGAGTCAGGGACGTTAAGGCTCTTATTTTTTATTTTTCTCATTTTTCGAAGCACCCTAGTGTCTAAACACAAAAGGGAAAATCGGAATAATTACCTATCTTAAAGTTCATGACATGTTTCGAATCCCACAACAGATCGTGAAAAAAAAAGAGAAAAAAACAAGCACAAATGGAATTCAAGTACCTATTGTCCTACAGACGAGAAAAATAGCTGGAATTTCGGTGAATTTTCGATGTCCTACAACTGTTGGTCTGAAGATACTCTATAAAGCCAGAACAGCAGGTGGGAGATAGCATCCCGTAAACCAGAGGAGACTGGTTTGAGTGGACTTGTCTCTGAATACTCGAACAAAGAAGACATCACATGTCGCACAGACGTCACAAAACTTTCCGTAGATACCTTTCCTCTGTCTTGTTCGAACCAGTCTGTAGAGGCTCCTATGCCCTGCACAAAGGATGTCTTGTGACTCACTGACGTCATAGAACTTCCTGTAAATGTTACATTTTGACTGGTTCTTACTGAATTTAACCGAAAAACATGCAGCAGTCATATTGCACTGACAGTTAAACTCTGCAAAAGTGGTGTACAGATTATAAAATACGTGAATTACTGCCAGAGACACTTCCTCAATTACACTGTTCTGCTACTGTTGAAGAAAGCTTAAAGTTTTCAGAGTGAAACAGATCTCCAATCAGGCTATACCACCATAAACTATTGTACCACCATACCATATCGATGTAGTAAACACAGTTTGTATCTGGCACAATAGAAAATCATCACATCTGCATCCTGCACATAGCTATCGACCATACATATGCCGCGAAGACAGACAGATCTCAAAAAACGTGAGCACATGTGCCGTATATAGTCGCAGCATTCGAGGTCGGTCGGCCATACATGACGGCCAACAGTCATGAGTCAACTGCCCACCGCACTGGCCTGATGCGACGTCAGAGCCCCTTCCGCAGACCGTGGCCATTCTCCGAACTGGTGTACAAAGACTGGGCTGGTTTCACGGCACAAAGGAGTCCGTTGATGGTTAGATTACATTACATTAGATTTGATTAGATTAATTATTCATTCCATAGACCCATAAAAGAGGGAATCCTCCTGGGTGTGGAACATGTCAGATAAACACATTAGAAAAATGTAATTAGAAAAACTTGAGTTTCATTAATTTTAATGATTCTCAGTCAATAATCAGTAAAATTATGTACATGAATTAAATTTAAACTTCTAATATTTACAGGTTCAATACTTTCATCTGCTTTCATTAAATCCATCATTCAGACATTTGATAGTTTCTTGGCTATTACAACCAAGTATTGTCAAAAATTAAAGTAAATTATTCATTTCAGTGATCCTCAGTTAAGAACAGTCAGATTATGTACAAGATTTAAAATTAAACTTCCACTATTTACAGACTTAAGACTTACATCTGCTTTCCATACATCCATCATTCACACAGTAGGTGTGCTTGCTGCAGTGGTTGCTGCAACGAGCTGCGATCATCTCCAGACTCTGGGATTACAAGAACATATATATTTCCATGTGGTTTGTCATAATACCATACCATTTACGCGATAGTTCTCGATATCAAACGCACAGCAGTATGCTACCGATCGCTTGCACAGTATAACTCTGAATATAAAGAGTGGAAATTATACAGGGTAAGTCACCATTGCCTCCAAGAGTAACTCCGAAAGTATAATAGGAGTTGAAAAGTTTGTGGGAAAAAAGTTGCATGGGACAACGTGGGCCATAATAAGACGGTTTTGTGTTGTAGGTGGGGTCGCTTCAGAGATATGAAGGTCAACTTTTTTTATGAACTGCTATAGATTGGTACTTATTTTCTGATAGCGGCAATCCAGACGAATCCAACGATGTGTAACAGTAAGGTCTTTGAAGATCAACGAAGGTCACAAAGGTGGCAGAACGACCATTTACAGAAGGTGTTCGAAGTGATGACCAGTGCTATCAATGCAGTGCTGCAATCTTGTTATCACGGATTGGGTGGCATTCCTTAGCACATCGGCACTTTATTCGGAAGATGTAATCGTCTCAATAGCAATGATCTATTTTAAAAAAATCAGAATCGCGAAGACTATGTTATTATCACCCGGCATAAAAAGCTGTCTTGGTTCTGCAGGCGCACACAAGCAGCCTCGAATCAACGTCATTTCCGAACCGGGGCAAGAAGTTCATGGTGGCGACCTCCCCATGCCTCCCCCCCCCCTCCCCGAGATAGGACGTGAAAAATTTTAAAAGATCGTTTTTTTTTAATATGTTCATTTTATAGCGTACATCATTCTGAAGAGTATGATACATTAAACATATATGTCCGAGAAAATGTAAGACATGTTATTCGGTCGTAAGTGTGCCGAAGTGTAGTGCCACGCCTCTTCACACAGCATTCTTCAATCGCATGTCAACTGCATTTCGCTCTGTGGAATTCAAACGTTTTATGTTTTGTAGTGGAAGCCATCAAATCAGTATTCAGGACAACGAAAATTAAAATGTCCTATGGTGCCTCTCCTGCTCCCAAGCAATCAGTTTGAAATCCTATCACCTTAATAAAAGAAACTCACAATTAATACTGGGTGGGATTATTTGTGACTAGGATATTAAGAACTCTTCAGAAATTTGCACTCTCTATTGCCAATTAGCTAATAACTTCATATATACTAAGATGGTATCTGTTCTTTCGGACATGTCCGAAAGAACAGATACCATCTTAGTATATATATAGTTAAGGCTCACCGGCCACTTGACCATCTTCTTCTTCTGTGCGAAACAGATCCCGGGTTCGAGTCCCGGTCGGGGCACACATTTTCATCTGTCCCCGTTGACGTATGTCAACGCCTGTAAGCAGCTAAGGGTGTTCATTTCATTGTAATAACTTTCTCTTTTCTGTGACATAAAATTAAATATAGAAAACATAAAACCAGTAAAGAAAAGAGACAAAGTCAAATTCTGCCTTTGCTATTTTGAGGCGATCTGGGGCTAAACGTCGCGGCCTACAAGAGGTAGGGGGTCCGTCAGTAGTCTCAATATAATGGACGGTATCATGTCTTACCTCCTTAGGTGCTCCGGGTGGTCGCATCAGGGCTGGAAATCCTCGCAGCAGATCCGCGTACTCGCCATCCACTACCTGAATTACCTTGGCAGTATGGACAGCGGCATCTCGATGGAATTCGGAAGTTGTTAGGCCGATGGTGTTGTCGACCAGGCGAGAGTTCCTTATGTCAGGCAGCAGGTTGTAGTGGGCGAGGAAGTCGGCTCCGACGATTGGTTCGGCAACGTCCGTGGACGGTAAAGTACCACGCGAAAGCGCGCCGCAACCCGAGGTCGAGTTCCAAGCGCATCGTGCCATACGTCGTAATCCGGGAGTTATTAACAGCTATGAGGCACATGGGCGTAGATGGTCGCTTCTGACGTAGCATGGTTCGAGGAAAGATTGACAAATCGGAACCAGTGTCTACTAAGTACTTCCAGGTGGACCGTCGGTCACTTACAAACAGGGGCCTGGATGTCGGACAGCAACCGGAGGAGGCGCTCACTTCCGATCGCCACTGCCGTTTGAGTAGGCGCAGGGCGTCGTACACTTACGTGCTTGCTCGCCAAACTGGCGATGGTACCAACAGACTGTTTGTTCTGTTCCTCTCGTAGTCGAGGCTGTCGATGATCAGCTGCGTGAGCGACGACGGAATCGATGTCGGCTCCTGTTTTCCGTGTCGCGGCAGTGTAACAGCTCGCTGATTTGCCGTGATAATAAGTCCACTTTGTTGGCGAGAACATCATAATCCGCGCGCGAGACAGTTGTCGCCGCGCAGGCGCACGCCGCGGTGGCGGAGTTAACTATTGACGGGGGTCATTGCCCCTTGGATCTTAATTCGGCCACTGCATCTAAAGACGCGTCAGTCGGTGACACCACGATTGCCTTCACTGGTGGTGGTAACCGGCTGCTCCAGATCGTGTGCAGTAAGCTGTCCGGCACTGTACCTGTGTGTACTTTACTCCGCAGATGACGTAGGTACAGTGAAGGTTTCTTATAGCCGATGTCCTCTTGGGTAAGCACCTGCCGTATTCGTTCTTCTTGTGAAGCGGATATGAGCCGAATTAGTTCTGCTTTCAATCGGTCGTAGCTGTTCGTTCCCAGCGGGCTAATTATGATGTCTTGAACTTCAGCGGCGTACTGGTGATCTACACTCCTGGAAATTGAAATAAGAACACCGTGAATTCATTGTCCCAGGAAGGGGAAACTTTATTGACACATTCCTGGGGTCAGATACATCACATGATCACACTGACAGAACCACAGGCACATAGACACAGGCAACAGAGCATGCACAATGTCGGCACTAGTACAGTGTATATCCACCTTTCGCAGCAATGCAGGCTGCTATTCTCCCATGGAGACGATCGTAGAGATGCTGGATGTAGTCCTGTGGAACGGCTTGCCATGCCATTTCCACCTGGCGCCTCAGTTGGACCAGCGTTCGTGCTGGACGTGCAGACCGCGTGAGACGACGCTTCATCCAGTCCCAAACATGCTCAATGGGGGACAGATCCGGAGATATTGCTGGCCAGGGTAGTTGACTTACACCTTCTAGAGCACGTTGGGTGGCACGGGATACATGCGGACGTGCATTGTCCTGTTGGAACAGCAAGTTCCCTTGCCGGTCTAGGAATGGTAGAACGATGGGTTCGATGACGGTTTGGATGTACCGTGCACTATTCAGTGTCCCTTCGACGATCACCAGTGGTGTACGGCCAGTGTAGGAGATCGCTCCCCACACCATGATGCCGGGTGTTGGCCCTGTGTGCCTCGGTCGTATGCAGTCCTGATTGTGGCGCTCACCTGCACGGCGCCAAACACGCATACGACCATCATTGGCACCAAGGCAGAAGCGACTCTCATCGCTGAAGACGACACGTCTCCATTCGTCCCTCCATTCACGCCTGTCGCGACACCACTGGAGGCGGGCTGCACGATGTTGGGGCGTGAGCGGAAGACGGCCTAACGGTGTGCGGGACCGTAGCCCATCTTCATGGAGACGGTTGCGAATGGTCCTCGCCGATACCCCAGGAGCAACAGTGTCCCTAATTTGCTGGGAAGTGGCGGTGCGGTCCCCTACGGCACTGCGTAGGATCCTACGGTCTTGGCGTGCATCCGTGCGTCGCTGCGGTCCGGTCCCAGGTCGACGGGCACGTGCACCTTCCGCCGACCACTGGCGACAACATCGATGTACTGTGGAGACCTCACGCCCCACGTGTTGAGCAATTCGGCGGTACGTCCACCCGGCCTCCCGCATGCCCACTATACGCCCTCGCTCAAAGTCCGTCAACTGCACATACGGTTCACGTCCACGCTGTCGCGGCATGCTACCAGTGTTAAAGACTGCGATGGAGCTCCGTATGCCACGGCAAACTGGCTGACACTGACGGCGGCGGTGCACAAATGCTGCGCAGCTAGCGCCATTCGACGGCCAACACCGCGGTCGCTGGTGTGTCCACTGTGCCGTGCGTGTGATCATTGCTTGTACAGCCCTCTCGCAGTGTCCGGAGCAAGTATGGTGGGTCTGACACACCGGTGTCAATGTGTTCTTTTTTCCGTTTTCAGGAGTGTAGTTCAGGGGTCTCCAAACTACGGCCTGCGGGCCGAAAGCGGCCCACGAAGGTCGGCAAACCGGCCCCCGTTAGCTGGTCGGACATCTCCGGCATCCGGCCCGCCAAATATTTGAGGTGGTACCTATACTGTCTCTTAGAATTCAAACTTTGAATTGTCCCACACTTCGTCGTCTCACCTACTAGTACAGAGCATAAAACACAAAAAAAAAACTCGTGAGACACTCGCAACATAGACACAATCACGCAACAGAACTATATACTCTGGCTCTGCTACTCGCTACAAGATTACGTAACTAAACTTATTGTTGCGCCGCTTGAAATAACAATGCGTTGACATACTCTACCTCTGTTACGTCTTGCAGTAATAGTGTTGCTAACAATGATTTTGAGATTTCGTTAACTTTGCAGGACGCTTTCGTGAAGAATGTGCAGTGACATATTTGTTTGTCGGTGAAATTCGCCAGAATAAAATAAGTCAGAATTTCGATCAGGTACGTCCACCAATCAAAATTATGTAATTAAATAAAAATCGTAGTTCGTTTCAGTGCTAGCTATTCCCACAATCTTAGATTTTTGCGATTTCATCTTTCGTTTAGCCTTAAATCACGGTGATCATGGAGTGCTAGAGTGCTTTAATCCCACTAGATAGATCTTGGCCCTTGTGACTTCTTGAAGGAGTCAATGTGGCCCGCGGACTAAAACGTTTGGAGACCCCTGCTCTAGTTGGCTGACCACCAGCGCGAATTTCATGACGTCGACCGTGATACCTGCGTAGGAAAAATTTGCTTCGACTTGCGCAAACCACAGAGATGGATTGTGCGGCCGGAAGGGTGGTAGTCGCACCGCTAGACGCGCCACAGAAGTATCTGTCGGCTCTGGTGGATTCGCCATCTCAATTTCTTGCAAAGACTTCTCGTAAATTCAGCGTGCACGCAAGAGATCACGTCGGGGTCACCACCTTGTCGGTACCGGTTGTGCTCGTAGGCTGAATAAGAGAAGTAGGCTTGTCGCAGCTTGATGAAATAATTTATTAACGAAACCCTGCGGCCGATAACTCGTGCGAAGGCGTAAGAAAAGTTCAGTACGGTAAATTATTCTGTATCTAACACACTTGGATTCACGCTTTCGCCACGGAGTAGAACGCGGAACACAAATCAACAATCAAAGAATAAAACACAGAACAAATGTTGCTTGTGTATAGCGTCTCTGGCGTCCAGCGGGAAAGTTTCGCAGCACTGTACTTTCAAACACCCGAGCATGTCACGGCGGTGAACGCTGACAGAAGACGCCACAGTACACACTTATTCAGTCCTTAGGTCTCAGCATTTGTTTCTCTACTCTTGCTACAGCTTTCCACGGCATGCTTTCCTATCTGTGAAAGAATTTCTTACCTCGTCAAAATTCATCGAACGGTTTGCTACATGAAAAATCAAAATGTCGTTGTCTAATACTGACAAAGCTGTTCATAAGGACAGTACCCAAGAGTTACGTTATTTCTCGATTTAATTACGTCTATTTTGTCACTGTTCGCCACATAAAACTAAATAGGCCTTTCTAATACTGCAGCAGTTGCATCACACGTCAAATACGCGAGATTTTTTTGGTACAAATGGTCATTTTTATGTACCTCATTTACATGGATAACACGACAGAACATACTTCACCACATACGAATATCAAATACTTTTTAGTCCTACTATAAGTAGAAAGTTTTATGTTAGGAAATAATTTCATATTTCATTCAGACGCTCCAGTTTCCCAAGCATGAGATCGAAAAGTAGTCATATGAATTTTTTTATATAAATTTGGAATCGTCATATACTTCCATATAATTTGTGTTATGTCCTTGTTTCTTCGTCTTCCTCGTTCTAACAAACAGTCTTGTCATAACTAATTCTGTAACTGTTTCCACAATTTTCAGAATGTATCCTCCAGTTAACTTCACTAACCCTGACAGGATCACAGGTAAAGTTATCCCATGTTTATTCTCTGGTCAGGCATTATTAAGTTTTCCGTCTATTCCGTGAATAGAACCTCAAGCGGCTGCTAACAGGGGACTGTACTATTGGTAGTGTAGCGATCTGGCAAAAAATTTTCTGTCTTTTGTCTTTCTTAAAGACTGGGAAGATAATATTAATCTTTCGATAATATATAATATTTCTTATTTGCTATTCACGTTAGTCGTTTATTTCCACTCTGGTAATCTGAATCTATGGCTTTCACTAATAATTATAACAATGGTAATCATTCATACAGCCAGTCACATACATCAACAAGCAGTGATTTGTATTGACCCATTCGGATTTATTCGGCTCAGCGCACACAGCCCCATCCTCTATTGTCTGCGGGAAAGCTTTTTATTTCTAGATACGATGGAGATTACGATGACAGAGACATCATATACACTATACACACATTCAGAAAACAACTTACGATTCGTTCAGAAATCAACTTAGAATGTGTTCAAAAATGTTAAAAAACCAGTTAGGATGCTTTTCAAAATCATATGAATACTCGATAGACCAATGTGCACTAATCGGTTTTTTTTTGTTTTTTTTTTTTTTTAGAATATGAATTTAGCGCCCCCTGAAATTGCCACACTGGGCAAAATCCATACTAGCTTTATAAATAGAGATATGGTGTTGCTTCCAAAAGAAGTGGTCTTCCACACAATTACCATAACATTGAATACAGATGGTGATCAAAGGGGTGTGTATTATCAGACTGTAAGCACGTGTGAACGTCGTCAACAGTCTACGCGCGTAATAAAATCATGATTCCCACCGAATTTAGAATGTGATGGGGCTAAGGAACGTGGTATTGAGCCGATATTTGCCACACCGTCATGCCGCCACTAGATATTTCTCTTTCTTTCTTTCTTTCTTTCGCTACTGCCTTTACCCCGCATTGTGCGTAGGGTCGGCAGAGTTAAGTACGGATTTTGGCATGGTTAATTTTCAGGGGTAGCCGCATGCCCTTCCTGCCGCCACCCCATACCCCCCGGTACGGAATTAGTGTACTCCAGCTAGTGTAAATCGTAAAATAGTGCGAATGTGTTTCAGACTTCTGCGAGTCGTGTAACTGAGGCGGGACGTGGGGACTAGTCCGGTATTCACCTAGGAGGATGTGGAAAACAGCCTAAAAACCACATCGAGGCTGGCTGGCACACCAGCCGTCGTCAGTAATCCGCCGGGTGGATTCGATCAGGGGCCGGCGCGCCTACCCGAGTCCAGGAAGCAGCGCGTTAGCATTCTTTTTTTTTTTTTTTTAAGACGCTACCCTTTTTTTAATAATACTTTATTAAATTTTATTTGTTGTTCATTTTGTTCTTATTTTGTTCTTGTGTATTTATTTGGATTTGAACGCAGGTCTCCTGCCCACGTTTTTTTTTTTTTTTTTTTTTTTTTTTTTTTTTTTTTTTTTTTTTAGTCAATGTGCGAACAGTCACAGTTAACCAAGCCTGGAAAACTAAAACAGAATGAAGACGCCATCGAAGATATGAAACATAAATAGCATGAAAAGAAAGCTACCACGTCGTAGTGAGGCTTCCCAGCGACTGTGCCCACTGATAAGATTGTTCAATATATGGTCGTTTGCAGTTCGTTCTGACCTCATCTGCCACTGCCTGGAACATTCCAGCTACACGGCGGGCGGTGAAAGGCACTCCATAGGTAGTTTGCGAAGCACTGTCGATATCTGGTATGCCCGGAAATACCATGATGTCTTTCTTGCAAATAGAACCAGAAGTCAAGGAAATCCTTGTGTCCGTCACGACAGAGGTAATGGACTGCATGTCCACGTATCCAGGTGACAGAGTTGGTTCGAGTCTTGGGGTAAAATGTCTCATCCGGAAACAATAACGTGCGCGCAGATATATGCTCCGGCCTAACTCGCAAGAGATAAGCCAGCATCTGCCGCACTAGGTGCCAAACCGGTTCCGCTTCTCCACAGCTGAGGCGGTGCTCGTCAGAATCTACTGTATTACAACCCACACAATTGGGAGATTCTGTCATGTGGATATTGTAGAGACGTTCTTGCGTCACGAGCTTCCCATTAACGACGACGTACCATTGAGAAACAACATCGGAATCAAGCATGGCATCGTGTACAGTCTTCCACACCACGCGCCACCGTACGTCAGGATATTTTAGTTCGACCACATTTAGGGGGCGGTGTTGCAGCATGTCATGATATAGGCGTCGAGTTGTGGCCATTTGTGGTGTCGTGAGCGCGACACTGCAATAACTTTGTTCTAAATAGAACCGTCCTATATAAAAGAGGGGCGCTGGGATGTCCTGTAGTGGCACCGGCGCTCTTAGTGAAGCAGGACGTAGCGCCGTCAGAAGCAGACTCGTGAGGCTCGTAGGACAACGGCGCAGCAGACATAAATGTGAGCTAACATAGAGGGCAATGGCCCTATCATGGACGTTAACTAGGCCGAGACCACCTTTTTCCTTGGGGAGGGTAAGAGATACGTATCTGATCTTCAGTAACATACCAGCGGTGACGAAGTATCCCAGCGCTGCCATAATGCTACGAGCCAAGGGCTTCGGAATGGGTAGCGTTTGGGCGACATGCGGTATGCGGGACGCAAGGTATACATTGGCATAATACGCCCGCTGAACGATGTTGAGGGATCGCAAGCGCTGATTTGCAATTCCGGCCCGAATTTGGTTAAGAAGGCGTCGATAATTGAGCGTCGTCGCGCGTCGCATGTCGTTCATGAAATCTAAGCCCAAGCAGCGTACAGTATCACTGAAGCGTAAGGGGGCAATGTGTTCCTGCGGTAGCCCAATCCCGATGCTCAAGGCGACGGACTTGTCAACGTTGATTTGGCTACCAGAAGCCGTACCGTAGGTTTCAATCCATTCCAAAGCCGCGGCCATATCGTCAGCTCCTCGTATGACGATCATCAGATCATCCGCATATGCGGTGCATCGATAGATGGAGCCGCCGAACTGTATCCCAGTGACCCTGTCTCGGAGACCACACAACAAGGGTTCTAAGGCCAATGCAAATAACAATGTTGATAATGGACATCCCTGTCGTACTGATCGGCGGATCGGCATGGGTGCCGTCAGTCTTCCATTAACAAGAACTCGTGAAGTAGCACCACGCAGAAGGCGTGTCAACACTGTGATAAAGCGGTCGGGATATTCCATGCGCCGTAGAACGGCCGTGAGGAAAGTGTGGCCCACACGGTCAAAAGCCTGGCTAAAGTCGATAGACGCGAGGGCAGCCGGCAAACGTCTCACCCGTGCAAGGGAGATGAGATCTCTGTAACGACATAACGCAGTGCGGATGTTGTTGGGTCCCCCCAAGGACGTCTGATCGCCGGACAAGACGTGCAATAGTGTGCCGCGAATACGTTCTGATAGCAGCCTCGAAAAGATCTTGAAGTCGCTGTTCAATAACGTTAAGGGACGATAGTCGCGGACAAGATTCCGTCCCTTCGGCTTATGGATGGGGACAATCAGACCTTCCAAGAATGGTGCAGGCAATGTTATACCCGGGGACATCAATTCCAGGCAAATTTCAATCAAACACGGTAGCAACAGTCGTTTAAAGGCTCGATAGAACTCTAATGGTAACCCATCGATTCCTGATGATTTATGGTGAGCACCTTTACCAATGGCGTCGAGCACTTCCTCTTCTGTCACTTCTCCCAGTAAAGTCGGTACCATGTCTGGTGGAACTGTACCGTGGACATGTGCTGGAACGGTGTCTACCGTCGCCATATCAGGGAGCACTGCTGAATAAAGTTGAGCGTAATGCCCATAGAAGGCTTCTGCTATATCTGCTTGTTCTACCACATGTCGACCGTCGTCGGTTATCATGTCGGTTACCAGTGCCCTACGGCGCCTCCTGCGTTCCATGAGCACGTGGTGCATAGATGGCCTTTCTGATTGTATCATGTCTGGAGCACGCGACCGTATAACAGCGCCTTGTAAATGATGGCGTGCTAAGGAGACGAGCTGCGCTTTCGCGCGATTGACTGTGATCTGCCTGTCAGGTGAGGGCTCCATAGCAAGACATTCCCGTAGGACGGTGTAATAAAAGTTTTCCGTGCTCCTCCTCCATGCCGCTGCTTCCCGGCCGTAAGCCATGAAGGTGCGTCTAAGAGCAGGCTTCACACATTCAATCCACCAACTGAGGGTCGATCGGTAACGACCACGACGCCGTAAGGACGCGTTCCACGACTCTTCGACAGCACCTTTACATGCCGGCTCGTCCAGATGGGCGACGTTCAGTTTCCAGGGGGGCCTACTGCGCCACACACGTGCAGGTTTGAGGGCAATGGTGCAAATATAGGCTGTGTGGTCGGTGAATGCAGTGGGCCAGAGCTCTGCTCCTCTCGTCGCCGTCGAAAGGGTGCTTGTGACGTAAATCCTGTCCAACCGACTTGATGAATGGCTTGTATAATGGGTGTAACCAGGAGCTGGGCCGTGGATGTGGCGCCACGTGTCAATCAGGTGGAGGTCACGCACTAGCATTTCCAATTCCGCACACGGGACGTGATGTGGCTGCTGATCAGATGGATATAATGTACAGTTAAAATCTCCTCCGATCACCATATCGTCTATGTGGCCCATAAATAGACGCGTAATATCTTCCGAAAAAAAGCGGGCCCGATCTCTCCGTCTCCCTGATCCTGAAGGGGCATATACATTGATGAGTCGTACACCGTTGACAGTTACTGCCATGGCTCTTGCACTCGGTAAGTACAGTACGCCCGTAGCCGCCAAACCGTCCCGTAGCAGAACAGCCACACCACAATCGGTAGAAGAGGCGTGGGAGATGTGGGCGGTATATCCGTAGAAGTCAGGGAAACTAGCGACACATACTTCCTGTAAGAGGGCCACGTCGATGTCCGCCGCATCAAGCATGCGTTGTAGCATTGTCAGTTTGTGTGGTGCCCTTATCGCGTTGATATTGATTGTGGCAAGGCGAAAGGTGTGATGCCTAGCCTCTTCACCTAGGGTAGACGCCATGGCAATAAAAGCTAACCGCAAGAGATACCGGACCCACCAAACCCGTTACAAATTATGAGTCGTTCACGCTAGTAGTGGCATCCCCAATGCCGCCCCCTCCCCTGTCACCCGTGCCCTCTTCAGGAAGTTCCTCAACATCGTCCGACCACAGTGGGTGCAACACGATGCTGTGTGGCTGATCGGCACCTAAATCTCTCTCACGTACGTCGTCTTTGGTAGAGGTAGACGGATCGCCATCCATCGACGCGACCTGCCGCGTTTGTGGTGCAAGAAGTAACTGGGCACTCGTAGTATGGGCAAGTGAACCGTCTACACCACTTAGATCCTCAGCAGGCGCAGCATCCATGCTGTCTGATGAGATGTCACCTTCTTGACCGGCCGTGTGTAGGAGGCAATCGTCAGAAGGGGTCCGCCGACGTCGCTTGCGTCGTCGGGGCGAACGTTGCTTTCGAACGTGGACATCCGTATCCGAATGTGGGAGGCAATCCAGCGTCGTATCACGTTCAGCTAGGAAAGCCGCGGTCGGGACACTGTTCGCGTCCACGTCCATCGCGTTCTGAATGTTACGTTGCGTCTGGAGTCCGTGGGACTGTTGCTGCTGTTGTTGCTGTGGAGGGGGCGACATATGGGTTGGCACCGAGGGTCCTTCCTCTTCCTCCCTTGGTACTTCTGGCGTCGATGGATGTGTCTGATCGCCCGTTTCGTCCTCAACTATGGTGCGCATCGTCGTCTGAGCGTACGTGAGGGGCAGGATTGTCGTCCCCGTCGGGGAAACGGAGTCTCCCACTGGTATCTGCGTAATTCTACGTTGTAAGCAGCTCGATCGAACATGGCCTTCCTGCCCACATCCGGAACAGGTACGCGGTTGACCGTCGTACATGATGATTGCACGACAGCCACCGATGTTCAAATAGGACGGCACATGTTTCTTGAGCTCAAGTTTAATTTGGCGCACACCATTGTAGACCTTATACGTCGAGAAAGTTTGCCACTTTTCGGCAACGTGGCTGATAACATTGCCATATGGTCGGAAGGCGTCCTTGACAACTTCCTCTGGGACCTCGAAGGGGAGCTCAAAAACTCTTACAGTCCTTAGGCCCATGCCGTCACTGCACCGATATGCCCGTCAGAATGTTTGAATCGGAGAGAGTTCGAGTATTTAGAAACCACTGTCGCGCAGACCTCTGCACTGGTCATTTTAACATAAACCACGCTCGCCGTTATAGAAAAATGTATTCCGACGGCAGTCGCCGGATCTAAACGTAGATCGTCGCGTATGAACTGTTCTATTTCATAGGCTCGAGGACGTGCGTGATCTGGTTGGAAAGTAATTTTGATCGTATCGTGGCGCCATGTGTGTGCCATAATCGCACTGAACTTGGAACAAATACAACTCGCGCCGCGGGAAGATAAACACAAGCAAGCGCTCACGGTCGCGCACGGCGGGGCGCAGCGGACGTCCTCGCCCCACCGCAGCCGAAAGCAGACTGTTCTCGGCTACCCTGGGGGGTTAGATATTTCTTACACTACCAAACAGCATTTGCAATGCATTCTATCTCAACGCAATGTCAAAGGTTCTGCGATATATCCACAAACAGCATTTGCAATGCATTCTATCTCAACGCAATGTCAAAGGTTCTGCGATATATCCACTAGGCCATAGTCGAGTGAGGATGAGAGTTGATTGAGAATGATCACATACAGGAGTAGATGGTGTGGTATCTGCGATACACTTTAAAAAATCCAACGCTAAATTGAGGTCACGAGAATGTACAAAACCCTACGACCAAAACACTAGCTTTTCAGATCTATAGCATATGATTTCTGATAGATGTGATGTCCGTGATTTAGAATCAAGCCTCTCCATTCAATCACATGATTAGGTTGGATCCTGTGGCGATGTCTTTTTAATGATCATAGCCACTAGTGAATCATATTTGTAGCTCTCTCATATCTTGAAGAAGTAAACTTTTTCGAATCTGTCTGCTAAGGACCCCTTACAGCAAAACTTCAATGTAATTTTAAATAGTCCCTCTGCATCTTGTAACTACTCCTCAGTCTCCGCCCTGGCCTCCCTACATCTTTGTCCATGTGATTGACCCAATTTAAGTCAGAACTGAGCAGAAGTCAGTGAGTGCTATATCTACCACCTTCTGCAACCTGTTGAGAAACAGGGTGAGCTGAGTTAATGCGACAGGACCATGTTCTGACCACTCGGTGGAAAAGGGAATATGTTGTCATAGCTCTGTCAAATGTGTCCATTGTGTGACGTCAGCAGTAAATGAATCTTTCTCCTGCAACACTAGGCAGTAGAGAAGACAACACCAGCAGTTAGTCGGTCGGGGTGGCCGAACGGTTCTAGACGCTGCAGTCTGGAACCGCGCGACCACTACGGTCGCAGGTTCGAATCCTGCCTCGGGTATGGATGTGTGTGATGTCATAAGGTTAGTTAGGTTTAAGTAGTTCTAGCTTCTAGTGGACTGATGACCTCAGAAGTTAAGTTCCATAGTGCTCGGACTCATTTGAACCATTTTTGAACCAGCAGTTACAGGAACTGGAAGAAGGACGAGGATTTTGCTATCGCTTTGTGGTGCATCTCCAAATTACATACAGGTATTACAGTCTGAAGAAGAACTGTGTCCCTCAGCGTGCATTCGCATCTGACACCCAAATATTCTATCCCTGCTATTTTGTACCATCCAACAGAGAAAAACTACAAACTATAAATCTCTACTCACATCATCCAATAGAGAATTCTATAAGATTTTACTGCATCTCTCTCTCCTGATATGTCAGAAACAAATACTGCCTGTTTGCTGGCATTGAGCATTTGTGGGGATCCTATTAAGCATACAGGTATTGATCCATTGCAGAAGGTGGCCAGTGATTGAAGTCGCTTGAATAGATCAGTGTAAAGTTTCATGACCTGTATCGTAGAGGGACCATATCCCACAGACTATCAGTCACAAGAGAGTGGTCCCTGTGTTGTTGTTTGATATACTGCTCCTTTTTCTGCTGTAACACATCCAACCAGTGATTGACTACAGCTTTGTACACTGCCATACATTTTGTTTTTTCCACCACCACTTCGAGGTTTGTGTCTGGTTATAAACTGACATTAACATGTTTCGATCCATTGGCTCTCACAGAAAACGACATCACGCAGTGTAAATCATGCTGAAATAAAAGACAGATGCAGAGTTTCTTATTTACCAAAATGTAGAAGACATCATGACATATGGAAGAGTTTTGCGGCGCTGTGGAGGATTTCCAAACAGCTGTCTGAAGGTGATTGATGGCTTCTACATTTAAACTCATCTTTCACAGTGACAGGCTAACAGATGTCTTGGTGTTCCATTTCGATTCATTCCTCATATTGTATCATGTACGTGACCACTGTTTTGGTGTTGGCCATCCCTGGAAGGTGTTGCTCCTACCACAACCCTCTCTCCATTTCAAACAAGTGAAGTCAGTCATTCATCATGTGGTAATCAACAGTGTACCAGCGGACAGATGGGATGGAAAAGACGTGGTTGATATGAGACAATGTAGAGTAATATGCATCACAATTGAGAGTGCAATCAATTTTAGCAATTTTTCCGTAATTGCAACACCAGTCAATGACATGGCAGCATGCTTCCCAGTATCTGTATCATCGCTAAACCACGCTCCACTACTTGGCGAGTACTATATACTAGATTGCGAATGTAGATAGATGTCTGTACAGTACATTCATTGCCGGCCGCGGTGGTCTCGCGGTTCTAGGCGCGCAGTCCGGAACCGTGCGACTGCTACGGTCGCAGGTTCGAATCCTGCCTCGGGCATGGATGTGTGTGATGTCCTTAGGATAGTTAGGTTTAAGTAGTTCTAAGTTCTAGGGGACTAATGACCACAGCAGTTGAGTCCCATAGTGCTCAGAGCCATTTTTGAGTACATTCATTCATTGTTGATTGTTAAACATACATATACCGAAATATACCAGACAGCATCCTATACCAATGTAGTTAGTTTATCTACATATTTCTAGAACTTAGATTATAGTAGGATTACAACTCCTCATCTTTCCCTATGCTGATGGGGGTCACAGAGCATTCTTGCACTCTTAGGATAAAGATGGATACTGAAAGATCTCTTCCTATTACTTTGACCATCCTCCCTGCAACACTGTCACCAAGTTAATTTGCACCCGAATGGAAGTAGGAGGCTGCTATATGTGCTACATTCCATGTGTCATGAAGGAACAGAGTGAGCCGGGTCCATAACTGCTGTTTAGTGAAGACCGCGTCCATAACTGCTGTTCAGAAAAGACTGTTCCACGCCTATCTTACTCACAGCACCCATTGAAGTGCACAAGATCTCTCCAGATGCGTGCTTTTCGAGAGGTTAGCACCCCTTATCGGTGTATAGAAGATATGAGAGTGTTGTGATGATATACACTGAAGAGCCAAAGAAACTGGTATACCTCCCTAAAATCGTATAGTCCCCTGCAAGAATGCAGAAGTGCAACCACACAGTGTGACATAGACTCAAATAATCTCTCAAATAGTGCTGGAGGGAATTGACACCATGAATCCTGCAGGGCTGTCCGTAAATCTGTAAGAGTATGATGGGGTGGAGATCTCTTCTGAACAGCATGTTGCAAGAAATCCCAGATATGCTCAATAATGTCCATGTTTGGTGGCCAGCGGAAGTGTTTAAACTCAGAAGAGTGTTCCTGAAGTCACTCGGTAACAATTCTGGACGTGTGGGGTGTCGCATTGGCTCAAATGGCTCTGAGCACTATGGGACTTAACATCTGAGGTCATCAGTCCCCTACAACTTAGAACTACTTAAACCTAACTAACCTAACGACATCACACACATCCATGCCCGAGGCAGGATTCGAAGCTGCGACCGTAGCAGTCTCGCGGTTCCGGACTGAAGCGCCTATAACCGTCCGGCCACCGAGGCCGTCGGATGTCGCATTGTCCTGCTGGAATATCCCAAGTCTATCAGAATGCACAGTGGACGTGAATGGATGTAGGTGATCAGACAGGATGCTTACTTACATGTCACCTGTCAGAGCTATATCTAGACATATCAGGAGTTCCATATCAGTCCAACTACATGCATCCCACACCATTCCAGAGCCTCCACCAGCTTGAACAGTCCCCTGATGACATGCAGGATCCATGGATTCATGAGGTTGTCTCCACACCCATGCATGTCCATCCCCTTGATACAATTTGAAACGAGACTCGTCCAACCAGGCAACATGTTTCCAGTCATCAACAGTCCAATGTCGGTGTAGAATGACCCTGGAGAGATGTAAAGCTTTGTGTCCTGCAGCCATTAAGGGTACATGAGTGAGCCTTCAGCTCCTAAAGCCCATATCAGTAATGCTTCATTGAATGGTTAGCACGTTGACACTTGTTGATGGCCCAGCCTTCAAATCTGCAACAATTTGGCGGAAGGGTTACACTGAAAGATTCTCTTCAGTTGTCGTTGGTCCCGTTCTTGCGGGATCTTTTCCTGGCCGCAGTGATGTCAGAGATTTGATGTTTTACCAGAGTTCTGTGCCAGACACTTGTTGTCTTATATAGGCGTTGCCGACTGCAGCGCCGGTTTCTGGCTTTTTACATATCTCTGTATTTGCATGCGCATGCCTATACCAGTTTCTCTGGCGCTTCATTGTATAACAGATGGTTTAGAAGAAAACTGTGGTTTTATACATGATGGAGCTCCAAACGAACGGAGTTTGGAGCATTTTTCGTAAATCAACTGCGCTATTAATTCTAAAGTATAGTTCTAGTGTCTGGGGTCAGTACCTAGAAGGTATTCATAAGAGAGAAATGATCATGGAACATAAACACATGTACTCTAATTCAGGACATAAATGTCCAACAGCTGATGTACATCTACTCTCAAGTTCTCTATCTCACTGACTGCGGTGACAAACTTTAAGAAGATAAAATTATTTCCTTGTACATCAAAGACAAAAACGTTAAGTGTTTGTGTACATGCACAATGCAGCTTTCCAAAGGTGATCATGGTTAGAAAATTATACTATGGTCCCATCACATATTACATAACCGTCAGCAATGCAGAGTGCCTCTTACAAGGAAACAGACAAACACCTAGCAGCACTGTTTGAGATGTGGAATTACACGCCTTGCTGCCACTAATTCTGTAAACAGGACACCTGTCAAGCAGACATATACACAGGACACTGCAATACCTCACAAAAACCTGCTACTAACTTAGAATCATCGTAGTTATGAAACTGTAGACTCGATTTATGCCCAAGATGTGGCAGGGGAATGGAGTACGTCGCACAAATGTTCATGCATCTAGAGGAGGGTGCTAAAACAGGATTTCCATCGATTGACATGTTTCATCATCACACATGAGTTGGAAGTCCTCTGATGACTGTGGTATGGAGACGTTTGCTGTTAATGATTGCATGTAGATAGTGCTCTAAGTCACACACAGAACACGCAGTTGTATACGAGTCAAAAGCAGGTTATGTCACACAACTAATGCACCCTGACAGAACAATGGAACATCTCCTTCTCTCTCTACAGTGCATTATCAGTCTACCATTAAACCATATCTCGTTACAACTCCATCTCATCTGATCAGTTCATCCACTTTCTATCATCCCTTAAGGCTGATGCAAGTCAATTCAGATGCAGGTTAGTCTCTTTTTCAGAAAAGCATCGAAGACAGCAGTCAACTTTCATATATCACTATTACCTCAATAGACACACAGTAGAATGTTATTAAAAAAGCCATACAGCAACTGCTTTGTGAGGTATTTGTTAGCTGACGCCGAAAGCTTGTGGTTGGTGGAGAATATAGAGAAACACATGGTAAATAGTGTTTATTAGGGTTTAAACCATCTAATCAGTCTTGCACAGGTGAAACGCGATCCTTTCTGTAGTTGTAAACTGCAGTCCCTCAGCTGGTAATATAACGCTCTTAAACTAAGGACACTTTATAAAAATCTATAAGGTGGTTGCCGATAACTTTGGGGTCACACCTAGGCTTGTGATCTAACACATATATACAAATTTATTACTCTACATTTGGTGGTCATCCACTTTAAACATTCTGTTTAAGCCGTCATGTCACTGTCGACGAAAAATGACTATACCCATGGTTCCCGATGCTTGCATGTCAATTTTTTCTCGTATTCTTGTTTCTGCCTAGTAGCCATTCCCATATACAAGAATTGTCGTACCCCAAGAAGAAGACATGCAAGTACTCCCTCAATTTTCCCGCATTTCGACGTATTTTTTCCTCAATTTATACGTATTTTCCATCATTTTCGTAATTTTGTCGATTTTATGTCACTTCTGCCCATGCGATCATGACACCACTTCTCGCCAGGGGTCACCACCTGAGGCCTAGCCCTTGTGTCACTCTGCTCACATGTCTGGAACAGGCATCGAAGGGGGAAAAACATAAGTGGTCTTTATATATACATATATAAAGTAGAGACCATACTAACTAGGTAAAGAAAACCCTACTACAGCAGCTGAGCATGCAGATTGTCCAAGTCATCTTCTCATATGATGGGGAGTAGTGTCCCGAGTCTACACAGACTGGAGACGGAACATCCCAGCTAGGTGGAGGTTCCATGAACAGTGAACCCAGACAGTTGGCGAAACAGGACCAGTATTTCACTCAGCACAGTAGGTCCACATGTTTGTCCAGCAGGAAGGACCAGTAATCTATCACTTCTTTGACACCATCGTGTAAGAAATAGTACAGCGCCATTCCTTTAATGCAAATGACTGCATTTGTCCTGGGAGCTTGGAAGTGGACGCCATCGCTGTGGGATAGGGCGTCAAAAACGATCGACATGGGCAGCTGTCATAATAGGGTTAACAATCGTTGTATGGATACCCACCATGCACCCACCATGCCACATGTCAACCAGTTTGCATCAGAATCAATTATTATGTAATCTAGAAACAAAGGCATATCAGCCAAATGGATGGCATACAGTAATTGGTGATTAGGGAATTTGTCATTCACTACCAAGTAACACATAGCCTGCACTTCTACCTTTCTCCCATCTTACAGCAGAGGGGCATCGTTCAACCATGTTGGTGTGGTGGTTCCTCTGTAATTGGCGATAATTATCCAGCAGATAACTATAGTCAGAGAGGAACGTTTGAGTATGACTGAGTGGCGGTGTAATATGATCGACAAGAACTGGAGGGTTCAATAACTCAGGAGCCACTTTCTCGATCATGATGCCTGTCAGGCTGATATGCTCAGAATGACACAATCAGTGCTTTGTTCCAAGAAACAGTGCCTACACTCTGTTCCTGATATTGGTCAAACCTGCACCACCTTCATGTGAGGGCAATATCCAAGTGCCTTAACGAATTTTGAGAACAAGGTCAGCATGCACAAAATGCCCAAATGCAGCTTGTAGCCTTGTAGCATTTGCAATAGGCATCAGCAGCACTTGCGCGAAATTGTTTAATTTTGGAGCTAAGTAGACATTAATGTACTGTGTCCACTGCAACATGTCCATCATGGGTAGCGTGTGGTGTGGGACCAGTGCACATAACTGTTTTAACAGGTAACGATATGTGACCACTGCAGTGTGTTGAATATAGCCATGAAATAGTGCCCCAAACATTTGAGTGTGGATACTTAAGTAATGGCCACTGCCGTTCCTGGGGCCAGCCCCCTGCCCACATCCCCATTTCGTCTTCTGCAGATTGATGATAGCATCCGCCATTGTTCTGTGTTGTTGAAGCCATTGCAACACTGACTGTACACCATCCCCTGACCTGGCTGGGAAGATGACATCTCAGCAACTGCACAACAATGGAACTTAGCATCCATAAACAAACCCCTTCCAAGTGTCAGTGAAGGCCTTGCAGAAAGGGCTTGAGAGCTACTGCAAATAAAGTGGCGGACAAGGGGTATCCTTCTCTCACGGAGAACTCGATAGAAATGCGTTCTGACTGATAACAGTTCAACATTACCCTTGAATGTTCTCTCCATGATTCAAAGACGGGACTCCACCTACAAACATGTGGGAGAGGCCCTTGCGTTCAATGACCACATGCAGAAAACCACGACTGATGCTGTTGAATGCACTTCGAAATCCTCTGCAACAAGGGCGCCCCAGAGTTTGGGGGCTGATACTGGTGTGATCACGTCCCTACACGATCCCAACACCGTGCAGACATTGCTCTTTCCACCAAGGCACATTCGATCAGCATGTTCTGCATCCTTGACTGTGGAGTGCAGATGTGCATGGAGGATACACATAAAAAGCTTATAGTCAGCATTTAACAAAATCAGGGTTCGATAGTGCTGTGGGCTGCACCCGCCATGAGGTTTAGGCACAGGGATCATGATACCTTCCATAAATGTGGTAGGTACTCTGAGTGTGTGTCATAATTGCCTTATACATTCGGATGAATGTTGCACCACAAGACCAGAGAGAGAGCAGTAAAACTAAACTGGGAGTCAATCAGGCCAGATGATTTATTCAACACACCACACTTCAAGGCCATATCCAATTCATCCCAGGTAATGTCTGCCAGAAACATGCTATCATCCTGCATAGCCTTGGTTGCTTCCACATTGTGTAGCACATCTACCAATCCTATGTCACTCATTGGGTCCTTGACATACAAGTTGTGGTAGTATTGGTGTACACTGTTTGTGTTTATGACACAGCTTGCCATCCTTCCATTGTTTTGACTGCCTTGATGAGCATGTGCTTGCCCAATGTCTTCCTTGTACTACATAATGCAGCGATGCTCATTCATAACGGATACTATCTTGTAGTCTTGAAGGGACTCTGACATCGCCCAAATGCTTTGATGTGTTGGATGGCCTGTTGACAGTCAGGCATTGGTAGTTGTACTGCCAGTTCCCTTAATGTTGTGTTATAAAATTCTGATGTCATCTGTTGTCAGCCTGACTTATCTCTGCCATAGCCAATAAATGCCCTGCTTTAAGGCATGTTTGATACAGCCAATCCTCCACAGCAATATGGAACTGTAAGCTCAAAGGTGCCATTGGCATCAACGCCAAGTATCCTCACTCTCACTGCAGCTGGTCTCATCGAGGGGGTGGGAAATGTTTAGTTTCCATGGTCCTCTACTATGTCTTGTCTGTTGCTGCAACAAGGAAATGGTGCAGATATAAGCTTGGTGCTTAGTAAAAGCCATCAGTCATATCTCAGTGCCAACTGTCACCACATGGAGCCCTAGTGATTCATACATCCTGTCTAGGTGACTAGCTGGATCGCTGTTAAGGTACATGGATCTATGATTGTCTCCATGTTGTAGGGTCCAGGGGTCTTGTAAGATGATTGTCCCATACCAGTGTGTACAATGCTGGGCATGGGACAAAGTGTAAGTATTGGTCCTCAGGCTGCAGAAAACAGTTGAATTTACTGCCCACTTTGATATGCTCTGCGTTTCCTTGAAACAACGGGGTCACCTCTTCATAGTAGAAGACACCTCTTCTCAGCACTTCGACAAACCTGGTGGCACATAAACATTCACCAATGGACTGCACCAACTGTAAGTGCAACACCATGTGTTGATGGAATATAAGTCATGTCTGATGCCTCGATCCTTCCCTTAACAGTATGGCCATGTCGCCACTACCATCACCAGCCAGTAAACTATAAGTGTCACAACCACAGAAGTCAAATCTTATGTCAGGTCTCACCTCTTGAGGAAACCAATATCTACGTCCCCCCACCTGTAACATACACCTTAACATTTGGACCGTAACTGGAGTGCGAATACATTAATGGTACCTACGCAGTGTACTTGTGACATCACAGTTAATTAGTCGGACTCAGAGTGGTCATGGCATCACTGTGACTGTGGACTGACCATCGTCCAACCACCTGGGCAGTTAAAACACGAGTTAGAGGTCACCTTGCATGTGGGACCCATCTGATGCAGCATCATCAAGGGACATCAGTTGATCATCTGTCTCCTGCATCACATTGTCTAGTTCCACTTCAATAGCCAAGTCTCCCAGTAAGTATTAAGTGACAGATTCTACTGGTTGATGAAAGTTAAAAGACAAATCATAAAATTTGAGTCATATCAACCTTGAATATAACCAATTAAATAAATAAATAACCTACATAAAATTTGACCACATAATAAGTCACCTCAACCATAATCAAAATACTTTGATGAATAATAACCTAATTTCCAAGGTAAATATCTAACAAATTAAGTTGAAAGGAAAGGTATAAATCATACAGAACCAGCAAATCTAACGAAAGATAACATATGCAAAGAAAATAAGTTATGAGATAAATCAAATTTAGAAGTAATATAACCTAAATAAGAGCCTAAAACAACAATTTGGAATATTATTGAAAGGGAAACAGGGCAACCAAGAGTACAGGAAGACTTTTGTGCCATAAAACTGAATGACAAGTGTACTAACAAACAATCAGAAATGGAAAATATTTTCAATAATCATTTTTTAAATGTTGCGGAGAAAATAGGATCTAGATATTCACTAGAAGAGGCAAGACTACTAATAGAAGAGGCCATACCTGTGCAGTTTGAAACAACTGTATTTCCACCAACCTCTCCCTCTGAAATCAGTAAAATAATAAACTCACTGAAAAGTAAAAGCTCTTATGGAATTAATGGCATTTCCAGCAAGGTACTTAAAGCTTGTTCCCCACAGATAAGTAGGATTCTCAGCCACGTATGTAATAGCTCTTTTGAGCAGGGTGTTTTCCCCGATAGACTGAAATATGCCATTGTAAAACCATTGCATAAAAAGGGGGATACATCAGATGTCAACAACTACCGCCCAATCTCTCTTCTGACAGCTCTGTCAAAAATTTTTGAGAAAGTAATGTATTCAAGAGTAGCCTCCCATAGTTGTAAAAATAAAGTGCTAACAAAATGTCAGTTTGGTTTTCAGAAAGGCTTTTCAACAGAAAATGCTATATACGCTTTCACTGATCAAATATTAAATGCTCTGAATAACCGGACATCACCCATTGGTATTTTTTGTGATCTCTCAAAGGCCTTTGATTGTGTAAATCATGGAATTCTTTTAGATAAGCTAAATCATTATGGTTTGAGGGGGACAGTGCACAAATGGTTTAATTCATACTTAACTGGAAGAATGCAGAAAGTCGAAATAAGTGGTTCATGTAATGTTAAAACAACAGCTGATTCCTCAAACTGGAGGGCTATCAGGCACGGGGTCCCACAGGGTTCGGTCTTAGGTCCTTTACTGTTCTTGGGTTGGGTTGGGTTGTGTGGGGAAGGAGACCAGACAGCGAGGTCATCGGTCTCATCGGATTAGGGAAGGATGGGGAAGGAAGTCGGCTGTGCCCTTTCAAAGGAACCATCCCGGCATTAGCCTGGAGCGATTTAGGGAAATCACGGAAAACCTAAATCAGGATGGTCGGACGCAGGATTGAACTGTCATCCTCCCGAATGCGAGTCCAGTGTCTAACCACTGCACCACCTCGCTCGGTTTACTGTTCTTGATATACATTAATGACTTACTATTCCACATTGATGAAGATGCAAAGTTAGTTCTTTTTGCTGATGATACAAGTATAGTAATAATATCCAAAAACCAAGAACTAAGTGATGTAATTGTAAATGATGTTTTTAACAAAATTATTAAGTGGTTCTCAGCAAACGGACTCTCTTTAAATTTTGATAAAATACAGTATATACAGTTCCGTACTGTAAATGGCACAACTCCAGTAATAAAAATAGACTTTGAACAGAAATCTGTAGCTAAGGTAGAATTTTCAAAAATTTTAGGTGTGTCCATTGATGACAGGTTAAACTGGAAGCAACACATTGATGGTCTGCTGAAACATCTAAGTTCAGCTACGTATGCTATTAGGGTTATTGCAAATTTTAGTGATAAGAATCTCAGTAAATTAGCTTACTATGCCTACTTTCATTCACTGCTTTTGTATGGCATCATATTCTGGGGTAATTCATTGCTGAGTAGAAAAGTATTCATTGCTCAAAAATGTGTAATCAGAATAATTGCTGGTGCCCACCCACGGTCATCCTGCAGACATCTGTTTAAGGATCTAGGGATCCTCACAGTAACCTCACAGTATATATATTCACTTATGAGATTTGTTGTTAATAATCCAACCCAGTTCAAAAGTAATAGCAGTGTGCATAGCTATAACACCAGGAGAAAGGATGATCATCACTATGCAGGGTTAAATATGACTTTGGCACAGAAAGGGGTAAATTATGCTGCCAAAAAAGTCTTTGGTCACCTACCAAACAGCATCAAAAGCCTGACAGATAGCCAACCAACATTTAAAAATAAATTAAAAGAATTTCTAGATGACAACTCCTTCTACTCACTGGCTGAATTTTTAGATATAAATTAAGGGAGGAAAAAAAAACAACTTAAACATTAGTGTCATGCAATATTTTGTGTAATGTAATATCTTGTACAGACATCTTTTATTAACCTGACACATTCCACATCATTATGAAGTGTCGTATTCATGACCTATGGAACAAGTATTAATCTAATCTAATCTAATCTAATCCAACAGTAACTGTTAAAGGTTTCAAATAATAAGGTAAAGCAATTATATGAGGACTAGGGAATATTCATCAAGGTAAAAGGCTACGACCAAAAACAGTAACAGATAATAAACCAATTACACCAAAGGAGATGTATTAACCGTTATCATTCAAAGAAAAACTTGAGTAAAAACTACTGTCACCAGACAATGAATAATAAAATGAATGAAAATAGTAAGAATCTGTTAAATTTGTACAAAAAAGGAAAAAATCAAACAATTAATTCATCTCAAAAAAACCATCTCAAGAATTAAAGCCTTTGAATAAAATCCAGGTAAAAAGGGTATATCACACAAAGATAAACTAGAAACACTAAAACAAACAGAAGTTAAAGGTATAAAATTCACAATAGAATCCATAAAACGAATATCCTGAGAATACTTTAAATTATGAGTTATTGACCCTGCACATATAAGTAACAATGGCTTTGATAAAGCATAAACTAATAACTGAAAAAAAACACATTTTTGGTAATCTATTGCCAAAATTTTTATTTATAAACCAAGTTTCCTAAAGTAGAAACACCAATAATTTTTTCCAAGTCAAACTCAAAATTAGTCCCTAAACCAGTTATAAACATAGTTATACAACCTAATAACAATAAAAATCAACCACAACTATAAGTTTCTAATATTGGACTAAAACAAATTAATGAATAAACCCCAGCAGTAACAAGAGTAGAAGAATGAACCAAAGCAGAAACAGGAGTAGAAGCAGCAATAGCTGCAGGAAGTCAAGAAGAAAAAGGAATCTGAGATGTTTTAGTTATAGCCACTAAAACAATCAATAGAGTAATAAGCTATATTTCAAAAGAACTTGAAGTAAGTGATGGTTGCATTTCTTTAAAAAAGTTTACTCAAAATTTGTCATTACTAGACCAAATGGCAAAATATTGCCCAATCAGGTCACCTGGGCAGTATTTAATTATTAACACCAGTTCAGATACTAAATGATAGATTGAGGTTTGTGAAGAGCAGAGTGGGTATGCGATAACAGCACATTCTATTGCTCATTTCTAAAAGAGTTTTTCAGCAAGCTGCTTGAATTTGTCTGAGCCAGCTGAGTCCTATCCCCCACCCCTCTCTTTCGTTCAAAATCTATTTATGCTCTTGAAAATATTTGCTGAAATCCTTGATCATTGAAGGAAACTGAAGAATTTTAATGGAATGAAAGTTCCTTTACTAAAATTTGAGACTGAACTGGGGAAACTGTATTATCCTCACCAATCGTCCGACAACCAAGTAATACATGAAACCAATCCAAGTAACATAAACATGGCTTTATTCCTAAACCTCTGAACAATAACAGCAATAAGCCTCATGGGAGTCCACACAGTATGAGACATGAAACAACTGTTGTGAACAGCACAACTGGATGAACTTAATGGGTCAATTAGCACTGCTCTGTGCATATATATGTGCGAACCGCAACCCAGGTGGTGCGGCACAGACCATGCTGCACACACACCTCCCACAGGTGGCCTCCAGCAGCTAGGCTGCGCTGATGCATTTGGCAGCCGGTTAAAAGAAACACATCTGGTGACACTGCACTGTGCACTCACACACACTAGTAGTGGGATACAGCATACTCTTATTTGATATCATACTGGAAACAGTGCTACTACAATTTTGTCAGAAGCATGTGGAAACAGTAGCACACAGTGCCACTGCCATATCACTCATCATTCCATCTGTTGTAGCATCACTTTAGTTGCTTATGGAAACCCAGCTTTACTTTCTATATGCAAATCAGTTGCTTGCAGTTAGATTTGAGTTGTTATTTAAAGATCTTGTACTCCTTCTCAACACTTTTCAGTTAATTAAGTACATATATATTATTTTCACAGGTGGGTAGCTTAAAATTCCTTCCTTTTGCAGTTAGCTTAAATGCAGTACTCTATCATAATAGTGTAGAGCCAAAGATATTATGGATTTCCACTTTACAACATATTCACTATTCCTCTGTTAATTATTTTTCAAAATCAGCAATCATCCTATTGATATTTCGGATAGCACAAATGGGAATAAAGGTTCCAGATGCTATGTACTTTCAGAAATCCAAACACTGTGAATACTTTTATCATTGCAAATAACTTCATCTAGATTTATTTTCGCCACAGAGTGCAATATATGTCACAATTAATTTGTGATCCTACAAGTATGTTAATCAAGTGTGGCTTGAACAAAACTGAATGGAGACCATAATGAACATTTTCATTACATCTAATCATATGTTAGAATTATTTTTTTTTTACATTATTATAATAATAGTCACAGAAATGACATGCAGCCTTGGGCTTCCTCTTGTGATATATAGTCATCAATTCACTGAAAATGTCATCTGGTGACACAATATCCCCATCCCACATGAAAATCTGCCACTGGCCCCCATCCCCATCATTGTGCTGCTCATGTAACAAAGAAACATGCAACAAACACTCTGCAGTTTTTAATATTAAATCATGCTGCAGTAAAAATTCATTAAGATCCATTAAAATTGTAAACATTTATTACCACATACTGTGAAGCCAGTAAGAATACTGAGTGGTACATTCTGTTATGATGTCTCCTTGAAAGAGGACAACTGTTGAAAACCTTTGCTCCAGTCAAGTGTGCACTCCTTGCACAAAGCACAGCTTCTCATTCTCTCTGTGCAGATCACTCTTTCTCATTGTGTTGTGATCATGAACTGCACTGTTACTCTGAAACATCCCTATATTTTCAGTGACAAATTGCATGAGATAAAAAATATATTGTTTTGGTGTTGTAATAATTTTGAGTTTCAAAAAATTTTTTATTCATGAAGCTCTTCGATACAATCCACAAATAATTTTTACAGCTCATTTCTGGCAATTGCTAACGTCAGTTTACACAAAAATATACTGCCACCCACAACCACTGAATGAAAATCCCCATGGTCAGCACTTTTACAATATAAGATTCTCCATGCATAGTGACAACATGTAATCCATAAATATCAGAACTCAATCTCTTACAGAGGTCTAAAATATGAGAAGACCAGTTAATTTTCTTATCTCTTTGCATGCCAAAAAAATTTCCCACTTCTATTCTTTTATTAGCTGGTTTCCACATGTCACATATATTTCTCTCTTTTTTTCTGTTTTTATTCACAACAGAATAAAATTGATCTCACTAGAATTTAGTGAATGCACATTTGCACTGAAGTTATTAATCACTCCCAAGAGTGTATAGTTAATCCGTTCCTCGAATCTATCATCTGATCTCCTGCTTACAAAAATTGTAGGTCATTTTAAAGATAAAGAATAACAATGGGCCAAGAATTGAGCTCTGGGACCCTCCACAACAGATGGAATTCTATCCAGATTGAGCAGAGATGTCACGTACCCTATCTGAGCAGTTTAATATTGTTTTTTGTTTTCTATGTTGGAGATACAGTTGTAACCAATTATCTGCAACACCCTAAATGTTTCATGTAATTTACCTTCCTCAAAGTGTATATGGCGATCAACACAGTCAAAAGGTTTTGATAAATCAAAAAAGGCACCAACTGCCATCATCTTCTCTTTCAGAAATTCAAGAGCATCATTTGCAAGTCCTATAAGAGATTTCATTGAAGGTGAATGGTGGTGGGGTGTGAGGTCATTAAGAATGAGCAGGTAATCAACTCTAATAGCCATAATAGAGTAAATTGCACATATCTTTATTCTTACAATGACAAGCACACACACTCACACAGTGAACACCTTGATGGCCTTGTGACACAGATTGTGGTGCAGGCATCCCAGCAGCAATGACAGCACAATAGACAACCTACAGCATTGATTCCACGTGAATAGCTTTCATTTCCTGCTGGCATCCTTGTATTGAATGAGTTGACATGGGACTGTGCCTACTGAGCACTGAGGTGAACACTCACAAGCATTGCTGCCATGGGTTTTTACAATGCACATATAGTGTCTCCTCTTGAACAGTTCTCTTGAAAGGCAAACTTGCTCTCGTTGAGAACTCCATTCTTCATAGGTGTTCAGTCTAGAATTTTAGATAAAGCTGTTGACAAAAAACCAGGGTGATAGTGAGTTCAGTTTTATCACCTTCCTTATAAAAGGTCTTCACAATGGCATACATAGGTCTCTCAGGAACAACACCATGTTGAAATGAAGCATTTAAAATATGATATAGGACACTACTTATCCACAACCAAATATATTTCCATAAATTATTACAAACATTATCCACTCCCACATAGTTTTTACTTTTTAATGACTTCATGGCTTTTCAAATTTTCTTTACAGTGACAGGATTAGGATGATTTCTTTGATTACATTGGAGTATTCAGCTTGGCATTTAGTCACAGCTTCATCAAAAAGGGAGTATAGCCATTTGATGACTGAGGAAGTTTTTGTCCAAAATTGTAGCTAAAGTTTTTGGATTCTCTACTACCTTTCCCTCATACCTGGTTTTACCTTTCTTCATTGTTGTACTTGTTTCTCTTTTTCCAATATTCCAAACTGTTTTTATTTTATTATTAGAATTTTATTACTAGATTTATCTGAATCCTATGTTTTGATTTCTGTATTGCTTTTTTAAAAAAATTTTGTTATTGTCTGTAGCATTACAATTTGTCTACATCTTTAAATATAGTGTTTGCAGCATAAAAGTTCCTTTTGGTTCTTATGTGACTGTTTAATACGTTTTGTAAACCAAGTCTGACTTACAGAACTGGAAACAGTATTTATGACCTGCTTCTTTTGAAAGGATTCTTTAAAAAGGGCAGAAAATTCATCTATAAATGGTTCAATTTAGCAACAGTTTTACAAAATCTGTATATTAAAGATAATTCTGTTTCCTGCAACTTATGGTCGAAAGTTTTTTGACCTTTTTTAATTACTCCCACGAATATCCATAGGGGATATTGGGCTTTGAACTGGCCTACATCATAAAGAGTGAAGATTTGTCCATCATGATCTGAAAGACTATTTGTAGTCTTGTCTGAGAGTAAAGTGCTGAACTCAAAACATCTAAAGTATGCTGCCTGTCCTAGTTTGGGACTAGTTGGAAACTATCTATTGTTGGACTGACATCTATATCATTAAAGACAGATTCAGAAAAAAATTTCCATTTGCTGTTGCACTATGTCTTTTTTGTCTTATTGGGAATGATACTGTGAGGGTCAAATCATAGATGGTCATCAGTCATCAGTAACTCTACATGCCCTCAATCAGAACTATCTGAGAGGGAATATATATTAAAATTTCCATGTACAATAAATTCCCAGTTATTTCTACTAAGTCTTTTTAGTACTTTCCCTAACTGCTTAATGAAGTTTGAAACATTTCCTGATGGGGGCCAAGACTGTCAAAACTGTTATCATGCATTAACTCAAAAACATTACTGTGTGTATTAGCAATGCAAATTTCACACCCCAAAGGTAAGCCATGACCAGCTTTTCTGACTCATAATTTATATATTTATGTTAGTCTTTCTTCAAACTGTCTTCTACAATAAATCAAAGTGTCTATATTGCTTCACTTGTTTCTACATTTCTCTGTTCTTCCTGCAGGTCAGCTGTCATTCCATTGTACTGTAGATAATTTGTGTTAGTATTTTGCAACCATGACTTGTTAAAGTGATAGCTCTGGTGTACTCACACCTGTTAGCACCTGCCTTCTTTCCTATTGTGATTGGTATGTTCCTCCTGCAGGCTGAGATTATTTCTCCAGTATCTTACATAGAGCACAGCAGGTGAAATGGAATTTATGAGTGTACAGTGCAAAGTTACTTAGATGCTTTGTTTGAAGTATTAGATAACTGTGTTTAGGTAAGCAGTTGTTACTGATATACTTTACAGAAGAAGGCAGCAGTGGTCTCTTCTGCTGTTAATATGTGACTTGACTCAGTACATGTCCCTGAAGGCTCTTCTTCACAACTGGATTTACAGGAAATGATGTGTGATTGAATGAATTTATTTATATATTTATACATTCATCCAGAGACAAATTCCTTTGTATGTATATTGTCATCACACACACACACACACACACACACACACACCACATGTAAAACAGAGGTACATAAGATAATGGGGAAAAACAGAGTATATATGAGAAATTCATAGTAAAAATAAACATGTACACAATTTATCACTGCATAAAAAAGGCAGAAGAGCATGCTTCAAACAAGAGAAATGAATCATAAGACTCGCCCAATCATACACTTTGGAGTAAGTTATAAATTACGTGTTTTATTGCTTTCAGGTATACTCCATCCCCTTCATCTACTTTATAATGGGTCAACCTGATTATTTATTTGTAATAATTTTATGTTGCATGAACTCTTTAATGGAGTAAAAACTATTTTTTAGTAAATATTCCTTAAAATATGTTTTAAATTTATAGAGTTCCTTTATGATTTTGATCTCTTTTGGCAGTTTATCACATACCTTGACTCTTTGGTAAAACATAGTGGTTTCAGGTACAAGCAATCACTGTATCCGGTTTGACGATCATGTATAGAGCTGTTTGCTGCATATTGCACAATGTGTGTGTGTGTGTGTGTGTGTGTGTGTGTGTGTGTGTGTGTGTGTGTGTACTGAAGTTGGAATACATATTCACTTTGAACTGTCAAAATACCACACTTTTTTAATATCTCCAGGCAGTGGACCCTTTTGTCATGCATGCTCATTATTCTGATGGCTCATTATTATGATGGCTCATTATTGCAGTTAGAACACATTTTCCACATTCTGAGCATTTTCACCCCAGAATATTATGCCCTAACTGATGACAGAATGTATGTTTGTGTAGTATGTTGCTGTTAGACGCGAGCTATTATTACAACTGTGGTTATTATTCGTAATGCATAGTATGCTGTGATAATTCTTTTGCAAAGTACCCTGATCTGTACATCCTATTTCAATTTTTGATCAACAAACACACCTAAAAATTTTGTGCCAGTACACATGCTATGGTTTCATTATGTAATTTAAGTTTTGTTCGTTTTTTTTTTTTTTTTTTTTAAGCTGAAGTTGTTTTATTGTTATTTGACCAGTTTTGGACCACTGAAAGTGCCTTTTTAGCCTTTACTTCTAACATTTCTCCTTTTTTGACCCAAAGTGGGAAGCCATTAATGTAAATGAGAAACAGTATTGGGCCTAATAGACTCCCGTGAGGGTCTCCAGTGTTCAGATATTCTTGATCTGAAGGATGTTTCACCATTTAATTACAGCCACTTGAAATTTCGGATATCTCTATCCTCTGCACTGTCTGCTTGGTAAGACCTAAATGATTTATTTACCTCCTCCCTATTCCTAGTACTTCAAGTTTACGTAGATATATTTCATGATCAGTTGCATCAAATGTTTTCTGAGGTCTAGGAAAATGAATGTTCTCCTCTATCTAGGGCTTCTAAAACTACTTTTGTAAATTTTGCTATAGCAGCTTCTGTTCCCTTTCCAAACCTGAATCCAAATTATCCTTTGCACAGAAATTGATATTTATTTAAATAATCTGTAAGTCTGGTTTCATAATAGTTTCTATCATTTTTGAAAAGGAAGAAGTAATGAAACTGAGCTGCAATTCTCTCTGTTCTCTACATCATCTTTTTTTATATGGTAGAGCTTTGGATGCTTTAGGTAATCAGGGAAGCAACCTTATGAGACTGACTCATTTATAAAGACTATTAGGGGTGCTTTTATACTGCTAGTGCAGTCTTTTAGTAGACATGTTGGTACTTCATCCAGACATGTGGATATTTCACTTTCAAATGTTTGTACAATTCTACTGATTTCCTCCCAAGTGGTGGATAGCAGCAGTGTTGTGTAAGGTACACACTTATTATTTTGTTGCTCCATCTTGTATGTTTGGAAGATTTTCTTGCAGTTTGATTACTATTTTACTAAAGTAATTGCTCTCTGGGGCTACCTGTTAAACTATCTTTATTTATGATTTATATATTGATCTGCTTTGCCTTTGTGTTACCAGTTTCTTGTTTTACTATATTCCAAATGGCTTTGCTTTTATTGTTTGAGTGCAGTATGATCCCACCATTTTGTATTACTTTTGCTTTCTGCAGCAGTTTTCTGTTGTCCTTTAGTATCTGAGAAAGAACTGTAAGAAGACTGGGTCACTCTTATTTTCTTTAATAGAACTGAGATATCTGAGAGTTTTAGAGGATTTTCTGATATCTTATGTTACCCTGTCCCTTCTACTAGACTCCCCCACAGGTTGGTAACTTAAGAAATTCCTCTTCAAATTTTAATTTGAATATGTTCGTGCATTTGTTGAATTTTTCATTTTTATGTGTTCTTAAGTATAGTTCTCACCATGTTTGGGTGGTCATCTGCATTGCAAATCTGCCCCTTTTTGATTTTGAAAACACCTTTCTGTAGCTAAGCACTTTTGTTTGTTTCTTTGTAGATATTTTGAGTTCTACAATTTGACCAAAGTGGTCTGATACTCCAAAGTTTTTAACAGATTTCTTATAAGATTTATGGTTGATATCTGTTACAATATGGCCAATAATTGGCAATGAGTGAATGGTTATTCTTGAGGTGTTTGCTGCTATAACTGTACAAGATATTCAAGAATCTGTTGCTGACTTCATCTATTTTCATCATATTGATATTTAAATCTCCACAAATAATAATATGCCCTTTAGCATTACATATCTTGTCCAGTACTTGTATTAATTTAGTGGAAAAGGGTTCAACATAACCATTATGAGATCTACATAAGCACAGTATAAACAGATTTTTATTGTATTTTACTGTTATTCTTCACTTGGGGAAATCATGTCACTTCAAACTATGATCTGAAGTCCAATTTTAACTTAAATACATGAACCTCTACCCCTTTTTAATGTTCTGCTATAGTGACAGCCTAATTCATAAGAAGGTTAAACTGTGTATTCAATGTCAGTGCCTTTCCACCAGTGTTCAGTAATGCAGATAATCAAGCTATCTATGGTTTTCAGTTCAATTTCTAATTGTTGCACATTGTTTCTTATTGACTGAACATCCTGGTAAAACACTGTTAAACAATAAATATTACTTTTCTTGGACACTTCTTCTTCCTTCCTTCTATTAAAAAATCTTTTAGATAGGAAGGAGGTGCTGTCCTCCTTTTACTCACAATGCTAGATGCTGTTTCTTCTGCAGTTGCTGCTGCCACTGCTGCTGTAGCTGATGATTCCTGCACTATTTGTGGTAATGATGCTGATCCCATCAGTATTGTTCTTCTCATTTCATCCAGTTCACTGCAACGTGGATCTTCTGTTGTTACTGATTTTAAATTCCTTGCTATTACTGCTGTTGTTGTAGCCATTGATACTGACACAGATTCCTCTTCTGCCAATGTTATTAAAGCTCCTTCATTTGCAACTGTTGTTTCTGTGGCATTTACATGTATGAGGGCTGGCTTATCTTCAACTGCCAGCTGCTGGTTGCATTCTTGAATGGAGCCTCTTCTGTCTGAGTGATCTGTTGTCTCCAGTGAAACTTAATTGCCTGTTTCACTGTTGATGTTAATAGTTTATATTAACTCACCAAGTTTTTTACATAAATAAGATTTGCCTTTCTGCAGGTTTGTTGGTAAACGTTGTTGGCCTTCTGGATTTCCTTGCTTATACAAACCAGTCCATTAGATCATGCCTGTGAGTTAAGTATATTACAATAACTTTTGATCTTTTATTCCATTTAAGACTGTTTTCAGTGTGCGAGTAGTTTCAATAAGCTCGTTATTACATATGTCATTTCCACAAACAAAAAACTGATGTGCACTGGTTTTGCAATGCCTGATTACAAAAAAGGTAAGCGTATTTTTAGAACGTGATATTACTATCGACATCTATACTCTGCAACCACTGTGAAGTGCATGGCAAAAGGTATACCCCATGGTACAAGTTATTAGGGCTCATCCTGTTCCATTCATGTATGGAGGTCAGGAAGAATGATTGTTCAAATGCCTCCATGAGTGTTGTAATTAACCCACTCTTGTCTTCATTATCCCTATGGGAGCAATGTGTAGGAGGTTGTTGTAGTAAATGTTTTTTGACAATCAAGAAATACTGCATCTACTTGACTGCCTAGATCCAAAGCTTTCAGTAAGTCATGTAAGAAAAATGCAAATTGGTTTTCACATGATTGGTATTTTCAGAATTCATGATGGTTGTCATGGAGGAGACCATCCGTTTTGAGATACCTCATTATGTCTGAGTTCAGAATATGTCCTAAGATTCTACAGCAAATCAATGTCAAAGATATTGTGCGGTAGTTCTGTGGATCATTTCTACTACCTTTCTTGTATACTGGGTGTGACCTATGCTTTCTTTCGACTACTGGGCAAAGGTTTTTCTTTGAAGAATCTATGACAGATTACAATTAAAAGGAGGGTTAACTCAGCCACAAATTCAGTATAATATCTGATAGGGATTCCATCATGCCCTGGAGCTTTGTTCAATTTTATGGATTTCAGTTGTTTTTCAATGCCACTGCCACTAACACTTATTTCACTTGTCTTTTCAGTGGTACAAGGATTAAGCTGGGACAACTCTCCTTAGTTTAAAAACAGAGTTAGCATTTCTGTTTTTGCTTTTCTATGCTCAATTTCAGTTCCTATCTCATCTACAAGTGACTGGATACACTTTGGCACTGCTACCAGCCTTTACATATGACCAGAATTTCTTTGGGTTTTGTGAAAGATCATTTGACAATATTCTACTACAGCAGTCAGTGCAGACTCCATGCATTGCTATCCTGACAGCCAAACATTTCTTTTAGCATCCCTCCATCTATAGCCCTATGCTTTGTTTTACACCTATTATGCAGTAGTCTCTATTTCTTTAGAAGTTCCTTTACAGTGATTGTATACCATGGAGGGCCCCTCCCATTATCAGCTATTCTACTGTGTTCATATTTATCCATTGTATGGTCAACAATTCATTTAATTTCGAGGCATATTTCCTTCACATGCTGCTGCATGAGCTAAAAGCTTTAAGTTCCTCATTGAGATATGGCACTGCCACTTCTTTACCTAGTTTGCCAAACATACAGATTGCCCTTTGTAGTGTAGTAATCACTGTTGCTGTTGCTACAGCTGCTGCTTGGTCACTGATACCAGTTTCAATGTGTACATTCTCAAAGAGGTCATTCATGTTTATTGTCATTAGATTTAATTTCAAACTATCAATTCTGAGCAATTTTCAGGGAACGTATTTAGCAAATGTACACAGGATGTCTTGTCATGCCTACCACTAACAAAATTGTAATTTTTCCAATTGGATGATTAAAGTTTCCACCAACAATTATAGCATGATTGGGGAATTTACATACTAACAAACTGAGGTTTTCTCTGAAGTTTTTGGGTCACATCAGAGGTAGGCCTGGTTGTCAGTAGAAGGATCCAATAACAATTGCATGCCCACCCTTGATACTGAATCTTGCCTAAACTATCCCGCGAGCAGCTTCTATTTCTATCTTGGTGGAATTGAGTTTCTTGTCTACTATGACAAATACACTACCTCAATTTCCCATTGTCATTTCTATATTGATTTAAATTTTCCTAAAAAATCTCACAGCTGGCAACTTCAGTTTTAAATCAGCTTTCTGTAGTTAGTATTTTGTGAACTTCGCTGATTTTTGGGAGCTCTTCAAACTCTAGCACTTTGATGCAAATGCTTCAACAATTGACTTCTAGGGTTTTGACACTATTGCCTGTGCATGTGTGGGTGGAGGGGGGAGGGGGGGGGGGGATTCCTTTAGATCTTACACCAATACTTCCGGATCTCCAACAGCTGTTGTTATCTGGACTGAATGGAGAGTCGCACCCAACACACAGCCCACTACCTAGGTAGCAGCCCTTTATGTGTAGTGTACACCTGCCCATTTAGGGGGAGCCTACAGTTCTCAACCACATGGACCAAGCCGAGAAAACCACAGTCTACCTTGTCACAGAACATTCACAGTTTCTGGTTCAAGCCTTCTAGTTGATTCCTAACTAGGGGGCCACAATCTGGTCTGTGGACTATATTTCAGAATGTGAGCTTCACTCCATGAGCAAGGCTGATATTCTCAACCTTCACTGCTAGTCACTGAAATGATCCAAGTATGATCTCGGAGCTCACATGACATGCATCGTTTATTCTAACATGCAGCACAGTCTTCAGTTGGTTGCACCCTTTTCCCTCAGTGGTGGCCAGAATAGCCTCTTCAACATGTTGAAAGAGGCCCCCAGGCATCCATGTTTGATTATTTAAGAATAACACAAGTTTTTCTTCATTTAAATCATTGGTTTATTGAAGTCTACACATTAACACTTAACAATGGTAATAAACAGTTCCACAGTTTCAAAGAGAATAAAACAATCTGTGCCTGGTAAAACAAAGATATTTAAATGTCATTCAAGTTATTATATAAAACTGTTCACAACACTTGACATTAACACTCTCCCTTATTTAATAACTTACACATTCTCATATTATTGCACAACTGTCATAATCAGACAGCAAATAATGAATTTGTTAATAAACTCACAAGCTGATTTTCTGTATTCAGTAGTTTCACCAGCTGTAACTAACTCTCAAACAAAGAAGTGTGCCATAAAAATATGTTTGGTCCATCAGTGAAATTTAGGATTCGGTCCAAGTCAAACAGCAGCTTCATTGTTCACTCTTAGGCAAGGTTTTGATGGCAAAATTCGGTTAAAAGTCTTCTGATCCAAATTATTTCTTGTGCTGCTTCACTAGCCACTACAGCTTCTGTAGTAGAGACTGCAATGGAAGTTTGTCCTTGACCCATCCAACTGACAGGTACACCAAAATACAAGCAGAGAACACCAGGGTAGATTGTCCAGTCCCTAAACCACCTGCACACTCGGCATCATTTTAACATTCAAGAATGCCTTTGCCTTCACTGTTTTTGTAAATGTAAGTCTGTAGTCATATGCACCCCTCAAACAGCAAAAGATTCTTTTTAGCCTTATTACCATACATCATGCTCTATCAGATCCTCAAGACTTCTAGATACTACTCCAACAGCATATGCTATGTCTGGCCTTGCCCTTTACATCAGGAACATCAGGGATCCAACTGCTTGCCTATAAGGATATTCAGTGTTGATATGGTACTCTTTCATGCCATTATCCTTGATAACTGGAGTTGTAACAGCTCTACAATCACTTGTGTCAAAGTGCACCAAAACCTTCTTGTTGTTGTATTTTCTGTCAATTTCCAATCCTAAGATATATAATGCCGGGTTTGAGTTTATTTTGAATTCTCTTTCAAGATCTTCAATAAATTGTTTAAGTTCACTATCATTGTTTGTCACAATCAGTCATCAATATAGAGTACAAAGAAAATCTTGTAAGAACCTGTACTATAGGCTTCAGGCTGCATTATAAATATCATTTCCTTCACGTCACTATAAAGAAAAGCAGTAGTCACACTTATTTGTGAAATGTTCATCTTCTCCTTGGCCGCAATGCTGAGCAGTATTTGAGTAATCGACATCTTTGCTACAGAGCTAAAGTTTGTTCATAATCAATCCCTTTCTTTTGGGAAAATCCTTTGATAACCTGCCTTGCTTTGAATCTGTCAACCGAGTCATCGGCTTTCATATTCAGTTTGTAGATCCACTCAAATGGAATTGCCCTTTTTCCAGGAGGTAAATCTTCCAAAGTCCAAATTTCATTTTCTTGATGTGCTGCCATTTCTTGGTCCATTGGTGCTTTCCAACCATCTCATTGACTCAAATTCATGGCATCACAATAAGAGTCTGGTTCCTCAAGATTCATTAAGTGCATTACATAATCTTGAACTCTTCTCAGACATTTTAGTGTTAAACATTCATGCAGTTGTGGCTTGTGGCCTAATCCTTTATAGTTAGATTGTTCTAATAACTCTTCCGTTTCATCCTGTGAGTCACAACCATAAAACACATTTTTTTCTAATTTCTCTTCAGCTTTGTCTTGTAAATTATCATAACTATAGAACTCATTTTCTCATGGAAAAATAAGTTTCACTTTGGTGTCAATTCTCTCTGATGATCCTGGAGGCTTCTGATGAGGGATACCAAGATCCACAGGAACTACTGGATTTTCCTTTTCCTTAATTTTCTCTTCAAAAATAACGTCCTGTGATATCATAACTATAGAACTCATTTTCTCATGGAAAAATAAGTTTCACTTTGGTGTCAATTCTCTCTGATGATCCTGGAGGCTTCTGATGAGGGATACCAAGATCCACAGGAACTACTGGATTTTCCTTTTCCTTAATTTTCTCTTCAAAAATAACGTCCTGTGATCTCATTAGCTGACGATTTTCTTTGTACCAGATCCAATAACAATCATCATGGTCATAGCCAATCAGAATTCCTGTTACTGCTTTTCAAACCATTTTCACCCTTAATTATCTTGGAACATGAACATGACATTTAGATCCTATTATATGTATATGTTTCACATCAGTCTTCTTATGATACCATATTTCACATGGAGACATCGCTAGAATACTGGAAGGTCCCATTCGATTCAAGATGTATGCTGCAGAATTTATCATTTCACCCCAAAACAACTGCAGAATGTTCCCATGAGCATTTGTCACAGACCTGCTGTTCCAGCAAGAGTAAGATTTTCTCTTTCTCTGTATCCATTTTGCTCAGAGTGTATGTCATAGTGAAACACTGGATTATGTTCTCCTTCTGTAGAATCCTTCTTGTCAGTTTATTGTTGAACTCTCCTCCATTCTAGATGTATATCCAGCAGTCTTTGTTTCAGTTATAAATTTGTTTAATTTATTAGGAACTTTTGATTTTTCCTTGATGAAGTAAACAGCTTTAAATGTACAGTAGTCGTCTTTGAATAAAACAAAGTAGTGACACCCAGATTTGGACTTTTGAAGAGGACCACAGACATTCATATGAATCAGCTTGCCCTGTTCAAAAGCTCTCTTCTGGCTGCCAGATGCAAGCCAAAGTGTTTTACTGTAAATACAGCCTTCACAGAGCCCAGAGTCCAAACCCATGTTTATGCGTAAGATCCTGGAGATTAACATCTTGACATGTCACATATTTTGATGCCCAAATCTTTCATGAGACAACCGTAGTAAGTTTTCTTGGATGATTTATGTTACTTCAGAAGGAATAGAAGGTTTAATGCTTCTCATCAGTTACTTAAATAGTCTTCCATAATGATCATGATTGTCAACTAGTTTTGTAACTTTGCCAATTTTAAAACAACATATTTCTGTTGTGGATGAAAATGTACTTTTTGGACTTTTATCTTGTGCTGCCGAGACAGAAAATAGGTTCTTTTTAATTTTTGGTACATACTGTGCACCATTTGGAGTGATTTTTTGCCAGTTTCAATTTACCCCTGATTCCATTTCCATGGTGCTCTTGCCAAGAGCCTCAACAGTATCACCATCTCCTGATATAACTGTATATGTTGTAGAAAATGGTTCAAATATCTTGAAAAAATTGTCAGTGTTGGTGATATGACTTGTTGCACCAACTGTCAGTATCAAACTGAGACGACATAACACTGGACATTTCAAAGGAGAGAACCATATCTGTATTCAGAGTTTCAACAGCTTCCAACACATTACTTTTCTGAGGCTTTTGTGCTCAACCATCCACAGTCCACTTTTGGCATTTCTTGGCTTGTGCAATAATGACAGTCAACATTTTTTGTACTGTACTTGTTTAGACAGTTGTTTTGGTGAGTTACTTATAAGTGCCTCTTGAGGTGTAGATGTCTCCTCCTTTACTCAACAAAACTTTCTCATATGCACAAAGTTGAGTTGTCAAGTTATCAACAGTCCTGTCCCTTTTTGACATGAGCATTCAACTTCATTTGAATGAAAAATACTCATCTGGTTGTATGCCTAAAATTTTACAAATTAAAAATAAATTGGATGATTCTGGATTATTTTCTACATCTTTGGCCATTTCGTGATTCAGATCATTCCACACATTTTTCAACTTGCTACATCATCATTAGATCGTTTGGTGAAATTTAATTATGGCTGTGGAGGCATAGAGTGCTGAAGTTGGCAACAGCTGTTGAATGATGCGAATTAACAATGACCAATTGTGACACAGATAAAGGCACCAAATCAGATTTTAGCCAGTAATAGTTAATTTATCTCCACAATAAACATAATTATTTTGATAAGGTCAATCAGAGGTTCTAGTTTCATGATGAGGGACAAACATTGGTCAGTGGTTTAAATTTAGAAATTTTCTAGTGTGCAGAGTGTTTTATTTATTTATTCATTCATCCATAGACAGATTTCTTTGTACGGACATCATCATTAGAAGTACATAAAATAATGGAAAAATAGGGTGTATATAAGAAATTAGTAATATAAATACACATACACACAATTTATCACTGCATTACATAAGGTAGAAGAGCCTTATTCAAACAAGTGAAGTGAATCATAAGATAATAGGTTGGTTGGTTGGATGGTTAAAAGGACCAAACTACTAGGTCATCATTCCTTTTTCCTCGAACAGACAGGTCTATATGACTGTGAATCAGAGATAGCCTACCATGCAAAACCCAGGGAAAGAAAACACCAAGGTCTACCAATGTTAGTGAAGGTGAGGAGGTAAAGGACAAAAAGAAGAAAAGGAGACACAGGAAGAAATGCAAGCAAAGTGCCCTATTTAGGAAGCAGTTATTAGCTCCTGGAAGCAGAGTGCAGTGAGGGGACATATATCCCCCAGCCTCCTGCCACTTATCATAGGTACTCTACTCTGAGATTGCTTTCGAAAGACTAGCAAAACAGACAGGGCAAGAGAAGCACAGAGACACAAAAGCTGAAGAAGTCCAACAGACCATCAAGAGGGGGGGAACAAGAGTAAAAGAATAGGTAGGGCGAGGACCATGCTGGACCATCAAGCAAAGTATTCTGCCAACTCCTCAGTTGGCTTGGTTAATTGGCTCTCCCTTGAAGAGTGGTAAAATCCCGCTTCAGGAACAAAACATAAAACTAAGTCAGCTGCTGGGGCATCGTCTCCTAACACCAGGGGTAGCGAGTCAGGGAGATTAAGGTGACTAAGTTGGGACAGTCCAACAAAACGCGAATCACTATCAAACTGGAGCCACGACAACAGTGGGGTGGGTCCCCTCAACAGAGAAGATGACCATGGGTCAGCCAAGTATGGCCAATGCAGAGCCAGCAAAGTACGGTAGAGTCCTTGCGAGGGCCCTGCATGGAACACCTCTATAGATCCCCGCTGTCTCCTTTGTCACCTGCAGTTTGTTTGGTGAAGACAGAGTGAGCCATTCCATATTGCAGGCACCTGAAACTTGACAGTGTAATGCCAGTCGGAGGTCTGTTTCCGGAATGCCAATCTCAAGAGTCAGTTTACTGGTAACCAGTTTGGCCAGGCTATCAGCGAGTTCATTCCCCAGGATCCTGACATGGCTCAGAGTCCAGACAAAACTTACTGATCGACAACACTGTTCAATGGCATACAGGGAATCCTGGATAACAATGACCAATGGATGCTGAAGGTAGCACTAGTCAAGAGCTTGCAAGCTGCTCAAGGAGTCGCTGCAGATGAGAAAGAATCCACTAGGAATGGATATGCTTAAGAACTTGAGAGATGGCTACTAACTCTGCAGTGAAAACACCATAGCCATCTCACAAGGAGAGCACTTCACTATGCCCTGCATGAGTATAAGCGAACCCTACACGATCAACAACCATTGAGACATTAGGTGGATAATTCTGAACCCAGGGATGCATCAAGGATGGAGAAAAACTGGCGGGGGAGGGCCTCAGGATGAACCGAGTCTTTCAGACTTTGTGATAGTTTGAGACAAAGCTGTTGCTGAGGGAGACACCACGAAGGTACACAGGAGTGGATCCAGAGGAAAGACGGTAGAGGAAACAGCTGAAGTTAACAGAGGATAGAACGGATTTGGATTGTGATCATAATCCCTGATCAGGGTCATCATCATGGGGAGTAGTATTTGGAAAGAGGATACAATAGTTTGGTTATTCAGAGGAGCTACAAACATGGGTAGCATAACTGACAAGCTGTTGTTGGCACCTGTTCTACAATGGAGGGAACTCTGCGTCCACGATTAAGCTGTTCACAGGGCTAGTTCGAAAGGCTTGCGCCGTATGTAAAACACAGCAGTTGTGTATCGAATCCAGTATCTGCAGTGAAGAGGTCAATGTCGAACTGTAAACCAGACTCCCATAATCAAAGCAGGATTGTATCAGGGCTTTGTAAAGCTGCAGAAGGGTAGTGCAATCTGCACCCCCCCCCCCCCCCCAAACTGGCGTTACTCAGGCAGCGAAGTGTATTAAGGTGCAGCCAGCATTTTCACGTAAGCTGGCGAAGATAGGGAGTGCATGTCAACCAAGAATCGAAGACCAGTCCTCAAAAGAGTTAAATCTCCACCACACTGAGCAGTTGGTCATCGATGTAAAGTTGTGGTTGTGCGTGAATGGCACAATGTCGACATAAGTGCATGATGTGAGTCTTGTTGGAAGAAAATCGAAAGCCATAGGTGAACCTATGCCTGTGCCGTTTACATGGTGCCTTGCAGTCGATGTTCAGCAACACCCACACTATAGGAGCAATAGCAGAGGCAAAAGTCGTCAGCATCCGAGGGGGGTGATGCTGAGGGCCCCACAGCTGCCAGTAGACTATTAATGGCAACTAGAAAGAGAGGGACACTCAATGCAGAGCCCTGTGGGACCCCATTCTCTTGGATATGGGTTGCACTGTGGGAAGCACCAACTCGAACCTGGAACATGATGCGACAGGAATTTCTGGATGAAAATCGGGAGCTGACCCCAGAAATCCCATTCGTGTAAGGTAGCCAGGACATGGTGTTGCCATGTAGTGTCATAAGCCTTTTGCAGGTCATGGAAGACAGCTATAACGCGCTGACATTGGGAAAAAACTGTTGAGATGGCAGACTCCAGGTAAACCAGATCAGTAGCGGAACAGCTTTGGCGAAAATCCCCCTGGGACAGAACCAGAAGGCCGGGAGTCTCAAAGAGTCACTGGCTCACCATGCATTCAACAAACTTACATAGAACATTGGTGAAACTTAGTGGGCGATAACTGTCCATCCCTAGAGGGTGCTTACCCAGTTTCAGTACTGGGACAATGATGCTTTCTCGCCATTGTGATGGAAACTTGCCCTCGCTCCAGATGCTGTTAAAAATGGCAAGGATATGACACTGACAATCCACCAGTAGGTGCTTGAACATTTGGTTGTGGATGCGGTCTGGCCCTGGGTCTGTATTAGAGCAGTGGGCTAGGGCATTGACAAATTCCCACTCACTGAATGGAGCATTTTATCCCAAGTGGCGCTGAGGCTTGAGCATAGAGCAGAGCAAAATGGTCGGTCATGGCGTTTGAGTCAGTGTAGACAAGGCTATTCAAGGCAATACCAGGTACATCTGCAGGTGTCTGGTATCCATAGAGTCATCTGATCTAAGCTCAAACCTGTGAAGGAGAGGTACGTGGTCTGATGGTTGAAATGTGCCGTTCCCAGCATTCTTGCTTCCATCTTTATATCAGGTGGCAGACCCAGGCATGGAGCCAAGTAAAGGCAATGAGGTGCTCCATCAATAAGTGCCACTTATAGCATTGTAGAGGCTACCTACAATCTCTAATGGCCTCTGCGTTTTTCGATGACCACCAAGGAACTGTCTGTGATGGGGTGGGCCCGAGGAAAAGAGGATCACTAAATTAACTGCCGAAAGAATGGCTGTAGCTGTATTCTCGAATGTCTCATCAACATCTCCATCCAGCGAGGAGCCAAAGTCGACAGCAGAGGTGAAAGCATCTCAGTCAGCGCTGTTGAGAGCCCATCTGGACAGGCATGCAGGGGAGTGATTCTGAGGGAGGGACCAGAAGATCAAGAAGTGGTCACTACCACACAGGTCATCATGGAGCCTCCAGTGGATGGTTGGGAGAAGACAAGCATTGCAAATGGAAAGGTCAATGGCCGAGAAGGTTCCGTGCGCCACATTGAAGTATGTGGGGGTACAAATATTCAAGAGGCGAAGGTCAAGTTCTGCTAGTAAATTTTTGAGGTCTTTACCATGGCCAGTGACCATGGTTCCATTCTACAAACGATTATGGGCATTGAACTCACTCAAGATTAGGTAAGGTGCGGGGAGGTGAGAAACCATTGCAAACAGTATGTCGCGAGATACTTCACCATTAGGAGGGAGGTAAACATTGCAGATGGTAATATCCTGAAACACCCTCACCCGAAGGGGCACAGCCTCCAAAGGTGCATTAAGAGGCATGAGTTCGCCATATAGAGTGTCTAGAACATATGTGCAAACTCCGCAGTTTGACATCTCATCAGTATGCTATCACTGTGACCTTTTCAGGCAATGAATAGCCCTCAAAGGCCAAGATGAAGACCCCAGTAACAACCTAATTGTCGTTTGGCCCCCTATAGACATGGTGGACAAAGCTCATCATCAGATTGTAAGAGCAGGTCTCTGTGAAAAATGATGGCCTCAACCAAGTTTAGACCGTGGGAGGGGAGGGAGGGATGGGGGGTGGGGGGTGAAAGTCACCAGTATGTCACCCAGCTTGCTCCAAGCAAGCAGTGCTGTGACTGTGTGGGGAATGCCGCTTTGATCAAAATTGAACCACTCTTTATTTTAGAAACAGCTAGCACTTCCCCAAATTTGTCAAGTTCTTTATGAAGAGCAAGGGCTTTGTGGTCAAGAATGAATCGCCATCAGTACTTGTACACACCAAGTAGTGTGGGGAGTGCTGCTATGCTTGCCGCTTAGCCCTACATTCCTCTCACAGTGTAGCCTGGGGAGGGAACATTTTAGGGTCCTATCTCTCTTCATTATAAGAGGATTCTCCTTTCATAGAGACTGCTGGGGCCATATGACTGCCAGCAGGAGATAATGTAATCTGCTCCATTTGTGGCTGATCCGCCCTTGTGCCAGTCACTCTGAATGGGAACTCTCCCCATTGGCATCACTCGGCCTCAGCAACAGCTAGCTGGCCAGTGATACATTGCTCAGAGTCCCTGTGCCGCAGTCGTGACAGGCAAATTCTCCTCACCATGAACAGGGAGTTTTCAGCTCATACACCAGCAGTGTGATCACTGTATGGTCAGGAGGCTACCTCCATGCAGGTACTTGATGACTCTTCCACAATGGGATGGTTGCCATGCCCTGTTTTGGGTATATTACCTTATTAAAGGGAAGGGGGCACAGATGGAAAAACAAAGATGGAGCACACACCACATTGTGTGAGTTTCCCTGCATGATCCACACTTCTGGAGAATTTTGAAAGTTGGTGGCAGGTCAGATCCAACAATGGGGACTATGTATTTATGTACAGAAAAGTTGTAGCATAGTTGTAGGAAGAGGGAACTCGAAGCCCAATCATAAAGCAGGACCAAGCAGGGTTGTCACCAAGTAAACTATCCAGTGGAGAGGCAGAGGGAGAAAAGGATGTTGTTGTTGTTGTTGTTGTGGTACGGCAAGAAAAAAAAAGGAATAAATGTGAGATAGTGTTAATACTTTCATCCTTCTTTACCTCCTCTGCATTACTGCAGATGACGTATCACTGAGCACATTTGTACTGTGCATGCAGTACACATGAGGTGCCTAGTTGTTTCCACTGCCCTGTGTGGAATGCATAAGTTCTTGTACACTTCACTAACCTGCTGTCTCCATGATGATGATGTCCCCAGGGCAGAAAACAGCACGCAGGTCGTGGATTCTTTTTCTTGAGGCTGAAATTAACTTCGCAAGGAACTGCTGCTACAAATAAACTATAACTCATTTGGGATGCCACTCGCTTTTTTTATTGATATAGACACGAGAAACTATTCTTGATCACAACATATTGAACATATCTTCCCACAGTCATTATATCTGGCTAAAATAACATGAAATACGTCCTGCTACAGACAACATGTCTGTCTACTGGAACCGTCAAAACTGGAGAATAAAATTACATGAATCAAATACTACTATTACAGACAACATGTCTGTACCTAGCGACGGTCGGAACTGTAGTAAATAAAATTGCATGAAACAAGTACTGCTATAACAGACAACATGTCTGTCTACTGGAACGGTCAGAACTGGAGAGCCGGACTGCCCGAGACACTTCGTGCGGCAAGCCAGCAAGGCGTGACCCGAACGCCACCGAAGTGCATCGGCAGTAATATCGTCAGTCTTATGTTATAGTAATACTTTGATTTTAATATTTTTAAATGACTGATTGATAGCTGGCTGTTGAGAGATGTTTATTTTAAAAAATGAAGTAATGTAGATGACAGATTTAATTAATAATAGCAACTAAAGTTTAACGTTTTGGCGCCCTACAGCTGAACACGGCAGCCAATCACAGAGCAGCAGCATCATGCAGGCGGTCTTTCTCATGGGAATGGTACCGAATCTAACATCTGTCACCGGTACCTCATCCCACATTGCGTCATCTCTATGCTTCTTGCATCTCCACTGCCCTGGGAATAGCTTCCTGGAGCCTAATGCGACGGCTGAATAAGCCAGAAATATTACAGTGGTCTTCAGTCCTGAGATTGGTTTGATGCAGCTCTCCATGCTACTCTATCCTGTGCAAGCTTCTTCATCTCCCAGTACTTACTGCAACCCACATCCTTCTGAATCTGTTTAGTGTACTCATCTCTTGGTCTCCCTCTACGATTTTTACCCTCCACGCTGCCTCCGAATGCTAAATTTGTGATAGTAAAAGTATAAGCATGCAGCAGGGAAAGGAAGTAATTCTGCAAAGGTGGGGCCCCGTGGTGGCCAAGCATGTATTCACAAAAGAGTTGTGAGCCCCTGGGTTGGACTCCTCCAATAATACAACTTTGTTTTGTATTGGGTGGAATAAATTACAAACTACAATGTATTGTGTTGCTTACAAACATACTCTATCCACTTTGTCTATTTTGTCATTTATCAACCTGAATATTTGTTTGTAATAATTTTATATTGCATGAACTCTTTAATGGATTAAAAACTATTTTAAATATTCTTTAACATATGTTTTACATTTTTATAGAATTCCTTTGTGTTTTCGATCTCTTTTGGCAGTTTATTATACACTCCTGGAAATTGAAATAAGAACACCGTGAATTCATTGTCCCAGGAAGGGGAAACTTTATTGACACATTCCTGGGGTCAGATACATCACATGATCACACTGACAGAACCACAGGCACATAGACACAGGCAACAGAGCATGCACAATGTCGGCACTAGTACAGTGTATATCCACCTTTCGCAGCAATGCAGGCTGCTATTCTCCCATGGAGACGATCGTAGAGATGCTGGATGTAGTCCTGTGGAACGGCTTGCCATGCCATTTCCACCTGGCGCCTCAGTTGGACCAGCGTTTGTGCTGGACGTGCAGACCGCGTGAGACGACGCTTCATCCAGTCCCAAACATGCTCAATGGGGGACAGATCCGGAGATCTTGCTGGCCAGGGTAGTTGACTTACACCTTCTAGAGCACGTTGGGTGGCACGGGATACATGCGGACGTGCATTGTCCTGTTGGAACAGCAAGTTCCCTTGCCGGTCTAGGAATGGTAGAACGATGGGTTCGATGACGGTTTGGATGTACCGTGCACTATTCAGTGTCCCCTCGACGATCACCAGTGGTGTATGGCCAGTGTAGGAGATCGCTCCCCACACCATGATGCCGAGTGTTGGCCCTGTGTGCCTCGGTCGTATGCAGTCCTGATTGTGGCGCTCACCTGCACGGCGCCAAACACGCATACGACCATCATTGGCACCAAGGCAGAAGCGACTCTCATCGCTGAAGACGACACGTCTCCATTCGTCCCTCCATTCACGCCTGTCGCGACACCACTGGAGGCGGGCTGCACGATGTTGGGGCGTGAGCGGAAGACGGCCTAACGGTGTGCGGGACCGTAGCCCAGCTTCATGGAGACGGTTGCGAATGGTCCTCGCCGATACCCCAGGAGCAACAGTGTCCCTAATTTGCTGGGAAGTGGCGGTGCGGTCCCCTACGGCACTGCGTAGGAACCTACGGTCTTGGCGTGCATCCGTACGTCGCTGCGGTCCGGTCCCAGGTCGACGGGCACGTGCACCTTCCGCCGACCACTGGCGACAACATCGATGTACTGTGGAGACCTCACGCCCCACGTGTTGAGCAATTCGGCGGTACGTCCACCCGGCCTCCCACATGCCCACTATACGCCCTCGCTCAAAGTCCGTCAACTGCACATACGGTTCACGTCCACGCTGTTGCGGCATGCTACCAGTGTTAAAGACTGCGATGGAGCTCCGTATGCCACGGAAAACTGGCTGACACTGACGGCGGCGGTGCACAAATGCTGCGCAGCTAGCGCCATTCGACGGCCAACACCGCGGTTCCTGGTGTGTCCGCTGTGCTGTGCATGTGATCATTGCTTGTACAGCCCTCTTGCAGTGTCTGGAGCAAGTATGGTGGGTCTGACACACCGGTGTCAATGTGTTCTTTTTTCCATTTCCAGGAGTGTATATCTTGACTCCTTGCATCAAACCAGTCTCAGGATTGAAGACCACAACAACAACAACAACTCTGTTCATTCTACAGGGATACAAGAAATCACAGTATCTGGTTTGATCATTGTGTATGGAGCTATTTGCTGCATAGTGCTCAATATTTTTTGAATAAAAACTGCAGTTTGGAATACGTATTCAGTTGGAACTGTCAGACAACATTCTTTTTTTTAATAGCTCAATGTAGTGGACCCTTTTGTGACTGTTGCTCGTTATTCCAATGCCTCTTTTTGCAGTTTGAATACATTTTCTACATTCTGAGCATTTGCACTCCAAAATATTATGCCATAGCTACTGTTAGAATGAAAGTCTGCATGGTATATTGCTTGTAGGCATGAGCTATTACAAACTGCTGTTAGTATTTGTAAGGCATAGCATGCTGTGATAATTATTTTTCCAAGTATCTTGATGTGTTCATACCATTTAATTGTTCATCAACATACATTCCTAAAAGTTATTTGCCAGCTGCGCATTCTATTGTTTCATTATGTGTTTTAATTTTGCTACATTAGGTTTTCTACTTCTGTAGAAGTTCATGTGATTACTCTTTTCTACATTAACAGTTACTTTATTGTTATTCAACGAACTGAGGACTGCCATAACTGCCTTTTCAGCTTTTACTTCTAACATTTCTGGTGTCCTATATGTAATTATTATTCTGCTGTTGCTAGCAAATAACACATTTTCTCGTTGTTTGACCTACAGTGGGAAATCATTAGTGTAAATGAGAACCATTATTGGTCCCTTGAGGGACTTCAGTCTTCAAATTTCTGGATCTGAAAGATGTTAAACCATATAATTAGAGCCACTTGATATTTTGGATATCTCTGCTCTCTGCACTCTGTCTCTTAGATAAGATCCAAACCATTCATTTACCATCCCATTATTCCTAATGCTTCAAGTTTGTCTAAAAGTATTTCATGATCAACTCTATTAAATGATTTACTGAAGTCAAGGAAAATGCCTTTATCTAGGGCTTCTAAAACTACTGCATGCATGCATGCATGTAGTAGGAGCTCCAAAAATTGCTCCATCAATGGAAAAGTCTCTCATGAACTGCTTGATCAAATTGTTCGTTAACGTAATGTAAGTAGTACAAGACATCACATGCATTAACTTCATGTCCATAGCAGAATGCGCACCAGGTTTTAGTGTCAGACTTGTTAAATTTGCTACAAAAATGATGTCTTTGATGTAGATGGTCAGACAGACTGCCTGTGTGGAAATCGTCCCTGGAAACCTAACCACACAGGATCACAAGGATAACATGATCTTTGAAAACACAACCATATAGAATGAGGGAACAGTCTTTTGTGTTGACTCTGAAATAACTAATTATTGCTGTTCCTGCTCTATAGCTGACAGGTTTCTTGTATGTACCCTTCTTTGATCAGTAAATAAATTATCCTCATAAAGCGAACATTTCATAACAAAACATTTGCATAAATATGAAAGAGACTGACATGAAAAGGTGCAAGTTCCTGAAAAAGTAATTACAAGAAACAAAATATAGAGAAACAACAGACTTTATTCAGCTGCATAGAGCTTCAATAAATTCGTTAAATAAATCTTTGGAATCAGAAAGCCTTCTCCTCCACACATACTCAAACAGATACAAATTAAACATGTATCTGCATTTGAAAGAACACTTGATAGTGGACCATGTCCCCTCTATCAAGTTTGTGTACACACCAGTTTCAGGATCTTTGAAACATGTACAAATCTTTCACCGCGCGGCCATTCATGGGATTTGAAGCAGTCCAATATAACAGAGGTCCCAGGTGCACATATGTCTTGAGTATTTCTGAAGAACATGTTTCTTTCTTCTAGCAACAACTTGAAAACACCCATCTCCCAGTAACTTTCTAACCCCTACGAAACTTTATCTTCCTACATTCTGATTTGTCAGTTTCTATACCTTTGCATCACCCCTAGTTAAGTCATTAATGCTGACGCAGTCCAGTACACACACTTCTCCACAAAAAATCTACCAGTCGACGACAGTTAAATACTGGCAAATGCAAATCAAAACAAATAAAAGAAGTACTGCACTTCTTCACCCACTGCAAAGTTGATTTCAAAATGTCTCTCGCACTCATCCTGTTTTCAACGAACCAACTTTTATTCTGGATAATCTGCAGGTACTCATGCAACCCCTCTGCTCTACAGATTCATTCCACGCCATCACTTCAATTTTTTCTCGCAACCAACTCCACAGACCGAACACATACTTTGCAAAACCTATATCTTGAAATTAGACCGTGCTTGAAGCACCAATCAACTGCTTCACCCTGCAGTTTAAACCATCTCCATTGAAAAATGGATCAATATCACAGAAACCGCTAAAATTTTCCGATAAACACACCAAAAATCGAAAAATATGGAAAGAAGTAATTGTATCTTAAACTCCATGATAACAACTTCAACATAAGTTATTACGACATGCTCCATTTTAACAAACCATGTAATTCACTCGTGTATTTCGTCAAAACAAGACAGCGAATGTCATTGGATACCGTATACTATCACCAATTGGCTAACATCAACGTCCCATAATTCCCAACATTCAACGGTCGTTGTCAGCATAGACCAAACATCTACACACTACTGCGCCACTGCTGTAATGTTTCACAAATCAAAAAAAAAAAAAAAATAACAAAGGCCATAAACTTTATAATTAGAAGCACCGCCAAATAATTTATGCAATTCTGTCCACATTGCTCGAGCTGTAATAAGAGGCATTATTTTCTGCAATGACAAGAAACAAAAAAAAGGGGAAAGAAAATTCTCAGAGACGCAATTGCAAAATAAGATTGTGGGATTCCTAAATCAAATGCAGTTTGCAGTACCATTGTCAGTTTATCGAAGACTTTGATCCTATCGCGTTTTTTCGGGGATGTTCATTATAATTGCAGTTATAAAATACAGGTTTCATATCTATTGGACTAACACATTACAGTAAAGTCTTCATGAAAATGTTATACTTTTCCTAATTATTTCACATATTATTCGTATATTTAAATGTAAAAGGTTTTGGTCATAAAATTCACTTTACTTGAGTTATAAAAATGCCATATGGTTCGAATGTTTTTCCAATTGTAATTTAAGTAATATTTCATGGTAATTTATTGTTCACTGTTGTGGAAAATTTACTTACTTATTGTTCCCTTTTGTGAAAAACTTACTTCACAGCAAATCAATGTTTATTATTTACAGTTACCGTACTATCAAAGAATAATTCACCCAGAATTTCAGTAGCCTAAAGTCCTATATCAACGTGAATAAACGTCCACATTTGAGAATTTTCGGAAGTTACCATTGTTGTTTGCATAAACTATTTCGTAGTAAATTGGCATTTGTGATTTAGTTGCCAGAGGTAGCACTTTTTGTAGCTACAGTATCGTATTACATGAAGTTTTCCCTTTCATGAAGAGCTTATATTATCTACATTTAACACAGGGATAAGGCTGTTTTCGAATTTATTAGTGGCCATAACGTCACAAAGTCAGGAAACCAATAATTTTTACCACAGGTTATACTGTTGCCTTAATAAAAATCTCGTTTTGTATACTAATTGCTCCAGGTTTTAAAGGGATTAAGTAAATTTTTAGCAGATTAAAAGATAATCAGCAGGCCTAGTTGAAAGTAAATTGTTTACTGATCTGTAAAATATCGCACCAGTTAAAATGCAACCCCACTGTGAATGCTTTTCTCGAACACGGGATGAGTTGGTTGACATTCGTAAGCAGCTGAAAATCTCTCTGACTATTGTCAGACAATTGACAACTGCTGCGAATCCATGTTTAAGAGGCATTCTCATCGGTCACCATGCCGAGTGTCAACTTCGTTTGTGTGAATAATACCAGAGTCACTAAAGGTATCTCAAGTACCGTTCTCTCCCATGAATCATGTCTCCTCTACAGAAAGTGCAGGATCTGTCACTACCCATCCGCTTAACTACAAGTGGCGTTGCAGTAGGTGTAGCCGCTCTGTACAGGGTATATAGGGACCAATAGGGACCAGGGAAGACTCAGGGTGTCCCCTAATCAAAAGGTTCGACATGCTCCTATCTTCCACCGAAACTAAAGCTGACCCACTGGGACTCGTTTTGTGTGTTGGGAAACCTGTTTTGTCCTGTGTCAAGATGAGGTAAACGATCAAGGGTAGGGGTCTATTAATCATCGATAGTTCAAAAGTATGGCGAATAACAATGCCGTTAGGGAAATGGAAACAGGGCACAGGACATAACACTAGATGTGTGTTGTAAAAGTCTTGTGTTCTAAACAATTTTATTTAATAACATGAAAGATATGTATGTATGTCTATCTTATAAGATGCAGACTTTTTTACGCTTTTTGCTGCAATGGAAGTGTTTATTATAGTTTTTAGGCTTTAATGTGTTGACTTTCAATAAATCAATGTTTTTGAGCTAAGAAAAACTTGAGTTATTCCTAAATAATCAAATAGGTTATGGACCATGTGTGCTACTGCCTAATTTAAAGTGAACTGAAGAAACACAAGTTGTAAGTTTCGTACATAAATTAAGTGCAAATTTTCAAATTAGCATATTGTGACATCCGTATGTAGGAATAACTTTCGAAGTCAGTTTGTGAATTTCAACTATGGATTCGTCATGGGTGATAATATTTGGTTTACTGGAAGGGCAATAAAATTGGAATTTATGGAATAAAAAGCAAGTGTCTATCTACATGGTATTCCCGGAGCACTTGATGTTATTGAAGCATCCTGCAGAATCTATTGTCAGGAAACAAAAGGTAATGTTTGTTCACTCTGACTTAGGAAGATCCTACTGCTCAAGTAAAAGAGATATATAAGGATGTGTTAAATAATTATCTTAAGATTGACAGCAATGCCTTAATTGTACTGACTATGAATACGACAGAGAAACAAAGCTATGAACCTGGTTGCTCAGTCATGAAAATTCCTGGTAAGTTTTCAGAAAGCACACACATTCATAAACGTATAAGCTAGCAAGTGTCGTTATTTTAACTTTTTTAAATATTTCCTTGCATCTCTCTCTATGAGGAGCTCCTTTCATTACTCTGACAGCCCTTTTGGAAGTTTGAAAGTTTATTTTGTCCTGTGAATATTGTCCTGTGAATATTTGTGAATATTTCCCCAGAAAATCACACCATAGCTAAGCTAGCTGTTCATATAAGCAGAATAGGCCCACAACACTGATTCAGTGCTACAACAGTCCCGAAGCATTTTTAATGCATAACAGCATTTACTTTTTTTTTTTTTTTTTTTTTCAAAACTTGTAGATGCTTCTCCCACCTCAAGCGCTCATATGTGAAAACAGATAGAAATGTCAAGTTTTGTAAGCCAAGTGTTACAGATGTCATCGAAATTGGGTAAGTGTTTTTAGTTTATTCGCTGTTTCTGCACTTTTTGGAACACCAAAGTGACATTATTTATTTTTTTTATGTATACTTCCAAAAGAATTTTCTCAATTTTATGCTTCAGATTACTTTCAGGGTCAGCCTACCATTTTGGAATATAATGTATTTGTGAATATTTTCTACTTATATTTCATAAGTCACTGGTTATCCTGTACGAAATCATATGATTATACAGTGTCACAGGCTTAAATAAATGTTATTGAATAATCTGTATTCCTATTAATAATATCAAAAGATGCATACCATATTTAAAATGTATACCATTTAGGTATCAGCTTAAAAGCTTAAAAGTGCTAAGCAGGTAACTATCAATTGTTTGAGGTACTGTTAATTTTGTATACTTCCTGTCAAAATTAGTGCTTTGGATAGGACACATTTTCAAACTAGAGTAACAAATCAGGTATATCAAACATGCCAATTTTAGAACTTTGTTTCAATTTCTGTTGACACACATGGCATTTAACCTGTTGTGTTTAGAAAATATAAGCACTGGCAGTTTTTGTGTGCAGTTAAGAATTCTGATACCACAATATGACATTAATTTATTCACCTTTAATTATGTAATGTAGGGTGAATAAAATATATTAATAAAAAGACTGAACACTGTACATGACAACAAATAACAACTGAATGAGACCTTGTTGGCTAGATTCAAAGAATTGGTTTTTGAGGCAAGACTTTTTTTTACCATATTTCACTTATTGATCATGAGAATAAAGGACAAGAGATTAGGGTGTGTACTGAGATGTACATATGGTAATTCTACTCTTGGTCGGTATGTATATGACTGTGTGATTTCGCAAGGCTTTCTAGCCTAAGTGTCTTGTAGGTTAAGCAGGTTCCTGCTACTCCTACTTCCTCCATGGGACGGTTGTTATAACCTCTCATTGTGGATTCTTTATCTCTTTGTCACATGTGGTCTTCACATCTCAAGCTGCATGGTGTTGCTACCCACATAGCAGGTGCTGTCATCTGATGTTGAGTCGCTACTCTGAACTGCCTTCAACATCTTGATTGACAAGTCATCAGCATTCACCAACACTATGGCAGCATACTCCAACACCAGCCTGATTAATGTCTGATACAGTGTACTGCTGCAGTGTGAGGGCAGTGTTGTTGCAGGGTTCAGTACAGGATACAGCAAGCTTATCCTGCCCAGCACTTTACCTCTCACCTACTAGATGTGCACCTTCCATGACAAGTAGCTATTGAAGGTACCTTCCAGTTTGGGAGCAAGGATGGGTCTATTCATCGTCTGCACTGGATGGAAATATGCTGGCAGCCTCTTGTGGATGAAGACCACTGCCTAGTTCTTGGCTGCATTAAACTTGAGCCATGATTTGAAGGCCAAAGCTCCCAGCTCGTTTCAAGCCAGATGCAGTCTGCGAAGCAGCAGTTGTGCATTTGTGCTGCTCACAGACAGCATGGTGTCATCTGTGTAGAGTACACAATATGGGTCCCAGCACAGACCCCTGTGGCACTCCCACTCTGATGGGATGAGCTGTCAAAATGCTGCCATCAATACACACATCGAAAGTGCGCTCACACAGGTATAACTGTAGCGGATGGATGTGTGACACAGGTACTGACACTACAAGCGGCTTTTACAGGAGGCCATCGGGCCACAGGCTGTCGAAGGCTTTGGAGAGATCAAGAAGCAGTGCCCTAACGATATTCATAATGCTCCAGTACCCTTATCGCCTACTCTTCCAGTATCAGGGATTGGTGTTGCGTCAAATAGCCGCCTCTGAAGCCAAACTATCCGTCAGGCAGCTGGTCTTCTTCATTGACATGGCGCTGTGGCTGCTTGGAGTACAGTCTCTCGAAGATCTTGAAGAGAGAAGCAGAAAAGTTATAGGTATGTAATTAATTTTGCACCAGACTGTCGTCCTTCCCCACTTTAGAAATTGCTACCGTCTTCAGATATTTCCAAACAGAGGGATAGCTGCAGGTCCCCAGCACAGATCCAAAGATCGCTATCATGACTCGCTTAAGCAGCATGTTGTCGATCCTGTCGCTCCTCCCTACTTTTCTGGGCTGTACGTGTGC